>NC_050576.1:280825986-281573486 GCF_011100635.1 Trichosurus vulpecula | reverse complement strand
ACTCTGGCTGGGGTCAGTCTGATCAGGATGGTGCCTCCTGACATGCTTAACCACCTGAAACTTCTGCTTAGCCTTGTAGCTGCAGAGGCGGCAGAAGAAAGGGTGGCGGTCAGTGTGGGTGAGGGCGTGATGGCGTAGGCCAGCAGCCCAGCGGAAAGCTCGGTGGCACACGTTGCACACGTATGGTTTATCCTCACTGTGCTTCCGAAGGTGGGTGCGTAGCAGAAACCTTGTCTTGAAGGCCTTGCCGCATTGCTCACACATGAAGGCCCGGGCCTCCTGATGCCGAGTCTCCTGGTGCACCCGGAGTGCATCTGCTCGGTTTGTACAATACTCACACTCAGGACACTGGTATGGCTTCAGTCCTGCCAGGGGAGAGAGAAAAGGGAAGAGAGGCTCAGTGCCTGGTCCCAAGTGACTGCAAGCAGCACGACAAGCAAATGGCTTGTAAGGGACCCAGCTATATTACTGCCATGAGACGAGCATTTTAGCCACAAGGTGTGTCCTCTAAAAGTGTCAACTCCTGGCCTGGGAGTTAGCCACAGTATAGGCATGAGACCAAGGCCCCTGACCTTTGGCTCACAGCTTAACCTGCACTTGTGGCTTCTCACTAGAATAGTCAGGGAGGTAAAGCCAGGAGCTGGTGTGCAAAGAGAAGAGAAGATCTCAAACAAGGGGGAAAGGGCTTTGTTCAGAGCCTGCATGCTTGTTGTGTTTCCTTTTTTTAGCCCTCCTCAAGGAAGCTTTCAAAACCTGACACACTAGCTGTCACCACTCATACCACTCCAACCCTTAGAACCCTATTCTGGAGATTTCTTGTTTTTTCTGCTGCCTTCGCCATTGGACTGTAAATCCTTCAAAGGCAGGGACCACATCTGCTCTTTTCTTTTCTACTCCACGCCTTTCACAAGGGCATTGAATATACATCACTGACTGACCCCTAAAATGTCACCTTTCAGGACAGGAAGAAGCAACAGCTGTGTAGAAAGAGTCCAAAAAGGGCGAGGAAAGAAGTGGCCAAGGGACTCACCATTTGTCAAGAGGTTCCAGAGTCTCTCTTTTTTTTAAAGAAACAAATAATAAACACTAATCCAAGTCAAGGGAAAGACAGGTAAAAGAGGATGGCTGGGAAGACTGGACTGGGGAGACATAAACAATTTTGACAAAATCCTAGAAGTCTTGAAAATTCATCTTATTTGTCTAAGAGTGCTATGCTGGGCAAATGGCCATCTACTGTATGAAACCAACTGATCAATACACGTTTATTAAGTGCTTACTATGAGCTAGAAAGTGGAGATACAAAGATTAAAAAATAAAACAATCTCTGTTCTCAAAGTGCTCATATTCTATCTGGGGCGAGAAAGACTCACCTATTTGCCTTTTCATTTCTCCTGACTCAGAATAACTCACACCACCTCCATGCAGGAGCCAAGCAGCCCTGTCCTGAGCCACTCCAGTCATGGCAGGACTTACAAACTCTTGAGGGTCAGAGAGAGATCATCTCTACACCTGCTGCCTCAGTGAGGCTGAGTGAACCGTGGGGGACCCTGAACACACCTCCATCCCACAAAACCCAGACTCACCTGTGTGCTTAGTCATGTGATATTTGAGCTGGTTTACCCACTTGCATTTGTAGCCACACTCAGGACACAAATATTTACGCTCCTCTTTGTGGATTCGCATGTGGTACTGGAGATGGGGAGAGAAGCAGCAAACAGAATGGATGAGGTGCACTCTTATGCCCCACCCCTCTACCCCGTTCTCAATCATGGACCCTGGGAGCTGGGAAGGATAGCTAAAATGCTGCTTCTCCATTTAGCCCTTTGTCTCTGACACCATATCTTAGCATGCAGACTCTGGGGTCCAGAATTAGCCCCACCCTCACTACTTTTCAGATGAGGACACCTTGGGTCTGGGGAGGATCCAGGATAAGGAGTTTCCCCTTTCAGCCTTGGTCTTTAGATTTCCAGGTTCAGCTGAGCTCATCAATGGGCCATCGAGGGCTGAGCAGAGAACACTATCATCCTGCCCTTCAGCCAGGCAATACTCATGATGCATCCATCAGCGGTGTCCCCTTAACCTCTCAGGACCCTGCCCCAGCCCCTCACCTTGAGGCGGGAGGGGTCGGCACAAGCATACGGACAGAGATGACAGTGGTACGGCTTCTCCCCAGTGTGGATACGGCTGTGCCAAGTGATCTTCTGCCTGTTTTTGGTGCTGTACGCGCAGTCGGTGCACTTGTACAACCGCGTTCCCCCGTGCCCCTTCACGTGGTGATCTAGCACCAGCTGGTGTTGGCAGCTAAAGTCACAGAAGGGGCAGTGCAGGAGGGGCCCCCCAGCTCCGCTGTCCCCTGCGGCCGCCTTCTCATGCTGCTCCAGATAGTGCCTCACAAGCCCTGCCCGCTCCCGAGCTGCGAAACTGCACAGGTGGCACCGATGGCTGAAGTGCTGCTGCCTCCGGTGCTCCTCCAAGGCCCCACGATTGGAGAAGGCCTCTTGGCACGCACTGCACTCCAGTCTGGGGTGCTGTTTGCGAGTGTGGCATCGCAGGCTGGCAGGGCTGGGGCAAGAGAGGCCACAGTGAGGACAGTGGAGAGGGCCTTCAGAGGCCTCAGCAGGCGAGCCTGGGGCTGGAGGGGCAGGGTCTGGGTGTCGCCTCAGCGTGTGCTGCTTCAGTGCTGTCTCCGAACTGAAGTGGGCTTCACACTGGGGACAGGCAAAGGCCGGCGTGCCCTGGTGGCAGCTGTTAACGTGTCGGGTGATATCATGCTGCAAGTAGCCGCTATAGTCGCAGAGTGGGCAAAAATGGGTGGGTGTCTTGTCGTGGACCCTCAGCCTGTGCAAGCGCAGCTTGGAGTTGGTACCAAAAGTCTGGGGGCAGGACCCACATGGGATGCGGCCCACTCCTGTGTGCCGAGACTGGTGCGCTTCCAGGCGGTAGCGCCTTGTGGTGGAGAACTCACAGAAGGGGCACTGGTGGGGCTTCACCCCTTCGTGCTTCAGCCGCCGATGCTGTTGCAGGCAGCGGCTCTGCTTGCAGGTGAAGCTGCAATCCTGGCACTGCAACAGGGGGCGGGGTCCACGGGTGACCGGCAGTGTGGGAGAAGGTGCAGGGGCTGCCCGGTGTCGCCGCTTCTGGTGGAGCCGCAGAGCGGCTGGAGCTCGAGCGGTGAAGGGGCAGAGGCCGCAGCGCAGTTCTCGGAGCTCGACGCCGGGGCAGCCCCGGGCCTGGTGTGTCCTTAGAGCCCGCTCCTGCCTGCAGCTAAAAGGGCAGGTGGGGCAGGAGAATCGAGGCCCCTTCTGGGGCCCCGGGGCATGATCTTCCCCAACCGGGCCTGGCTCGTCCTGGTCATTTCTTGGCACACTCTTCTCCCTGTTGCCTGGGCCTGGCTCAGTCTGACAGGTACCACGTTTGCTGCCCCAGCTCTGGCCCCGGCAGCCCTCAGTTACATGGGAAGTAATGGATGAGAGACGGGAACACAGGAATGGGCAGGCGTGACAATGGAACTTCCCCTGCTCAAAGTGGAATTTCTCAGGGGATGCCATGGGTGTGGAAAGTTCTTCTGCTGGGGATAGTGAGTCAGAGGGGACACCGCTGGTCCCGCTGCCTCCCTTGGGTGACAGGGGAGGCTCAGCAGGGGGATCTTCAGCAGGCACCAGCTTAATTTCCCAGGTCTCAGGGTGGGGCATTTCCTCACTTAAATTCGCCAAGGCAACAGAAACAACAGGCTGAGGGTCCAGAAGGGCAGGAGAACTGGGTTTGAGCGAAGGCTTATTCTTTTTGAGCAGGACAGGGCACTTCTTGAGGAGGTGGGTGTTAAGCCCACGCTGTTGCTTGAAGCTGGCTCCACATTCCGAACAAAGGAGGGGCTCCCGGCGGCCCTGGCACCCAGTCTTGGTGTGGAGTCCCAGAGCCTTCTCACGGCGGGTGACAAAAGGGCAGTGCGGACAGCGGAAGGCCCGTCCCTCCCCCTGCACCACCAGCATCTGCACCCGCCCCTCCAGCACCAGGGTCTCTGCCTGTTCTTTGTCCCGTCTCCTTAGTGCTTTGAGCGCTGATTCTGACTGCGGGAGCGGGGACAGGGCTGTTGTCCCAGGTGATGGAGGTGGCTTAAAGGGTCCCTTTAAGTTATCAGGGGGGTCATCTGAGGATAAGGGGCTTCTTGGGGAATCAGGGGCTGGCTTCTCTAGCACAGGTTCTCCCACAGCCCCCAAGTCAGACTGCCCACCATTCCGGAGCCCTGGCTCTTCCTCAAAGTCAGGCAGAGCCTCCAATGTGCCCTCTGGCTCCTCCGGCCCCAAGGCTTCTGAGGTGCCCAGATGCCCGTATTCCATAGGGGATGTCTCTGTAATTTCACCGCAGGGAGGCCCAGCAGCAGGCTCCAACTCAACACTCAGTGCCTCCAGGTGCAGGGTACAGCCGTCCTCATCTACCTCTGCAGGACTGGGAGCCGGCCCCACAAAGTTAGCCCCAGGGGGGACACTATTTTCTCTTTCTTTTCCCTCTACCTTCTCCATGCAAATCTCTGACAATGCTTGGTTAAAATTGGACTCGACTGACTCCACAGGCGGTGGGCACTGTCCCTCTTCCTGGGTAGAAGACTGGCTTGAGACCTGTGGAGCTGGCAGGGGAGCTGGGCATCGTTCAGTACCCTCTTGCTCTCGGCTGGTGGGTTGGTGCGGCCAGGCCCGGTCCCCTGGCACGTAGCCATGGGCCTTCCGTTTGTGGAAGAAGAGAGTGGTGTTACTAAAAGTCCGGTAGTCACAGAGGGCACAGCGGAATTCTCTCAAGCGCGTGTGCTTACAGTTCTCATGGCTCAGCAGGGCCTGCTTGTGGCGGCTCTGGTAGCTGCAGTAGCGACAAGGGTACAGCGGGGCCGGGGCTCCCGGGCGGTGCTGGGAGGCCATGTGCTTCTGCAGCTCGTACTTGCGCTTGCAGGCAAATGCACACACTTCACACATCAGGGACTTGCCCTGGTGGCGCAACTTGTGACTGCTCAGCTGGTCAGCGCGGTGGCAGCGATAGGAGCACTGACTGCACTGGTACCTGGGAAGGAAGAAGAGAGGAGGGACAGTTTGGACCTGGCCTGGCTGCCGCTGTCGGACTCTGCTGTGCCCATGGAAGGCGTCCATGTGGGGTCTCTGCTGAGTCTGAGAGGAAGAAGGATGGGCTCTGGATGGGAGAGAGGGTGCGTGTGTGTGTGCAGGGGGCCTGGGCACACAAGGAGCATTTCCTGACCTAGGTCCAGGAAGGGTGAGGGGATCACATAATGCTACCTTGCTCTAATACGTGGAAGTCGTCAAGAGCAAATGGAGGGAAGGACGAGAGGAGCCACGGCTAGGGGACGGCAGGGAGGAGGCGGGGTGTGAAGCAGGGTGGCTGGGGGATGGCAAGGAGGAGGCGGTGTGCGAAGCAGGGCTGACGCTGCAGAAGGGCGCCCGGTACGCACCTGAGGTCGCCAGCATGCTTGCGCATGTGCACGCTGAGGTAGTGTTTCCATTTGGTGACGTAGCCACACTCAGTGCACATGTAATCCTTGGTGTTTGAGTGGGTCAGCATGTGTTTGGACAGGTAGCTCACATCTCGGCAGGTGAAGTCACACAGTTCACACTTGTGGGGCTTCTCTCCTGGGGCAAAAATGGAAAAGGGGAAGAAAGCAAGGGTGAGAAGGGGCTCTGTGCTGCCTCCCTCACTGCCCATGTGCAGGGTTCCTCTAAAAGGCAGCTTCGCCTGGTAACCACTGGGATGCTGGACGGGGTCCGGGTGCCTCCTGGTGTCTGACAGAGAGACCTAGGCCTCAGACACAGTCACATTTCCCAAGGCTGCCTTTTGTTTTTAGCCACCCTCTTTTCCGATTTCTATGGGCCAACGTCAGGGACCCATAGAACCCCACAATCTATCAGAGACAAGCACAACAAAGACAAAAGAGCCGTACACAAAAGGGAAGAAAGTAAACGTGGGATAATTTGGATTGGCGTTAGGGCCTTCTGTTCAGTTTCTGTTACTATCAGTCAGCATGGAGGCTCTGCAAACTTTGGTCAGAATCTCAAACTCATCAATTCTTAGGTCTGAATGGAGGATGCAGGAGCCCAGGAGATCAATTCTAGCACCTTCCGGATGCCTGGGCCCAGGATGAAAAGTCTTAGGCCTAGGAGATTATGTAAAGGAAGGGTTTTTAGATAGTTAATAAACTCAGGTTGCCCAAATATTATACTCCTAAACCAAGTTCGGCACATTGATGTATTTGCAAATAGATCACAAATCGGGGTTTGTATTTTCCACTGAGCTGGCTAAGAAACTGGGCATTCCCAGAAGCTGAGCCCTGCGTGACGCGGTGTGGAAGGCAGTGAGACAGAACCGCAGCTTCCAGGTCATTGGCACCTTATTTGCAGCCTCTTTCAGAAGGAACCTCTAGTGACCCAAAAGGAGATGGTCTTCTACCCCCTTTCCTCCCCCAACCATGCTTAGGAGACTACCCTAAAATTGAGTGGGAAAAACAGGGAGGAGGAGGAGCCTCACCCGTGTGAAGCAGTGTGTGGCGGATGAGCACCCTCTTGTGGGCAGTAGCAAAACTGCACTCGGGACACTGGTGGATCTTTTCGTGGGCATGCATCTTGCCCACGTGGTCTTGGTAGGCCACAGGGTTGAAGGTGGCGAAGGGACAGAATGCACAGCGTAGTTCTTCATTGCCGGGGTGCCCCTGCTTCTTATGCTTGCGGAATAGGTGCTTGTTGGAGCAGGCAAAGTCACAGTGTGGGCAATGGAACGCGTAGTGGCTCTTACGGTGGGCCTCCATTGCTTCGGCCGTGGCAAAGAGCATGGGGCAGGCATGGTGCCGGCACTCCACGGCTCGCATCCCGTGGGCTTCCCGGAGGTGCCGGACGAAGGCCTTCCGGTCAGGGGCAGCGTGGCTGCAGCCCTCCTGAAAGCAGTGGAGACGTGTGGGCTCGGCGGCGTGGCTCTTCAGGTGCTCCTTGAGAGCCTGGCTGAGGCGGAACTCCTCGCGGCACACAGGGCACGTGTAAACATCCGAGTAGAAATTGGAGATGTTCTCATGCATGCTTGCCATGTGCCGGTTCAGAGCGTTCTTCTCCACGGCCCGGTAGTGACACAGGGGGCAGCGGTGGGCCTTCTCACCCAGCTCCCGAAGCAAGTGAATTTTGAGCTTGCTCTTACTGGTGAAGAATTTCTGGCAGTTGGGACACTGGAGGCTGGGATCTGGGAAGTGCAGGTGGAGATGCTCCACCAGGTGGGTCCGCTTCTTGAAGCAACGCTTGCATTCTGGGCACATGTGGGTCTTGAACAAGGATTCAGAGCCAGCAGCCACATCTCCTGGGAGGGGAGGGAGACAGAGAGAGTTAGGTGCAGTTCAAAGGCAGGGTTGGGGGCAGAGTGGGTTCTGAGATTCAGAGGGGAAAGGGCAGACAGACACAAAAATAACTAAACTGCCAGTACACCCTCCAAGAAATAAACACAATTAACCCTTGATAATGTTAAGGAACATAAGCCACAGAAAATCTTCAGACTTGTTACCCTCTAAATCAATCAATCAAATAATAAACAAATTATAGTTTTGTCCTTGTCCATCCCATTGCTTTAAAAACTTTTCCTAGAACCACCCAGAAGAAACAGAATTTCAGACATAAAATGGATCTTAGAGGCCATACAGTCCAACCCACACTTAAAAAAGGGCTCTCTCTACAACCTGTCTGACACATGGCCCCCCCGCTTTGCTTGACGACCACCAGTGAACAAGAACTCATAACGTCCCCCAGAGCCTGTTCCACTTATTGGTAGATCTAATCGTTGGGGTGTTTTTCTTCCCATGAAGTCTAAGTCTGCACCTCTGTCGCCCACTGCTCCTAATTCTGCCTTTTGGGGATAGGCCCAACAAGCTTTCTCTTTTTAACCACATTTCAAATATTTGCAGACTATCGTGTCTCTCCCTTGCCCAAGCCGAAGCTTCTCTTGCCCAGTTTAACCATCCTGAGTGTCTTTGAGCGGCCCTCCTAGGGCATGAAGATAATGCTCTTCACTACTCAGGTGGCCCTGCTCTGAGATCTGTCCTGAAATTGTCCAGAACTGAACATGATGCTCCCAGCGTGGTCCAATCAGGAGAGCAGACAGAGAAGCCATCACACCTCCTCACTCCTACAACACGACGCCTCTCCCAGTGCAGCCTGAGATGACAGGAGCTTTCTTGGTCGTCATATCACATTACGATCCATCCTTGGCTTGCAGTCCACTAAAACCCCCAGTTCTTTTTCAGGTGAATTGCTATCTAGCCGTACCTCCATTTCATATATGTGGGGGCAGGTTTTTTGGGGGAATCCAAACTAGATTTTATCTTTTTAGATTTGGCCCAGGTTCTACCCCATTAAGATCTTTTTGAAACCTGATTCTGTCATGTGTTAGCAATCCCTCTGAGCTTGGAGTTATCTGCTAATTTGATAGGCCAGTCACGTATGCCTTTAAGCCACTGGAAAAAATGTTCAACAGCACTGTTGTTATTCAGTCATTTCAGTCACGTCCAACTCCGTGACCCCATCTGGAGTTTTCTTGGCAAACATACTGGAGGGGCTTCTATTCCCTTCGTGACTGGATCCAGCGGATCCATTTTGTCAGGGGACCGGAGTCACACAGGAAGTGTCTGAGTCTGGATTTGAACCCAGGTCTTCCTGATTCCAGGCCCAATGCTCTTTCCACTGAACCACCAGCTGCCTCACATTAAACAGCATAAAGACAACGATGGAAGAGGTGTTGGTGAAAAAGAAAATAAGCCTAAAGCAGGAAGCCGGGAGTAAAGGGCGCGGATGATCCTTATTCTGTAAAAGGGAGAGGAGGTTGTACACTATATAGTATTTCTGGTATTTGCCCATCATCCAGGATAGGCTCCCCGAACAGCAGCTTTTAAATGCTGCTGTTCTGAATTGGAAAAGAGAAAAAAATGGAGCTGGGGCCAGGAGAAAGAGCCCAGCCCAGACAACACAGGGCGGTTTGATCACAGCGCTTGAAGACTGTTCTGACACAGAGCAACTTTCCCCACTTAGGCGGCAGCCTTTTTACTGGCAGGAAACCAGCCCAAAATAAACAGTCTAATTTAATCTAGTTTCCACAGCCACTGTATACCCTTTCAGAGAAGACAGAGCATGCTGGAGAAGAATATCACACCATGATGGTGTTTAGCCCGGCTCTGGTCTGAAACAAAACCCAGCTCAGATGCCACAAAGCCCCTTGCCATTAAACTTACTCAAATAAAGTCTGGGGACCCTGGATTCCACCCTGGAGCAGCTTAGGTGACACAACGGATTGGACTTGGAATCAAGAAGACCCGAGTTCAAATTGTGTCTTTGATACTTACCAGCTGAGTGGCCCTGAGAAATTTAACCTTTCTTTGCCTCAGTTTCCTTATCTGCAAAATCTGACAATAGTAATACCTACCTCCCAGGGTTGTAGTGTAGAAAACTCTGGAGATAACACATTATTTTGTAAAGAGTTCCAGGCCTAACAAAATTACCTTTGAATTGCCGGGCCCCTTTCCGTGTCTTTTGGACTTTCTTGCTGCTCCCACCCTTGGCTTCACTCCCATCTTTTTTCTTCTCTTCAGGAGAGAGAAGGTCCCATCCATTTTCTTCTTTCTCCTCTTCCACTTCCACTGATTTCCAGCCAGGCAGGGAGCTCCCTGCTCCTTCGGGAGGTTTCCCTTCACCAGAGGACTGCTCAGTTGCTGCAAACAAATTGAACCTGGTAAAGTCATACAGAAGTTAAACGGTGCCGCCTGTGTCTCTCCATTTGCCCTTCTTATGAACACTTGCTATGGAATAAGAGGACATGGGCTTTCATCCCAGGGCTGTTTCTCAAGACCTGAGAGACACTGACAAAGTCACTTCTCCTTTCTGTGCCTCATTTTCCCATATGTATAATGGGGGGTCAGACCTCAGCCTCCTTATAGCTCCAGGTCCAAGGGTAGAGAGACCTTTCCCTTTCTCCCCTGGTCCAGGGATCCCAAGGTGGCTGAGATCACAACGCTGGCCTGTAATCCCTCCTATTCAGGCATTTTCACTCGGAAACCCTAATCCGATTTTAGCCCAAGACCAGGCTTTCAATTTTAAACCTGTTTGTCTCATCACCTTTCAGGTGCAAGAAAGTAGTGACCACCAGAACAAGGTGGTCACTCTCTCTGTAGCCTATGCACTGAGAAGACATGGTCAGTGACAGATGAGGAAACTCATCATTTTGAATTCTGTTCCTTCTCCCTACCTTCCAGGTTCCTGTCACCTCCAAGCTCAAGAAATTTCTGTGCTACCCACCCAACCGTGTCAAACACATTCTTCCTCTGGCAGTTCTGAAAAGGAATTAATGTTTGGGTTTTCTTTTTCCTGAAGACCTTGGATTCTCCTGCCCTGATGCGCTGTTCAATATCTCATCCCTAAATTACTCCCCTATTTCAAGAGTGAACCCCTTTGCCCTGCTCTTGATAAGATCTATTAACTAAAAGGGGGAAGGAACCCAGCACCTATCTTTCCTGCTGGAAATTAGAACCAAAGGCCACGAAGCTAACCTCCTTCAAATCAGCGTGGGGAAGCTCTGACCTCTTGCCCCATACCTGGCTGCATCTCCTGAGAAGAGGGGTCATGACTAGGAGCTGGCTCTCTGTGAGCCCCAGGTAGATGGCTCCGCTGGTGCTGACAGAACAGCTTGGCATTAGAGCCCATGTAGCTGCAGTGGCTGCACTGGAAGGGGTAGTGGGAGCGGCGGTGAAGCTCCATGCCCTGCTGGCTCCCAAAGAGCAAGGGGCAAGCACGAAAGGAGCAGGGCACTGGGACCAAACTGTGGGCCTGGTGTAGGTGGTCCTGTAGCTCCTTGCGTTCTCTAGTCAAGAATTCGCATTGTGGCTCGGAGCAGGAGAAGGCCTCAGGAGTGGCCTGATGGCTCTTGAAGTGGCTTTTCAGGGCCTGTGGCTGGGCAAATTCTTGCCCACACACTGGGCATGGCAGGGGATTCCCACCTGGTGGGCTGTGTCCCTGTGGGGGGTTGGGAAGGCTGGAATCCCCAGGATTCAGTTCTGCAGACTGCTGGGGACTAGAGAGGCTGCCCTTGGATTGTAATAGGGTCTTGGGACAATGGTGCAGGGCCAGCAGTGTGGGCTCAGGAAAGCTCTGCTCACAGCCTTCACAAAAGTACAGCTTCACCACCTTCACCAGAACACCTGTAGACAGGATGGCACAGAGACAGAAATTCAGGAAGAGAAAGTGAGGAGACAAAAAGCCTCAAGCATAGTGAGCATGGCTGAAAGACAGTTCTTGAGCCTGTGATACAGAATCATTCAGTTGACAAAACATTTACTGAGGAGCTGGCTGAAAGTCCAGCATGATGTTACACACTGAGGGGGAATACAGAAGGCATAGACCAGGTGGTCCCATCTTCACAGGTAGAGAGAACTAAAAAGCCATTTTTCCCCTCTCCTCAGTCAGACCTCAGAACTTGTCTGGAATCCCAAGTCCAGTTCTGAGGTTCATAATTGAAGAGGGACATATGAAATGTGGGGAGAAAAAAGGAGAATATATAGAAATGACAATAACTAAAAAACATGATCCCATGAGGTGAGGGGAAAGACAGATGAGAATTGAGAAAGCTGAGGGGAAAAAGAGATGGATCACAAGACTTAAAGTCACAGTAATACCTAAGCAGAGGATACTCATCGTCTCCACAGAAACAACTAAGAAAAAGAAATGAAAGTTCTAGCACAAGGTATTGCAGTTATATGCCAGAAAGAATGAGCAGTATGATCAATATGGAGGTGGCAGCTAAGGGAAACACTAACTCAGGATACATGTCAGCTCCCACCTTTCAACAATCTGTCTAGGCTGAGTTTGGTGCAGGACTGCCCAAGAACCTGGGTCAGGGGGTCGGAGTTGGGGTACACAGCTAGGTTACTTCTGGAAAAGTCTGCCTACCTAGGAAAGCTTAGCTAGCATAAGGGAAAGTTCATCTGAGAAGTACAGGCGTAGGCACATGTCTCTGAACAGTTTCCCTCTCATCCACTCCTTCCTGGACAATGGTTCCAGATAGGAACCATCATCTCATCCAAATGGGAGCAGAAGAAAACTCCAAGAAAACGGATTGTGCTTAGAAGCGTCTACAAAGCTAGGAATTAAGACATTCCCCAATCAACACTTACTGACTAAAAGCCATTTTCTCCCCGCTCCTCCACCAAGATAGCTATTTCTTGAAACATTTTTACAAACATGGCTAACAAATGTAGGGCAGCTAGGTGGCACAGTGAGTAGAGCACTGGCCCTGGAGTCAGGAGGACCTGAGTTCAAATCCAGCCTCAGACATGTACTAGCTGTGTGACCTTGGGCAAGTCACTTAACCCCAATTGCCCTGCCCCCCCCCGAAAAAAACCAAAAAAAAAATCCATAAAATAACAATGTTTATACCTGGGGTCTCTCCAGGGGCACTCTGGGACAAGTCTCCTGTGACAGCTTCTACGAAGATTTCCATGCTTCCTGTACTATCCTCTGTTGCCGTGGCTTCCACAAGCAAGCAGTTTGGGTTGGTAGGCAGAGGTGGGAGGCTCTCAGAGCAGGAAGGGCTCTGAACTGGCCCTGGGACACCACGGTCAGGGAGGGGCAGGGGCAGTAGTAATAGCTGAGGGCACGGTCCATCCATTTCCTCGCTGCTATTCCCTTGTTGTATAGTATCAGTCATAACTTAACATAAAGTTGCTCCGTTTCCCTGGGATGCTAGTAAGCCAACTGAGACAAAAAGCAAAAGATATCGAGTTAGTTTCCTCCCTGGGTCCCCATCAACTTCAGTAGCTCCCCATAAGCCAAATGAGCTATCTAGTCTGGAGATGGCAAATTTGGAAGAGTCCGGTGGTTGCCCGTTTGGGTGTCACCATGTATTCATGGTACCATCTAACATGAATAATCCAGAAAAGCATTCTCTTGTTCATTATAACTAGTTGTAAATCGCAAAAATTATTTTTAAAAGCCACACACAATAGGTCTATTAATGGGGAATCAATGGAGTGGGAAAAATACCAGATTTAGTCGGAGGCCTAAAGTCAGGGTCTCTCACTCACTACCTGTGTGACCTTGAACAAGTCATTTAACTTCTCAGGTTCTTGGTTTTCTCATCTGCAAAATAAAGTAGGTTGAACTAAATCAGTGGTGCCAAACTCAGATAGAAACAGGGCCACTCATCTGTTCATAAGGATCCCTGAGGGCCACACGTTGACTTAGTTTTAAAAGCTAATGTCACCTACATTTATTGTATTTTTACGTATTTTGTTAAATATTTCCCAATTACATTTTTGTCTGGTCAGGCCCATACTCTGGGTTGGCTGAGTGTTTGACACCCTTGAAATAGAACCTTAGAGATTTCTGAGGTTCTTTCCAGCTTAAAGTCTATCAATCCAATATCATATGTAAGCTTATATACAATAGAATCCTATATAACGCTATAAGAATATAGAATCCCTATCAGAATAAAGTCAAGATAACAAACACCAAAACATCTTCACCAGACTAGATGTTCTGTAGCTTGACAAACAGAACAAAGCAGCGATCCTTCTTGATAATGACGTTTCATTGACAGAAACTACTAACAATTTTTGAATCCAAAATAAGCAGGCATGTAGTTCCGTGAAGAAATGTGGGCACATTGGGGCAGCTAGGTGGTGCAGTGGATAGAGTGCTGGGCCTGGAGTCAGAAGACCTGAGTTCAAATCCAGGTTCAGACACTTATCAGCTGTGTGACCCCGGGCAAGCCACTTAACCCCAAATGCCTCCCAAAAAAATTGGGGGACAGAAATACAAAAGCAATTGTTAGTTGAGGTGATTCTTCACATCCAAATCGAACGTCACAAGGAACTTCAATCTCATTACAGGATGCCATCAAATTAAAAGACTGGCATTCAAGTAAGAGTGTAAAGGCTAAAGTACAGATGGCTGTAATGACGGCAGGAGTTCAGTTTACCTAAGTAATCTAAATAACTCGGGAGGTTAGAGGCTGAGGAAGCCCTGGGTAGGGGGCTTCCGCTAGCCACACCCTGGGGAGTTACCCTGCCATTTACTGTCTTAGAGAGCTGTGAAGAGTAACTTGCCAGTCTGTGTCTGAAGGGAGGATTCGAACCTAGGTGGGGCCGGTCCTGAGGCCAACTCTCTATCCATTATGATGGGCTGCCCCTTTAAAATAGTGTCTAAAAGAAATAAAGCTGGAAAATAAGCATATAGACGGTAGGGATCAGAAATGAACTACCCAGAGCACAAAGGCCTAGGTGGGGCTAAAAACAAGAGTTTGTGGGTGAGAAGACCAAGCACGTGAATGATACCCCACCTTGGCAGCCTGGTTCCGGCTTTCTCCAGGGTGGTCAAGTTTGCATCCCTGAGAGAGAAATTAGGGGCAAGTCTATGGTTGGAGGCAGGCTGTTGGCCCTGAGCCTGCTCATTATACCCTACTTCTGTTTTGGGGCTCTCACCTGGGAGGGGCAGGTTGGAGGGGGGATGGGGGCATCCCAAGGTGTGTGTGGAGGAATCCTCATCCAGGTTATATGGGGGATAAGGGTCTCTGCTGGGGTGGGGAACATGGGGGGAGATAAGGGTCTCACACAGATGGGCTGGGGATATGGGGGTCTCACATAGGCAGGCTGCACTGGGGGGATATGAGGGTCTCACACAGGCAGGCTGCCCTGGGGGGGGTGTCACATAGAGAACTAGGCTGGGAGGGATGGGGAGGAGTCTCACATGGGCAGGCTGCACTGGGGATGCGGGAGGTCTCACATAGGGGGCTGGGCTGGGGAATGGGGGTCTCACACAGTGGGCTGGGCTGGGGGAGGTGGGGGGAGTCTCACATAGGCAGGCTGTGCTGGGAGGGGTGCAGGAGATCTCACATAGGGGGCTGGGCTGGGGGGGATGGGGAGGAGTCTCACATAGGGGGCTGGGCAGGGGGGGATGGGGAGGAGTCTCACATAGGGGGCTGGGCAGGGGGGATGGGGGGTCTCTCATAGGGAACTAGGATAGGGGGATGGAGATCTCACATAGAGGGCTGGGCTGGGGGGCATGGGGGTCTCACATAGGCAGGCTGCCCTGGGGGGGGTGGTATGTCACATAGAGAACTAGGCTGGGGGGGATGGGGAGGAGTCTCACATGGGCAGGCTGCACTGGGGATGCGGGAGGTCTCACATCGGGGGCTGGGCTGGGGGGAACGGGGGGAAGTCTCACACAGGCAGGCTGTGCCGGGAGGGGTGCAGGAGATCTCACGTACCGGGCTAGGCTGGGGGGGATGAGGGGAGTCTCGTATAGGGGGCTGGGCAGGGGGGGAATGGGGGTTCTCTCATAGGGAACTAGGATAGGGGGATGGAGATCTCACAGAGGGCTGGGCTGGGGGGAATGGGGGTATCACATAGGCAGGCTGCACTGCGGCGGATGGGGGGTGTGTGTCCCACATGGGGGGCTCGGCTGGGGGGGGTTCCTCACCTGGAGGGCGGGGCTTGGGGCGGGGCGGAGCCCTGCCGCGGGAGGCAGGTGTGTGGTGGTGAGGGAACTTGGGGGTTGGGGTAACCTTGCAGGGAGTTACTGGCAGTGCACCTCTCAGGCCCGGCCGGGACACCCCTGATCCTTCCTTCCACGCCGGGGAAGGCGAGCGAACCGGGGCCCCGTTCTCAGCGCCCCCTTTCCGGGCCCTCCTCATGGCGATCGGGAGGACGCAGGGCGGTCTTCCCTCCGGGCCTGCGCCCAGGCCCTCTCTCCTCCGCTACCTCCCTGTCCACCTCCCTTCCCTCCTCGGTCACCCACCTCAGGGCCTGGCCGGCCGGAGCCGCAGCTCTATGGTCAGTGGAAGGCAGGAGCGGCCCCGTCAGGCCTACCTTTGGGCGACCGCCTCCGGCCCAGCGGGCTCTGGGGCTCCGGGTGGAAGAAGGCCTCTCTTTCTCGCTCCGCCAGCCGGGGGCGGTGCGTACTCGATGGTTCCTCCCTTCGGTCCCTGCTGGAGAGGAGGGGAGGAGGAGGGAGGGAAGCACCATCGAGACAGCGGGCCAGAGCGGCCAGGCGCCCGAACCTAGAGCATGACGGGAAGCGGCCAGAGGGCGCCTCTGGGAGTAAGAGCGTGCAGACCCAAGGCCCTAAACAAGGTAAAAGCCAGGCCGCTCCGGGGAGGCCCGGGAGGCGGCAGCTAGTACTCCCCTGGATCTCTCCTGGCACCGGGCTCGGCCGCGGCGCCTGCATTCAGCAGCCCCTGAGGGGGAAGCCGCGCGCGACACATTCCCGCGCCGGGGGCTCAGTTCCCCCAGCCGTAGAACGGAGGGGCTGGCCTCGGCGCCCTCGATCTTGCAATACCCCCTCTGTGATTCCCGATAGAGCCCAGGTAGGAGTTCTGCACAGGAGTGACACTGCAGCTCCCGGGGATGGGGAGAAGGGGTCCAGTACGAGTGTGACCTTACATTTTGGAGGGAGGAGCAGGGGTTCTGCACAGGTGTGACTTTGTATGGGGGGAAGAGCAGTGGTCCTGCACAGGTGTGACCTTGTATGGGGGGGAGAGCAGGGGTCCTGCACAGGTTTGACCTTGTATGGGAGGGGGAGGAGCAGGGATCCTGCACAGGTGTGATCTCTCATCTTGGAGGGTGCAGGAGTCCCTGTCTCCCCACCCCTGCCACGGATATGTCTTCTCCGCACCCAGGTTCGGCAATGCTGAAGGCCCGGTGAGGGGAGGCCCCCACTATGCCGCTGTCCGACTTCGTGCTGGCCCTGAAGGACAATCCGTACTTCGGGGCTGGCTTTGGGCTGGTGGGCGTGGGCACTGCCTTGGCCCTGGTCCGCAAGGGTGCCCAGTTGGGCCTGGTGGCTTTCCGCCGTTACTACATGATCACCCTGGAGGTCCCAGGCAGGGACCGCAGCTACACGTGGCTGCTGAGCTGGCTGGCCCGGCATGGCTCCCGCACCCAACACCTGAGCGTGGAGACCTCGTACCTGCAGCATGAGAGTGGCCACATAACCACCAAGTTCGACTTTGTCCCCAGCCCAGGAAACCACTTCATTTGGTGAGGGGGAGTGGGCAAAAGTGGCATTGGGGAGACTTGGTCCATGTGGAGCAGAGAGGGGCCTTTATTCAGGGTCCTGCATCCCTCTTTTAGGTACCAGGGCAAATGGATCCGGGTAGAGCGAAACCGGGAGAAACAAATGATTGACCTGCAGACGGGGACTCCGTGGGAGTCGGTCACTTTCACCGCTCTTGGCACAGATCGCAAAATTTTCTGTAGTATCCTGAAAGAAGGTATGGAATAGTACTGTCCGTCTTTTCAGATTTTATGTGGGAGAGGGATTGGGTCTGGAGGAGGCACTGGGAAAGGGAGCGGAGGGAGCAAGAATTAAAAGAAGCTGCCCACTTAACCCAAGAAACCAAGTATCCAAGGAAAGGAACTGTTTTCCAAGTTTCTTTTCCCTCCTTTGTTAGCCCGAGAGCTGGCCCTGCAGCAACAAGAAGGGAAGACAGTAATGTACACGGCCATGGGCTCAGAGTGGAGACCGTTCGGTCATCCTAGACGCCGCAGGCCCCTAAAATCCGTGGTGCTGGATAAGGGCTTGGCTGAGCGCATCATCCAAGATATCCAAGAGTTCATCAATAACCCCAAGTGGTACAGTGATAGAGGTGAGGGCTTAAGGGATTGACCAGGCATTAGGGTAGGCGCCGCAGCTATTTTCCTGCATCATTTGTGGTCAGGTTCTGGGAGGTATGATGATGCTGGCATTGCTCCAAGGCTGAGGGCTGACAGGGTGGGGACACATTTTTGGGGGGTAGTCAAACCATTTGGCCATCATTCCTCAGAATGTCCAAATCTTGGAAGTTGTACAACTGGTTTTAGGTCCTGACCCTGCTGCCCCGGACTGTATTCCCAGGCATTCCCTACCGGCGTGGCTACTTGTTGTATGGGCCCCCTGGCTGTGGAAAGAGCAGCTTTATGTGAGTAGATTGTAGATTTCTATCCTCCTCAATCTCCTTATCCCTGGCTTGTGATGAGTATGTTTAGAAAAGGAACTGAAAGGGACCCAAGATGATTAGAGACCCCAGGAATGTTAACTAGGGCTTGGTAATGGGAAGTAGGAGAGAGCTGACAGGAGGCAAGGGCGTAAGGAAAAGTGGTGGATCATAATCTGTGGCTTCATACTTCTTCCTGTCTTCCATAGCACAGCTCTGGCTGGGGAACTGGAGCACAGCATCTGTCTGCTTAGCCTTACTGACTCAAGTCTCTCTGATGACCGGCTGAACCATTTGCTGAGTGTGGTCCCACAGCAGAGCCTGGTGCTACTGGAGGATGTAGATGCAGCCTTCCTCAGCCGGGACTTGGCCAAAGAAAGTCAGTGCTAGACCATGGGGCTGGGGGTAGGGAGGACCAGGGATTGATGCCTTACTCCCTCTAGTTATTGCCTCCTATGGACTGACTGGATGTTCAAGTCAGGTTCTTACCTACTTCGTAGTTTATCCGTCTCCCCTCCCCCTTCAAATGACAACAATCCTTTAACGATTCTTTGTTTTGCTTTAGACCCAGCAAAGTACCAAGGACTTGGACGTCTGACCTTCAGTGGGCTGCTTAATGCCCTGGATGGTGTGGCCTCCACTGAAGCAAGAATTGTCTTCATGACTACCAATTATGTTGACAGGTAAAGGAGGGGAAAAATGCCTTTAATGTAGTAGAAGGTGATGAGATTAAGGTGGAAAGAGATCTACACTAAATAGTGAGAATGTGGCAAATGAGAAATTTGACTTTTTCTACCCTTTTCAGATTAGTAAGGGGGAGAAACAGGAAACCAGCCCCTTGCTCAAATCAGAATGACACCATGTCTGTCCATTCTCTGCTTCTTACCTCTAGGCTGGACCCTGCTCTGGTACGTCCAGGTCGTGTGGACTTGAAGGAATATGTTGGCTATTGTTCACACTGGCAGCTGTCCCAGATGTTTCAGAGATTCTACCCAGAAGAGCCTACCTCTATAGCTGAATCCTTTGCAGAGCGAGCCCTGTTGGCCCAGGGCCAGCTCAGTGCTGCTCAGATACAAGGCCACTTCATGCTCTTTAAGAATGACCCGGCAGGGGCTCTGAAGCATGCTGAGGCGCTTGCTGTGACCACACCAGGCTTAACATCAAACCAATAAATGCCATTCAGAGCACCATGCTTCTCTGGTTAATTTTCCTGCTAGTATTTAAGAATGGGGGAAGAGGGAGAAGGAAAGAAGCTGGGTTGTCTGAATATTGTTACTAATTAGGGACTCCCACTTGCTTCTATAGAAATAGCCACAGTTGAGGAGACAGAACAAGTTTAGGGGTGCATTCCTTTTTCTAGCATTCACGGTCTTCACAACTTCCATACACATACAGGATTTATGGAATTAACCTGCCAACTTGGCTGAATATTCCAAGGCATCTTTCTTCTATCACAAATTTGGCAGGGATACAGCTCCTAAAGACTAGATCCTTTACTTCCAGAGGCACCAGCAAGCAGAGAGTTAGCTGAGCTGGGCCAATACTCTTTATTGCTTCCCTCCCACCCATTATTCCCTGCCCCCCAACATTCCTGCTAGGAACCCTCCTCTGGTTCCAGGCCAGGAGGTTCCCTCCGAGCACTGGGCCGGTAAGCTCCCCGACCACGAGGCACGCGGGGGTAAGAAGAGCCAGGCGTCCGACCTTTGGAACGTTCCCAGCGACCACATTCCCAGTTCCTGCGGTTTGGGGGCCCCTGCCAGCTGCCAGCCCCCTTCTCCTTGGTGGGGCCTTCAACCCTTTGACTCTGAGGCTCTGGCTTCAGGTCCATGGGCTCTTTGAATGGCCCATCAGGAGGAGGCAGTTCTTGTGTACAACTGGAGCCTTTGGGGGCAGAGTTCCCACTTCCCTGAAGGTCTCTCTGCTCTGACTGCTGCCCAGGGGCCCGGCATGCCCTGGAGGTATCTCTTTCAGCTCTCTGGAGCTCATTCAGCCCTTGTTGGCTTGGCCCAGCCCCTGAGATCCTTTCTCTTGTATGCTGTGGGGCAATGGGCAGGATGTCTTGTGGAGTGGGCAACGCTGTGGCAGGGGCACCTGGTGGCTGAGATCCCTTGGAGGCATCCAGGGCTACCTCAGGTTCCACAGGGGAAGGCTAGAAAAAGGAAAGTGAGGTAGAGTGAGGACAGGGGCCTTGAGTACAGGGTTCCAACTTGAGATAACCCATCTTCCCCCCTTTATTTTTGCTTCTTATAGTAAATGTATTATTTCATTTAACTTCAAGTAACATTTCCCCCAACAAATGCTGATACATGAAACTAACAGGGTTAAATTCTCTATTTCCACTTTATCTGTATAAAGTCAACAAAATAAAATGACTAAAGTAATAAATGTAGAATGGTGGCCCCCTCCTTACTCCTCCCTACAAATTCATACCATATCCAGTTCAATTTCAAAGATGACACAGAATGAAATAAAACAAAAATGTTAGAAGTTACATTCACTTAACTGGCACTTCCTCTAATTCCCATGATAGCCTCTTAAAAAACAGATTCAGCAGCAACATTGGCCTGCATCGATTTTTCTATTTGTGATGAACATTTTTACTCCTTTTGACTCAGAGGAAGTCACAGAATACACAATACATAAATCCCACAAACATATTTTTTGAAATTTAAAGGAACCATCAGTTGGCTCCTAGACTTCACATTTCTAATAACCCGTGTAACAATGATTAGAGTTTACAAATTTAAAAAATTAAGTATCACAGTTATTTTTTCAAAGTAGCAGATTTTAAACCTCAAAAGGAAAACACTGCAACTAAGCTTATAGCTAAATATTCATTGACAAATAATGGTTTCTCAGGTTTAACTACACATGAACATGGTTGTGCTTATTCTTTCCAAGTGCAGCCTGTCCATAAAAAGGGTTTAAGACACACTCTTCATTCAAGCATAAACTGCATTCAGTAGAAAAAAAAAATCAAAGAAAATTAGCATGTGACTCTCACCATCACCAAACTAAAATATAAAATTAAAGGATAAAAAAGTAAAAAATAATCACAACTATGAAAAAGATGTGACCTATGAAACAATTAATTATAATAAAGGTAAAGGAACTTTTATTTTCAAAAGTAAACTTTTATAAGTTACTGCAAGCTATTGTAAAGAGAATGTATGCTCAGTACAGCAAATGTGTCACGTTTTTTCCAAGTTGGGGAAGCAGGAAAAACAAAAACTGAATCCATGCTCCCCCAGACTCTCCCCCAAACCCCCCCAAAATATTCGAGAATGGCCTAGAATTTATGAGACAGGTCTCAAAAGAATAATCACATCCTAAAATTGATGTACTTCCCAATCCCAAAGAGACTTTCTCTTAAAAGATGTTTTCTCTACATTCCTCACAAAAAGTAATCGTACCACTAGACTGAGAATGTCGAATGTACTCTTTCAATTGTGGCTGCTAAGAACTCATCCTGTAAAATTATTTGAACAACTTGTAACTGGAGGGGGAAAATTCAAAAGAAGCCATACTAATGAATTCTAACTAAAACCCCATTCACTTCTGAGCCCCCACAAAACACTTTAATAAAGTGCCAAGATCTACTCCAGAACAAAGAGTGCAAGGACATCAGGCAATCAGATTCACGTCAGATCTCTCAGCATGTGAAGACAAAGGCATTTCCATGGAAATGAGAAGCCAGTATTTGGCAGTTATAAAAGTGACTTAGGGTTAGATTCTTCTGTAGTAATTTGGCATCTTCCGCTGAAGGTGAATTGCTTTTGTGGCTTATCTCTCCCTGGGGAGGTAGAAGTAGGATACTGATAGTTTCCACAGATAGGTAAGACCTATCAACAAATCATCGAATATGAAAACACATTGTGTTCTTATGAATGTTGTCAGTGTTCCTAAACCAGATTCTCTATTTTAAAATCAAGCCAAGACAAAAACATAACCTGTGTGAACCAAAAAAGCATGGACTTATGAAGTTGAAATCACTTGGTCTAATGTACACTGTTTAACCAAAAAGGTCACCTGGTTCTCCCCTGCCCCATAAAATACATGTATGATAAATGGGAGTGACAGGGACAGGAATTACAGGAGTTCAGATTATATATGCTTCAACCCTGTCACCCAGGTACCACATACATTTAGTCCCCATTTCTGTCAGGTGGATAAGTTTAGCTCTATGGTGATGGCTGGACTATTTACAAGCATCTTATTTACAGTACTTCTGTAGATTGCAGGCCAATTTTCTCTTCTTCCACTTCTAGTCAATCTGAGCTTGGTTTTCTTAATGAAAAGTGCAGAATCTTAAAGTGGTTACTCAACTGGTTTACCACTTGTATTCCATAATGGACATGTGCCAAAGTAAAAATAATGCTTGGTAAGTACAGAAGAATGGGTTCCACATGAGGGGGTAATTGTAAGCACACCAAAAGAATGACAAGGGCCAATGGTACAAGGAACAAATTCAAACTTTGGCATCTTGTGTTGCTCATCTGACACATGATAAGGTGACATGTGATGTTGGCAAAAGCTGTTCCAACCATGTAGTAGAAGAGTCTAGGACATCTCTCTAAAATATCTGATGGTGACCAGAGGACCCAACTTGTACTCAGAAAGAAAAGCAAACACGGAGAAACAAAGGGCAGCATTGTTTCATAGACGGAACTGTGCTTCAAGGTGTTATTTTTGTAGGCCTTGAAAAAGTTATATAAGCTCATTGGCAGAGTCACACGTGCTGCACATCCAATAATCATTGCAGTGAATAGGTCTCTATATAAGAAATTAAACAGGAAAGGTTCATACCAGGCCTCAACTCCCACAATCGCAGTCACTATGTAGACAACAGAAATAGTCACCTGGCTAATGTCATATACCCAAGAGAACTCCTGTATTATACTTTTCCCAATGGGACAGGATGAAAGAAAACAAGACTATCCATAAGAGGTTATATAAAACAACAACACCAACACCCACTGTTCCCCGTCCAAAGATGGAATACATAGTCACTACAAAGTAAGCGCATGACCAACTATCTAGTCCATGATCAAATAATTCTCCTAAAGGGGTGCTGGAGTTGGTTCTACGAGCCTGCTTTCCATCAATACCATCTAGAGTGTAAGCAACGAAGTTAAGGATGCCCACTACAGTCCAAACCCAGCCAGATACATGCTTCTGACTTGGTGCTGATACAAAAAAGTCAGGATCAAAGTAGGCCCTAAGTAAGAAACTGAATATAAGCAACAGAAACCCTGATAGGGTTATCAAATTCAGAGCCAGCCATGTAGGAAAAATCTTTACTATAGTATTCCAAAATGGGTGCATAACATACAAAGAAAGCAGATTGGTATGCACGGCCCTGTACTTGTATTTATCGAAGCTGGCCAGCTGCTCGAGAGTCACATACTCGTAAATGAAGGCCATGATGACAGTGAGGGAGAAGAGGAGGAGGACGAGGCACCGACAGCCGCTGAGGCTGCCTCAGAGGCGGGTAGAACCCAGCACCAGATCAGGTTCAATGTGAGTACTAAAGGCTGAGGGAATCACCCATCCTCTCCTTGACACTACATAGCCTCCTCACTAAAAACAGCACATGACAATGCACACCTGAGGTGTATGGTGGGGTTAGGAGCCCACTTCCTCACCTGTTGGAGGCTGATGAAGTACCGGTTCCGTTCGGCTTCCGGATCTATGATTCCCCCACGCTGCTGCTGCCTCTCATAAAGCCGCTGGCGTTCCTCCCGCTGTCTCAAGCTCTCTGCGTCCGGCTGGTATGGCTCCTGGAGGGAAAAAGGGTGAACTGACTCCTGCCTCCCCAGGACTGTTTCTCATCAGTGTCTAGTCATCAGAACCAGCCTTCCATTTCTAAGCCTGGTCTTTCAGAAGCAGGTGAAGCACTATTTTGGAGAAGCCACCTTTTTGAAATCCCTCAGTGAGTTCATGCCTTCACTCCTAATTCAAGAGTAAGTGGGGCCTTCTTACCAGAGGATGTTGAGGTGGGGGAGCTGCCTGTAGCGTGGCAAGGTCATATACCAGGAGCTCTCTGCAGACCGGACACTGGACACCAACACCCTACCAGACAAAATGGCTGGTGAAAATCTGTCCCCAAAGAAAAATTATAAGACGGTGTCTTTCTCCCTTCTTTGTGGAACACTAGAGATGTCCTGTTTTTTCAATATGTATTAGTTTTGCTGAACTGTTTTTCCCCTTTTTTGCTACAAGGGATAACTGGGAAGAGAAAGAAAAGGGAAAAGGCATATTTTGGAAATGCAGGTTATGTAAAAACAGAAACCATACCCATACCCCAGTGTGCTCCCGAAGGGGGCTCTTTCTGAAGTTACGGTCCTGAGGATAGGGCTTAGGAAGCATGGATCTACTATCTGCTCAGGCATGGTAACAAGGAAGCAGGGCCCAATGCAATCTCTACCTGCTCAACTGGAGAACCTGGATGTTGCTGCTGTTCCTCTTTCTGAGCTAAAAGTTCTTGTTCCATGTGCTGGATGTAGCGAGCAAGGCAATGGCAGTGGAAGTAGTGGTAACAGGGGGTCTTAGTGAAAGCTTCCTTCTCCTAGGAAGAATGAAGCCCACCAACCATGGTGTCTGGGCCAAGGTCCCCAGATGTCCCTTTCCTCCTCCCTAGCCCCTACTTCCTAGGAGCACTGACCTGGAAGCCGTAGAGACAGATGACACACTGGCCATGCGGAATGTTGTTGTCTGTGAGGATCTCCTTCCCCTTCTAGAAAGAGAAGCGGGTGGGGGAGAGGGGAGAAAGAAGACTCAGCTTGCTCATGAACTCTATGGTCTGGTCAAAGGTTGAGGCCGGGGGATACACTACAGCGGTCTTCCATTTAGGAATCTCTACTCTGGATAGATTCTCCACTTCCGTTATTAACATTCTTGCCATTTATGTGCACTCACTGCTTAGGGCACAGCCTCAGCCTCCTGGAATCCCCAGGGAATAAATTATTCTCAATGTTTTCCAGATAGCAAAGAATTTTAAGCATTTTATTTTTTAAAAAATATCATTTAGGATGCAAAAACTTTCTAAAATGCACTCTACTTCTCTCTTCTCCAAGCTATAAGACAAATAACTTTCTTGCTAGTTTGTCATCATTAATTTACATTAATTACTGTACTGAGGTATATTCTAGAGAGGCCCTGAGACCTTATTAACAAATAATTCCAAGATTCTTGTGATTTTAGGTTTTCTTACCTGCTTTTTAATAGTTTTTTCCTCTTATTGCCAGGCTTTCAAGCTGTTCCTTCTCATTGTTGTCAGGGGGTCTGCCTGTAGCAGCCCTTCCCTTTAATTTGTACTTCTAATCTGCAGTAACCAAGCTCATTAAAATTGTTTCTATAATGAGAACCAGTACTGAGTGAAGGTCTGAGGGATTCTTCTGTCTAAGTGCACAAGTTTTAGCACGTGAATTTTCTGACATCTATTCTGAGGAAGGCACTTTGGCTTCCTTGGCTCTTTAAGATTCTAAACACAAGTACTTCGTGGCTAGCGCCTTGCCTGTTTAAAGACCAATCCATGTTCTCTGCCTGCTTTCCCAAAAAGCTTTTGTGACTAATCCCAGCCGACGAGTTCCCTACTTGGCATCAATGCTGCCACTGGAGGGTTAGTCTATTGCACTGCTGACTCTGGACTCAGGGACTGTGCTAGAAGTATGGTTAATCCCAAAGGCCAATAACTTGAAAGTCCTATTTTGTCTCTGAAATGTTTTAGTGTTTGTACACAAAACAATAACCCCTATTTATATTGGTGCTTTAAGATTACAAAGCACCTTCACACACACTTTAAATTTTCCCAAAATTCCTGAGGCAGCTAGTACAGAGGTATGATTATCCCCATTTGAATGAAGCACTTAATTGCTTAAATTTCATTTCAAAGTGGAAAGCCACATTATAAGGTCTTGACTCAGGAGGGAAGTAGAAGCCTAATTTACTCATCCTCCCAAATACTGCCTATTTTTCATCCTTCTCAGATTGATGCAAGGTTTGCCTTCTCTCACAGCCTTCTCCATGGAACTTAAGGTGACTGGGTTGGGATTCTTAAGAGGTTTTTGGTTTCCTACCCATGAAAAGTAGCTAGAACTGAGATATTAAAAAACCATAAAGAGCGGTGATATTTTTAATTTGCCCTTATTCATGTTGCTAAGGTATGGTATGTGGCAGTGCTGTCTGGAGGAAAGGCAATCTCTTCCAGTCTCTCTCCCGCCCTCTTATGGTGAGGGAAGACCCTGGTAAACATTAAAATGCTAATATAAACGTAAGGTGTGGCTTTGTGGGTGTTCTGTATGCTGGACTGGAAGTTAAGTTTTGAGTATAGGGACTGTCTTCTGTTTTCTTTCTATCTCCAGTAGCATCAGTGCACACACTATCTTAAACTGAAGTCTCAGACATAAAGATGATCCATACATTCAGCTACTTTTCTCTTACCACTGAGAAAAAATAGGAAATGAATAAAGTGCTATTAGACAAAAAAACTATTCTTTTAGACTTGTCAGGTTTCAAGATACTGGAGCAACTAAATGAAGAAGCCTGTAAAACCTTGACCTTTGGAGGGCTTTTAAAACAGGACTTTCATCTATTTGGACCAGTTTTACCGAAGGGGAGGGAAAGGGGTTAGGAGAAATGGATGGTTCTAGACCAAGAGTGGGGAACCTTCAGCCGTGAGGACAAATGTAGCTTTCTAGGTCCTTGGGTGTGGCTTTTTGACTGAGTGTGAGTTTTACAAAACAAATCCTTTTATTGAAGGGGTTTGTTCTGTGAAGTTTGGGTTCAGACCAAGAGCCGCACTTGGCCACATGTGGCCTGGAGGCCATAGATTCCCCGCCCCTGTTCTAAATCCAGGGCTAGAACCTGCTCTGTCATGAAAGGAGGGAGGTCTCCCTAGGGCCCAGCTCACCTCAATGAGTTCATAGAGCACAGCAGTGCCCAAGCCAGCCTCAGCCACACGACTCAGTGCCTGTGAGATCCTGGAAAAGAAAACCCAACCCCAATGTTAGGACAGTTCCTTTCCACCTCTTGAAAAAGAGATACCTTAAGTTAGTACCCTAAGGTACCCTTAACCTATGTGAGATATGCCCTACTTCTACTCTATATTGGTCAATGCATCACTTACTTGTGAATCTGTTCATCTGAGAGCCCCCGGGGGTTACGGATAGAGATCTTTGGCACCTCATTGGGATACTGGAAAAGAGAGACCGGATCGGTACGGAGTGCTCTCTCTCCCTATCCCAGCATTTCTCCTCCATTTGTGGTCACCCAATAGGCATCTTACCTGTGCAGGGACCAGCAACACCAAGGTAAAGCAGACAAATTGTGAATCCTGGTCTTCAGCTGTGGCAGGGTGCAGAGTGATGCAGATTTCCCATGGTGAAGACCTGTGGGGGGGGAATGAGTGAGAACTGGGGGTGAGGAGTGGGGTGAGTTAAGAATTCCCTCCCTAGAGAAATGAGAATGGAATCTGTCCTATGGTAAGTTAAAGGTATCACCCTTCTTTCTTTGAGGGACAGTTTCCTTCACTTCTCACAACCTTTAGGACTAGATGATGGTCTGAGTAAAGATCATTCCCTTATTGCTATCATAAGCTCTTCTTGGTCTCAGATGGTTACTCACCTTCCATTTCCTTGAACCACCTGTAATTCATCCAGGTAGATAGACTCCAACACCTCCACTTCAGAGGGCAGAACCCTGGGGAAAGAGATGGCTGATGTACCATATCCTTTCTTACTGTAGTCCCATGAGGAAGGATGCTTGTCCCAGAGGGTACTGGAGAGGAGGGTTGGTAGTAAGGTCTGGTTTAGGGTTCTAGGCCATTTTCAGTCTTCCTTTTTTACAGCTGGGGTTCATTTTTCATGGCTATTCCAGGCTTGGGGATTTTTATAACTATATAGAAAAAACACATTTGTAGCTGTCTTTCTGTAAGCTTCCTGAAAATGGAGAAACATCAGGAGACCCTCCTTTTCCCAAAGAGGGACCTAATCAGGGCCCAAGGAACACAGGAGCCCTAAAGGAGAGACCTTGCTGTTCTGAGAAGCATAGTAGTTCAAGCACATCTCTTAGGTCCCAGGTCATTCCTTTTCCATACCTACTTCAAGATGGGAGGAAACAAGAGTGAGAGATAATAGCAAAAACAGAATTGTAGAGCATGAAGGGGCCTCAAAATCCAATTCTTTCATCTTATAAATGAGAAAGCAGAGGCCCAGAAAAACTGTGACTTGCCCAAGGTCACAAAGTTGATAAGAGGCAAAGCTAGCATGAGAATCCAGGCCTTCAGATACCCAAACAGCTGGCCTTTTATTTGGGTAGAGAGATAACAGGCTCAAATCTAAGCTGTGTCATTTATCATCTGGGTAATCTTAGGGCAAGTAAACTTATTTTTTATACGAGGGGATTGGATTACATGGCTTCTAGAGCTAAGTCTGTGATTCTACCACCTCATCATTGCTCTAAACCAGAAGCATGAATGCTGTAGCACGTCACCAGTATAATTACCAGTTACCCAAGAAACTACACAGATTCTTAAGGTGTTTAAAAATGAAACAGTCACAGGCTTTTTTGCGTATCCCGCCCCTCCCCCCATAGGACTTCCCTCCCTCTAAAATAAGGAGGGGGAGGGGAGAGTTGGTTAGCGAAACACTTTAGATGCAGGTATGGCCCTATTCCTGACTGACTGTGGTTCAGCCTCTACAGATCAGGCCCGAAGCTTCACAAGACAAGGATATTTAATAATAGCAGCAAGGTCCCCGATGGTTAGTTTGGATGTGCCTACAACTCCTCCACCCATGCTAGAATCCCATGACTAAGCCCCATCGCTTGGCTTCGGGGGCGCTTGCATCCCCACCAACATCAATGCCTACCAACGTGAAACGCGGTGGAAGGGTGGGAGTGGGGGATGGCAGGGACCCTCCCTAGTCCTCTGCCCTACCAGGGCCCCTGAGCTTTGGGTCTCCTGGACGGGCCGGGAGCCGCCCTCGCCACTGCCCGGCCCTGGGTCCCGCTGCTGCAGGAGGTCGTTGGGGCGGAGAGGCCGGCGCTCGGCTGGGGTCGCGGGGGGCCTGGCCGGCTCCCGCGGGGCTGGGGGCCACCAGGAGGCGGACACCCAGGTGGACGAGGCTGGGGGCGTGGGCCGAACCCCGGGGTGTCCCCGCCTTCAAGTTCCGCCCCCCCAAAACACGGCCTCCACCCCGGGCCTCCAGGAGGCGGCCGTGGGCCCGCCCCGCCCAAGGCCAGGAGCGGCCACCAGCCAGATCCCGCGTCCCCGGCAGTTACCAGTCCTCTTCCCCGGCTGCCGCCCCAGCCGCCGCCGCCGCCGCCGCCGCCGCCATCTCCTCCTGCTGCCTGCGCCGGAACCGGAAGTACCTTCCCGCAGGCCGGGAGATGCAGAGGCCGAGGGGCCGGCGGCCAGCCGTCGTTGCTAGGCGACCGTAGACGCCGGGGTCCTCGGTGGGGCCTGAGGCGGCGGGGTGACGGTTCGGAGCTGCCTGCAGAAGTGCCTCCATGGAGCGGGCCGTCCAGCCTTCTCTCCGCGTCGCCCGGGCCCGGGGGCCTCCTCCCACCTCTGAGGGAGGGAGATGGAGGAGAAAGGGCCCTTCGGGGAGGCCGCCTGCTGGCGCTGCGGACTAACTCGGTCAGGCAACCTGGGGGCCTGCCCGGGGTCCGGGGGCGGAGCCCGGCCCGGGTCCCGCGGCCTGGGGAGCGCTAGCTCCAAGGCTGGGGGTGACCGAGGGGCTGGTGAGGCCCAGGGGCCCGGGGTCAGGGGGACCAGGAGGGCCCGGGGTCAAGGGTCAGAGCTGGTGAGGGAGGGAGCCGATCTATTTTGTTTCAGGGCTGGAGAGGTTGGGGCTGGGGGGAGGTCTGAGACGGACCCCGGGGTCAGGACCGCCGAGGCGGTAGGGGGTCAAGGGTCAGGGCTCATGAGACTGGGGTCGGGGGCTGAGGTCAGGGTCCAAGCTGAGGAGGGTGGGAGGCAGGGGCAGGGCTGGTGATCTCTGGGTTCAGCGTCAGATGATGCTCACGGATCACAGTAATGAGGCTGAAGAGGGAGGGTCTGGGATTGGGGGTCAGGGTCAGGACAGGTGGGGGCAGAGGTAAGAGAGGAAATATGGCTGATCCCCGCCCCCATTTCGTCTTATTTGACTTTTGTGTTGTCCCTCACTCCCAGATTCCCAATTATGTGGAATTGCCATAGGTGCCACGTACCTTAATCCGTTCTTTCTCCCCTAGACTCAGAGATCCTGGAGCCTTGATGATGGAGAAGTACCATGTGCTAGAAATGATTGGCGAGGGCTCCTTTGGAAGAGTGTACAAGGGTCGGAAAAAATACAGTGCCCAGGTACTTGGGAGAGAGGGAGGGGCTGTTTTCTGAAAGGAAGAAAACAGAGAATCTGGACTAGTTAGGGGGACCAAAATTTGGCCTGGATTATCTAAGGATCTCTCAGCATCCCTTTTTGTTGGGTCTTGGTCTTCAATGGGAGAAGTCATCTTCCTGAGAGTTTTTAGTAGAGCTCAGAGACGCAGGATAGAAAGAGATGCCAATGTCACTTCTCTTTCTTCTCTTTCTCCTTCCCTTCTTCCTCTCCCTCCATCCTCCAACTAACTTCTGCTAAGACTTGAACAATTGCTGGACAATCTTATCTTTATGACCCCAGGGTGGGCACAGAGCAATCAGGAGGCTTGTTTCAGGGAGATATTGCCTTTTGAGGAGTGGGTTTAGGGAAGCCTGGCTAAAGCCCATGGGATTGTGGAGAGAAGGAAGGCAGGAAACTGGCATAAAAGTTGGATTTTGGAGTACTGAAGGTGATATTGAAGAAAGAGCCACACAAGGCAAAAATGAAGTGAAAAGCTTCCTTCAGGGAAGGCCCTGAATTCCTCTCCCCTTGCCTTGGGAAGGTGGTGGCTCTGAAGTTCATTCCAAAGCTGGGACGCTCAGAAAAGGAACTGAGAAACCTACAACGGGAAATTGAAATCATGCGGGGTCTGAGGCATCCCAACATTGTGCAGATGCTTGACAGCTTTGAAACGGACAAGGAGGTAAGTGAAGGTTAGTCCTTTCCTCACCTCCAAACCCTGCCGTGGTGGGGGGGGGGTCCCAGGATCTGTTATATAGGGGAGAATTTTCACATCTCTTGATGACTTGAAATAACTTGTATTTATGTTCTCCCTGCAGGTAGTAGTAGTAACAGACTATGCTGAAGGGGAGCTCTTTCAGATCTTAGAAGATGATGGAAAGCTGCCTGAGGACCAGGTATCCCTGATTAGTTAGTACCTTTCTCTTCTGCCTAGCCTCCCTACTGGTCAGGACTAGTAGACAGGGTTAGGAGCACTGAGAATCTAACATTTGGAGGGTTGAAAGCAGTTATAGTATCTTAAGTATCCTTAGAGACATGCTGGTCTGGAGGGAGTTGCTGATGTCTTAAGAAGACTGAGAGGGAAGAGTCAGGTGGAATTCCTACCCTATCACCTCCAGGTTGCTAGGACTATGACTTGCCTGAGTTTTCATCTTTAACCCTTCTAATTCCTGAGTTTCTCTGTGATCTGGCTTAGTGAATATTGTCCCGGGAACCTATGCAGTAAGGGATCTTAGCAGAGCTAGGCTCCTGGGGAGTGAGGGAGCTTCAAGGGGAACAGAAAATATAGGTTTGAGAAAGCTGGTAAAGGAGCCCCTCGGCCTAGCCATTTGGAGTAGCAGTAGCATTGCTCAGATTGGCTTCTTCCCTTTTCTTGTTTCTTTTCTTCTTCCTGACTGGTCAATCTTTAGGTTCAGGCCATCGCAGCTCAGTTGGTGTCAGCCCTATATTATCTGCACTCCCACCGTATCCTGCATCGTGACATGAAGCCCCAGAATATTCTTCTAGCCAAGGGTGGTGGCATCAAGCTCTGTGACTTTGGGTGGGGATCCCAGACACCCTATTGCTACTCTGGGGGAGGAAGACAGGGTCCTCAATGGATGGCTAGGCTAGACTAGATAAAGGGTTTGATTTGAGAAACTAGTTTCAGGACTGGGGGTGGTGGGAGGAGGGATTCTTCTGGACCCTAAAGAGCCAAATTGAGGGAGATTCTCTTTAGCTAGATTGGGAGAACAATTTGGCTGAATGGGAGTGAGAAAGGGTTAGGGTTACAGACATTTTCTTGGTCTGGTTTGTAATGGGTATGTATGAAACCAGATTTGAATTTTTTTTGTATAACTTCTCACCTTATGCCATTAACCCCCTTCCCTCCCCTTCCCCCACTCTCTCTCTTCCAGTTTTGCCCGTGCCATGAGTACAAATACAATGGTATTGACATCCATCAAAGGCACACCACTGTACATGTCCCCAGAGCTGGTGGAGGAGCGCCCATATGACCACACTGCTGACTTGTGGTCAGTGGGCTGCATCCTTTATGAACTGGCTGTGGGTACACCACCTTTCTACACTACCAGCATCTTCCAGCTCGTTAGCCTCATCTTAAAGGACCCAGTGCGATGGCCTCCAACAATAAGCCAAAGGTTTAAGGTGGGGAATGTGGATAAGATGGTGGGGAGGGGGGAAGCTAGGACAAGGGGACAAAGGGTGTTTTCCTGGAAATCCATTTCTCTTTCCCAATGCCCTCTTCCGGGTTTGTGGCAGAATTTGAAAAAAAATATCGTTTGTCATTGAAGGACTGTTGAATATGGATGGGAACTGCAGGTGCTGTTCTGAGGGTTGTTACTATCTCAGAGATGGTCTCTCTGCTTCTGTCCTGGGGCTGAGCTTTTAGTGTGACTTGGAAACCAGTGTGCTGCCATCTACACCTTGGCCACTTTGGCCCTCACTTCAGCCTCTAACATTTTGATTTTACTTTAAATTGCTCTCTTTTGCTCCAGAATTGCATGCTGATTAATTGAATGTAGGAATAGATGAGCTGTAGGGGGTGTCCTTCAAGGATCCTGACTGGTAGAAATGCCAGTGCTGTTGAAATTTCTCTCCATCATTTTCTTTAATCAATTAATTGATTGATCAGTTATGGAGAATTTATCAAGTGCTGACTGTGTCCGGTAACGAGTGCCAGGTACTGGGGAAATAAAGACCGAAGAGAAGCACCCCTGCCCTCAAGGAACTGGAAGCTCACCTTCCAACAAGGGAAGCGATGTGTATATACACAGGTGCTCATTTCTTCTGAGACTGGTAGAATCGAGGCTCCTCTTTCTACTTCCTGGGCTCCTGACATTCATATATCAAGACCCAGGGGGTCTTTTCTGTCTTCTGACAACAGAAACAAAGTTCATTGAGAACAGATGGCAGGGATGTGACCAAGACCAGCCCAGCTTCTCAGGAAATAATCAGTCTAGAATTTATTGAGCCCTCACTTTGTGCGGTGAGGCAGAGACAGAAGTGAGACCATCCCTGTGCTCAGGGAATGTATAATGGGAATGAAAATATGTACACCCAAAACAAGTCTAAGTCAGATAGGAAATAGCCTTGGAGGAGATGGCACAAGCAGCCAGTAGGGTGGCCAGAAAAAAAATGCCCGTATTGAAGGTAGCCCTTCACCTGAAAGGAAACCAGAAATCCTAGGAATCAGAAGGGAATAGCCTTCCAAGCAAGAGGAGAGGACGGTGTATTCCTTGGTTTGGGGAGAGGTCTGCTGAAGGCAGAAGGGAAGAGTAATGGAGTACTTTCCCTGCAGAGTTTCCTGCAGGGTCTGCTCACCAAGGATCCCTGTCAGCGGCTGGCTTGGCCTGAGCTCCTGTACCATCCGTTCATTGCTGGCCAAGTCACTGGTGAGTTCTAGTCTATCTCCAGGATCTTGTTTCGCCTCCATCCCCTGGATTCCATCACTCAATGATCACAGAATCTCAGAGTTGGAAGGGAACCCTTTGATTTTGTACCCCTGTCTACCTCAAACCTTTTTAGGCTAGGGCTTTAGCCACCATTTTGCTCTCCTTGAATTCCAACATGGCATTCTCTCTAACTTTCCCTCTGCAGTGATCTCTGAACCAATGGCTTCTGATGTGGGAACCCCATTCACCAGCCGACTACCCCTTAAGCTTCAGGTTCTAAAGGAAGAACAGGCACACTGGCTGGCTCCCAAGTCTGGTCAGTCCCGTATTTTGCGCCAAGCCTGCAAGCGCATGGCTGAGGAAGCTAGGCAGAAGGTATTTGGGACAGAGGTGAAACCCAGGTCACTTTCTTGGGCAGGGAAGTAATTTGTGGTAGAGAGGGCCAGAGAGGTGACTGGACTAGTGATGGGAAATTGGAGAAGGAATAAAAACTTATAGAATTTGGAAAAGTCTTAGGATAAGATCCAGGTTATCCTGTGGTGACCAAGTCTTTGCGATCTAATCCTTGCCCCCCAATAGAAACATCTAAACCCTGAAGTTTCCCCTGAGCAAGTGGACAAAGCAAGCAAGATGGTTCCTGTTACAGCCTTGTTGCCCAGACTGAGAGCCACTTCTCAGGATCTTGACCACTCCTCTAGAACTCCTTCTCCAGAAGACAAGAATGAGTGGGCAGAATGGGGAGCAAGTGAGCCTCCTCCTCCTACAGGGTAAGGAGGCAGGTGTGGCCACACACAGGGGAAGCGGTTCAGATACCCAGAGTGGGCTTGGCCCTGGTCAGACAAAGCACAGTGTGGTCACCAGCTCTTAGGACTAATCTTGTAAAGGAAATTCTTGTGGTTCAGGATTCCCAATTGAAGGGAAGAAAATTATCTCCATTATAAAATTAACTACAGTTAAGTGTTTTTTGTGTTGTCTCCTGGCCTTTGTGTATCAACTATGGCTTCTGCAAAACTCCCTAAAAGTTACCATTTAATTTCTAGTGCTGACCCCTGATATATAGAAACCATGATGAGCAAAGTTGCAATGTGGAAGGGAGAACTGTGTATCCATTGAAACCCTTAGATGCAAGATGCTAGAGAATGCTTGAGTTGATGGGTGGGTAGGCTGGCAGGGTTATGCTCGAGGGGACCTCTTCCATTATGGTATGATTTCTTATCTTGATCAGATCTTACAAGAAGACATTTCCACATACATAGCTTTACATGACCTTTTCCACTTCCCATTTGGGAGTTTGGGGGAGGGGATGGTTCATGTACCCTGAGCCTCCCAGAACTGGAACTCAATTTCTTCAGCATCTTCCCTGACAGGGAGCCCCAGGTCCCTCAGGAATATGATCAGGAGTCCCCAGAACTAAAGCAAGAAGCTGAGGAAAACATGAATGCCATGACCTCGGAGACTGAGGTGAGATGCTGGTCACTGACTCCTTGCCTGGGAAGTCCCCGTCTGGTGCTCCCTCAGGCTCTCAGCTCCCTTCACACCCCTTCCCTTCTCCCTGGGCCAGGAGCCAGATAGTGACAGTGAGTGGCAGCGCCTGCTGGAGCCCACAGCACCTTCAGACTTCCAGCTAAAAGCACCCCTCACCCTGCTCTGCAACCCTGACTTCTGCCAACGTGTCCAGAACCAGCTCCATGGGGCTGGCGGTCAGGTAAGGTACAGGTCAGCTGGGAGAGGCCAGGGCAGGACAACAGAGGATCCAGGAGAAGCTGAAGGGATGGATAAGAGAGGGAGCTGGAGGGGAGGAGGGGGTATGGCTAAATGTGATCCCCATCTGGGTCAACCCCCAGTGCTCCACACCTATGATTCAAAGGTCTGAGGGAAACGAGTAACTCTTTGGTCTATCCCCATTTCTCCTTTGGGGTACTTGGAGTCCTTCCTCCTTTTATTACAGATCTAATACCTGTTTTCCCCCAACATTTCCTAGGTCCTAGAGGGCATCCTTGATGGGGCGTCCCGCCTGCTTCCCGCCCTCCGGGTCGTAAAGAGCCTCCTGGATACCTGCAGTGACTCAGCCCTGCTGTATGCCTTCTGCCGGGAGGCCGGCCTGCCGGGCCTCCTGCTGAACCTCCTCAGACACAGTCAGAGCAACGTTAGCATCCAGCAGGTGAATGCCGGCTCAGAGAAGGGCCATCAGCTGCCCAGGCCCTCTGCTCCCAGGCCCCTTCTTTGACTGTGCTCGTGGCCTGGCTCTCCATCTGACTGCCTCTTGCTCTGCCCTTATGTTCTTTTCTACCCCTTACTCTGTCTTTGGCCAAGTAAGGTATAGGATGGAAAAGAGCACAGAGGACCTGGGTTTGAATCTCTGCTCTGACACTATCTTCACGACCTGGGGCAAGTCTTTACCTTCTCTGACCCTCAGTTTCCTTTTCTGTAAAATGAGAGAGTGTGAGAGAAGATGATTTCTGAGGTCCTATGTAGCTTCCAGCCTACAATCCTATGAAACTGTCCTCTCTCCCTCTCCCTCTAGGCCTGTCTGTTTCTTCCTACTCTCTGTCTCTACTTTAATCCTTCTCTTCCCTGGCAGCAGCCCTGGTGTGGAATTTTCTTGAGGGACCTGGTAGCTACAATCCAGGCCTACTTTGCCAGCAGCTTCAACCTGGAGAGGAGCCAAACAGGTGACAGGTAGGTTGAAGGGATAGGGATGAAAAAGTGAGAAGCATCGAGCTCCCTCCATACTCTCACTGCTCCTTCAGCTTGGTTCCCCTCCCTGCCTCTCCCCAGTGGAACCGTAGGAGAAAGCACGGGGAAAGACATGGCAGCTGTCAGAAAACTTAGGAATCTGGTGCACAACATCTCTGGGATGTCAGCTGGAAATCCCCACTGTTGTCCAAACCTTTGCAGACCACAGCCGGTACCAAAGAGATCACAGCACCTAGAGATTCCCAGTAACTAGAGCGCTAGATGGGGTGGAGCAAGAGCGCTGGGCTTGGAGTCAGGAAGACCTGAGTTCAGATCCAGCCACAGGCACTGACTAGCTGGGTGATCGTGGGCAAGCCACTTAGCTGCTGTCTGTCTCAGTTTCCTCATCTATAAAATGGGATAATAATAGCATCTAACTTCCAGGGTGGTTGTGAGGATCCAGTGAGATAATCATTGTAAAGTACCTTGCAAACCTTAATGCACTGTATGCCCTCTAGCTGTTATTATGTTGGGGGCAGAGGAACACATTAATGTGTCCAGAGCAGGATGATCCTAGGGTTTCCTCCAGAACTACCTGTAGCATCTGAGGGGATGTCTTTTCTAACTCCTTATTAGGGAATCCTGGGGAAACAAGATGTGTGGTAGCTTGAGAGAAATGGGTAGAAGGTACATGGGAGGACTGGAGCCTCCAGTGCCCTCAGGATGACGACAGACGCTGCCCTCAGGTAACTGAGGCTTATTTCTTCTAGCCTCCAGGTATTTCAGGAGGCAGCCAACCTTTTCCTGAACCTTTTGGGAAAGCTGCTGGCCCAGCCTGATGATGCTGAGCAGACCCTGCGGAGGGATAGTCTCATGGTAATCTTGCCCCCTGGACTATTATCATTTTCTGCTCTCCTGCCCAGTCCTCTTTGAGGTTTTTTCAACTCTGTTTCTTTTTGGCTATATAAGATCCGACCCAAAATTCCTTCTTCTAGCAGAAGATACTTCAAAGGGGTATCTAAATAATTTTCTTTTCTCTAGCTAGCTCTTTATTCAAATGATCCTAGCTAGGAAGCTCTTCTTAAAGATCACAAGGAAGGAGGTGCCAGGGCTTCCTTGTGAATCTCTCGTGCCTGAAAGTCTAACACTTCTTCATGTATAACCTAAATTCTCTTGCTGTAAATTGAAGCTTGCTAGAGTCTTGAAAACTTGGAACCAGAGTCAAGTGAGAGCCTTGACAGTCTGTTATCTGTGGTATCTATGGCCTGCCTTCTTTTGTAAGAACCTGCATTATTAAAATGTGATAAATTACAAGTCATATAAATAACTTTAATGATGTCTGTTATAAGAAAACAAACATTTGAACTTTTCAATATCCATTCAGTTTTTCCATTGTAAACTTCTTTTCTTCCCCCTGACCAGATCTGGCTTTTTTGTCCCAGGGACAGGTGCTGAAGGCCCCAAACTCAGTGCTGTCTCTTTGCTGGTAGCATGATGTCTGCAGTGTGACTTATGCTCTGGCCTCTTAGTCATCAGCACCCATTGTCGCCTGGGCAGGAGGGACTGCACAGCTGGGATCCCCACAGACAGCATTTTGTGATCTGGGTCAGCAATGCCTGGTATTAATCAGCTACTTTAAATGGGACTCCTCTAAAACTAGGCCAACTCTCCTTTCCTCCAGTGCTTCACCGATCTGTGCAAGACCATGGACGGCAGCAGCCTCGCCATCTCCGAGTCCTTCTACTCCAGCCTTTTGACCACTCACAGGCCTGTGCTGGATGGCCTCCTTCATGGGATGGCACTCCCACAACTCCTTCACACGCCACCAGGTAACCAGAGGGAGTGGGGGATGGTCACTTTTCCATCCAGCTTGCCACTTCTACCAGTCTCTGGGGGATGAGTGTGCCAGCCCCTCTGTACTTTTCTTTCTCTGACTTCTGAAGGTGCTCCACAAGTTAGCCAGCCACTGAGGGAGCAGGATGAAGATCTGCCCAGGGCTTTTGCAACAGCACTTGCTGCCATCTGCACTCTCCCAGTGGGACTGCCTGGCTGCTGGGAGGCCAAAGAACAGGTGGGAGCTTTGGTTGTCGCCTTGCCTCCCTAATGGAGGGCCCTGGTCCAACTCCCCAAGAGTTCTGGCACCAACCTCCCCCACCTACCTTGGACTGGGTCCTCAGGCTCACTTAATGCCTTTGCTATGGAGCCATCTGTGGGACATGAGACATTGATTCTTCAGGATTCCACTTAGCCCAGTTATCTTCGACCAGCTGAGAGGGGAGATTCAAAGTGGCCAGAGTTCAGTGATAGCTCTTATCCTGTAAGCCACATAGGCTCATAGAGCTCCCAAATGATTTATTTCCCTGGGGCTTCAGAGTACATGCTCCATGTTGGGCTTTTTTTCTCCCATCTTGTCAGTGGCACCTTCCCCTATGGCCCATCCTTGGGTGGGGAAGAACTGGGTTGTGGTCTTCAGCTTCCTATATCTGGTGAAGTACGGTGCTGGGAGAGAGAAGAGGGGCTAAAGCAGATGTGGATCCAGGTGAGTGTGCTTGTGTACATAAGGTACGGAGTTCAAGCTAAGGGTGGCAATGTCACCTTCAGGTCTCCAAGTATTTGGCAGATCAGTTGACAGAAGACAGCAGTCAGCTCCGGCCATACCTTTTCTCCAGCCTGCAGCATCCCACCCTTTCCCTGCACCTGCTTAAGGTATTGGCCAGCTTCTCTACTATTGAAAATTGCCTAGTCCCATTACAATACCACCTGAGACCCATATGAAAAACAAATCCTTAAAGGAATCCTATTTTAAAATGTGTTTGCCAAACAGATATCCTCTACTGGACCTTAAATAGAATTCCTCTATCCGCCCCCACACTCCCCCCACCCTCCCAGCATACTTCCCACATGAGCCTATACTGTCAGCTGTGGGGCCAATACTAGGAGCCTGGAAGATGGAACAGGTAGAAGAGGGTAGGACTGGTTGATTCTTTGGCTTACGTGTCCTCTTTTTTTGTATGCAATGCGTTATCTCTCTAGGTGCTATATGCCTGTTGTCACATCAGTGAAAATCTCTGCAGGCGTTTAGACCAAGAGCCCTTGGCCTTAGAGTCACTACTTTTGCTGGTGCAGGGTAAGGTAGGTGGCACCAAGATGGGAGGGCACCAAAGTCCTGCTGTCCCCTTGGGAGCCTAGGCTTCTTGATGTAGGAGGTTGTTCTGAGTTGCTGCTCTCTTTTGCAGGTAGATGTGATGGATCCAGAAGAGGCTGCTGAGGCTACACTTCACCTCCTTTCCCTCTTGGTCCTCCGGCTTCAGGTCTTACCTCCTGGGTAAGTTATAGTATGTGGAGTTTAATCTGAGAGACCCTCCTGCCCAGCTCTGCCATAGTGAGCAGCGTAAGCATGGAGACCCTCCTGCCCAGCTCTGTCATGGTGAGCAGCGTTAGCATAGAGACCTTCATGCCCAGGAGTTTATGGGGTTTATGACATGGGCTCTTCATCCCCCAACAATGAGAAGGGCATGGAACAGAGGCTGCCAGTACTTCTTTTCCATAGTATGAGTGGAGTGACTCTTAGCACTTATCAACCCTGTCTTAGAAGTCAATGGCCTCAAATATATAAGGAACCAAGCTAAATTTATAAAAATAAGAGCCATTCTCTAATTGATAAATGGTATGAACAAGCAATTTTCAGAAGAAAAAAATCAAAGCTACCAATACTCCTATGAAAAAAATCACTAATAATTAGAGAATTATAAATTAAAACATCTCTGAGGTACCATCCCCCCACCTCTCAGATTGGCTAACATGACAGAAAAGGAAAATGAAAGATGCTGGAGGGGATGTGGAAAAATAGGGACATTAATGCACTGTTAGTGGAGCTGTGGATAGTCCAACCATTCTGGAGAACAATTTGGAACTACGCCCTAAGGGCAATAAAACTGTGCATACCCTTTGATCCAGCAATACTACTACTAGGTCTGTATCCCAAGGAGATTAAAAAAAAAGGGAAAGGACCTATATGTAAAAAATTATATATTTAGAGCATTTCTTTTTGTGGTGGCAAAGAATTGGAAATTGAGAGGATGCCCATCAATTAGGGAATGGTTGAACAAGTTATTGTATATGATTATGATGGAATATTATCATACCGTAAGACATGATGAACAGGATGGTTTTAGAAAAATCTGGAAAGACTTACAAGAACTGATGCGAAGTGAAATGAGCAGAACTAGGAGAACACTGTACACAGCAACAAGAATATTGTACAATGAATGACTCTGAATGACTTACCTGTTCTCATCAATACAATGAACCAAGACAATTCCAAAGGACCCATGATGAAAAGCACTATCTGCCTCCAGAGAGAGAGAACTGATCGAAGCATACTTTTTTTACTTTTTTGATGTTTCTTGCTTTTTATTGCTTTTTAAAATATGACTAATAAGGAAATTTATTTTGTGTGACTTCATATGTATAATGGTATCATTGCTTGTCTTCTCAGTAGATGAGGGAGGGGCTGAAGGAGGGAGAGAATTTGGAACTCAAAATGAAAAAAATGTAAAAAAAATGAGTGGAAAGTACAAATGGAGAATTTCATCAGGACCAGGGAAAAGTCTTGGTTCCTCCTTTATGTAATCCATAATAATCCTGTTGTGTCCTTTTCTATATCCTCTTCTTCCAGGGTGAAGAAGATAGGGAATGAGCTTGCTGTTCTTTTTGTCCATTCACCTGTTGTCTCTCTTGTGGTAAGTCTAATCTAGCTCCTTCCTATACCCCTCATGAAGCTGTAGGAGAGATGGAACAACTATCCCAGTTTTAGCTGTTTCTGGAGGAGAGTCTGCTGTTCCTCTCCTCATCTGACCCCACGGCCATTCACATCCTAATAGCTAGCATTCATGCATTTATAGAAGTGTTTCTATTAAGCACATGGTCTGAATGTTCATCAGACTGGATTACATTGGATACAGCACTTAAAAGGCTTGCAAAGCACATTACCAATATCTCATTTGATCCTCATAACAACTCTGTGAGGTAGATGCTATTATTATCCCCATTTTACAGAAAACTGAGGCAGACAGATCCAGTGACTTGCCCAAGGTCACACAGCTAGGAAGTGTCTGAGGCCATATTTGAGTTTGTCTTCCTGAGTCCAGGTCCAGTGCTCTATCCACTGCACCGCCTTGCTTCCTAGGGCCTCTCCTTCTCCTTTTACCCCCTTGGTCTTCTTCTCAGAGTGCAGTGGCTGGTCTGCTGTCACAACTCAGCCAGCAGGGTGTGGCCTTCAACCTCCAGCCCAAGGAGTGGATAGCTGCAGCAGCACATGCCTTGTCGGCTCCTGCAGAGGTAAGAGGCTCTCAGGGGAAGCTGTAACTTTATCTTATACTGTTTGGATCTTTGAGCTCAGTAGGATAGACTTCAATGCCACCAGACCTAGACCAACATGTTCTCACACAACTGTCCATCTGGCAGTCTGGAAGCAAGAAGATGACCTCTGGAGGAACAAAATGACTCCTCCCCACCCAGAGAGGCCAGGGTCTCTTTCCTAGTCTCCTGCTCTAGATCCCGGTCACTGTTGAAAAATTATTCCTGGTGTTGGAACTTCATCACTCCTGCCACCCACCCTCTCCCATTCTGTTCCCTGTGGAGATGGAGAATGGTCACTGTCTCTGTTAACTCTTCAGAGCCCACACTCAATCCCATCGCCTTCCCAAGGATGGACAAGCTCAGGGCCTTTTCCTTTTCCTTTTATTTTAGATTCCAGGGTTTCTCACGTCCCTCTCACTTTGTGTAATCAGTGTTAATACTTCATTGCACTCAGTTGCTTCATTTCGCCTCTTAGCTAAAAGAAAACAAGCATTTCAGCCTTCTCATGGTGACTGCTTTCCATCAGTTACATTTCCATAGAAAACAGTGATAACAGAAGTCAATATCTTTGCTTTTTCCTATTTCCCTTTTTGTGTGTGCCAGTAGTTCCTTTAATAGGTTAGGTTGAAACTACTGTGATTTCATGGAGGGACTTCTCATTTCCTCTCATTTGGTTCTGATTTTGACCCTTGCTTTGACTAGTCAGTGGCAAAATGCCCTCGTCGAGAGACACATAGTCGGCCCTAAGGTGGTCACTGTTAGCACCAAGCCAACTAAGCTAGAGGTTACACTCCTTTCTGTTAAGACTTGATAAATATTTGGGGGAACATACTTTTTAGGTGTTTGTTGGGAAATATCTGTTGTGTTAAAAACAAAATCAATAATTATTTTTTAAAGGAAAGTATTATGTATAGTGTGAGATTTCTTATGGAATCAAGGATGAGATATAAATGTTCCACTCCGGTAGACAGGCCACAATGAGGGGGTGTAGCTTCTGTCCACACTTGACCTTCTTCCCTCCTTTCTTACAGTTGCGTTGTACTCCACCTGGTGGTTCTGGATTCTATGATGGCCTCTTGTTTCTTCTTCTGCAGCTCATCACTCAGGTATCTGTGCAACCCAGGACACGCAGGAAATAGGGACAAGGGAACTAGGCCACCCTGCTGTCTAGGACACAAGAAGAATTTCAGCTTTCCCTCTCTTTTTAATTTGCCATGCCTGCCTAGAGAACTAAGCCAGTTTGGACACCGTGAAGAATTGGGGATGGTTTTTAGGGTGCCTTTTCCCTCTACATCAGGGGCAGGGAAGAATAGCTGGGAGCTTGGCACCTGAGCCCCAGCCATCACCTGGATGCTTTCTCTCTCAGGGTGGGGCTGAGATAGTGCAGGATGTGGCCACCTCAGAACTGTGGACCATTTTGTGGCACCGATTCTTCATGACACTGAGACTGCCTAAGGCGGTACCCACCTCAGAGGATGAGATGTCCCTACCTAGCCAACCCATCCCAGAGCCTGAATGGACTCTCATCTCTCCCCAAGGTAGAATTCCCAGAGTTTTTATGTCTCATTCGTTGACTTCTCCAAGGTCAGTGGGGTGTGGGCTCTTTTGACTTCCAACCTTTGACATCCAATGGCCCTAGCCCTCCCTCGGTTCCTGTCCAGTCCCAGCCTTTGTGTCATCCCCATTTTAAGGCCAGTTTGGTTCACCCCTGGTTTGGGGTCAGCTGACTGTGACCTTAATGTCCCAAGGCCTCTGTTTCCCTATCTGTAAAATGAAGGGGTTGCACTAGATGGCCTCTGAGATCCCTTCTAGCACTGCATCCAACAACCTATGACGCATCCTGTTTGCTACTTCGAATATCTTGGTAGGCAAAGGTGACTCCTGTTGCTAATGCCACCAGGGTATTTCAAGGGAAAGAAAGGGTGGTAGGACCAGGGATAGAGCTGCTGTAGAATTACCTTCCTAGTTATTCAGGGAGTAGAGGTGGTGTAGTGCAGCGGAGGGAACTCTGAATCTGGAGTCAAAGGACATCCTCCCTCTTGGGTGAGTCCCTTCACCACCTTGGCTGAGCAGGGATTGCACTAAATGACCTCTTGGGTCTCTCCCAATACTAGCACTATGGTTCCGTGAGCCTGTGAGAAGCCCTTGGCCACAGGAGTCATCGGGCAGAGGTGTAACTCGGTTCTCTTCCTCGCCCTCATGGGCTGTTTCCCCACCCTCCCACACTTTGTGTTCACAGGCATTACTGCTGTGCTCAATCTTGCCCTGGCAGTCTTCACCCAGGAGCCCCACCTTTGCCTGTCCCACTTGATTCAGCATGGCAGCATCCTGATGTCCACTCTGAAGCACCTGCTGTCCCCTAGCTTCCTGCAGCAGCTCGGACAGGCGTGAGTGTGGAATTTAGCTGGTGGAAGGGCCAAGAATGGGGCTATTGAAAGAGAAGAACCAGATGCCTGGGGGATGTGGGAGACGAGGAGCTGGGGTTGGGGAGCTCGACCAGAGCCCTAGTGAGAGGGGATGCAGTCCAATGGGAGGAGCCAGTCAGTGGTCTGGGAACTGGGAGGACATGGTGCCAAGTAGTGGGTGAGAGGGACCAAGAGTATTTGCTCTATCTGCACTCCCTAGACAACATGGGTCTGAGCTGCTTCCGGCTGTGGTGCTCCCTGTCTGCCAACTTCTCTGCTTCCCTTTCGCCATGGATGTAGATGTTGACATTCTTCTAAGTATTCTGGCAGACCTCAGGGATTCAGAAGTGCCAGCCCATCTGCTGCAGGTGTGTGGGCGGTGCTTCAACCTTGGAGGAGCTGGCAGGGGACGTATTTTCTATGAAAGATTGCTGTAAGAAGACTGAGGCGGGCTGCAACAAAACGTATCTCCTCACCAACCATGGGACAGGATTTGATTACTTCTGCCTTCCTCTAAGTCCTGTCTCTTCCCTAGTTCAGAACTGTCTTGCAGAGATCATTTTCAGTCAATTCACCTGGTTCTAGTAGGGGCATTCACTCCAGCAACCTCCCATCAAAAGCTACTAGTTATTCATAATTGTTTCTGTGTTTTCTATTGTAATCTCACCCTTTAAGGCCAAAGACAGTGTCTGACCAGGCCTGGCAAAGGGAAGGGAGGTCAAAGAGGAGTTGGTGTTGGTGCTCAGGCTGGGATGCAGACCACTGGTGGGGAGTTAGTCTGTGCCTTCTCTTCCCCATCAACTCCATATCCAAGCCCTGCTAAAAGTGCAAAGGGAGCATTTCCCCAGGTTGGACCTTTGGCCAGGAATCTCCTTGATATCATTTTGAAAAATTATATTGATATCTTGTTTTTACATTCCCCAAATCCCTTCCCCTTTTCAGAGCCATCCCATATAGCAAATAAAATTTTTAAAGATTTTTTTTAAAGAAAAAAATTGTCAGCAAAAACCAGCCAATACATTGAAAAAGCATGAAAACAGATGCAATGTTCCATCCCTGTGGGGCACGTTAGGTCTCACATCCCTTTTAGGTCCTCTCCCTTCTTTGATTAGGAGTTCCTCAGGGAGATGGATTGAATAGGGTGTGGCCTCTGGGAGGGTTGTCCATCTGTGTTCCTTGTTTGTGGAATGGAGGCTGTGATATGCTGAACTTCCTCTTCTCTGGCTCTTCCCCAGGACTTGGCTCCTTGTCCTGAGAGATTCAAGGACACCCATTGCTTGTCTCATCTGCTCACCTTTATTCTCCCAGGTCTGTTGCCGCTATCTCCTGCTACCACAGGCTGAACTGCCTGTCAGCCTTCTCACCCGACTGGCCCTCACAGATTCTACCACCCTCAACCAGTTTGTAGCTGCTGTGACCTCCTCACCTAACACCATCACCTTCCTGTCAGCCGCCTTGCTGGGTGACCAGCCCCTTCTGACCTCTGACATCCTTTCTCTCTTAGCCCATGCAGCCAGAGTCTGGCCTCCCACTCACTTGCTTTTCCTCCAGGACCTCTTAGCTGGGCCTGATGAGTCCTACTGGCCCTTGCGCTGCCTCCTGGGCCACCCGGAGAATCCAGTCCGTGCCCGAGCCTATGGCCTCTTGGGCCACTTGCTACATCACAGCACTGCCCTTCGGGGGGCCCTCCAGAGCCAGGCAGGACTGCTAAGTTTGCTTTTGGTTGGGCTGAAGGACAAGGACCCTGCTGTTCGCCGTAGTGCCAGCTTTGCTGTTGGAAATGCAGCCTACCAGGCTGGGCCCCTGGCACCAGCTCTAGTGCCTGCAGTGCCCAGGGTAACACAGCTGCTAGGTGATCCTCAGACTGGGACCCGGCGTAATGCGGCTTCTGCTTTGGGCAACCTGGGCCCTGAAGGGCTAGGGGAGGAACTGCTTCGGTGTCAGGTGCCCCATCGACTCCTGGAAACTGCTTGTGGAGATCCTCAGCCCACAGTGAGAGAAGCCGCTCTCATTGCTCTTCGAAGCCTCAGACAAGAGCCCTGCATCCACCAGGTGTGTCCTCAGGGACCCGTCAGTGAAAACTCAACTCCTGTGTTGGCCATATGACCTCACAAACAGCCACTGGGAAGGGAAATCTAGGTCTGGAAACCTAGCTTGTGCTTGGCTATAGAAAAACAAAAATAAGGCTACAGATCAGGAAGGAATTGACAAGAAAATGCAGCTTCACAGTCTTCTCTTCTGTCTCTTGCCCTGAGGGAGGGAAGAGTCCTAGAAAGTGAGAACATTAGGTAGAGATGCATCTCGGGCATGGAAGTCAGGGAGAACTTGGGGCATAAAGCAGCACACTGGGGCATAAAGCAGCACACTGGGTCACTGCCACTGCTGGCTCTCCTTTTTAACTTGTGGAGAAAGTATAACTACTTTAGTGCCTCAGTGTCTCTATTTTATAGCACAAGGGAGAACAGGTCCCTCTTCCCTCCTGGCCTCTTAAGAATGAATTCAAACTCTAGAGTTCTTCCTCCTCTTCCAAGCCTCGCCATTCCTTAAGGACCCATTCCGTATCTCCATTTATGGGATAGAACGCACCAGAGTGAGCCAAGATTTGCCAAGCAACCCCCATCTTTGTTATGTCACCAGGCACAGCTGCAGTGACATTACATGAGTAATCAGGCTTCCTTGATTGGTCTCTCAGTTAAGATGTTCCATTCTATCTGTGATGGAGGAGTAGGAGTGTAGGGCCCAACCCACCTTTCAGGGGAGTGAGGCATCATCCTGACATTCCAGAGTCACCAGTAAAACAACAAAGCAGGGATAGAGAAAAAGGAAGGGTTGCTATGAAGGCCAGCTAGAGGTGGTGCTACCTGACAGCTTGTTCTTTCTGTCTGTTCTACTTGTAGGCGTTGGTGTCCTTGGATGCCGGTGAGAAATTAGCATCACTCTCTTCGTCCGGCCTACTCCCTCCTCTCGGCAGTGATAGTCCTCGACCTTCTTCTGCCAGGCACTGCAAGAAACTCATCCACCTCCTGAGACCAGCTCACAGCACCTGAGCCTGAAATCCTGGGGCCCAAGCCACCTGCCTCTTCACACACCTATGAGATCCTTCCCTTCCCACAAACCACCAATTTACCAAGAGGCCAGAAGAGGGAGATATGGGCCTTTGATGATCACAGATCTACAGTGATCCCAATGAGAAAAGTCTTATCTTCCTTAAGCCACAGGGAGATTTCTACCTTCTCAGGACAAAATCAGACTTCTTAGGCTCCATGCTTCTTCCAATCTTGGCAGCTCTGTTGCTTCCACAGAACACTTACTTCTTTTCCATATCTTGGATATATTCTCCCCAGTAAAGTACCTTTAATCCCAAGAGCTAATTTCATGGACTCAAGGGAACCCACCTTCTAATTGGAGCTCCAAACTCATCTCTCTTTTGGAGGGTCTTCATGCTAGCTCCAATAGGGTTCTGCTTTTGGTGTGCCAGATCCCACGTCATGAGCTGGGAGCAGGGTTTATTGGGGCATGTTTATAAAAACCTGTGTGTCTCCCGGTCCTTGGGGGCCATCTTAGAGTTTCCACTTTCCACTCTGACACCCAGCCCCTGTTTTGTATTCAAGTTTCCATCTACGGTTGAGGGGTATTATATCAATTTTTTGTAGCCTTGTTTGTAAAGTCTTTTAATAAAAAAGTGCTTCTCATCCCTCCTATGAAATTCCTTAAGTTTTCCTGAGTTCATATTTCTCTCTCTGGTTTTTCAAAAAATACAATTAACTAGCACTTAAATAATTATGACTAGTGCTGGTGGTAATGTATGTGGGGGAGGGTAGTAGAAGGTGTTACTGGAGTGATTGCTATATAGCAGGTGAAATGACCAGCCATGACTTCTAATGTACCTGCTTTAAGTAGTACAAGAAAAGGGCTTATAGGAAAGTAAATTTGAAGTGAAGATGATGTAAGGTTTCCACAGATGCAGCTGGCTGGTTTTGGTCTACTTTGGTTTCTATAGTGGATTCTAACTCTCCCAGATCTCTCCTCAACATTCTTCATCTATTTCCTAGATCCCCTTGTTTAGTCCCATCACTTCTCCAGCTGTATCTTTGCACGAAACCTTTGGCAGTCTGGTGAAGCTTATGGACCCCTTCTCAGGATGATGTTGCAAAATGCAGGAAATACATAACAAAGGAAACCAATTCTATTGAAATAGTTACAAAAATGTTTTCAAAAGCAAATTCTGGAGCCCCAGGTTAAGATCCTGCTTCAACAATCCAACTAGCAGCTTCTGTGGGGGTGTAAGATCCACCCACAGCCAGCACCCAGAAAGTTGCCAACAGCACAGGTTCTTCTGATCTGCTTAACTAAGGAAAGCAAGGTGAAGGGGTTGACAAGCTAACTTTAATTCAGCATACAAATATCATTCACTTAGTTCAGAGGAAAAAGCCAGCACCCTGAACTTCAGAACAAAATACAAACAAATTACAAACATCAACAGACAGACCTTGTCTGATTCAAATCCCAATACGTAGTTACCAGAGTTCAACAAAGTCTCAGCATCTGGGTTTACAAGCTGGAGGGCTCCTTAGCTACAGCTGCCCAGAGTCTCCTCATCAACACCATCTCGAGAGCCCTTCAGCAAATGGCTCTGTTCTCTCTTCTTATAAGGCTCCAGATGTCATCAAACATCATCTGAATGACCAGAACTTAGGCTGCTATGATTGGCTCTTGAGTTAGCCCTTCCCCTTAGGACCCTGGGAGGTTCACATCCACATAGGTTAGCTTAACACCTAATAGGGGTCTGCACCTGGGGCTTAGCACCTAGTAAGGCTCAATGAAATACATTGAATTACTCAAAGGAAACAAAGCCAAACTCTTCAAGGGCACTTGGGTGAACTAAGTGCTAAGGAGCCCATTTTGCTTGCCAACACAGATCCCTTGCCTTAGCTCTCTACAAGTCCCATCTGGTCAGAGACACATCAGTCCAACTGAATAAATAAATAGTCTGGGCTCCTTAAGAACTGGGGAATCAGTGTACCTAAGGTTCAAATGCAGGACCTAGGGAGAGGGAGGCTGTAGCTGTACCTTACGGACAGAGGGGCTGGGCAAGCCTTTCCACACTTTGGTTCATGAATGAACCCCAAAAGTTTTCCTGGAAGCTGGCACAATAATAATTGCAGTCACGACAATAGCATTTATGTCATCCATTAAGGTTTGCAAAGCACTTTATATATATTTTAACGTATACTGCATGATATATGCATATGTAATAACTATCATAAACTACATGTAATATACAAATAATGTTATATAAAAGATCAAGTATATAACATGACATAATTAGAATATATAACGTAACATTATATATTGATATATAATTGTATATTCGTTGTTCAGGCATTTCAGTCACACCCCATTCTTTATGACCCCATTTGGGGTTTTCTCAGCAAAGATGCTGGAGTGGTTTGCCATTTCCTTCTCCAGCTCATTTTTACAGATGAAGAAACTGAGGCAAACAGGGTTAAGTGACTTGCTCAGGGTCACACAGCTAGTAAGTGTCTGAGACCAAATCTGAACTCAGGAAGATGAATCTTCTTAATTCCAGGCCTGGCACTCTTAGAATAATATAGAATAAATATATTCTATATTATGGTTTATAATAAACATACCAAAGCAATATAATAATATATTATAAATATAACAAATAATACAATTTATAAATAATAGATACAATTACATATGATATACAGGGTGTCCATAAAGTCCATGTGCAATTTAAAATAGTTGTAATGTTGTAACTATATGTGATAGAATCTGTAAAAAGCAAAAGAAAAAAACACTTAATTTTTTTTATTGTTCTTGTTAATTTTCAACCTATCCACCATCATTACTAATACAAAGGGTAATACAATTTTGTAGTTCGTGGAAAACATTTTCAAGCTGATTTTCAGTAATCCCAGCAATTTCTAAAAATAAAAATAAAATAAAATTTCTAGATTCTTTCTATCACATATAGTTACAAAGTTACAACTATTTTAAATTGCACACGGACTTTATGGATACCACGTATATTGACTCATTTGATCTGTTCATCTAGTTCATCAAAGGGGAAAGGGAAGGTCCTTGGAACTCGCTTACAAAGACAGCTGACCTTTGGGAAGTCCTAGAAGAGAGCCCCCGTGTGGTTACGGTGTACTTACTCTTGTCTTTATATTTGACTACAATTCCCAGAGTACACCGCTCCAAAGTTAGCTCGCATTGCCTCTTGGGAGCAGTGCATGGCCTTCGCGCACGCGCAGATCGCAGGGAGAGGACTTTTTTTCCTCTCCCTCCCCCTCCCCCCTCTCCCCTCTTCCTCCGATTTAACTTTTCTCGCCTTGTCCCGCGTTCATTTGTTTTCACGTCCGTCTGTCGGGGGCGCGCACGTGGTGCGTGGCCGGCGGCGCAGTGAGCGCGGGTCGCGTGGCGGTGCGTGGTTGCTAAGGGCGCCGAGGCCGCCCGCCTGGCAGGCCAGGGAGGAGCAGCGCGGAAGCAGGCACCGAAGCCGGGACGTAGCAGGGGCCAGCAAGGTGAGTGAGGCGGGAGCAGCGGCGAGGGCTGCCCCGGGAACGGACGCTCTCCATCCTGCTCGCCCTCCCTCGCGTCCTCCCTCTCTGCTTCCGCTACTTTCCCTCCTGGACCATCGATCCCGGCTCCCTTTCCCGCCAGTCCAGACCCCAGGGCGTGTGCCGAGTCTCCCGCCCCGCCCCCAGCGTCAGCCTCCTGTGCCCTTCCCCCCTTCCTCCCCTGCGAGGCCCCCCCCCCGCCTTGCCCCTCAGCCTCGGCCGCTTACCCCTGCCCCGACATTCCTCCGGCCACCTGCCTGGCCTGCTCGGCCTTGCAGCCCCTGCCTCTTCTGCGCCAGGGGTCCCCCCGCCCCCACCTCGCCGAGCCTCTATGGCCGCTCCAGATCCGGCGTCTGTGTCAGCGCGGGGTTCCCCCTTCTTTTCCCCCCGCTTCCTCTCGCCAAGTGCCTGCCCGGTGCGAGGACTGTGCCTCGTAAGAGCCACAGGATCGCGGGACAACTAACAGTCCAGGAGCCGCTGAGAAGTGTTGGGCAGGGGTGCTCCCCCCACTTCCGCAGAAAAAAGTAAAGCTAGGAAAGGGATCGGAAGGTTTCTAGATGTGCACCCCCTGGAGCCCCGCCTTCCCATTCTACTTTGGCAACTTCCCGCCCCCACCCCTCATAACCCACGCTTTCAATTTGCCCATCCCTGGCCTCTCCCAGGGCCCTCGGTTTCCGATCTGGCAACTTTAGCCTAAACCAGAAGAGCAGAAGGACCCCCTTTCTTCCACATCCCCACATCCTTGGACAGGGTTCCTTGTACTCTCTATTTAATGCATTGAAAGTCTGGGCTTACAAAATAACTGCGAGGAGATTAGCAAAGTTTTGTCTTTCCGATTCCTATAAGGAAGAGTAAGAAGATACACCTGGCTCCTTGGATTTCAGCTCAGAGTTAATTTTTTCTTCCTGCTGCTCAGAGCCGGTTTGCTGATGAAATGTATCCCCTTTTTCATTTCTACCTACTAATTGTAAGAGTGCTAGTAGGAAGGGTATCTTCCATTGCTGTTCCGCAACTCCGGGCACAGAAAAGATTTAACGCCTGGAGCACCTTGTGTAAGGGGAGTTTAAGAATCTAGCTTATTATCATGTGTGTTTTTTAGTTCCTTTTTTTTTTTAATCGGAAAGGGACCTGAGATCTAGTTCAGCTGCTTCGTTTTGTTAGGTTAAATGGCTTGTTCACGATGCACAAGTAGATTTGAGCCTGGATCTTCTGAATACTCAGCACACTTTCCACTCCGATGGATACTTATGTAATGGTGCCAGCTTTCGAGTATTGGGCAATAAGGCATGCTGAATTTAAGGGAGTTTGTCAGTTTGTAAGATTGGGATTCTGGGACACTGGTAACTTAACATGCATTTTATTTAGCTCATGTAAAGTACTATAGATATACTATTTTTAATGTAGAATACTTTTATGAGAAAGGGGAGGTTACTGACATACCTCATGGACTTAAAAGAGTAATAATAGAATACATAAAGATATTTCTGAACTGTCTGAATAACGCAGAAGCAGAGGGGTGGAGTGGAGTGTGACCTACTTTTTTTTAATCACCCCAGAACCTTGACAAATTGGGTTTTTCAGTCAGCCCTTTTTTAGCCAGCTCTAATAGGGGTTCTTTGGATCTTTTGGGATTGTTCACCTGGTTCCAAGTGCTCATTGTTTGAGAATTATGCTAGTGATGTTTTGAACCATCCTTCCTTTCTAAGGGGACATCTATTCAGAACTCCTAAGATATAGATATGTCTGTGACCTTTGTGTAGGAATCATTTATTTCCTGAAGAGGAACAATGAGAGTAGACCTATGTACTAAAGGTTTTCATTTTCCTTAGGGTCATAACCTCAAGTTAGGTTTCATTTCACAATTATCTCATGGCCTTGGAAGTTTCCCATAATTGCTTTGGTGACACATGATCAGCTGTTTTGGTCAATTAGCAAAATGCTAAGTAAAAGGGGTTTTCTCCATTGCTTTGAACTTTTTACTTTCTGTTCTTGGCATGAATGGCACTTTGCCTATTGCCTGCCCTCACCTACTCTAAGTTCCAGACAAGGGCTAGGAGTCAGAGATGAGGCTGGGGAGAGGCCATCTCACCCCTGAGGTAGTTCAGGGTTAGGATCAGGAAAGCAATTCACCTTCTGATATCTAACTTTGGCTATTTCCTTTTCAGTAATTTAGAGATTTACCTCCTACAGCTCTGTGCCTTAGTTTATTCCCTTTTTCTAGATTTGATGACTCATTTGAAATCAGATAGTGTATTTTCTCCTGATGTCCCTGACCCACCTTCCCCATTTGGGCATCTAGAAGCTAATTGCATTTTTTTTTACTACATGTACTTTCTAATTGGAGGAGAACCCTGGGAATTATCTCTCAAATAAAAATAGGACCTCATTCTCTTCCCTCTCTTCCTCCACTTGACTCTCATCACCTCCAGGTAAGTCAATTCTCCCTTTACTATAAATACTAAACATTTTCCAGAGAGCTTATGGATTGCAGATTTTTTTTTCTTTTTTTTGTGTCCAGAGTTCCCCTGGTGACCTAGGAAAATACCTAGACATAAGGGAAAGGAAATTTCAGATCCCAAGAGCCACACTCTCCAGTAATGTAGCAGAGAGATTTAATCAGTGGGTAATTACTCTCTAGAAAGAATATCTGGTCCCAGCTAGGCTGGACCTGGCCCCTGGAGACCAGCTCTTATAAGGAAACTGTGATAGATACTCTGTCTTAGACTGCTGAGCACTCACTTTGACTCAAGTAGGAAACTTGAGTAATTTTCAGGACACTACACCCTTCATGGCCCAGAAAGGACTGGAGGATAAGGAATGTGTAGGAATTAACATGGGGTTAACATGGTTGTACAGACTCCTGAAGCTGATTTTATACTCCAGATATTAATCTCATTCCTCTTTCACGTGCTTCTTTATTTTCCTTCATTATCCCCTACTTCATTCAGTCAGCACATATTTATTGAATGCCTGGTATGTGGAAAGTTCTGATGTACAGGGGAGTACCTGAGGAGAGTGTTCGTACTAGTGCTTGCTGTCAATCCTAACTAACTGTACGGTAATGTTTCTATGAAAAAAATCTATTTATTGTTCCAACTTTTAAGTTGACAGAAACACATTTCTTCCCACTGTCTGTAGTAGGAGTAGAGAACTTTTCTCCTCTCCCTGCCTGGCAGTGCAGAAAAAGCCTGGAAAAGGAGAAACAAGTGGGAGATGGGTATCTAGAGTGAGGGATGGAAATGAAGAGCAGACTTAGACTGTCATGAGCACTTCCTTGTAGAAGGATGATGCATGGAAGTGCATCATGGAACTTGAGAGCTCATCTAGTCTAACCTCTCCAGGGCATGGGTGAGAAATCTAGGTCCAGGAAGGTCTAGTGATTTGTCCAAGAGCATGGAAGTAGCATGCGTCAAAGCCAGGACGTGAGATTGGTGCTTAGACTAGGGATTTGGCAGTGGTGGTGTTCGGAGCAACCTCTAAACTTTTTCTTCCCCTTACCCTGGCTACTGGTACCCTTAAGGCTCCCTTGAATAGCTTGAGGTAAAAAGCCAGAAATTTGAGAGGAGGGAAACCCTGAGTTTAGTCCAGAATGGAGAAAGGGAATTCCTGTGGCCACTGGGTTATCTAAGGGGATAGCTATTCTAGGGTGGCCATGTGAAAGGACAAAGGTAAGTCAGGACTGCTCATACATGGGAAAATTTGACTGTATAATGCATCAGGTGAAAAGTGGTAGATAAATGGTATAGGCAGTAAGTCCTCTTAAGTTCAGAGATCATGATGGGCTCCAGCTCAGGAAAGACCTCATGGAAGAAGAGGAATTTGAGCAGGATCTTCCCGAATGAGTAGGTGTTGAGGGGGAAGGTGGCCTTCCTCAAGTCTGTCTTTAGTCATCTTCCTGACAGCTTTTTTAAAATGAATTTCTGAAAGCTTGGCTCTGACTATGTCACTCCTCTGCTCAATAAACAACAATGGCTCCTTTTTGACTGAGATTCAGTTTAAAAAATATTTATCTTACCCTTCTAAAATGTCTGTTTTTGTGTATTTTATGATATACAGTAGTACTTGTGTATAATCTATAAATAAGTAAGCATACATACTTCGGCTTGCATCTTCAAAAACTTTTTAGTGATCAGGGTGTATGATCCAAGAAGTCTGGAGACCATTGCTTTAGATGCTTTCCTTCCTTCCATGCTCAGCCCCTACCTCCAGCACTTTGGCCTAGGCTGATAGGACAGAATACTTTTACTTTTTTCCCTGAAGCTGTGTAGGGTCACAGTGGATTCTGTGTTGTGCTCTCCTGGCAGTAGTAGCTCTGGAAGTATAGGCTTAGAATCCAAGTTATAGTCACCAGAAATAAGGCCTAGACAAAATGGTACTTTCTGAGGAACGGCTGACATCTGAAGGAGGAAAATGAATGCCTCTGGGAATTGGTTGAAGCACATGGTTTTCAGGCATGTGGTTACCAGGAATCCATCATGTGCATTTTCCCTACTGTCAGAGCAATTGGTGAGCATGGAGTGTGTGGCCACTAGGTATCATATCCTGAGCAAGGTAAGGGTAGACCTTTTCCCTCCCTCTGTACTGATACTGAGCACGTTCCTCCCCCTCTCCCCACCTCAGTTCTTTTCCAAGTCTTTTTTTTTGGCACAGTGATAGTAGATATTAAACTTTCTTATTTATGGACCAGGTTGTAGGTACTCCAGGCATTCAGAAACATGTCTGTAAACTGTGACACTCCACAGCTTCCTGGAGGACCTCCAAGAGCATTTGATCTTGTACCTCCTCTACTTTTTATTTTAAAAAGCAGCAGCAGCAGTCTAGGGAACTGAGGCTCTTCCTTGACTAGATAACTTTCAATAACCAAATTTTTTGAGACTGAGGATGCAACTCCATCCCTCTCCACCCACCTTCTCATGCACAAACTGCTTGATCAGCTGGACCAGGCAGTATTTTTTTAACTGATCTTGACATCAAGAGGCATAGGTGGTATTTCTGCAATTTTTCCAAGATCTGTAACCATTGTCACAGAATTTCAGAGTTGAGAAGCACCTCAGTCCAATATGTAGCCTAGTCTAGCCTGACTGAGGATCCCCTTTACAACATAAGATAGTCATTCAGCCTCTGCTTGAAGACCTCCAGAGAAGGGAACACAGAGAAGGGAGGCACTCTACTTTTGCATGGCTTTGTTGGGAAGGTTTTCTTTATACCAAACCTACAATTGCTGATTTTCATCTTCCACACATTAGTCCTAGTTTTGCTTCTAGGATTGAGTAGAACAAGTTCAATTCCTCCTCCATGAGAGAGCCCTTCAAATACTTAATGATAGACACCATATCTCTCCTTCGGTTTTCTCTTCATTAGACCAAATAACCCATTCCTTCAGTTCAGTACTCATGGGAAGATGTTAGCCACTCACCATCCTGGTTGTTTTCCTTTGGATGCTCTCCAGTTTATTAACGAATGTCCTTGTTGAAATGTGGTAGCCAGAAATGAAAACAGGATTCCAGGCATGGTTTGGCTAGGGTATAATATTGTGGGATTATCACCTAGCTATCCCTGTATGTTTGTGTCGCTTTAATGCAGCTAAAGGTGACATTAGCTTTCTTAGTTTCCATGTCATACTGTTAACTCATTGGATTTACAGTCTACTAAAGCTCCCAGATCTTTTTGACAAACTGGAGAAGTGCCAGCTTGGTCAGGAAGAGAGAATTCCCAAGACATAGTATAGATTGGCAGAGAATTCAAGGGAAGACTATACTTCAGTGGAGGACCAACTCCTACTACAACCAAATGCCTACAGCAGTTGCCCAGTTTTGTATAATGCTACTGTGGTTTCATCCCACCACTCCCCACTTCTTGTCAATACCCCTTAGTATCCAGAGGCTTCCCTTGGATTCCTGTGACAGAAGCCACCAATAGCAAGTTTAAGCCAAGTTTCACTTGTGCCTGGTATATTTAGTCACCTTCACAAAAACATTTGTGTACTGAAAGCCAACATAGGTAGTATCTCTTAACCCTGAATGCAGTGGCCCCTGCAGTTGTAGTTGATGACTACTTTTAAAAAAATCATTTTTTTATTTTGAGTTCCAAATTTTCTCCTTCCATCCCCTCTCCCACCCATTTAGAAGGCAATCAATATGATATCCATTATATATGTGAAGTTTCTATATTGGCTTTGATGGCTACTTTGGGAAACTGTATCCCATTTAAGATTAATCTTCAGACTGCCAAAGTTGCTTATAAACGGGAGAGTCAGCTATCATTGGACTCTTAGAGAGCCCTTCAGGTCCCTAAAACTGTCCAGCCAGGCTATACAGGTCTTTTTCTAGTTATACAGTCTTTAAAGTCCTGTGGCCTAATTATTAGAGCTGATATTTCACTCTGTATCAGCAGTTATCTCATGTATATTGTGGTCATTGTGTATACTGTCTTCCTGGTTCTGTTTACTTTGCATATTAAGTTCTTGTGTCTTCCAGTGATTCTCTGTATTGGTCATAATTTTTTCTTATGGCACTGTAATATTGTCACATTCATGTACTGTAGTACAACTTGTTTAGCAGTCTCCCAATTGATAGGCATCTACTTTGTTTCCAGTTTTTTTGCAACTATAAATATTTTGTGTATGTAGTGCCTCTCTGTTATTTACTTCCTTGGAATATATGACAAGCAGTGGAATCTCTGGGTCAAAGGGTATAGACATTTCAGATATTTTCTCCAAATAGTTCCTAACTGATTTCCAAAATGGTTGGACCAATCCACAGCTCTACTAGCAATGTGCTTATCACCACCCTTCTCAACATTGTCTATTCTGACTTTTTGTCATCTTTGCCAATATGCTGAGTGTGGTGAAACCTCAGGGTTCTAAAAAAAAAAGTTTTCTTATGAGCTAGAAATCATCAGCAAACACGAACATTTTGATGAAGAAAGAGAGTCAGAAAAAGAGGTTTGTGTATGAAACCATGGATCTGTATAAGTAGCTTATTTGTTTAATATGATCAGTCTTTCGAGTTGGTTATTGTATGGGTCAGAATTCAAGTCTTTCTTAGTTGTAATTTGCAATCTTGTATTATACAATCATGTATTATTCTCTGCCTTAGTTCATATAAATTGCCTTATCTTCTTTACATCCATGATTCTTCCCAAGTCCTTTCCCTTTAGTTTAGATGGATTTCTTGGCATATTGACTATGTTCTGGAACTGGCAAATGTTTTAGCATTTAATCACAATGTAATCCTATAGCCCAGTCTTAGATTGATTCTTCATAAACTAAGTACTTCATAACTAGGTACTCAGTGGGTACCAGACCTCTTCTAACATCCTTGGCATTAATTGATGACATTATTTACCTTGTTTTTGACCCATTTTGTAACTTTCGTTTCAAGTTCCAAAACTCATTGTAGCCTTAAAGGACTCTTGGACTTCTTTCCATTTGGTTTCAACTCTCGTTCCCACCCACTGGACCAATGGAACAAGATAGAGAAGGAGATGCTGGAAGAGACAAAAAGTAAGAGGAAGAGCCAGAAAGGAACTAATGGACTGGATGAAGAGCAAATGAGTGGGTTCAGAACATATAGGAAAGTAGAGAGGTGGCCAGAGAGAAGGAATAGAAAGTTTGTAGTTTGGGAGATTTGTGCTGGTTATTGGTTAATATGGGCTCGAGACAAAAGGTCAGTGAAGTTCAGTAGAGTGACCAACTGTAAGGACAGGGATGTTAAACATACAGAAATGATACGGCTTCTTGGTCCTGTGCTGATAAAAGCATCTCAGACCTCCCTAGTCACCCATTGTATAGACTTACTCTCTTTGGTGTCAGGGAATTTTTACTGGTACTTGAAGCTTATATGGTTTTAGACCATTTCCTCTTGCTCCTTCCCTAAAGCATTATAGTTGTTAAGGGAGGAGAAAGCTTTATCTGATGATGTCTTTACCTGGCATCATCAGATAGCTTGAATTTCAGGGCTATTTTCAGGTGTTAGAGCCAGGTTAGCCAGTTAGTGCAATTCTTTGCCCTATTCCCTCAATCTCTTGGGATTAACAAACTAAAGTCTGGCAAAACTATTTTTGCTTAATTGCAAAAGGATTAAAAAAGATTATATTCCCTCCTATAACTGCTTTGGCTACAGAGTAGCCAGGAAGGCTAAAAGTTTCCCAGGGCCTCTTTTATGTTTCACTGGAAGCCAGCAGACCCTCATGGAAACCTTAGTTCCTATTTACTTTCTTTCTTTGCTTTGTGGGCCTATGTATTATCTTCTCACCTGAAGGCAAAAGAAGAGCCTGTCTTCTGACCTGGCATCAATAACCTCTTATAGAACTGGTTATAAAGTTAACCTTCCAAGTGACATTGAAGATAAAGTTGAAACAGCCTCTTCTCTGAGATGAGGTTATCTTCTTACTCACGTTGTGCATCCTGCTTCTGTGCTAAGGTTCCCAGAGAAAGTGTCCAGCTGCTCTCAAATCTGCCAACCTATGACTCTTACTATGTCCACCATTCTTCTTGAGTTAGAGATTCTGCAAATTAAATGTCAGAATAGAATACTGTGTGGTGGGGTCCTTGGGCTACGGATTTAAGTCTGGTCAGTCAGTAATCATTAAGTGCCCTTCTGTGTGCCAGGTATTGTGCCAAGTTTAATAAAGGTAGCTAAGCTAAGTGATGCAGGGCATAGAGTGCTGGGCCTGGAGTCAGGAAGACCGCTGTCCAAATTAGGCCTCAGTCAACTTCATAGCCGTGTGATCCCAGGCAAATCACTAAAATGCTGCCTGCCTCAGTTTCCTTAATTGTAATATGGGGATAAATAATATCACCTACTGAGGATTATTGCGAGGATCAAATGAGATAATATTTGTAAAACACTTGGTGCCTGGCACGAAATAGGAGCTTAATAAATTCTTTTTTTCCTTCCTTCCTAAGCACTAGGGGATGCAAAGAAGGACAAAAGATAGTCCCTACTGTCAAGGAACTCAGTCTAACGGGAGAGACAACATGCAAACAACTGCAGGATAAATTGGGGATAATCAACCAAGGTCAAGGCCATTAGAAGCTGAACTTTGCATAGTTTAGGGGCATATGGATACCAGTGGTCTCTTAGGCCAGATGGCATCATTTCTTATGTAACTGTGCCCCTTACTTGGATCTCTTCTAGACTTTTCTTTCTCTTTTCCTATAACCTTGTTCCTACAGTATCTGAGACATTCTCAGACTACTTATCTGGAGAATTTCATTGGCTTGGGTCTTTTACAGGTTAAAATCACAGAATCTTAAGAGGTGGATGGGAACCTAAACTCTGTTAGTTACAACTGTTACTTGGTAGTGAATCTTCTCTCAGAGACCCCATCTTCTTGGGAGAGAGTTGAAGTAGATAATTTCCTAAGCCCTTTCTCACTCTTGTATTCTGTGACCCGTCCGGTGGCAAAGCCAGAACTCCTCTTCATTCCACTAGAGCTGCCTCTTTAGAGTGATGTAGGAAGTAGGTGAAGAACTTTTTATCACTGTGTATAGTCCCAGTTTTTCTGCTGCAGTTGTACTGAGGGAAGATATATTCCTGGCTCTTCCCTGTTGGAACTCTGAACACACTGTTCTACAGAAACATTGTTACCCAACATGCTCAGGTTCTGTGGAGCTGTCTGTACATAACATTCTGGCCTGGGGACTGAACCCCTGCTGGTCACATGACTTTTTATTATTTTTTTTAAAGAAAAGGGATCAGTGTAACAATTATTTCCAGTTGTTGGCCCATAGATAGTATTTGACTCATCTGGTTACAATGAATTCTATGTAAGTCTTTGGCCACTCTGTATCACGAAGGATTTCTGGACTGTATGTTTTATAAGCAGAAAGAGAATTTACCCAAGAGAAGACCTTTATTTCTTTGGTCCTGCTATTAAGTAGCAATTACCTTTCAATTCCTTTAATTTACTCCCACTTCCAGCATTCCAACTACAAACCCCACAAAAATAGTACCTTACTACAACCCAGGAAGGCAGATAGTACGAGTATAATCAGTATACATTTTATAGAAGAGAAAATGGATCCTCTGAGAGGCTGTGTTTGCCTGGGATCACACCATTAGTATCAGAACCAGCATTCACAACCCAGATCCCAGAAGCGAGAAAAAGGGAGAAGGTTGGCATGGTAGTAAATAGGGAGTTTGGTTTCTGGTAATGTATTTAAAATTTTTTTTTCTTCCTATCTTTTGTTTTTATATGGCCTTCATTTCCAGATATATCCATTGAGAATCCAGAAAGCCACCCCCTGGGACACAGAATGTATATTTTAAAACAAATTTCCATGAAAACAAAATAGTTGGAGATAGACATCATACAGGATTTTATCTGTAGTTCTAGGAAAAACTTTGTTGTGTAATCATTATTGGGCCTCTCTTTCAGCTTCCCTCCTTTATCTGAGGTTAATGGACTGGATGCTAGGTTACAGAGGGTGAATGGGGAAAAGTTGACTCCCTGAACAGGGTCTTTTTATCACTTATTCAGTGGGAGCTAAGATAGTGAAGGGCTTTAATTATTACTTGGCCTGCTATTTTACTACCCCAAGGGACGACTTTTGGGCTTGCAGTGCAAGGGGTGGAGACCACCAGTGCAACTTGACTGGAAGAAATATCAGGAACCAGGGACTGGACAGGGGATTCATCAATATAGAAAACTCCATCTACCAATTCAGGTGGGCCCATTCTCTTCAGCTTTCTTAGGTTTAGATGTTAGCCTACTGCACTGCTTAAGTGACTTGGCCACAGTTTACACAGCTAGCTACTTAGGTCATCCTGATTCCCAGATCAGCTCTCTATCCACTATATGATGCCAAATAAGTGAACAAAGATCCAGCCCAGATGTTTTACTTTCATCTAGCCTTTGCCCCTTATAAATAAGAATTTTCCCTCTTTTAGCTTGGAGCGGAGAACCAAGTCACAGAAGGCTCAAGGAAGATGTTTGTCATGTTCATGGCTCTAAAAGATGACATATTGAATTAAAAAATGCTATTTGGGTAATATCAATTAGTTTCTGAAACAAATACCATAAAGGCTACTCACAGGAAGCATGGGTGTAGGGAATATTTCATTATGAATCATTTGGATTGCCCCAGGAAGTGATTATAAGTATGGCTTACTTTAAGCAATGAAAATCAGTTCATATATACTATGTGTCAGTAGTGTGCCAGCTCCTAGTGATACAAGGTAAAAAATGAGACTGTTACTGTCCTGTTGGAATTTTCATTGTATTGGGGTGATGCAACATATAGACAGATAAATAAATACAAGAGAAATACAAAATAAATGCAAAGCCTTCCTGAAAAGTTGTATGGAAATTGGATTTTTGTAAACTGAATATTTTAAGTGCAATGGATAACTTGCAGGTAGGTAATGATTTTCATATGTCTAAACACAAATTTTCCATTTGAGGAAATTAAAACTGAGGACAGTTCAGTGACTTGCTTCAGGTTACCCAGGTAGAACATGGTAGAGATGGCATTTGAACTTGGCTCCTCTGACTCAAGAGCCCAATGCTCTTTGCACTGTACTACATTACGACTGTGCTGGGCACTAAGGGTCTCCTCCCTTCAAGGAGCTTACATTCTCCTGAGGAGAAATATCTTATTTACACAGAAAAGTAAATAATATATATACACACACACATATATACATACATACACACACACACACATATACATATATACATATATATATATATATATATATATATATATATATACACACACATCACACCTAGGGAGATCAGGAAAAGTCTTTTGTAGGTTTTACTTGAGCTGAGCGAGGCAGAGGTCAAGAGCAGATGTGTTTGGGGGGAAGGCAGGGGTCTTTGCTCAGTAGAGGGGTATGGCAGTATGTGTCAAAGCAGAGCCAGGATGGGCAGAGGCCCGGTGCTCTATCCATTGTACCACCTAGCTACCCAGCTAGGAGATGAAATGTTGCATGTGAGAAGAATGACTGGCAAGTCTGACTAGAATGTAGTGTGTATGAAGAAGGGTAATTATTTGAGGAACATGAAAAGAAAGGCTGGATCTAGATTGGGAAGGGCTTTAAAAGCCGGAGGAGTTTGTAATTTATCCTAGTGGCAATAAGGAATCATGAGAGCTTCTTAAGCAGGGGAGTGACGTGGTAGGAGTTATACTTTAAGGCATGGACTAGAGGCAGAAAGATCAGTTAGGGGCTATTGTAATAGTCCATGTGAGATGTGATTAGGACTTCACCTAAAGTGATGGGTGCTTGAGGGGAAAGAAGGGATGAGATGCCAGAGATGTCATGGAATCATTGGAAAACGAACTTCCAATTGTGTATTGTTTCTGGAATCCCTGAACTTATGTGTAGGCCTGTGATTTTATGCCAAGAAAATTGCCCTCCTTTTCCCTCCACTTCTTAAGTTTTAGACCCTTTACTTGCTCGGATATGGGAATTGACATTCAAGGGAAACGCTGCATACAGCCTCTGGAGGTGGAGGAAGTAGAACTACTCTCCTTGGACCAGGGTGCAGACAGGTGCTGCTGAGGACAGCCATGGGAAGAAGGTGACTGGGGAAGAGAGGGGCCAGTTTGGAGTCTGGACACCAGGCCTCAGTTAATCCCTCTGTGAAATGAAGAGAAGAGTCTTCTCCTTGTATGGTGGCCCGGACAGAGTTAGACCCTTATCAGAAATCTTTGCCTGGGGAAAACGGGACCTTTGTTAGCTACCCCTGAGCTCTTGAGAACAGAGAGCAATGAAACTGGGTTGAAGGAATCACCTCTGATCGAGGTGACTGACATAGTCCCCTCCCTTAAGCTTTTCTTTAGCCCATTTGGCATCCAGAGAACCTTCATGTTTGGCTCTCAGGTCTTTGTTAGGACAGCTCGCTCACCTCTTCATATCATGGAATTTTAGAATGAGAAGGGCCCTTGGCAGCCACGTAGTTCAACTGGTACCTGAAGAAGAAATCCCTCCCATAAATATGATTACCAAGTGCTCGTTCAGCCTTTGCTTGGAGACATCTCAAGGCAGCTTATTCCCCTTTTGGATGGTCTAGTGGTCAGGAAGCTTCTCATGACATCAGACCTCATTTTGCTTTTTGGCAACTCCCACATATCACTTTTAGTTCTTTCCTCTGGGGCCAAAAAAAAAAAATCTGATCCTCTTCCACTGGAGCACTCTTCAGAGACTGGAGCGTAGTTGCCAGGAGCCCCTTGAGTTCTCTCTTCTTGAGGCTAAAAAGCTCCATTTCTATCAATCAATCTTCATAGGACATGAAGTTAAGGCCTCTTACCATCCTTTTGCTCCCTTTGGAAAAAGTGTTGAGTGCCCTGAATTGAAGACAATAATTTTGCCTCCCCATATCTATAAAGTCACTGCGCAGGTAGAGTGTTGCTGAGATATCCTCACACCATCTGCTTGGTGCTCCTTCCCTGGACATGTTCTCCTGGGAAGGCCGATAACCTTTATCCCCATCCCTCCATCCCCTGTACCTTCTTAAGGCATGAAAAAATAGGACAAATTAAGGCTAGGTGGGAGGATCCTTTGTTAGACGGAAAGACTTCTTCTGTATGGTCTCCTACAAGAGTTTCTTCCTGCCCTCTATAGCTCAAGTATCAAGCTTAGATCCAAGCCCCTTCTGTATCTTCCCTTTATTTACTCTGGATTTTTAGATGAGAATTTCCTTCATCTACGTCCAAGGCAACTATTTAATTTTCCTCTTTCCCTAGTTATTTCTTAATTTTCATTAACTAATTTTTATTTTTACCTCACATTGATTTCCTGATATATCCTTCCTTTCTCCCCCATCAGCAAGCTTATCTTAAAAAAAAATGATTCTTAAATAGAGTATATTTACATCACCTAGACATCCTTCTATATTCCTTCTCCTCCTCTCCCCCTCCCAACTGTTATAACAAAGAACTTTTAAAAGAAAGGAAAAAAATCATTCCCCAGAACCTAATCAATACATTAAAAAAAAAATGACATTGAGTACAATGTTCCAGACCCATGAGTCACCTCTCCACTCACTTTCTGCAAAAGGCTGGAAGGAGGTGTTGTCATACGTCTTTTGGGGGCCCATGACTGTTCTTTATAATTGTGCTTACTAAGTTTTGATTATTTTATGATGGTTCTTTCCATTTACATTGTTGTCATTGTGTATGTTGTTTTCTGGGATTCTGTGTATTTCTATTATAGTAAAAATCAAGGTAAACTGAGGTAAAGAGTTCTGCACACGTTCACTTTATTGGTAAAGCTGTCAATTACCAATGAAAGGGGTCTTTAGCTCCTCAGCAAGCAAAAAGACTTAGAATGAAGACACATCATTTTTGAAGACACAAGGAGGAGAATCTAAAATCTGGAAGGCGGTATCAAAGATGGGAAAAACAATATGATTGGATGGAAGTCTGGAATGCAGGTCTAGCAGCAGCCCCTTCTTCTGTCTTGTCACTATGAAAAGTTCATTGGTAGTGTCCACCTTCATGGGTAGTTAGTGATAACAGATCAGACTTTCTTGAAGGACAGCCAGTGTGCATAGATAACAGACCAGACTCCCTGGCATCTACCCACAAGGATAACAGATTTCTTTGACATAAGGATAGAACAGTGATTAGCAACATAACCGAACTTCTAAACTTAATTAATTTGGAGAGGAAAGCTGAACTTCTGAACTTAGAGACAAAGAAATGTGACTTAGGCAGCATACAGAATGTTGGTGGTGATGCTGAATAGAATCAGTTACAAAAAGGGAGACAATATCAATTTGATTTTCTGATTTCATTTTGCATTAGTTCGTGTCTTTTCATACTTCTCTGAATTCATAATTTTTGTAATTTCTCATATCACAGTTGTCATTTAGCCATGTCCAACTTCTTGTGACCTCATTTGGGGTTTTCTTGGCAAAGGTACTGAAGTGGTCTGCCATTTCCTTCTCCAGCTCATTTTACAGATGAGGAAACTGAGGTGAACAGGGTTAAGTGACTTGCCCAGGGTCACACAACTAGTAAGTGTCTGAGGCTGGGATTTAAACTCAGGTCCACTATGCCATATAGCTGCTCCTTATATCACAGTATTATTCCATTACATTAGTCTTTTTAATTGGCAGACATCTACCTTGTTTCCAATTTTTTGCTACTCCCAGAAGCCCTGCTCTAAGTATTTTGGTGTTATGTGGAGCCTTTCTTTTTGTCAACCACCTTCTTAAGGGTATATGCCTAAGTAGCATCTCTGGGTTAAAATGTATGAGACCTTTTAGCCACTTGATTGGCATCATTCCAAATGGTTTTCCAGAACAGTTGTACAAGTTCCCAGCTCCACCGCAATGCGTTATTGTGCCTTTTTTTTTTGGTAGCATGTTTTATTTATTTAGATTCTTTATTTTAGTTTACAACACTCAGTTCCACAAGTTTTTGAGTTCCAAATTTTCTTCCCTTCCCTCCCCTCTCCCCTCCCCCCAAGACAGCATGGAATCTGATATATGTTCTACATATACCTTTGCATTAAACTTATTTACGCAGTAGTCAAGTTGTAAAGAAGAATTATGACCACTGGAATGAATCATGAGAAAGAAGAATCAAAACCAAAAAAGAGAGAGCAAATAGTTTGCCTCATTCTGCATTCAAACCCCGTAATTCTTTCTCTGGATGTAGATAGCTCTTTCCATCATGAGTTCTTTGGAGTTGTCTTTGAACCTTGTATTGCTGAGAGGAGCCACTATTGTGCCTTTCTTACCACAACCCCTCCAGCATCAACTATTCCCATCTTCTGTCATTTTTGCCAGTTTTTTGGAGGTGAAGTGAAACTTCAAGGTTGTTTTGATTTGCAGTTCTCTTATCATTAGTGATTTGAAACATTCTCTCATATGGTTGGTAAAATTGTCAGATTCTTTGAGGACTGTTTGTTCATGTCCTTTGACCACACCTCTCTTCATTCAATTTACATTGTTGTTATTGTTTTGTTCTCCTAGTTCTGTGTACTCTGCCTCAGTGTATATGTCTTTCTGTGCTTGTGAGTTTGTTTGTATTCATGGTTTCTTAAGACATATGGTTTTTTATCTACATTCATGTTTCACAGTTTGTTAAGCCATCCCTCAAATCAGTGGACATCTTCTTTCTTTCCTGTTCCTTGTTACCACAAAAATTTTTGCTAGTTATTTTGGTTTTTATAGGTTTTTATATTTTTGTCTGTGACCTCCTTAGGCTACGTACCTCACCATTTCTCCCTTCAGTTATTTCTAAAAAAATCGGATTTTTCTTCACTTGAGTCAGATATTGCTAGGGCTGGATTGCATAAAGACGGTTGGATCTAGAAGGGCAAAACATAAACAGTATGTGTTCGGAAGCAGTCCAGTTAGTCACCTGCCTTCTCTTCATCCCAGCTCAAGCTTTGGCACTTAAGTTTATTTCTGATCCATCACAGCTAATAAGATTTTTGTGGTCTAGGGAGGAGTTAGTTATCTGTCCTTAGTTTTCTTTCCTTAAGGGGGTAAAATTGTAGAACACGTTATAAGCCTTATTTATTTATTCATTAATTTTAAAAAATTCAGTTCCCAATTCTCTCCTTTTCTCTAGCCCCTTCCCCACCCATTGAGGAGGTAAGCAATACAATAATACCTATTATACATGTGAAGTTATGGAAAATATATTTCCCTATTAGTCATGTTGCAAAAAAAAAAAGACAAGAAAAAGAAAGTGAAAGAAATGTTTCAGTCTGCCCTCAGAGCTCATCAGTTCTGTATGGAAGTGGATAGGATTTTTCATCATGAGGCCTTTGGAGCTATTGTGTATCACTGTATTGGTCGGTGTAGCTAAGTCTCTCCCAGTTGATTATTGTTATACTATTGCTGTTACTATGTACAATTGAATACATTATGAGTTTTAGAAATGTGTGTGTGTGTGTGTGTGTGAACATTTCTTGCCTGGCCTGTGTCCTGGGCCACAGAAGCTATGAAGGGTCAGGGACTAAGTGTATTGATTTTATATCTGTTTTCCATACTCGTCCCATGTTCCTGCATTTGCATATATCTCACAGAAACCATGGTGTGTGAATATGGCATGGCCAACAGCAGGTTGGGTGAGCTAAAAATATGTACCTCTTTATCACTCTGTCTTAGAACTTTTTTTTTTTGAGGCAATCAGGGTTTAAGTGACTTACTCAGAGTCATACAACTATTAAATGGCTGAGGTCACATTTGAACTCAGGTCTTCCTGACTGCAGGGCCCGTGCTCTACTTACTGCATCACCTAGCTGCCCTTTTCTCTTAGAACTTGGGAACACAGGAAATATCATTTCAGGGTTTATAGAATGCTATTATTGACAGTTGTGAAAAGCCTAAAAGGTTTTTAGGGCAGTTATGCCAGATATAGAAGACAGAGTGGGACTAGGATAAATTGTGGTTAAAGTGACCCAAATTCTCTTTCAGCCTGACTGCATAAATAAGTATTCTCTGTGTTAGTTAAACCAATTTAAAAGGGTTGTTTAGAGGGCAGGTGGAGAAAGCAAAATTAAATCCATTGTGCCAGTTATTCTGGATGAAGGGCTTAGAAAGTCAGAGTTGTTTGAGTCCAGTGGACCAGTTAAAGTTATTTTGGAGGTGGGCGCAAACATCTTCACTGGCCTGCTCCAAATCTCTCTGTGTCTAGTTGTTACCTGCCACATGAAGTCCAGACTTTTTGATTTTAAGACTCGCCATAATCTGGCCCCCACTTATGTTCAAGACCGATGTCATACTTCTACATTGTATATCCACCTGAATTACTTGATGCTCTCTGAACAAGCCGTACTTTGCTACTTCCCTGCCTTTGCTGGTATTAATAGATTTAGACCTGGAAGAGACCTAGGATATTGAATCTCCTTAGGCTTAGAATGCCCTCCCCACCTTTTCCGTCCTTGCCTCTTGAAATGTTAACCTGTTCTTCTAGGCCTAGTTCAAGTGCCACCTCTACCAGGAAGCCTTCCTCTCCTACCCTTCTAGCCAAAAGTAATTCCTTTGAACTCACAAACACTTGATGAATACATTTCCTTCTCCCAGTTAAACTAAAACTTAGATAAATTGCTCTCTGGTAATTCCTTCTCTCCAGACCAAGATGAGAACACTTTGATTGTTTACCTGTCTTACTCATATGCTTGTCAACTTGGCTGGATTGAATGGTGTTCTCAGAATCTTCCAAGATCCTCCTGACTGCCAGGTGGAAGTGTTGTCCTTTTTGATGACAGGAGTTTAGCAGTTAGGGACAGGCTGGGGAAACTGTGTTCTACATTGTCTCCACGTTCCTTCCCTTCTCAATTGTAAAAGGCTGAGACTCCTCTGAATTACAGTGTCAAAGATAATTGCCAGTGCTGAGTCGCTTGTCAATACCTTTGAGCTCCCTTAATACAGAGCCACCTGGAGTGAAAAGCATCCTCCATCCTGGATCTAAATTCCTTTGTATCAGGGAACACTGTTGAATCAGGAAAAATGGGACTATGGATGGGTCCCCATCTCGGTTCTGCTGTAACTATTAGGTTCAGCCTGGGACTTAAAGAAGAAGAGTGAGGGGTAAACTTAGTTCATCTTTTCCTAGTGCCTGCTGGCTCTACTTGCCTGTTCTGTATTGGCTGTTTGACAATATGATCACTCAGTCAACAACTTTGCCCCATGTTCTCTTCCCCCCTCCACCCCAAATCTTGGAAATTAGATTATTCATATCTGGAAATCCTGAATTAAAAATGGTTCAGGGGACTAGCAATAATCAGTCCATTTCTTAAACTTGCTATGCTTGGTCAAGGAAATCAACAACCTGACCATTCCTACTTTCAGTGGCATAGCTTTGTACCCTAGCCATAGGCATTTGGGAGTTGTTTGGGGGAGCACTTAGAGAATGAACACCTTCTCAAGTGATCTTTGACTCTTTCAGAGTAGCTTAGGAGGAGAAATGATCTGCTGCTTTCTCTGCTATCCTCATACTTGTCCTAGTTCCAGCTGAACCTGTGTTGAGATGAGGTAGAGGACCACATGGATAAGGTCTTTGGAAGTAGAAGTATCTTCAAATATGAGCCATTTTTTGGAAGGAAGGAAGGAGTTTCCATATGCAGGAATGTGAGCAAGTACATGTGTCCTTTTTTCCCATTTAATAAATGTTTTTATATATATTTTATTTTTCCCCAATTACATGTTAAAACAATTTTTATCATTTTTTAAAAAAAGTTTTGAGGTCCAAATTCCATCCTCCCTTCTCTACCCACCCTGAGATGGTAAGCAGATATAGGTTACATGTGTGCAATCATGTAAAACATTTCCATATTAGTCATTTTGTACAAGAAGACTCAAACTAAAAAGAAAGAAAGTGAAAAATAACATGCTTCAGTCAGTATTCAAACTGTATCAGTTCTTTCTCTAGGGTGGATAGTATGCTTCATCATGAATCCTCTGGGATTGTCTTGGTTCATAGTATTATTGAAAATAGCCAAGTCATTCACAGTTCTTCATCTTACAAGGTTGCTATTATTGTGTAAAATGTTCTCCTGGTTCTGCTCACTTCACAAGTACGTGTGTCTTAAAAAGCTCCATTCTTCTAGGAAATCTGCTCTGGTTGAGTGGTGACGGGAGGGAAACAGGCTTAACCTTATTGAGAGCCGTGTTTCCCTGGACACCAGTGAAATGTGGGTCAAGTCTTATCCCCTGAGCCAAGAAAATCAGAAGTATGGCCACACGTGCTCCTTCTCCCCTCTATACAATGGTGGCATCTCTGTGTCCCCTCAGTTTTTCTTTGTGGACTCTGGCTCACCTCGCTCTTTCTTCCTTTTTCAGGCTGACAGATCCCAAGGATGCTGCTGCTGCCTGAGGCGCAGGGCACCGTGCATGAGCCAGGCCCTATGTGGCTGTGAAATGGCTCCCTCATGGCCTCTGCAGGGACAGAGCATTATAGTCTTGGCCTCCGCCGGGGAAACAGCTTCAAGCAGGGTGGTCCCCCGGGCACAGCGCCGACTCCACCAGCTGAGAAACCCTCTGAGGGCAAAACCTGGTACCAGGCACAGCAGCAGGTGAAGCCAATCTGGAGACTGGAGAAGAAGCACGTGGGGACCCTTTCATCAGGGCGGGGCCCCGGAGCCCTGGGGATCACTTCCCAGCCAGCGTACTTTTTTTACCCCAACACCCTGTGTCACTCTGGGACCGCAGCTGTCATCGCAGGCCACGGCAACTCCCCCTGTCATCTGCACTCCCTTCCGGACCTTTTCAGCAGCACTTTGCTGTACCGGCGCTCCAACTACAGACACAAACCTTACCAGCAGCTTGAGTCTTTCTGTTTACGGTCAAACACATCGGACAAAAGACCCTTTACTCTCTCCAGAAGGAGCCTCCCTGTAGGTCTCCCTGCCCCTAAGGTCATCACCCCAGGCTCAGGTTCCACCCTTCCTGGGGCTATGGCTTCCTCTGCGACAGACCCATGTCTCCCACTGAGAGCTGCTGGGGAGCACTCTTCAGGGAAGAGCGTGACCCCAGCCATCTCAGGAAAGAACCCTTCCTCCCTTTCTCCCTCTTCCTACAAGCCTGTGCTCAACAACAATTCCTTTCTGAGGCCAAATAGCACTAAAGTGCCTTCACAGCAGGCCTCAGAGGGCCTGAAGCCAGTACCCCCACCCAAGATCCCAATGCCTGTCTCTTGGCATCATTCGGGGGGCACTGGAGACTGTTCCCCCCTGCACCTTGACCACAGGGTATCCAAGAGCAATGGCACTATCCCTGACCATGCCACTGCCCATAACAGCACCCCTCCCACCCATAACACCCTAACCACAACCACCACCAGCCCCCCCGCCAGAGGTGCCTCTCCCACCTATAACCAGAATGTCTCATCCCCAAGGGCAGAGCGGCCTTCCTGGACCTTAGAGGCTAAGGACAATTCCCGGGCCTTTTCCAGGGAGATCCGATTGACTGAGGCTGTGAGAAAGTTGACAGGGAGGGGCTTTGCCAAGATGGGGCAAGGCTACCGGCTTGAACGGTCCTGTCTCATGAACCCCAGCTTCCACTGGAATCTCCTTAATGGGAATGGACGGTGGCAGCCCCCTGTGGTGAGCCCTCGGTTTGCCCGAGAAGATTCGGTTTTGGAGACTAGACCCGTCCCTGATGGCTCTGACAACGTGGGGTTGGACAGCACTGTCTTCTGTACGAAGCGCATCAGCATTCACCTTCTTGCCTCACATCCCAACCCTTCCAACAACGAACCTGCTGGTGGGATTGGGACGAGTACCACTGGAGAAAAACCCCCAGGTCTCAGTGTGGTGGATGTAACCAACCGAATGTCCTCCATTCATCTGAGTCAGCCAGCTAAAGGACAGAAAGAAGGCAAGCAACAGCAGCAGCAGAACTCATCTGCTAGGAGCTTCAAGTGAGTTACAGAGTATCCTGCTCAGGGTCTTTCCGGAGAGGGATTCCTAAACTGGTGAAGTCTATGGACTCCTTCCCAGAAGAATATTTTTAAATGCATAAAAATAAAATACATAGGACCACAAAGGAAACCAATAATACTGAAATAGTTAACAAAATACTTTCTAAAAGTTTGTGGGTCCCAGGTTGGGAGACCCCTTGTTCTACAGGGTAGAGATGAATGCCATAGGATCTTAATGAAGTGGGTATTCTTGGTGCTGTACCTCTGGTGGTTGATTTAGTCATGGGGCGGAGCTAGAATTTGATTTCTCTAGTGATGAGCAAGGGTCAGGGTGGATTCAAGAAGTTTCTCAGGTTAGAAGGGCAGGTTCCTTTCCATCTTTGGACAAGCCATTGAATGGATGGTTAGCCCATACGTACCCAGCCTTGGCCCTTCTCCGCCATGCAGGTTTGTGTCCTACAGTTCTCAGAGAAGGATCTGTCAAGTTCTAGGAGCCAGTCAGCAACCATTTGAATGTCTTCTGTGGGTAGACTGCTGTACTAGGTACTCTGAAAGAGTAAAGAAAGAGAAGACAGGATCCCTGCCAAAGGAGGGATCATGGATTGTGCATAGTCTTTGGGAGCACTTGGAGCAAGATGGGAGGTCCAACATGGGGAACAAAGATGGAATGGAAGGGGGACCAATGGCTGGAGAGCAAGGAGGTGTGACAACCAAGTGTGTGGTATCACTTCTTTGTAGTTCAAATACTGACATGTTCCGTGGTGAGGCTGAGGATGTAGAAGAGGAGCTGGGAGATGGTCTAGAAGACTGTTGTAGCCAAGATGAGGATGAAGAGGAAGACGGTAAGTAGCTGATTCTGCTGCCCTTCCTTGCTTGCTGTTTGTCCTTCATTCTTGAAGAAGACCATGACATGAAGCAGGTGATGCCATGACATGCAAACGAATTGGATTTCAGTGAGGGAGAGCTGTGCAAAGTCACCAGCCTCATTTTCTCCTCTAGTCACTGGGTCCAGTGACTAGATAGGGATCAGGAGTCTGGAGATGGCCCAGGATGAAGTGGGAGGCCTTGGCCTTTTTTCAAGCTAAGGTCTTTAACAGATCTCAGTTTGACTGAGGCAACACCCATTCAGTGATTAAGGCTTAATAAAACATGGCAAAGAATGGCTACCCTAAGGACACCAGGATGGCTGCTTTCTAGTGGCTGATCCCTATGCTAATCCCTAAGTCCCTTTCCTTCCTGCCATTTGTTCCCTTGCTTGCATCACTGCTTTCTCTTTTTTCCCATTAGAGGACTCCGAGTGTTCTTCAGTCAGCGGTGTCTCAGCAAGTGAATCAGTTGCAGTGATCTCTCGGTGAGTGACTGGGAAACCCAGAGCCTGCACATCAATTAGGCTGCTCTGTCTTCCAGATTATGGAGAATTCAGTCACCTAAGCATGTGGGGCCTTGGGAATACCTACCACAGAGTGTCCTGCTTTCAATTCATTTCAGGACCCAGTAGAGAGGGAAGGGGTCCACAGAAGACTTCAGACCCTGAATCCATCGTCCCCTTGTCCTATTGCCACTCCTCCTCTTCCAAAGCCTCCGACCAAACCTGGATTCTTCATTGTGGCTTGCATGCTTCTGAATACTGCTGAGGGAAGTCACATAACCCTAAGCAGAGGTCCTCTACAAATCTTTGTACTCTGATCACACACCCTTCCTGCTGCACTGTGATCCTTTTACTCTTCCCTGATTGACTCTCTGTCCCACTTTCTGCAGTGGCTATTCCAGACCCCTTCAGCAACTGTCTGTACCAACCCTTTGCTTTTGGTAGGGGACCTTGTTTCATATTTTACTGAAAAAAATCTGCCTTCTCTCTTTCCCAGTTCTACACTTCAGATCAATTCAGCATCATCATCCATTTTTTCTTCCTTTGCTTCCTCCATTCTCTGAGAATGAGATGGCCTTTCTCCTGCCAATTCTAACTTGTTTTTCTGTGCCCCCAACTCCCTCCCATCTCTTCTGGGAACTTGCCTTTTTGATCATCCTCTCGCCCTAATTTTCTTTTTATTGCAAGCTTTTGTTTAGACATCATATTCATTTCTGAAAATATACCTTCCCTACTCAGTGAACCTTTCTTTGTAACCGTGGCTTAAGAATAAAAGAGAAAAACCAGTTCAACAAAAGTAACCAATGCATTAACTATATCTGACAATATATGTGTTATTCCATCTCCATGGTCCCCTGCCTAATTTTTAATCTCTCCTTTTCTGCTGGATCCTTCCTTGCTGCTTAAAAAACATGCTTGGCTCTCCTCCATCCTTTAAAAAAAAACCCTTTCAAACTGTCATCATGTATCTCTCTTTTTATAGCCAAACTCCCAGAAAAAGCTATTTACATTCATTGCTTTCACTTCTGTTTTCTGCTTACTTCTGCCCCCATCACTCAAATGAAATGATGTTCTCTTGGGATCACCTGTGATCTCTCTGTGGGTAAATCTAGTGCCCTTTCTCGGTCCTCACAGGTCTGGACTACACTATTGACCACCCTTTCCTTCTGTTCCCTCCTTGCTGGTTTTTATGACACCACTGTGTCTTTACCTGTATAACTGATCTCAGTTTCTAGCAGGATCATCTTCATCCATGTCCCACCCTCTTTGAGTTGGGTATACCTTGGGACTCTTTGCTGGGCCCTCTGCTCTCCTCTTCCTTTGCTCTCTTCCTCTTGATAATCTTGTCAGCTTTCCTGGATTCGTCCTATCTGTGCAGATGATTCCCAAATATACATACCTAAAATTTATCTCTTTCCTGAGGTCCAGTCCCTTTTCTCTCATTACATTCTGGATATTTCTACATAGATGTCTCATAGACTTCTCAAATCTAACACGTCTAAAACTGAGCTCATTATCTTTACCCCCAAAACCCATCGAGAACCCCATCATTCTTTCAGTCACCCATGTTTACAACTTAGAGGTCATATTCAACTTTTCATAGTCGCTCAGGCAGTTGTCAAGTCTTTTCAACCTTACTGTCTTACCATCTCTACTCTCTATGCACTCCAGTCACCCTGTTTCAGACTCTCATCACCTCTTTCCTGGACTATTGTAATAGCCTGTTGCAAACCTCCAGTACATCTTCCACACAGCTGCTAAATCCATCCTCATAGTGTACAGATGTGATTCTGCCATTCTCTTGCTCAGTAGACTTCAGTGGTTGTGTGGGGAATAGGGCAAGCTCCCTTGTCATTTAAAGTCCTTCTTGGTACCTCTCTCTACTTCTTAACAGAGATGGGGAAGCTATGAGTGTGAAGCCCTGAGCAAATTGTCAGACTTCCCTGATATGGAAGGGTGTTAACCTAGAGCTAGAAGGGTCTGTAGGGACAGTCTAACCTGACTCCTTCATTTTACACATGAAGAACCTGGAGCTTGGGGAATGAAGTGATTAGCCCAAGGTTACCCTGGAAACAAATAGCACAGCTGGGCTCAAGAGTCAAGTGATGTTCAGACTCCCTGCTCCAAACCTAGTGTACTTCCTGCTGCACCATAGATCTCTGAAGGTGTATCCCAGAATAAAGAGGATTAAGAACATTTTCTGAAAATGGCAATGACCTTGAAATCACACCCTACATGTTCATACGTAGGAATTTGTTGATGAGCATCTCTCCATTCTGGGGAGCAGGGATTTGTACCCTCCCCCCCCTACTGAAGAAACATATTTCTGATACCAGCAAGTCTCCTTAATCTTCTGCCATGTTTCCGTCTTCTCATTTTAGGAACTGCATGGAAGTTCTGGCCAAACCGCTTGCCAACCATGAGAAAGTTGTGCGGCAACCCCTTATCTACAGCCTCTTTCCTAATGTACCCCCTACCATCTACTTTGGTACAAGGGATGAGAGAGGTAAACCTGCAGAAGCATTTCAAATGACAAGAGCCAGTGGGAAAAAAAATTGAGTATTTTGGGAGAGGAGAAGAGGTCTTATTATAGAAGGCTAATCCATTGGGGAGGGTGGGAATGGGGGATGTGGATGGACTTCTTAGCCTCCAGGAGTCAAGTGTATGGAATATACCATTTATCAAACTCTGTGTATCAAACCACTGTTCTCATAGGCAGACCATAGCTTTTAACCCTGGCCTAGATTTCCTTCTTAGGTTCTTACTCTTTTCCCTCTATTGTCCCGCCTTCCTAACTAATCCTGCTCCTTTATGCTCTAAGTCTTTCCTCTAGTTTTTGTTCCATGTTCCTTCCTGCCTTTCTCCCTCTTGACTTCAATTATAAAAGTATCTTGCCCACGAGCACCTCTCAGTTTATTGTAGGAAGTGCTGAGCCAGAAAAATCCCAGAGGCTCATTTGGCCATGGGTGGAGTTATTGGTATTATTGGTATTATTGGTATTATTCTACTACCCCTAACCTTGCTCTAGTGGAGAAGTTACCTTGGGAACAGAGGAAGCTACTTCGCTGGAAAATGAGTACAGTGACTCCCAACATTGTCAAACAGACCATTGGACGCTCCCACTTCAAAGTCAGCAAGAGTGAGTTTCAGCTTGTTCTGCCTCATTTACCAGGACTAGTGTTGCCAGAGTGTTCTGACCTCGCTGTGGGATGTGAGCCTTTGTGTCCAGAGCACTTCCTGCTTTCTGGGGGAGGTGCTAAGGGATTAGGACTCAACACAGATGTTTTTGGAGAAGAGTCCGTTAATGAATGGCTTGTGGAAGAGAAAAGGAGGCCCTGAGTTCCTGTCCTTCCATGCAGTGTGTAGGATGAGGGCTCTGAAGATAGAGAAATAGTGTTCCAACTGTGGCTCTCAGCTGCTCTCTTGCAGAGCTAAATGACCACTCTTGGTCGTCTGACGTGGGCACAGTGCTGTAGTCTGAGCGACCTCCTTGGGCGTGTGTGGGGTTTTAGAGCCTTTTCCTGCCACAAAGGAGGAAAACTACAAAAGAGACTGACTCTTTAAAATGTCTTCCATAGAAAACGATGATTGGCTGGGCTGCTGGGGTCACCACATGAAATCTCCCAGCTTCAAAACAATTCGGGAGCATCAAAAGGTAGGAGCCATCCCTGAGAGGCTGAACCAAGTTGTTGGGAAGGGAATTTAAAATCAGATAGATGGGAAAAGGTGCGGAACACCCAGAGGCTTTCAGATAGCCATGGAAAAGAGGCTACCAGATTAGAATCAGCTGCAGACTCCTGGTCCCCAATCCAGTCAAGTCATAGAGTATCCGAGAGTCACTCAGTTATTTAGCAACAACTGTGTCCCAGACACTGTGCTGGTTGCTGGTTATAGAAAGGCAGAAAAGAAACCAACTGGTTTAGTCCTGGCCTTTCTAGATGCCAGCCAGTCTTAACTGCCATACAGTTTGTCCATTCATTTCACCAGGCCGGTCATTTTTGTAAAACACAGGGGCTTGTGGTCCCTTGTTGGAACAGACTCGGTTTCTTGTGACCAGGCTTGCTAGGGGCTAAGTACATCTCCTACCCTTGTCTCAGACTTTGGGGAAAAGCCACAAGGGTCCAGATCCCATAGAGAGGTGTTAACAGGGCTCTTTCATGAGCAAAATCTCTCTCCAAATTGCCGTGGTCTAAGTGGTTCCCGAAGCTGCTGAGCTGGCCTAGACAGCTGGACTGGATGGCATCTCCTTTCTAGCTGCTTCTTCCTTTCTTTGCTGCCTTAGCTGCTCTCAACATTTCTCATTTCTCCTCCTTTCTCCCTCTCCTCCTCATAGCTGAACCACTTCCCAGGCTCATTCCAGATTGGACGGAAGGACCGGCTATGGCGTAACCTGTCACGCATGCAGAGCCGCTTTGGTAAGAAGGAATTCAGCTTCTTCCCCCAGTCATTCATTCTCCCACAAGATGCCAAACTTCTTCGAAAGGCCTGGGAGAGTAGCAGCCGTCAGAAGTGGATAGTGAAGCCGGTAAGGGGTCTGCAGGAGGTGGTGAGCCAGACCTGGGAGGGAGCAAGAACAGAGAAGGGAAGGGTCTGTGAACTGACCCAGTTTCCTCTCTTGCTCTCTAGCCAGCATCAGCCCGAGGCATTGGCATTCAGGTCATCCATAAATGGAGCCAGCTACCTAAGCGAAGACCACTTCTAGTGCAGAGGTGAGCCAGCCTCTTTCCTCTCAGCCCTGGGGATTCCCCCCACCATCTCCCAATCTTCCCAGCCACCCCCAGACACTTCCACATTTCTTCCTTCCTGTCTCCTTTTCAGACGTGGCTTTCTTAGGACCAAGCAACCTTTTGTTTTTGCTTTGAGGTACTGTGGGCTTAGCCCTCGAACTGGTCCTTCCTCCCTCTCCCATCTCTTGAGTCCATTCTTGTACCTTATTCTGCTACTGTTGTTGGTTCCTTTCTTCTCTCTTGTGAAGGTATCTGCATAAACCCTACCTCATCAGTGGGAGCAAGTTCGACCTTCGGATCTACGTCTATGTCACCTCATATGATCCTCTTCGGATCTACCTCTTCACGGATGGACTCGTCCGCTTTGCTAGTTGCAAGTAAGTGGTGGATATCATCTCGTAGTATATGAATCTGTTTAGTAGGAACTAAAGCAGATCAAATAGATGAAAAAAATTTTTTTCCTTTACCTTTTTTTGGGGGATGGGGTGGGCAGGAAACATGGATGGAGGTGATTGGAAAGGGTAGGGAGGGACTCTTCTCTGCAGGACTGCTTCTGGGAAGGCTGCTTGGAGGAGCACTTAGAAAAGAGAGAGGAGAAAGGGTTCAGCTTGAGTATGCTGGGGTTCTGCCCTCACTTCCCCAGTCACTGCTATGCCTGAGAATGCCACTTTGCTGTTCCTCAGGCCTGGGGGAAGCACTGGAGAGCCTGAATTCTGATCTGGCAGTGCAGGGGGAGTAGTAAGAATGGATTAATTTGTATCACTTACGCCTTCTGGAGCCAGGAGAGTCTTGATGCACTTTCTTACTTGTTCTCCTCTGTCCTGCTGACTCCTAGATACTCCTCTTCTATGAAGAGCCTCGGCAACAAGTTCATCCATCTGACTAATTACAGCATCAATAAGAAGAATGCCGAGTACCAGGCCAATGCCGATGAGAATGCTTGCCAGGGCCATAAGTGGTACTGTCTGAGGGCACGGGGCTAGAGGAGGGTGACCTTCCAGAATAGAGGGCACGTGTGAGTGCAGTGAGTGAGGCAAGATCCAGGGCACTCGTGGTCAGCAGCTCTGAGCAGAGCTTGGTCAGGAAATGTAGGAGTCTCTGGAATTTTAGAATCGATTTCCTTTGTAATTCCATGTATTTTATTTTATACATTTTGAAACATTACCCCAAGAAAAGAGTCCATTCTCTTCAGACTGCTGAAGGAGTCCATAACACACAAAGTTATGAACCCCTGGCTTAGGGCCTGAATCATCAGATACACATCTGACATCCAGGGCTGGTCTGTTTACATCCATATTCACCTTTTTATCCCTGAAATGTCACAGGGTCCAGGAAAAGAGAAGATAGCTCTAGACAGAGGTTCTTGGTCCCAAATCCTTCCTCACCACCTCTAAAAGGTCCTTGCCTGGAAACATGATGCTGAATGGACACTCCTTTTCTGTTTTTTTTTTTTTTTCCAGGGCACTGAAGGCCCTGTGGAACTATCTGAGCCAAAAAGGAATCAACAGTGATGCCATCTGGGAAAAGATTAAGGATGTTGTCGTCAAAACCATCATTGCGTGAGTCATAGGAGACTCTAGCTTTTGGTGAATTAGCCTCTATGGTGCGGTGCTTAGGGCCTCCTTGGGCCTTCCCAACTGAACCCACTTGGACATTTTTAGGGATGAAGGAATAAGAGTTAATGTGTGTGAGTTGGGTTTTGTTTCCCTGTTCTTCCCCCAAATTCTCTGTGAGGTCTCAGCAGAAGCTGGCTCGAGGTCGGTGGCGATCTGCCATGGCCTGGTGCTTCCCCTCCTAGGGCTAGTTCAGTTTGCAAGGTAGTTCTGCCTGGGCCTTGGGAGGAAGCCCATGCTGTACCATCCTCCCCATCACCAGGTCAGAGCCGTATGTGACCAGTTTGCTCAAGATGTATGTGCGCCGGCCCTACAGCTGCCATGAGCTCTTTGGTTTCGACATCATGCTAGACGAAAATCTGAAGCCCTGGGTCCTTGAAGTCAACATCTCTCCAAGGTGAGTGGTATCCTTGAGGGGACTCACCAAAGACACCCCTCCCTGCGATCTGCAGCCTCATTTGCCTTCTCTCCTGAATTTTGGCCCCATTCCAGTCCTAATTTTGCTAAGTTTGGCAGAGCCCTTTCCTACTTTAGACCTCAGTTTCGCCTCTTTGTTAAATGGATAAAATGCTGCCTGATCATCCTTCTCTCCCCACCCCTATCATCTAATGGGGCTTGAAAATGAGGGAAGAGAGTGGGTGGAAGTGGTTCTCTGAGTCTGGTGTCCAGCCCAGGTCACCCTTAGGAGGAAAGTTCCTAAGAAAGTTTCCATTTCTGACTCCTGGGCCAAGGAGACCTTTGCAATGAAACTGTTGCTTTAGAAATCAGCACTGGGCAATGTGCTAGAAAGAGCCCTGGGTTGGATTCCTGAGACCTCTCTGAATTCTGAGCTTTAACACTGAATGGCCCTAAGATAGCAGTAAAAGAACTAACTTTTTTGTTTCTCTTGCCTCATCTTTAAGAACTAGTTACACCAACTCCCCCACAGGGTGGTGGTTGGAAAAGCACTGTATAAATGTAAGCCGTTATTACAGGGATCCCAAGCCCACTGAATTCTGCAGGAGCAGGCAAGGGGAATGAGCAGAATTAGGGTCAAATTGTAATTCCGGTCAAGAAAGGTTTGGGGAATAAACAAATTGTTGCTTCGATTACACTGTGTCTGCTTCCCTTCTGCAGCCTTCACTCCAACTCACCACTAGACATCAGCATCAAAGGCCAGATGATTCGAGACCTCCTGAACCTGGCAGGCTTCGTTCTCCCCCATGCAGAAGACATCAACTCCAGCTGTGGCAGCTCGAGCAGCTCCACCATCAGGTTGGTCCTCTCACCAGCCAGCCATCCCCCTGCCCCATTGTAGCCCCTGGAGAGTCACGGCCACAGGTCCCAGCCAGGCTGCCCAGGTGCCTCCGGCTAGCTTTCTGCTGGATCCAGGCAGGCCTGGCAAGGTTGCTTACCTTGCCGTTGGGAGCTGTAGAGAGGTGTAGTATCTGAACCCTGGCCTTTAGACAACCGCCTGATTGGAAGCATAGATCCCAACCTTATTCTATCCCCTTCTCTCTCCCTGGGAAGGGGCCTCATTTTCAGTGCTGTTGACCCTGACTTAACCCCTCCTTCTCTTTGATCTAACTTAGTCTTAGCAGTTCCACAAAGGAGAAGAGTAGGCTGGCTCCAGAGTACTTTACAGCAGAGAAAATGAAGAAAGCCTATTACCTGACACAGAAACTGCCTGATCAGGTGGGATGCCAAGCCTGCCCCTGCTCCTTTAGGAACAGAGCTGGGCCCCTCCCACTTCTCCTGAAAGCTGCCTTCCCCATGGCCAGACTGTGCTTGTTCTCAGATGGTTCAGTTTTCACTCAGTGTTAGTTCTCTGACAGGGTTGGGCTTAGAGGGCAGCAGCAGTTAGGAGTCTAAGGAAAGACAGACCAGCTAGTGAGATGGGCAAAGGAGTAGGCCAACAGCCTGGAACTCTGGGTTCTCCCTTGACTCCATCCATTTTGCTGTCTGACCCTTGGACAAATCATTCAGTTTCTCTGCATGGGCTTCCCCTACCTCCCAAGACTGCAGAGCATCGTCTGATATACCCCATAGAAATGAGAGGAAGGAAAGCGGGCCAGATCAGCGGTGGCTTCCTAGCATCCCATCCTCCCCTGCCCTTTCCTGGGTAGGCTAAGCATGATGAAGTGACAGTTGCTGGATGCCTGCTCCAGAGTTGAGGGCACAGGAACTTTTCCTCCAGTCCCCAGCCCCCTAACCCCACTTTAACCTCCTCCTGCCTCCCCCCAAACAGAGTCAGATTTAGCATTCTCTGTCCCCCCAATATGAGGCTCTGTGTGCTCTGTCCCCCTCACATCAGGCTTAGTGTGCTGTGTCCCCCTAATGCCAGGCGTAATGTGCGCTGTCACCACCATATCAGGCTCTGTGTTCTCTGTCCTCCCCATGCCTGGCTCTGTTCCCTGTCCTCCGTCCCTCTCTCCCCATCTGCAGTTGCTGATGCTTATCTCTCTTCTCACACTGGGGACACCAGGATTTCTATGCGTCGGTGCTGGACATCCTGACGCCAGATGACGTTCGAGTCCTCGTGGAGATGGAGGATGAGTTCTCACGCCGGGGCCAGTTTGAGAGGGTCTTCCCCTCTCGAGTCTCTGCCCGCTATCTCCGTTTCTTTGAGCAACCACGTTATTTTAATATCCTGACCACGCAGTGGGAACAGAAGTATCATAGCAACAAGCTGAAAGGTGTGTGTGCCGCCTTCTTGTCTGGGGGGCAGGTAGGAGAGTTTGCAGAGTGGCCTGCATTGTTCTCTCTTTGCTCTTTGCTCCAGGAGTGGACCTGCTCCGGAGCTGGTGCTATAAAGGCTTTCACACTGGAACCATCTCTGACTCTGCTCCCATGGTGAGTGAGGCTGTGCTCTTCTAGAGTGCAGTGTAGACCCAGGGGTGGGTAGGAGTGGCCATACCCCCTTTACCTCCAGAATCTGTCCCATGGCTAATGTCTCTCCTCTTTGAAGGCAAGAATAGCCTCTAGGCTTCTCTAAGCCTTTTTAAAACCACCTAAATGCTTACTGCTCAGGCTTGGCCTTTGTCTCGATAAGTAGGAAGGGAACATCCCTGCTCTACTGCCCCGTAGTCAGTGGGGGACCAGTGTGTGTGGAATGTCCCTGCCAGCTCTAAGTTTGGAGACCTCACATTTTTTTTTTTTTGTTTCTAGTGGTCCCTGCCGAGATCACATATTGTCATGAAGGGTGACATCCTCCTCAATGCCTTCTGTAAAACAGACCTGAATAAGCTGGGGTAAAAGCTGCTGAAGGGCAGAATCTGGGCAGAACTTGGGGAAGAGGGGATGGGAGTTGGTTGAGTTCTAAGGGATCAGAAATTTGGGAATGGTGATAGAAGTAAACCAGTGGCCAGGCTTGACAGAAGTAGGGACAGGGTGGAATTCGGAGAGTAGAGGAGGCTCTTAGTAATGAAAACCTTCCCCTCTCTGGCCCCTATTGGCACAAAACCAAGCCATCGAATGTGGCTGATGATGGTGGGAGGTGCTGCCACAATCTCCTTCCTGTGAGTCATCAGCTTTTCCAGCACATACCGGAACTGCGATGGCACCTCCTGGTTGTACATGCCTCTCAGGCATGTACCTTCACTCTTCCAGTGCTTGTAGACCTGACTGTCCTTTTCAGATTTTGGGGGAAAGGTAGTTCCTTTCCAGAAAAAAGATTGGAAACTGACTCCAGGACTAGGAGATTTTAGAAGACTTTGATCAAATTGTCAGTTACTTAGAGTCACAGCTGTGAGGGTCCTTTGAGGGGAGCAGAACCATCTTATGAAGGGAGAAGCCACCATCTTCATGAAGTCTCATACTTGTCTTCTCCCTTTTCTCTTTCTCCCAGGAAAACCCCCCATTCTACAAAGGACAATGAGGATACCACCCAAGACTCTAGCCCCTGTCCTCCAGTGTTACCTATGCTCAAGTATTCAGGGCAAGCTCAGAGACTCCCTGTTTCGCCCACATCCCCTAAAGCCAGCAACAACCTTGTTGCCTCTGTGAACCCCTGATCAGCTTCCTTCTATTAACCCCACTCCCTCCCCAGGAGCACCAGCGATAGCTACCTCATGGGAACCGGCCTGCCGGCCAGCCTGGAACCCCAACCCTGTCCACCCTGCCCCTGGTCAGAGTATTTTTGGAAAAGGTTGAATTCCAGAGAGGGGGTTTCTATGGGGCTTAGAGGGATGGGGGGGTTGGGGAGAAGGTAAGGAGGGGGCTACGCCCCACTCTCCTGCCTGCTTTCCCAGCCCCTGCCATCTCAGTTGAGAAGCAAACAGTGGCCATTGCAGCCTTATAAAGCAGGGTTTGATTTCTACCCTCAGAGCCATGTGTGATTTTTTGTTTTCTGATCTAACAACTGAACTCTTTTCCCTCATTCGTGCTTTGGGCCAGAAACCTCCTTGTTTCTTCTCCTTCCTGCCCCCAGATGGAGGTTTGCAGATCCACATCAGCTTTTATCCAGTCGAGCATGTTGAGGCATGAGGATGGGACATTTGGAGGTCAGAAGGGAGAACAACAGCAAGAACACAGCTTGCTTGGTTTTTGCCATCTATCCTCTCCTCATTTTTCTCCCTTTCTTTGTATCTTGCGGGTCTCCTGATCCCAGCACATACATGTCTAACATAGCCCTCGCCATGCCTTCCCTTGAGAGAACCACTGTTCCTCTTTGTCAGACAATAGCTGGCTTAGGAGCATCAGATTGGACATTTCTTCTGTCTTTAGCGAGGCAGGATCTCCGGTAAATCCCAGCTCTTCTTTCTAAGACTAGAGGGTAGAGCTTAGTGAGGCTGACACTGCAGTCCTTTCCCCTTTCTGTTCCTTTTCTGAGGAATATACCCAAGCAGTCCCTCCCTCTGTCTCCTGCTTTGTGGGAAGGTCTCTTGGTACCTACAACCATGGAAGCAGGTTTCTTGCCCCACACTCTGCCCTTCTTAATTCTCTCCTCCAGGGCCAAACTGGAAAACACAATAGGTTCTACAATAGGCCAGTTGGCTCAACTGTCACATGCCAGAAACCTCTGAGGTATTCCACTCCACAGGACTGGCCAGGGAGGGATGACCTACTTCATTCAGATGGACATAGTGTCTAAATCTTCATACACATGACCATTGCAGCTCTCCCCTTCTCAGACTCTTCCATCCAATCCACACCTCGACACCCATTCCACTTCTTCTCTGCCCATTGTCATGTTGATAATATGACCTTAGAACTGGTTCCTTCTTGAAATTGATACCATCACCCATCACCTTCTGACTCATCCGCTACTGAATCTGTAGAGGTCAAGAGATTTCCATGAGGTTCAATAACTGGAAGAGGGGCCCTCAGTTGGGAACTATTATCCAGTTTTGACCATAGGTCTTGGATTCAAGATCTAGTGTTGGAGTCCAGAGAGCTTCTCTTCCCTCACCAGAGCCACAGAATTTCTGAGTTGGAAGGGACTTTGGCAGCCACATAGTCCAACCTATACCTGAAAAAGAGAATCCCACTTGCTTTTACTTTATGAACTCAATTGAGGGGAAACCCAGTACTTCCCCAGATGACCCACTCCACTTTGGGATAGCTCTAGTAGTTTGAGCTCTGTTTCCTTACATCAAGTATAAATCTGCCTCTGAAACTTGTACCCACATTTCCCAATGGCTGCCTTCTGCAACCATGAAGTACAAGTTTAAACCTTTTTCCATATATGTGACCTACTTTTGTATGCCTGATGACAGCTGTCATGTCCCCCAAAGCCTTTTTTTAAAAAAAGAATGTTTTATTGAAACATTTTTTTTAAAAAAAATGGCATCTTTTCCTAATACTATGCCCCACTACTACCCAGTTTTGTAACATAGAGTTACAGAACAAACCTACCCCCTTGACCAGGTCAGACGAAGTGTACCCCATCCATAGCTGTTGTTTGCCACCTCTAGACCAAGAGGAAAGAGGTAGGACTCGTCATCAGCCCTCTGGAGTCAAGATCATTGGTCAGTAGTGTTTAAATTACTGTGGCTGTTGTGTATATATTTTTCTGGGTTCTGCGTAATGATAATAACTGACATATAGCTTGCAAATGACATGCTTTGTCTCTTTTGAAACTCAAAACAACTTTATGAGGTAAGTACTACTAGAGTTATTCCTATTTTACAGATGAGGGAACCCTGGCTCAGAAATTAAGAGACTTGCCCGTGGTCACAATTAGTAAACATCAGAGGTGGAATTGAAACCCAAGCTTTTCTAACAATAAACATCGCATTGCTAATTTTGCTCTGTGTATTCATCCAAATCGTTCTACTTTTTGGAAGTATTTCTGAATTTTTCACATCTGGTGCTGCTTCCTGTGAAAGGATATTCCATTGCATTTCTGTGACAACCATTAGTTCATTCTATCAGCAGACACTTACCTTGTTTTCAGTTTCTTACTAATAGAGACCTGTTATGAATATTTTGCTATATATGGAACCTTTCTGTCTTGGATGCCCTTGGGATATGTGCCCAAGGGTGGGATCTAAGTGTAAACACTCTCAGTTCCTTCAGTTTCATTCATTCTAAGGAATGGTCTAATGCTTCCCACCTCCTTATTGGACTTTTTCTGGATGAATCCAGATTTTTGGTGCCTTTACTAAATGTGGTATTTAGAGTTAAACGCAGCCCTCTAGAAGTGGTCTAAGGCAGAATATGGTGGGGTTATCACCTTCCTTAAGTTGGACGCTATGCCTCTCCTAATTCAACATTAGCAGCCAGGTGTGATGGATGATAGAGTGCTGGGCCTGGAGTCCAGAAGACCCGAGTTCAAATTCAGCCTCAGCTGTGTGACTGGGCAAGTCACTTAAACCTGTTTGCCTCAGTTTCTTCATCTGTAAAATGAGCCAGAGAAGGGAATGGCGAACCACTCTAGTATCTTTGCCAAGGAAACCCCATACGGGGGGTTGGACACAACTGAAATGACTCAACAACAATTTGACGTTGCTTTTCTGCCTTCTGTAATAGTCTGTTACCTTACATTGAGCTTTTATTTTAGCCTTTTGAGATCTGATAAGTCCTTACTCTGTTATTCAATGTATTTGTTATACTTTATAGTTTTATGTTATCCAGAAATTTAATAACCATACCTTTCGTATTTTTATTCAAGGTCTTAGTAAGAGCAGCATAGAAATGTGTGGAAATTTAGGCTCAGAAAGTAAATGATTTGCCCAGGGTCACACAGCTAGTAAAAAGTCTGTGGGGCAGATGTCCTGTTGCCTCTAGTTTAAAATACTCCTTAACCTGATGTCTAAGGCAGTCTACCTCCAGCATGCTATTACTTTTCACGTAGATGCTAATGTTGCAGCCATGCTGTGTCATGAGTTGTCCCCCAGTCTTGACCTGCCATCATCCACCCGCCCTACATTGTAGAGATGATACATCACGAGTGCTGAAAGTGTACTCCCTCACCGATGCTAGCTCTGGTCTTCTCTCAGAGTTCAGCTCAGGTGCTGTCCCTTCAATGAAATCACTGCCGATAGCCTCACCTCTTTGATATCCTCTTCCTCTTGATAATTTCCTAGAACACTTTGAAATATTTCTTGTGTATAAGAAGCTATTATTCTCAATTTTGTATTGTACTGACTTGAATATATGTCATTCCCCACCCCTCAAAAAGCTATAGATTCCTTGAGGGCTTGTGCATAGGAAGCATTTGACATATCTGTTAAATCATTCAGTAAATGTCAAAAGAAGAGTCCGGTGGGGTGATTGGCGGCTGGCTCCCTGTTAAGGGGTACTGAGAGAGCTACAAGAGCTTGGGCTGGGTATCTACACTCAGATGGAGAACCTCCTATGTTGTCAGAACTGACAACTGCTCTTCCACTTTGGGTCATTCTTGTGGGACTCTAATACATTGTGAAAGATGAAAAATGGGTTGCTTCTTGGTCGTTTTCATCACCGCTGCTGATTGAAGTCCAGGGCAGAGTGGGAGGAGCATTTGATAATGTATGTAAAGAGTTTACAAACCTCTAAGGGCTACTCTTGCTGCTGCTGTCTTTGCTCAAACAAATCTTCCCAAGTTCTCCGAATTCCTCACATTCCTTACCGAGCAATAATATTCCATCATATCCCTATACCACCATTTGTTCAGCCACTTTGTTTCCAGCATTTTAATATCACAAAAGGGTTGCTCTGAATATTTTGCTATATATTGGGTCTTTCCTTATGTCTTTGACTTCCTTTGGGCTCATGCCCAATAGTGGGAGTGTTGGGTCAAAGAGTCTGAACAATTGAGTAATTTTTTTCTCAATAATTCCAAACTTTTCCAGAAAGATTGAACCAATTCACAGCCTCTCCAAAAGTATATTAATGTACTTGCTGTCCTTAGCGCCCCCCCCCACCCCATATTGACTAATTCTTCTGTCTTTGCCAGATTTTCTTTTTTAAAAACAGTTATTGATATCTCTGTGTGTGTGTGTGTGTGTGTGTGTGTGTGTGTGTGGTTTTTTTTTTTTTGCATCATCTCAATTTCCTAGTGATTCCTCCCTACTTCCAGAGAGCTATCCCTTATAACAGAATTAGAGAGGAAAAAGCAGTTTAACAAAACACAATGTTGAAAAAAATTGATATTTTATGCAGCGTTGCACGTTCATGAACTCCTGCCTTTATGAAGAGAAGCCAATTTGTGGGAATTTCTAACTGAGCTAACATTGCCATTCCCTTTCAACAACAACAACCAACCTACTAATCCAGGAATTTCTTGCTGGATTACATAACACTACTGCTCCCTCTCATTTTCACCCACAACACACTAACCCAGGTCATAAGCAAATGACTGGCTTTGAAGTTAAGTCCAGCTTTGAAGGCCAGTTCAGCTCTGAAAGCCATTAAAAAAAAAAGGTAGCCAGAGGTCTGAGCACAAATCAACAAAACAGGGTTAAAGTTCTGAAGAAGCTGGCGCCAACTATTTGTAATATAATTTCCTCTTTGTAGAAAATGAAGCAAAATGAGACAGTTTTGCCTAGGCGAAGTCATTTTTGAAGTTACTGATCATGAAGGGCAACCTAAAAGGGGAAAAGAAGGCATGGAGGGAGAGATGACCAAACCCACGTTCTTTGCTTCAGCATTGGTGAAAGACTGACCATACTACAGACTTGAAAGATAAGAGAACCCTGCCCTCAAGTAATCTCATAGCATGGTAAAGAGATAAGATATCAACACACATAGTTATAAATCAAATAATTGGTGATTATCAGAAAATGTTAACACTTGGTGTACTTGGTATACCCTGGGAAGCTAGTGGACAACAGATTTCCTTTGCTTTACTCACCCCAATAGCTTAGCCCCCTAAATGAAACAGTAGGGTTTGCTTTCCAGAGAGGGGCCTCTTTTGGCAGTTCTATTGCCCACTGTACCTTCTAAGTCAAGTTTAAACAGATGAGATTCCCCTTTTCCAATGATAAGGAAGGAAATAAGTTGAGTGTTAAGACTTTGGGTTCTCCAAGGGCAATACCTAATAATAAAAGATCTCATACTTGCTACTTGTAACCTGATGTTCCTCCAAAGAGTCTGGACTCCCATGTCAGGTACCAGCCTGTAAAAGATAATTTTTTTCCGCCTTATGGAATTTATTCCAGGGATGTCTAAAAAATGTAGGACATAGGAATAGCTTGCATCTATGTTTTCTCACAGCTTCCACATGAGTATTTCATGTAATTATCAGTATTGGGAATAGGACAGCCTTTATTTCACCCCACAGAAGGTTTAGGACATAAAAAGGACCCAGAAGAGCCTGTAAGAAGATAACAGAAAACACATGAAGCCCCCATAACAATTCATAAGCTTTATTTGAAAGGGAACTAAATTGGGAGTTGCCAGTGGGGCAACTTGTTGACACAGCCAAACCTTCCCTAGATCTCCCAAATCCGTAATACCAGGTGGAAGAGACTCCCATTCAAATTGATGCTAAGCATCTTTGTGGCTTGGGGATTCCTATTTCACTGGCCTCTATCTCCATTCCCAATGCTGTTTCTAAGGAAATCAGCCTCACAATGTAACAACTCTGCATTCCCCTTGAGTGCACGTATCACTACTACATCAATGTCAGTCAATAAGCATTTATTAAGTGCTGCCTGTGTGCTAGGCATCATGCTAGGTGCTAGGAATAGGAAGAAAGGCAAAAGCCGGTCCCCGCCCTCAAAGAGCTCGAGTTTTAATGGGAGAGAACACATGAATAACAGTATATGCTACATATATAGAGTAGGTGGAAGGCAGTCTGAAAGAGGTAGGCATTCACCAGTAGGGTGTCTGGAAAGGCTTCCTTTAGAAATTGGGCTTAGAACTGAAGCTAAGACATGAAGGTGAAGAGGGAAAGCACACATTCATTGGATGTGCACAGAGTAGATGGAAGGTAAATGTAAGGAAAGACACTGGCTCACCAGCATGTCTGTTGGCTGTGTCCTTCTATGGCAATAACATCTGGTCCCTTGGCTTCTCTGAGTGGAATATTTCTGTTTGGTGACATAATCTCTCAGAAGATGATATGTAGATTCTTGCCCTTAAGTCTGGGTGACCACAGGTAGCCTTTGGCTTAGTTTCTGCAGCCACACATGGGAAAATGTCATGGAGCTAGGCTGAGCTTAATTTTCCCAAGTTTGATCATTCTTTGCAACTTAGGGATTAATTATAAAGTTGCTTGCCCTGTCCAGCAACTGATAACATTTGTCAACTTTTGTTTCATGCATAAGACCAATTAGATATAGTTTCAGCTCTCAGGAGTACAGTATGTGCCCTGGCATGCTTCCTTCAGTCTAATTGCATTTGCTTCCTAAAATTTTATTCATCTATCTATAGTATCTGTAATTGACTGTCTGCTGGAGTCACATATCTGAAGGGGCTTTCCCCCTTTCCACTGAATGGTATCCTAATAATAACTAGAATTTATATAGCCCTTACTATGTGCCAGGCACTGTGTTAAGTGCTTTACAAATATCTCGTTTGATCCTCGGCAACAACTCTTCAAGGTAGGTGCCATTATGATCCCAATTTTGCAGTTGAGAAAACTGAGGCAAACAGGATGAATGATTTGCCCAGGAACACATAGCTAGTATCTGAGCTGGATTCCTGACTCTACGCCCAGGTCTCTATCCACTGGGCCACCTAGCTGCCGCCAGATGAATATCCTTCTTGTGGTGTCCTATCACTACCATACTGCCTTTCTAAGTCTCTACAAGCATCTTTGCCACATGACTTCAGGTTGTGAAATCTGAGGACTTTACACAGTGTCTTGACTTTCTAGAAGTATACCTTTTTTTTTTTAAATACTTTGGATGTCTGCTGATGCTGTAGTACTTTGATCAGTGTTCCTGATCCAGATATTCCATGTTTCCAGAGGGATATGAGTCCTTTCCTGAGAAAAGCTTTAACCTAGGAATATGGGCCTAATATAGTGCCATACAATGTGCTATGGAGTGTGGAGATGTATTGGCAAATATGGATGTTCTTGGCAATTCAGGCATCTCTCTTTTATAGGTTAGTGCTAATGATTTGTTTTCAGACACTCCTTATTTGCTCAACAGAGGCTTAAAGCTATGCAGTATCTTCTCATCTTCTACAATAGATCTGGCATCAAACCCCCATTTTAGACAAACAAAGTTAGGGTGTGTGTGGTCACCGTTTTAATTTCCCTCAAGTTGGCTTGACATGCATTGCATGGGAATTATAGTCCAGAACTAGGCCCCACATAAAGGGGCCAGTCCAGAACTGGCTCAATTTGGGATTGGGGGTACAGGGTTATATGCCCTTTGGAGAGTAGGTGTTCCCAAGGGGTGCTGTTAGAAACATACTTACATTGTCTAGGAATAAACAATACTTGTTGAAGCCAGGAACATTTTAATTATAGTTTACATTTATTGCTCCTGAATAAATGGGTACCCCTGAACAGAGTACAGGAAAAAGTACAAAGGACTCAGATGGACGCCAATCCTTTTATAGACCCTCCGTTTGAATCTCCTGCCAGGCTCTTCATTGGCCCAATACAACCCCCTGACTGCCTACGTCATGCCCTCCTCAAATGACTTGTTTAAGCATGCCTACAAGCCTCTGACCTTTCACCCAACCCATCTGAGGCCTGGTTTCTGCTAGATCAGAGCTCTGACTTACATTCTGCTAAAGCTGGAGGAAAGGTGGAGGAAGAGGAATGTTTTCAACTCTGTGGAAAAAAAATTTCTCCCCCCATCTCTTACAATCCTCCCTCTTTTATTCAAATTTTTGTTTCTACATCTTTAATACTCCCTTACTCTCTTTCTCATCTGAATTTTTCCTTTTAACCATCACCCCTTTAAGTAAATATGGAAAGAGGTAAAGATTGATCGACACATTGACAAATCAAAGAGGGCAATCCCCTTTATAAATACAGATACAGAGACCCAAAAGAAAACAATGCAGTTGTCCCTTTAAGATTCAAAAGTCTCTTCCCATACAGCTGTTTGGCAGGGAATATCATCAGTGAAGTCATCTGGTCCTTGGTATTTGTTCCAGCCATCTGCAGCACAGCATCCTAGCATCATAATCTTCTTGTCTTTTTGTAGGAACCAGCTTTCTTTCCATTTTCCTACAAAAGTTACCTTAGCACAATTTTAAGTTACCATTTCTAATCCTTATAGCCTGGTAATTTTTTTTTTACAAATTCAAAATTGGAACCTTGACCAATTGTCATGTTTAAGAAATTCACATCAGAACCTAGTTTCTTATATTTTACTTTAACCCATTATTAATTTCCTCAACAGGAGGGTGAGATTTCACTAAGGAATTAACAGCAGGCTCCAGTACATACATAAATACATTGAATAACCAATTTTTAACACGGTACATATAAAATCTTAATCTTTTAGTCATGCCATGTTTCTTTGATGGCATTTACAAAATAAACCACAAGCCATTTTTCTTTTAACATTACTAATTGTAACAAAGCTTTAGACAAGCATGATATTAAAAATATTCTCACAAGCCCTTGACCTAATTGCCTCCATACCATTACCAAGGAAAAAAACCTCGTAACTTATATAAGACCCTATATAAGGCCCTTATAAACTACCCTAACTTATACAGGACCACACACAGGAACACTAGTCCCAATCCTATAGTAATCTAAAATGTCCCATAATCAATTATTTTTAATAGATTTGTTTCCATACTTACAAAACCTTATGATTATAGAAATTTGGCAGTAAGAGATAAGGGACTTATAGTAAGGGGGTGGTAGTTTCCCAGCTTCCTGTCAACTCCAGGCAGAAGTTATGTCAAACTGCAAGCTGCTTTGAGCCAGGTTTGAAGTCTGCCAGGTTTCAGTTAAGCGATCAGGTCCAGAGGGTCCCACCTCAGCACATGCAGAACAGTTGCCCTCTTAACTTTCCCATGAAATCATACCTGCAGTTCACCTCTAATCTCCCCACTCCACCCCCCCCCCCCACAGGGTTGCTGGCATCATGGGTCAGCCTTCCTTGATATTCACACCTGGAGTTAGACTCGGAAAAACAGTCAGTTAACAGTCTCATTAAGACTTTGAATAGCAAGTTCCAGTAATCAGGTTAAGATATCACTATAATCTCACATTGCTTAGGGAACATCCTTAAAGTGAGCTCTATGTAGCTTGCATGCATTTCCTCCCTTGTTCATAAAATCTTCCCATTAAGGTCATAAGTTATTGCTCTAACACATTTGCATCAGTTTCCCAGGCTTTTTCTATTCTCCTCTAATTATGCCTGATCTGAAAGAATGAGATATTCTTCAAGAATTGAAGCATATAAATGTGATAGGTTCAAACAGGTTTACGTTTTAGACCATGGAATGAATTAAAATTCAAACACCCACATTTTACTTTTCCCATCAATGTAGAAGTATTCTACAACTTATCTCTCTTAAAGAGACTTACACATTGAAATTCTTTTCCCCAAACTGGAAATGTCTGATTTAGTTCCAGTAATTAATCACACCATTTGTATTACTACTCAGTTGCTCTTACAGCACCTTAAAACATTTAAGGACCTTATTCCACATAGATACAGAGTAACTTTAAATCCCAGCCTTAATGATTCAACCTTACATTTGTATTTTTATTTCACAAACTTCTTTTTCCTTTTGTCCAATTATTCCCATTAATATTTAGAAAGAATTTCATCTTTCGCATGACTATACAGGAGTACCAATTTACCCAATCATTTGATTAAAAACAGCAAGATTTAACGTATTTGCATTAATCAAGTTTTCCATTTCTCCCCATAAAACCTTCTAGGTCTTCAGGTACCACAACTTCAAAATAGTAACAGATTCTGACAGATACCCTTCCTTTTATCACTAACTACTTATTTTTGATACAGAGACCTGCCATAAAAAGGCAGCATCATATCATCTCCCCCAGAGGGTGGGTTCTTTTACCTCAGATGGCAAATTTTGATACTTTACCCAAGATCCACATCTCAAAATCTAATCTTATCCTAAATCAATTCTGCTGACTTTAAAAAGTCAGGTTTGGAGGTGGGCTGGCTTCTGACCCCTGCTGTTCTCTTTCCTTCAGTAAAACCTAAATCCCACTAACTGCTGCCCCTCCCCCTTCCTTCCCTTCTACAAAAGAGTAGGTGTTCCCAAGGATTCCAGAAAAATACTCCCGGGAAATTAGCAGTCTGAAGAACGAAATTTGCATCTGCAGATAACTAGGGCCCACTGCAAAACATTGGGGGTGCCACCCATTCTCTGCATGAAATATGTCTTTCTTCTGATGCTATATTGATGCCGGATGAGCCCCCAACTGTTAGAAACATACTTACATTGTCTAGGAATAAACAATACTTGTTGGGAAGCCAGGAACGTTTTAATTATAGTTTACATTTATTCCTCCTGAATAAATGTGTACCCCTGAACAGAGTACAGGAGAAAGTACAAAGGACTCAGATGGATGCCAATCCTTTTATAGACCCTCCCTTTGAATCTCCTGCCAGGCTCTTCATTGGCCTGATACAACCCCCTGACTGCCTACGTCATGCCCTCCTCAAATGACTTGTTTAAGCATGCCTACAAGCCTCTGACCTTTCACCCAAACCATCTGAGGCCTGGTTTCTGCTAGATCAGAGCTCTGATTGGAAATAATTCCAATCAGTCACTTGACTTACATTCTGCTAAAGCTGGGGGAAAGAGGGAGGAAAAGGAATGTTTTCAACTCTGTGGACACAAAACTACTCCCCCATCTCTTACAGTGCCGATCAACTCTGATTGGTCAACACACTGGGATGTAGGCTATATTAAAATGAGGTCTTGAGTACATGACTTAGATCACTTAATCTTGATCAACAGAGGCTGATATCATCCCACTATCTTATTCTGTCTTATTCTATAAGAATCTATTTCCATGTAAGCCTGAGTAGGAGGATAAAATCAATTTAGGCCTAGGTCAGATTTGACCGAAATAACAAGATTTAATGCAATCTCATCAGTAATGTCCTTCTGAAGAACTTTGGAGTAGAAAGAGGCTGGGGTGGGGTGGAGCTCTGAGTCTAGAAATCATTTTTCACACTGGTTTCCAAGTACTTTCTGAAGCTCCTATCTTACCAGGAATTTTAAAAGGATGCCAATGCCCTATTCACTACACCATCTATTCCTTACTTGTTAATCCTTCCTGATTCAGAGATAGATAATTTCCCTTAGTGAAGGAATCCAGCTTTATTTGTTGTTTTTAGTTCAGTTACTCTTCCCAGACTTCTGTAGGAATTTTTGCAGATGGCTGAGGACAAAGATTTTGAAGTGGCCTGTGCCTGGAGGCAAGTTCGTTTCCTCCCTAGACTCTTCTTATTCATTCCAGCTGTTAGATCCTCTCTAAGGTGTAGAATATTTCCTTTGTAGATGAAAGGCCTTCCCTTTACATTTGTTTTTTAAAATTTGATTATTTTTGTTTTTCAATTAACAAGCATTTATTTATTGAGAAAACTCTCCCCTCCTTCCCCTTTTGAAAAAGACCAAAAAAAAAAAAAAAACCCAAACCGAACCAAAACACCAACTCAAAACAAACCATGTAAGAAATATGCATAGTCAGTCAAAACAAATACCCACATTGGGCCCATTAAAAAAATGTGTGTCTCATTCTGCATCTTTAGTCTATCATCTCTTTGTCAACAGATGGGGAGGGTACTTCACCATTGGTCTTCTAGTGTGATTGGTCATTTTGGTGATCAGAATTCTAAGTCTTTCAAAGTTGTTTGTCTTTACAATGTTATTTGTGTTGTATAAATTGTTCTGCTTCTGGCATACCTCACTCTAGTTCAGTTCATACAAATCTTCCCAGTTTTGTCTTAATTCATCCCCTTTGCCATTTCTTATGATGCTTTATGTACTATTCTCTTATATTCCATTACATTCATATAACATAATTGGTTCAGCCATTCCCAAACTGATGGGTACCTTCTTAGTTTCCATTTCTTTGCCTCTACAAAAAGAGCTGCTATAAATATTTTTGTACATATAGGTCCTTTTTCTCTTTCTTTGATCTCTTTGAGATACAGGCCTAGCAGTGGTATTGTGTCAAAGAGCATATGGAATTTAGTAACTTTGAGGTCAATTGCTCTCCAGAATGGCTGAACCATTAATGTATCTATTTTCCTGTAGCCCCTACAACATTAGTAATTTTCTGTTTTTGTCAATTTTGCCCTCTGAGGGGCTTGTTATGAAACTTCTGAGTTATTTTAATGTGCAATTGTGTAACTATTAATGATTTAGAGCATTTTTAATATGACTATTGATAACTAGAACACAAAGTGAATAGAGTGCTGGGCATAGAGTCAGGAAGACTTATCTTCTTGAGTTCAAATATGATCTCAGACATTTGCTAGCTATGTGACTCTGGGCAAGTCACATAACCCTGTTTGCCTCAGTTTTCTCATCTGTAAAATGAGTCAGAGAAGGAAATAGCAAACCACTCCAGTATCTTTGCTAAGAAAACTCCTTAATGGGGTCACAAAGAGTTGGACATGATTAAAAATGACCTAATAACAATAACTTGGATTTCTTTCTTTGAAAACTGCCTGTTCATATCTTTTGACCATTTATCAATTGAGAAACAGCTCTTATTCTTATACATATGAGTCAGTTCCTCATTTGTCTTGGAAATGAGACCCTTTATCAAAGAAGCTTTCTGTAAATATTCTTTCCTAGTTACCTGTTTCCCATCCAATCTTAACTACATTCAAACTCTCTTTTCTTAAGTTTTTTTTTCAATTAACAATCATCATTTTGATAGGGTACAGGCCCAAGCCAAGATCTTTGCCCTTACCTGAAAAGAATTTGGGGTTCCATTTGTCTACAGGCCCTGAAAACCCCATGTTGAACTCTCATTGAATTTTCATACTTGATCAAGTCTCTGGCATTCACCTGAGGCATTGACCCTTCCCAGTTAATTGACTGGCCTTTCATTGTAGCCTGTGCCCAATCTCCCAATTCTCTGTTGCCCAGCCCTCCATGTCTGTTACCTCTGGATTACCAGCCCCATTTCCCACCCTTGATCCTATCTAGATCCCATTCTCCCTTGGTCAAGTTGTCCAGGTCCCTGGGTTCCCAACCCTTCTCTGTTACCTCCCAGTCACCTCAGCCACTCCCCTCCGGATCTTGCCTAGACCCCTTCTCAGGGATCTTTTTCCTATAAAAAGTTAGTCTTGTCTACCAATGGGCAGATTTTTAGACTCATGCCCACTTTCTATCATGTTCTAATAAACCTTGTCTTTGGTTAAAAGAAGGCTTGGGTCGAATTCATTTAGGCAGGACCCACAAGTCACTATTCCAGGTCCCAGCACCCCTAAACATCTCAACAATTCTTTTCCTCCCACCTATCTCTTCCCATTGAAAAAGAAGGAAAATAAAAACTCTTGAACGAAATATGCAAAGTTTAGCAAAACAAATTCCTGTATTAGCCACATCAAAAAAAATATCTTAATCTTTACCATGAGTCCATCATATCTCCATCTGGAGTTGGGGTAGCAGGTAGCATGTTTCATCATGAGTGTCCTGGAATCAAGGTTGGTCATTACATTGATGATGAGAGAGGAATGTGCTCTGGATCTGATAATCTGCTTCTGCTCCCCTGCCTTTCTTCTATTTCCTGAAACCAAAGGTTCTTAGCCTTCCTTTCTTTCTTTTCTTTGAAACCTTCTTCATATCGTACTCATAATAATTAGTTTGTTTTGCTTAGGACTACTCACTCCTTTAATCTATCCTTGTTTTTATTCCCCACCTCCCACCACCTTTCTCTTCTTAACTTTCTTTTCTGTTTTCCTGTTGAGTGTGTGTGTGTGTGTGTGTGTGTGTGTGTGTGTGTTCCCTCTCCTTTATAGGATTATCTGTGATTTTCTCCAATTTTTACTGTACTTATTTTGTTTTAACATAGTTTGCAGTTTGTCTCCCCCATTAAACTGTCAGCATCTTGAGAGCATGAACTATTTTTTGTTTGTTTTGTTTTTGCTTTCTTTATATTCCCAGCACTTAGCACAGTGCCTGGCACATAGGAAGCACTTGATAAATGCTTGGTGACTTGAGTTGTTAATTTAATTTTACTGTTTTTAAAATTAATTTTTAATTTATTTTCAAGCAAAGATCAGTTTTCTCTCCCTTCCACTTCCCTTCCCTTTGCCCTCTATTGAGAAAGAAAAACAAAATCCTTGTTACAGTCATGTTTAGTTAAGCAAAACAAATGTTTGCATTGCCTAGGTCCAAAAAAAGTCTCAATCTGTGCTTGGAATCCATCACCTCTCTACTAGAAAGTGGGCACCTTGGTTCATCATGAGTCCTCAGGAATTGTGATTCTTCATTGTGTTGATTAGAATTCTCAAGTTTAGTTCTTTGTTTTATTCAGCCAACATCCACTTTCTCACCCTGTACCCCAAACTCCCCACCGAGGACACAAGAAAAATCAAAACCATTACAAACATGTATAGTCAATCAAAACAAATTTCCATATTGGCCATGGCATAAAATAATGTTTGGCTTATTCTGAGTCTCTCACCTCTCTATCAGGAAGTAGGCAGCATGTTTCATCATTAGTCCTCTGGAATTATTCTTGGTTGTTATGATGATAAGAGTTCAACTCTTTTATTGACTTTGTTTTAATATTTTTTATTTCTTAAATGAAGACATTAATTTCTATTTGGTACATTCTAATTTTTAAGGAGTCTGTTGACTGAGTGAGATTTTGTACCTCTTGTGTCAAGCTGTTAATTCTCTTTTCAATTCTTTCTTCCATAGCTCTTGTTTCTTTTCCTATTGTTTCTTCTAGCTTTCATTTCACTTATAAAATCAACTATAGTTCTTAAAAAAAACACACACACACACACAACAACTTTTGCTTTATCTTTTCCTGGAATACTAGTTGAACTTATGCCCAAGCTGTGTTTTTATTGCTGATTTGCTTGTAGATGTTTTGAATTTATTCTCTTCTTCTGAGTTTGTGTTTTGAGTGTTCCTGTCACCATATTTTGATTCCCTTTTGTTTATTTTTCTAGCCTTGCTTCCTGACTTCTTTGTGATAGGGCCAGTCTCTTTGCACTTCTGGAATGAACAGCTGGCCCTGCTTGGTCTTATTTTATGTTCTCTTGGGTCCTGCTGCTTTCTTATGTCATTGAGTGTTGTGTTATGCCAGGATCTCAAGGAAAGATCAGGTCAAGCACCTTTAAGCTTTCAGTATGTCCAAAGTTGTCTCATTCAGGGGAAAGTCTGATTATTGTCTTCTTGGTCTTATTTCCACTAGGTTTGGGTGCGATCAACACAATTGTAGATTTGCCTCCTGGTTGGAGCTCCAGTCAACTTTTTTTTTCATGCCTGTTTTCATGCCACCATCTTGGCTCTGTCCCACTCCAGTCAACTGTTGATGGACTCCTACACTGTTAACCATCTGGGAAATTCTGAGGACTCCCCTTTGATTTTGGCTTCTTGCTCTCATTATTTCACTACAAGTTTTCACTATAGTCGCTAAACTAGAGGATGGAAAAGAGACCCTACTATTCTACTCCCAAGGTCAGAGCCCCATAGCTTCTGCTTGCTTCCATATTTGCTCCTTGATTAAAACACAGATTGGTGACTACTCCTTGCTGTGGACCATCACCCCTAGGTCCAAGTCCCCTCCTCTGCCTTCACTGGATCTATACCCAGTAGGGAGTGACAGAGCTGCCAGTAGACACTTATTTCTGCTTGCTGCACAAAAGCCCTTCTGTGTGGGTCTGGGACTTCTTTTTGCCCTGAGATATCACCTCAGGCAGCCCCTTATTCAGTCCCTGCACTGAAATGCTCTAGTGCACTACCATTTCTGTCCCAAGTTTCTGCAGACCTCTCTGTCTCCCAGTGCTGACTTGGATTGGAAAAATGATTCACTGTGATTTTTTTCCCCTCAGATTTCACAATTAAGACAATATGGTGCATTTTCTAGATCTTTGTGGGAGGAAAGGAGGGCTGCATTGCTTCCTTCTACTTTATCTTGGCTCATGTTTCCCTCTTTAAATCTGAATGTCTGTTTTTGCCTAGAGCCTCTAACTTTGCTAAGTCTCAAGTGGACACTACCAATGAACTTTCCATAGCTGCAAGATGGAATGAGGGGTTGTTGGTAGCCCTGCATTCCAAATTTCCAGCCAATCATATTGTTCTTCACATATATGATGCTGCAGGTTTTGTATCCAAATTGTTTTTTTTTATCTGTGATGCTGCCTTCTAGTTTTTGAATGCTCCTCCTTTTGTCTATGAAAATGATCTATCAGCCTTCATTCAGAGTCTTAGGTAGCTGAGGAGGCTGAGACCCTGTTTATTGGCAGATTTGTACTTTGCTAATATATTGATTGTGCTCAGAGCTTTGTGCCTCAGTTTACCTTATTTTCACTTTGGACAATTCTTTGGCATTAGGGCCAATTTGTTTTATTAAAATACAAATATCTCTGGTATTACCAAGCAGGTATTAGCTACTTGTGTTTATATGAGGACTAAGGTGGAAGGAAACTCATACCAAGTATTTTATTTAAACACTAAAAAATGCTTCCAGAATGCTATAGGAATGAGTTCCAAAGATTAGTGAGACCCAAATTCTAGACATCAACAGTTGTGTTCATGATAAAATTGCCGATAGCTGTGACCTTGGAAGCAAGTTAATAGGCAACCAGATTATCAATTGGGAACAGAGAGTACTTGTCAGATAAAGTCCTTCCTCTAAGTTTAGTTTGTCATGATTTCATAAGCGCATAAGCTTTAGAGCTGGAAAGGACCTCAGAGACTATGTAGTCTACTCCCCCCTACTTTTAAATTAAATTTTGTGGGTTTTTTCAATTATCAGTCATTTGTTTTTTTCCTCCTCCCACACTGGGCAGGGGAAAGTAAAACAGAACCCTTGGAAAAAATAAGTAGAGCCAAGAAAAAAATTCTCACAATGGCATATCAGAGGTGGTTAGCATGCATTATCATTAGTCAGCTAGAATCATGGTTAATCATTTTGATGATCAGAGTTCCTTAATCTTTCAGAATTGGTTATCTTTACAACAACTTATTCCCTAGTTCTGCTCACTTCACTCTGCATCAGTTCTTACAAGACTTTCCCAGGTTTCTCAGAAACTATCTCTTCTTTCCTTACAGCACAATAATATTCCATGACATTCATATACCACAACTTGTTCAGCCATTCCCCAATGATGACATACCCTCTGGTTTGGTTTTTTTTTTTTTTTTTTTGGCCTGCAATAAAAGACCTGCTATAAACATTTTTGTTTCTATAGGGACTTTTCTTCTGTCTTCCATCTCTGTGGCAACATAGGTCACGTTAAAGGGTATGAACAATTTATTAGCTTTTTTGGAAATAGTTTCAAATTGCTCCCCAAATCCCCCTTTTATAGATGAGGAAAGTGAGGCATAAAACCCTGAGTCACATGGGTTGTCACACAAGGCTGATGATTGCAATCAACAGGGAGCTGTGTTTTTTGCTTAGCCCTGCATCCAGACTCCTTGAGTTATCAGTCAACTCCTAGAACAGGAAGAGGGTTTCTAGCTCAGACACAGAAAGAGCTTGCCAATGGAGCATTAGGACTGGAGGGCGACCAGGAGCTGTACCAGGAACAGGCATAGATTTCAGAGATATACTCTGTCTTTATTTATTCTAACCCAGGCCCTCATGCCTCTGTAGATATGGGACAGCTAGGGGACTTTCTGCCCCTAGAAATAAAGATATAAGATACTCTCCTTCCCAACCCCTGACTTGGATGTTGTGGAAGAGACAGTGTAGGGAGGAATGGGCAAGGAACTGTTGTAACTTGAAGGAACTAGGAGTCTAGAACACAGACCTACAGGTCCCTCTGCCCTAGGCCCTCCCTCAAGCACGCACCCTCTTCATCCCTCTGCCCATAATCCCCTAGAGGAGGTCAAAGGCAGCATCACCCCACGCTCCTCAAATGTGGGGAGAGGTCTTAACTTTCCTACAGTGCCAGACCCCCTCAGATGCCGTATGGGAGGTGGGAAGGTGGGTCGTTAGGTAAGACTCTGGATATGTGACAGTGGGTGGAAAGGGGAGGCATTTCAGGGATCTGGGAACAGAAACAATGTGTCTTTTTTGCTCCGGGACTCCGCCCCTCGCCCTGGTCTCTACAGCCCCGCCCGGGAGTCTGGTTCAGTAGCTAGTTCCAGGTACTTGGCGCCGGAGGTCAGTGCCTGGCATGCAGAACATCGGGTCCCTGGTGATGCGAGGTCGCTTGGTGCGCCTGCTGGCGCCTCTGCGAAGGGCCCCAGCTAGCTGTCCCCTCGGGGCGAGGGCCAAGGCAACGGACCCAGCTGCTCTGGCTACAGAGCTGACTACGGCACCCGGCACCGTGTACTCCTCCGCGGGGCCCGGCGACCGGCAGCTGCGCAGTCCAGAAGAGCTTCCAGGGCCTGGCCAGTTGCGCAGTTTTTTCCAACTGTTTGTGCAAGGCTATGTCTTTCACATGCACGAGCTTCAGGTACCCAGGGGAGAGGGTGGGAGGGCGCTCCTGGGCTGGCTTCTGTTGCGCCGGATAGGGAGGCTTTGGTTGAGAAAGGGTTGCCGGAACTCATGTGACTAATGGTCCAGGAGGGTTCCCGGGGCTCTGGAGCTGGAAGGGGTCTCAGAGCCATCGAGGAAACTGCAGTCCAACGTTATAGAGGTATTGGGCCTGTGGAATTTGAACCCAGGGCCTCTGACGCCAGTCATGTTCTGAAGTGATTTCCCAACACTCAGCTGAGGAGAATGATGAAAGGCTTTAGGGAGGAGCTGAAAAGTGAAGATTAGAAGTCAGGGGAAAGGGCAGCAAGTGCAAACAAACATAGGGAACTGCAATAAACATTCTTCGGTTCTCTGACCATGCCTTCCTTCATCCATAGTAATAAATCCACCAACCCTTCATTATGTTATATATGTACACATGTATATACATATGTACACGTGTCAGCTTACATGTTACGTATATACATATGAGAATGCATTTCATGAACATAAACATATACAACTTAATGAAGAGTTAATGAAAGAGAGAGAGAGAGAGAGAGAGAGAGAGAGAGAGAGAGAGAGAAAAGGAAGAGAAGAGAGAGGAGGGAGGAAGAGAGACAACATGAAGACACTTAACAAAAGGAAAAAGCTGTAAGTCACATGTGGTAGCACCTTCAAGGCTTATAAAGTGCTTTCTTCACAAATAACCCCTAGAGTTTTGTAGCAAGGATTATACTATTTTCACTGGACAGATGAGGAAGCAGGCCAAAGGAGGTCAGGTGGCCTGCCCATTTGCAGTAGCTAGTAGTTAGTGTCAGAGGTAAAATCTGAACACAGGAGCTTTGCTCCAAGTCCAGTGATTTTTCCACTACAATTCCTTGTTATATAGACTGGGTGTCCAAACACATACAAGGCAGAGATGGAGGCTTTCATATCTAAGGGACTTTGTACATGGTGCACACTCACGTTCCTCAGGAAGGCCTTTGAAACAATGGATGCTTGGCCAGATGAAGCATCCATCCCGTGAAGAGGCTGATGAACCACTTTCAGTCTGCTTGGAGAGGAAATGGTGAATTTTGGTGTGATTAAATTTAACTCAGCAAATATTTTTACCATGTATACACATATATACGTGCATGTCCATATCCATTTACCCATATATACTCATATATACCCATATCTATATAACTCTCTTTCAAGGCATAAAAACAGAATGGTTCTGCCCTCAAGGGTCTTCTATACTTTTAGTTTATATTTATAAAGGTGAGTAAACAGTGTATGGATAGCTATGTGGTGCAGTGGATAGAGTGCTGTACCTGGAGTCAGGAAGACTCATCTTCCTGAGTTCAAATCCTGCCTCAGACACTTACTAGCTTATGACCTGGGCAAGTCATTTAATCCTGTTTGCCTCAGTTTCTTCATCTGTAAAATGAACTGGAGAAGGAAATGACAAATCTCTCCAATATCTTTGCCAAGAAAACCCCAAATAGGATCATGAAAAATTGGACATGACTGAAATGCCTGAATAATAACAAAACACAGTGTATAGGCAAAGTGATTTAAGGAGGGAGACAGAGGTAACTGGGGAACAGGAACAGTAAATGGAGGAGGTAGCATCTGGACTATATATTGGATGGAAGCTAGAGATTGGACGGAAGCTAGTGAAAAAGGCATAGAATAGAGGTAGGAGAGAGGACAACACTGTGCTTTAATTATTAATCAAATATCAAGTACTTTTTGAGTTTATACTATTGAGGAGCTGGACCTAGGGTGGGATGTTGATTTCTCAAGAGACAAACCAGTTGAGAACCCGAAAAACTCAACCTGTCATTTAAAAAAAAATCAGTTTTATTTTCTTTTCAGTTTCGAGTTCTCTCCCTCCCATCTCCCCTTTCCCCATCCATAAGGAAGGGGAAAAAAACAAAATTCTTTACAATATATATAGTCAATCAAACAAAATTCCTACATTAGCCATGTCCAAAAAAAAAGTGAAGCAAAGCTGCTTCATTGTGTTCTTTGAGTCCATTAGCTCTCTATCTGGAGCTGGATATAATGTGTCATCATGAGACTGGACTGGAGTGTACCTGGCATTTCAGCAACCATTTACCATGTGCAAAGTACAGTGTTTAGCCTTGGGAGACATACACACATTTATAGATAAGTTGGGGATATTGCCCTTATGTAGCTTAGAGCAGTGAGAGCAAATAAACATGCAAAGGACTATAATAAAAATAATGAGGGATAGTTCCATTAAGACTATAGACTGTTTGAGCTGGGGAGGGCCTTAGCTGAGTTTGGGGAGATGGGCATTGATGGAGAGATTTGAAGGCCAGACTAAAATGCAGGTATATGTAGTAGGAGGAAGAGTGAAGCAGGGATCAGGAGATCTGGCTTCTAGTTCCTACTTTGCTGCTAACTCTGATTCATGACATTGAACAAGTCTCTTATCCTCTCTTGCCTTGTCTCGCTTGCCTTGTCTGTAAAATTAGGAGGTTGGGCTAGGTCAGGTTCCTGGCATCTCAAAATGGTCTGTGATTCTCAGGTTAGACCTGCTGAGGTAGACAATGAAGGGCGCACTGTTGGTTACTGGGTAAGGGAAAGAAATAAGCATTTGTAGTACCTACTATGTGCTAGGCACTCTTTACAAATATTATCTCCTGTGATCCTCATGACAACTCAGTGGAGGAAACTGAGGCAAATGGAAGCCAGGTGACTTGCCCAGGGTCATACAGTATCTGAAGCTAGATTTGAACTCAAGGTCTTCCTTGTTCCAGGCCCTGAGCTCTATCTACTTCACCACCTAGCTAGGCATGACACGATCAAAGTAACGTTTCAGGAGACCTGGAGTCAAGTAGGGGGGTAGTGTGGGTGTAGTTGAAAGAGCCCTGAACTTGGACTCAGATCAATAAAAAGAACCACCTTTGTCACCTATTAGTCCCTGGCTTCCTGTACCCAACGCTTCAGTGCCCTTTTCTGCAGAGTAGCCAGTGAGGACACTTGTACCCACCTCATAGTTGGTAGTGAGGGCAATGCTATTCAAATAGGAATTGTTATTCTTTATAGTAGTGGTATCTCGGATGGATGATAGAGGGAAGGCTAGAAGGAGGGAGGCTAAGCCAGGAGGTTTAGCTAGGAGATGAAGGCCTCTATTAGGGTCAATGGCAGGGGGCCTAAGAGGAAAAGGCGATTTGGAGAAACGCTTCAAAAGGACTGGCAGGAATTGGTAACAGATTGAATGCGGGGCATTTGAGAGCATCGGCCACCTTAGGGACAGTACCCAGGCTCCAGATGGAAGGTTCTTCCCCTTCCTCACTCTCAGTTATGTGCATTTTTATGTGCCCTATAGTCAGTGGCATGCTAGTTAATGTTTAAACAACCAGCTCTCCCCTGCAATATACACATGACAAACTTTTAAGTTTAATATGCATTCACTTTATCAACTCTAGACAATCAACAAAAAAAATAAATCAAGGCCTGATTTGTAGCATTTGCTGATTTCTGAGGGGTAAATGCTCACATTGGAGATTTAGCAGTCAGTTCTTAAAGCCTGTTTGATCTGGGGTCCAGCAAACCCCTGCTTTTAACTATGTATGGGGGCACTATTAGTATAAAATTCCTGCCTCCAGCCTGGAAGCCAGGGGTGAAATGAAAAGTGGAATTGAAAATGATCCTAGGCATCCAGGCATGGGGAAGTGGGGATTGTGATTGTGTCTTCTCATATTGTGCCTTCCCACAGGGTACCTACCCCCTCTGTCATCTGCTCTGAATCTCCACCTTGCCTCTATCCAGTTCACAATTTTCCATGGTTACATGGCACTCGGTACCTGAGAGACTGATTAATCGAAAAATCATTCCCTCACTCTCTCATTGCAGAAATAACTTCCTAAGTGCGGAGTAACCCAAGTCTCTTAAACCCTCATCTGCTCCATTTAACTTCCAGAAATATGAGAAGCCTAATGAATGCCTGAAGTATGGTGGGAAACAGGAGAGCACATTCTAGATTGCAGAGCCGTTCTGCTGAGAGATTTTCCTCAAGCAGCTGTACAGATGAAAATCACTGTATGGGAGAGAGCATGGGAACTGAGAGTTAGGAAAGCAATTTCTCATAAATCTTCAGGGTGGGAATAGCTAATCTACTTAGAAACTTGGCAAGAATGCTGACATAAGCACAAGAACACAATATCAGGACTAGGACCTAGCAGGCTTAGAATCCTGATTTCACAACATTCTTTGTGGTGTTAGGGAAGGCACGGCCTCTCTGGGCCTCTGGGCCTTCATCTGTTGAACTGGAATAATGATACCTGCTTTAATTGTCTCTCTGAGTAATTGTTGTGAGGATTTTTCAATTAAATAAATATACATTGAGTGGCTACGCTCTCCACAAAGATGAATACTTGCATAGTCTCTGCCCTTAAGAAGTTAACAGTCTAGAAGCAGGGAGGAGACGTTCAATCTCTCATTTATTCATTTAATGAATTACATTAATATATATGTATATGTATGCAAATGTATAGGGCATCAAGCTACATATTGAGGATATAAAAATGATACAGTCCATACCTTTAAGGAATTTAATATTCCATTGGGGGCTGGAGGGTGGAGGAAATAGCTCTAGAATTATGTCTCTATGTAGATATATACAAGATCGGGAGGAATGGGAGCAGTGGAGTGATGCAGACAAAGCACTCTAGGAAATTTTAGGAACAAGAAAACACTCAGTAGGAAGAATCAAAGAAGACTCATGAGAAGAGGACTCTTGGATTCAACTTTTAAGGAAGATAAGCAATATGAACAGAGGAGATGAAGAGACTATGCCTTCTAAGCATGGTGGACAGCATGGAGGATGAGAGATGAATTAGGGGGAAAATCACATTGCTTTCCTACTTCCTTGTGAAACTTAGTCACCTCCAAAGTAAGTTACAAATAACAATTGTCTTGTTAATTGACACCTCTGTCAATGCTGTATGATTTATGACGATTTTGCTTGTTTAGAATACCAGCCAATCTATGAATGTTTATTAAGCATTGACTGTGCCAGACACATGCAAGGCAATGAGGATACATGTTCAGAGAATGAAATAAAATATTCCAGGCACTCTGCTAATACAAATATAAGCTCGAAAGATAGTGACCCGCAAAGAGTTTACATTCCCCTGTGGGAAGACAGCACAAAAAAGGGAACTATAAAGAGAAGGGAGGGTTTGAAGGAAGCATGGAAGGGTACATGAAGACAAAGAGGAAAAGCCCAGAGAGTAGTCAGCATGGATGACCTAAATACTTCTTGAAATGGTAGTCTCAGGGAGGAAGTCACCAATCAGAGAAGGGGACTGGGAAAGTGAAGGCATGTTCAGGGTGAGAAGGCTTCTGGGGTGAAAGTGGAGTTTGTGTTTTATCCTAGAGGTGAGGGGAATGACTTGGTTATATCTATGCTTAAGGAAAATCATTTTGGCAGCTGTATGTAAGATGGACTGTCAGGTCAGAGATTTGAGTCAGGGAGACCAGTTAGAAGGTTATTGCAATTATTTAGGTAAGAGATGATGCAGGCCTGATTAAAGTGGTAGCTGTGTCAGTAGAGAGAAGGGACTGGAGAGGAAGGATGTGAAGATAGAAAGGGGCAAGGATTTGGCAACTGATCGATTGCATATGGTAAGAGGGTAAGGAGCTGAGGATAAAGCCAAGGTTATCTTACTAGGAGACTGGAAGGATGGCATTATCTTCAACAGGAGTAAGGAAGGATTTGAGGAAAAGACAGTTCAGTTTTGAGCATGTTGAGTTTGAGATGTCTCCAAGACCTCTAGTTTGAAATGTCAAGTTGGCAATTGGTAGTGTGGAGTGAAGCCCAGGGGGAAGGATGGGAGCTGAATATGTAGATTTGTGACTTATCATCATAAAGATGATAATTAAATCCATGAGAGCTAATGAAGTCACTAAGAGTGTGTAGAGAAAGAAAGGGAACTTAGAACAGAACCTTCATGATCACCTGAAGTTGGGATGTATAATGTAGGGATGATGAGCCAGCAGAAGGAGTAATTAGGTAGGAGGAGAACCCAGAGAATAGTGTCACAAAAACCCAGAGAAAAGAGAGTATTCAGGAGCAGAAAGTGTTCACCATTGTCAGATGCAGCAGATAGGTTAAGAAGGATGAGGCCTGAGAAGAGTCCTTAAAAATCTGACAACTAAGAAGTTACTGGTAACTTTGGAGCAATTTCAGTTGAACCATAAAACCAGATTGCAAAAAGTTGAGGAGTGAAGTGAGAGAGGAAGTGAAAGCAGCAAGTGTAAATAACTCTTTTTTAGGAGTTTAGCTTAGAAAAGGGGAAGAGAGATGATGGCTTGAGGGTGGGATCTAGTGAAGATTTTTTTAGGGGTGGGAAGGGTTTGGGCATGTTTGAAGGCAGTAAGAAAGCAACCAATAGAGTGGGAGTGGTTGAAGATTCCAGAAAAGGAGGGGAGACGATTGAGATTGCAATCTGCTAAAGATGGGACGGATGACTTGTTACAAGAATAGACATGACCGGGGTTCATCTTCAGAGGAGGATATTGAAGTAAAGAAACCCCCAAAGTCACTTTTGGTCACTTGCCCAAAAAGAATTTTTAGAAGATCTCTAAAAAGACTTTAAAAGTCAAGTGAGATGGAGGAAAAACTAAAAAAAAAATCCAAGAAAAACAAGGGTATGAAAGGAAAATCAACCAATAAGAAAAGGAGATCCAGAATCTCAAGGAGGAAAATGACACCTTGAAATTAGAATTGGGCAAAGACAAGCCACTGAATTTATAAGAGATCAAGAAATAATTAAACAAAACATGAATAATGAAAAAATAGAAGAGAAAGTGAAACATCTTATAAGGAAAACAACAGATTTAGAGAATAGATCAAGAAGAGAAAATATAAAAATAATTGGAGTAACTGAAAGTCATGATCAAAAAAAGAATCTTGATACAATAATACAGGAAATAGTTAAAGAAAATTGTCCTGAAGCATTAGAACAAGGCAGGGAAGTAGAAATAGAAAAAAATCCATCACACACCATTTAAAAGAGATCCTATGAGGAAAACTCATAGGAATATCACAGTCAAATTCCGGAACCCCCACTCAAGGATAAAATATTAAAAGCATCAAGATTAAAACAATTTAATGTGATGGTGCCACAATTAGAATTACACAAGACCTAGGAGCAGAGACATTAAAGGACTGCAGGTCTTGGAACACAATATATCGAAGAACAAAAGACCTGGGGCTCCGGTCGAAAGTATCATACCCTTCAAATTTCAGTATCATCTTGAATGGAAAAAAATGGACATTTGACAAACCCTCAGACTTCAAGACTTTGTTAAAAAAAATCCTCAACTTAATAGAAGATTTGACATACTGGAACCAGGAGAAACATAAGGTATACACCAAAGACTGACTATAAGGGATTCATAAGAACAGATTGCTTACCTTTTATATAACATAAAATGTAAAATGTATGTCTAACCTTATTAATAATTGTTGAGCTCACAAGAACGAGGGGGATAAACCTGACTTTGATATGAATTTAAAAAGTAAAACCATTTAGAAACAACTAAAAACAGTAACTATTTTATGCAAAAGAGGTGCAAGAAGAAGAAAGGATACAGAGCATTTAGATGGGGAGGAGGGCTGGTTGTTCTGGTAATCTACTTTCATCGGGAATGGGGTTTAAGAGGGAACAATACATATATATTTAGAAGAGTATAAAAGTCTTCTAAATTTAGAAGAAATAAAATGGTAGGGGTTTAGTGAGGGGGGAGAGGACAAGGGAGGGATTAGGACAAGGAAGGGATTTTTAGAGGGGAGGATGAGGGAATAGGTAAAGGGAGTTTAGATTAATGGGAATGGGTTGGGGGAGGGATCCTTAGAGGGGGGAAGGCAAGTAATAGGAGGGCAGGGTGATTGGTGGAGGAGGGGAGTAGGCAAGTGATAGGAAGGCGACAGAGGAGGCAGGAATGATAGGAAACAAAAGATATGTACAAACATAAAAAACAAGATCAGGAGTAGATTATGTTTGGAAAGTATATGCATGTATATGTGTGTAAGTGTAGGTATATATTTCTCTGTCTCTGTAAATTATATTGTAGCCTTCTGGGGGTGGGGGGAGGGGGGAAAAAGAACAAAGTTAAAAAGTGCACAGCCGAGAACAAAAGACAACACAAGAAAGCAAAGAAAAGATGCACAATTCTCAACACAAGGTGTATTATTTATCATACAGGCTTTCTTGAAATGAAAATTTATTGTTACATATTTTGAATTCTCTCCTATGTTCTGCTATGCACGTGGCATGCTTTTTTTTCTTTTTTACTTTTTTTTAAGTTTCAATATTTAAGTTTATGATATGTTTTTGTTTCTTTTCTCTATTTTGTATTTGTGTTCCGGTAAAATAAAAAACTGTTTAAAAGAAAAGATGGGAGGGTTGGGTTCAAAGGCACAAGTGGAGAGGATGGCCTTGGCTAGGAGAAGGGCCATCTCACTGTCAGAAAATAAGGGAAGAGAGGATAGAGGAAACGATACTAAGAGACTTTGCTATGAAGAGAAGGGGGAAAGAGGGAGGTCACATTGAATGGCCTCACTTTTCTCAGTAAAATAAGAGATGAGGTCCTTAACTCATCTCCCTGCAATCCCAGAGGATTTTATCATTTAATTATTGCATTATATTGTTTACTTCATTGGTGAGTACCCTGTCAGGATCATAGGCAACATGATCTCTCCATGACTCAGTAAATCATCTACTGAATTACTGAGACCAGAAAAAAAATTAGCACCTGTCGACCAGCACTCTGGTGGTGAGCCTGTCCAAGTCTGGTTAGTTTGTCCTCAAGCAATCAGACACACAATTCACTGTTGGGTCATGGATAGCAGAGCTGGAAAGAGGCTTTGAGACCTTCTTGTCTAACCCAGTCATTACTGAGGCCCATAGCAAGAAAATGATTTGTTCAACAAGACCACGATTGACAGAGCCAACTTTTGAATTAAGGTCTTCTGATTCTTAATCCTTTCTAGTTTGAAAGGCCTGCCAGAATTTTTGCCTCAGTGACCTACCTTTAACATGCCAGTGGCATCCACGCCCCAGTGAAGCATCTGAGGACTTTAGTGGAGGATTCTTAATATTCTTCTCCCAACTCTTAACTGGCTCTGTGATCTCTTCAGCTCAGGAGCTCCCTCCCATCCATGCCTGTCCATTCTGTGCAGCTCTTTTTTGGGAGGGGGTTTAAATGACTTGCCCAAGGTCACACAGCTAGTAAGGGTCAAGTGTCTGAGATCAGATTGGAACTCAGGTCATCCTGATTCCAGGGCCAGTGCTCTATTCACTACCTATTCTGTGCATCTCTTAATATCTTCCCAGTAAGCTTATCACAGTGGTCCACCCAATATGCTGGAGGCCTTCCTGTCATTGTGAGAGTGTCAGAGGAACTTTCTGGCCATTTGCTGGCCTTCCTTCCTTCTTACCATGTCGATAATGTCTTTTACTCCTGTTCCTTGTTGGTTTTGTGTTGTAGTCTGCCTCTCCATTGCCTTCTGAGTGATACTTATTTTTATGTCTTTCATCTCTCTGCTTTATCACAACATGGTAGAATGATAGTATTGAAAAGATGGGCCTTTGCTTTCATGAGAAGATTGAAATCTGCATTGTTCTGGGGCCTCAGGGAATAAGTACATCATCATGTGTAAAAAAAAAAAAAAAAGAGGAGCACCTGGAGGACCTTACCATCCACAGGGTCTGCCAGCTTATTATTATAATTATTATTACTGTTGTTTGCTTGGTTTAACTTATCCTTAGGCTTCTCCCATGTTAAACTGTGACCAGCTTAGTAACAGGACCTATTCAAGTGGGAACTGAGATGGAAAATTCCAGGAGAGTGGGCATTAGTAATCACAGCTGTTTCTAGTTTTCTTACTCTGGGGTTTCCCCTTCACTGTTGTTGCCAGCTCCATGGGCCTTACAAAATCTGGAGCTAAGATCCTGCTGCTGCAGTGGTTACTGTCACCAACACCATTCCTGACCTTTTGGGACTTCTTAAGGTGGTCTCATCCCCTTGCCTTTCCTGGATTGTTGTTCAGTTGTTCAGTCATGTCCGACTCTTCATGACCCCATGTTTGTGGTTTGCTATTTCCTTCTCCAGTGTGTCCCTATTTTGCAGATGAGGAATTGAAGCAAATTGGGGTTAAGTGACTTACACAGGGTCACACAGCTAGTAAGTGTCTGAGGCTGGATTTGAACTCAGATCTTCCTGACTCCAGGTCCAGTGAGCTATCTATTGCACCACCTAGCTGCCCCTAATCTCCTAGATTAGGTGTATACAAATCCATTTTCCCCCTTAATTCAGCTAAGACAGAATTGACTTGTTCTAAAAGTGGAATGCCTTGGGGTGGGGGTGGGGGTGGGCGGGTGGAAACCTCACATGCGTCAGACTAAGAGAAAAAGGTTATAGTGGAAAAACCCTGGCATGGGACTGAAGAGACCTGGATTCAACCCCCTCCCCCCCCCCCCCCCCCCCCACCATTCTGTCATCTCTGATTTGCAGATTAAACAAACCTGGGAGGGACAGCTGATACTGGACAATGGAGTCAGGATCCAAGTGATCAGCACAGGCTAGAACATTTGGACATGTCTAATAAGATGAAATATAATGGAGTAAATGTAAAATCTTAGAAAGTAATCTTTACAAGTGCAAGCTGGAGGAGATAACACCAAAGTGTCGAGGGCTCCACCATCTTTCCAGACAAACAGATTTACAACCAGAAGTCATTATCAGCTTTTCATTCTTCCCTACCTCCTCCAATATTCAGTCACTTGCCAAGTTCTGTTGATTCTGCCTCCACAACATTTCTCACGTCTGTCCCCTTCTCTCCATTCACAGTCACAATCTTAGACTCTTACAATAACCTCCTAGTTGGCCCGTCTATATCCCATTTCTCCCCACTCCAGTTCCTAGTATGTGGCTTGTTTCCTCATAGAGGGAGGGAGTTTATCATCTCTTTTAGCTTGTAGACCTCCATTGGAATGGAAGCTCCTCGAGGATGAGAACTATCTTAATAAATGCTCCCTCTGTCTCTCTTTCCCTCTCTAATCTATCTACCTAGCAGCTATCCCAGGCTTCTTTATGATTCAAATCAAGACAATTAACACATTCTTAAGGCATTAATTTGGCCTTTTGGGATCTTTTGAACCTGAGTTTGAGTATGTATATACTGTTGAATATACTGTTTCCATCATTAACTATAGCTTTGACATATGTGTTAGCCTGTCATTTAATAGGAAGAAAAGAGCAGGCTGGGTTGTATTTGGGAATTGTACAAGGCTTTTGAAGACACTGTGAAACACAATAACATTCTTCTACACCAATATTCTTTTGGTGATACTTGGGAATCATAGAATACCACTGTGTCCAAAGCATCCACATTGACTCCTCAGAGGGCACTAGAGGGATCATGGCAGACAGAAATAGGCTGACGTATTTTATAAACATAAATCATGACATTTGACTCAGCCTGAACTAGGCTGAGGTCATTCATAGCATTAAAACAAGAAGTAGAGCCTTGGGGAAGCTGTTAACTATTTATTTAGCACCTCTGGTTCATGTAGGAATGTGGATTACCCTGATGGGGGAGAAATGAACCTAAAAGGGACTCTTTTGATGAGACTTTCACAGTAGAGGGCTTTGGGCATCTCAACTGGGCTTCCTTCTCCCCTTACAAAGTAATACCTGTCAGCATAAAATTGTATCTGTCTCAAGGCGTGTCTTCTAAACCTAGTGGTTTATTGATTTATCTGAAGGCTATTCTCCCAGCCAAGGACTACTTTTTGAAGATGACAAAATTACATTCAGGGCTTATGTTACCAGGGTTAATTATTGGGTGATTTGATATTATTTTGATGTGCTCTGAGCTCATAAGGAGGAGGTAGGTGAGTGGTATGGAGAAGGAAGTATGGGAGGTGAGGAACAACTATCAGTTAAATAAATTGTTAGGTTTTGAGAGTAGGAATGTGTTGCACATGTTTGTGTTACTTAATGGTGTTGAATTTGCAAGGCATGTCTCCTAGAAGCTGGTTAATCCTCTTAGGCACCTTGCCCAAAATTTATGCAACTACTATACTGGATCATATCTTGGATGGTTACACATAAACTATTTTCACTTAAGTATGGCCAAGTGAGATAAGTATAAAGGGCCAGCTACTTAATTTTGCCCTTACTATAAAAATAGAATTTATTTCAAGTCAAGTCAACAGCCATTTATTAAGTATTTATTCTGAGCCCAGCAAAGTGCTAAGCATTGGGAATACACATGTAAACAGAAAGAAGGCTGTCCCTGCCCTCAGAGAGGTTATATTCCGATGGTGGAAGACAACATATAAAAGGAAGATGAAAAAGGAAGAGATGAAGGTACCCAGATAGGCTTTGTAAAGAAAGTCTGGGAGAGTCAGGAGAGCAGCCTGGAGAAGAACAGAGACATGACTGGCCTGGGTACCTTCCTTAAAATGGAGGCTCTTGGAGGAACCGGCCAGTCAGAGGAGAAACTGAAAGGGGAGAAGGAACTTCCAATGTGTGAAGTCCAGGAGAGTCTCTGTCTCTGTCTGTCTGTTTCTGTCTCTCTTCCTCCCTCCCTCCCTTTTCTCCTCTCTTTCTTTCCTTCCTTCCTTCCTTCCTCCCTCCCTCCCTCCCTTCCTCCCTCCCTCCCTTCCTTCCTCCCTTCCTCCCTCCCTTCCTCCCTCCCTCCCTCCCACCCTTCCTCCCTTCCTTCCTCCCTCCCTCCCTCCCACCCTTCCTCCCTTCCTTCCTCACTCCCTCCCTCCCACCCTTCCTCCCTTCCTCCCTTTCTTCCTTCCCTCCCTCCTCCCTCCCTTCCTTCCTTCTTTCCTTCCTTCCTTCCTTCCTTCCTTCCTTCCTTCCTTCCTTCCTTCCTTCCTTCCTTCTTATCCTTTCTCAATCCTTCTATACCTCCCAAACTTCCCTTTCTCAGTTGAGTGTGTTGCTTCCCTGCTTTACTGAAACTACTGATAGATCTATCATGCAATCTCTCAGCTACCTAAAAATCACTCGACATCTTTGCCCATCTGTCTTCTGTTTCTAAAGAAATGGTCTTCTTGCCAAGGCCAATCTCTCTACCTGTGTCCTGGTGTGCATTCTCTCTCATCTTCTCCAGCAGCTTGCCCTGTTGGTCATTCCCTATTTCTCTTTCATCTTTAATATTATGGTCCTCTCCCCATTGCCTACAAAAATACTCAGACACACCCTATCCTTTAAAAACATTCACTTGACTTGTAAGCAGTCATATCATAGTTTTACTTCCTTTCACTGCAAAAGTCCTGGAAAGCAATTGCCTCCACTTTCTCATTACTGACTCACTTCTTGCTTCTTCTGGCTTCCAACTGCACCTCTAAAAATGCTCACAATCTCTTAATTGCTTTTATCTGTTGGACCTTTTTTTTTTTTTTTTTTGCTTTACATCCTACTTGGTGTCTCTGCAACTTTTGGTGCTGAACACTTTCTTCCATCCAGAAACTCTCTCTTCCCTTGTCTTCCATGGTACTGCTCAATCATGGTTCTCTTTCTGCCTGTCTGAGCACTCTTTCTCAGACTCCTTTGTTAGATCATCATCCATATTCCAGCCTCTAAACTTTTGTGTCTCCAAAGATTCTGTCTTGGACTATTTTCACTTTCTCTTTATCCCTTCTTTCTTTCTCATTTGCTCCCATGGGTTCAATTATCAGCTCCAGCAGGATGACTCCCAAATCTATATATCCAGCCTAAATTTCTCTGCTGAACTCCAATATTGCATTACCATCTGTTTCCTAGACATCTTCCTTAGGACATGGTATAGGCATCTCAAACCCTAAGGGGCTGGAGTTTCTAGCACAGTGGTCCATGAGCTCTGATCCAGTGTGTTCCTCATTGTTAGTCAAACAGTAGAACTTTATTAGCATCAGGAAGAGAGTATTTGCTGAGAAACCATGCCAAAAACAGTAGTTACAATACATTTTCTCTAACCCAAGAGCATCCACACACAATGTCCCTGGGGAGAATGCACTCAATTACTCAAAGTAATTGGCATAAAAGAATCCAGCCAAAATCTGGGATATACTTCTACAGAAATACAAAAAGAGTTTGTGGGGGAAAGATGGGCACCCCCTTGAAGAACCATAGTGATGAAGTATGTGTATAAACATATGTGGCCTAGGGTTACCTCCTGACTCTGGGCCCAGGAGGTCCTTTTCTTCCTTAGCAGAGTCCTTGTGAAGTCATCCTTAGCTTTACCCCTGTACTAGGGAGAATTGGTACCTTTTTAGAGTCCACAGACAGCATTTTGCTTTATCACAAGGACTCTCTGAAGCTTCTACTTCTTTGAGGGATTGTCTTTCTCCCTCTCTCAGTAGATGCTTTCTCTGTTGTCAGGCAGTACCATTCTGGTAAAATTTGCTGTTGACTCTGGTTGCCAGTGGGATCTCTGATGGCTCCAATGAATCTGCTAAGTTCATCAGTCACTTGACACTTCTATCTCACAGTATTCATTCACTTAAGATCAGGAAAAAATAAATGCATAGGAAATAGAGACACTGTATGTTCAGAGATCCAAGGTGTCCAGATGTGGGGAGGAAAGCAGCTAGCTTCACTCTGCTATCATATGGCTCAAAGTAGTATTCCTCACTTAAAAGCTGCCAGGGAAGAAAATGAGAGATCCTTGATTTATTTGAACCTTTGGAAGAACACGCAGTTCTCGCTTATCAACTAATGATTGTCAGTCTTTCCAGTTTCTCAGTGTACCAGAAGACTCTTCGTCTGCATTAAGTGCCAGTTGCTCAGTCACTCATTGCCAGAAGCAGGCTTACCAAGCCTCCATGTTGGATTAGAACTGAGCAGGGAATATCTGGCTATATTTTGTATAATGCACTAATAAGGAAATCTGAATGTATTCTAAGGGCTGTTAAACTCAATTAATTGGAAAGATACTAATTGTTCGTGGTTGGACCATGCTAATATAATTAATAATTCTACTAAATTAATTTACAGATTTAGTGCCATTCCAAACTATTAAAGGATTATTTATAGTACTAAACAAAATAATAAGAAAATCCATTTGGAGGAGTAAAAGGTCAAGAATCTCAAGGGAAATAATTTTTAAAGGGAGAAAGGAAGAGGACCTAGCAATACTAGATCTCAAACTATACTGTTTAGTGTTGTTTAAAAAGTAGGAACCTTGATCAATGAACAGATTAGGTAAACAACTCAGAAGCAGCTGAGTAATAGCATAGTATTTGATAAATCCAAGGAAACCAACTACTTGGGAAAGTATCCTGACAGAAATTAGGTTTGAAGCAACATCTGATATCATATGCCACAGCAAACTCCAAATGGAAGCTTCACCTAAGAAGAAAAGGTGATATCTTAAAAGAATGGGGTGGGGGGAGAAAAAGATACTTTTCATAACTGTGTCTAGAGGGAGAATTCTCACCTAAACAAGGTATAGGCATGACTATAAAAGATAAAATGACAATTTTGATTACATAAAATTGAAAATCTTCTGCCCAAGCAAAATATACACAATTAGAAAGGAAACAATAGGGTAGATATTTACAGCAAATTTCTCTGATAAGGGTATGATACCCAAACCCAAATTTGATACAAATATACAAGAACAAGGACCATTCCCCCACTAGATAAGTGGCCAAAAGATATCAACAGGCAGTTTTCCAATGAAGAAATTATATAAACATGCTACTAATCTCCAATATTGATAGAAATTCAAATTAAAACAACTGGGTGGTTCTACCTTCCATCCATTTGATTGGGGAAGAAAATGACAAAAGAGGAAAATAGCAATTGCTGGAGGAAGAGAGACAGCTATGTAGTACAGTGGATAGAACACTGGACCTGGAGTCAGAAAGACATGAGTTCGAATTTAGTTTCAGACACTATCTCTGTGACCTTGGCAAATCATTTAACCTCTGCCTGCCTCAATTTCCTTGTCTGTAATATGAGGATAATTAATAGAATTTTCCTCTCAGGGCTGTTGAGAGGATCAAGTGAGACAATAAGTCTTTACCAGCCTCAACGTGCTTTACAGATGTTAGCTGTTACTGTTAATGCAATGTCGGCAGAGCTATGAATTGGTTTAACCATGTTGGAACTCTTCCCCCAAAGTCACTAAAACATACTTATAGCTTAAAGATTCATATGTATAATAAGAATATGGATAGCAGCACTTATTTTGGTATAGCAAAGAAATAGAAACTTCAGGAAGGCCTGAACAAATTATGGCATATACATGTAATAGAATATCATTGTACCATGAGAAATATGGTGAATATGTTGGATTCAGGGAACTACAGAAAGAGTTGTATGAAATAAATAGAACCAAAAGAAAAATGGACATGAGAACACAGTGATGATATGAAGGGAAACAACTTTGAAAGACCTCAGCACTGAAGAAAGACTGATGATGAAATCTGCCTCCCACTTTGGGGCAGAAATGTAATCAATTTGAGGTATAGAGAAGATTCAGTCTTAGATGTGGCCATAGTGTTCATCTGTGTCGCTTGACTGCACATATTTGTCACAAGGTACGGTCAAGACGCCCGGGTAGGTTAGAGCATAATAATAGACACGGAAAAAAACATCGATGAGACTTTTTAAAGTGCTCTTCAGAAAATGAAAAAAATGTGCAAAAGAAGACAGAACTGAAGCGATTTTGTTACGACCTTGTTAAACTTAATAAATATATTGCTTTAGAAATTTGTAACAAATTTGTATACTTTCTTATATATACCTACTTCCTTTTCATTGTATGATGAAATGTTTGTTTTTGTTGATAATTGGCAATAAAAAATTAGCACTAAATGGATTGTAGCATATTACTAACAATGAGTCATATACCAAAAGTGGCATAAAAGATATCATTGAAGAGATATATGACTGGAGAAAGAGAAGGTCCATTTTGGTAGAGAGAATGAGGGGTAAAAGATGGCTGCTCTGTATCCTTGTGTACATGTAATGTCAAGAGACCTAGAGTAAGGCTCCCAAAATGTTTCATGGACTCGCAGTGGATGACTTATGGAAGTTGATGGAAGGACCACAGAAGTTGATATTTCTTCAGGGGTTTATGATCTGCCCAGTTGGAAGGAGTATTCTCATTCAGCACACACCCACTGAGGTGCTGAAGTAAGTGAAAGTGTCCGGGACGGAGTGGAAAATTCATGGGTCTCAGAAACTAGCTATATAACACTATATAACAGAGCTCTCACCCTGGCCTCCAGTGCACCTTTTTCTCAAGATCCTACTCAATTTGCTTGATTTATTGTTTGTTGATTGCTTCTCCTTCCCCTAAAAAAAAAGCATTTGGCACAGTAGAGCAAAATGTAGCATAAAAAACTCTCCTCCACCAAGTTGTCTCCTGTGCTTAAGTTAAGATCACACAAGACTCCTTGACAGTTATATCCACAGAGATAGCTTAGTTCAGCAATATTTATTATCACAAATCATCCAGAGCATAAAACAAGCAGACACGTGGAAGATTTTGTTGAAAGAAGTCGGATGGAAGACAGATTTTCTTTAGGTGATGAAGTACTTTGGGTCCAAGCCACTCTTCTGGACTTCATTTTCCTAAGTGCCATTTCAGCTTCTTCATAAAGCACACTGGGTATTAGGCCTCTCCACTATTTTTTTTGTATGTGCGTGATGTAACACCATTTATACTCTTAGTATTATAGAATCACAGATTTAGACCTGAAAAGGAACTTAGATGACATCTAATCCAACACCATCGTTTTCTAGATTAGGAAAGTGGAGTCAACAGTAGTTGACCTAGGTTACGTGGGATGGAACTGGCAGTGCTCTGGAATTTAAACCTAGGTAGGACCTCTGACTCCAATTCTAGCGATCTTATCAATATGCCATTTTGCTGCTTCTGCTGTCCTACACTATATTATTTATATTAAAATTTATATATATGCGTAAATATGTGCATATATATAATAACCGTATATGCTGAGTACAGTGCCTAGCACGTAGAAAGTGCTTGATAATATTTATTGTCTGCCTGCATACACACGAACACATACACATACACACACATGAGAAAGAGAGTAAAAAAGAGATTAGACAGATGCTTTTTAAAAAAAAAACAGCAGTTAAATTGCTTCCTTGAAACAAAGAAAAGCAATTAAAACCTAAGGACAAAGCATCTGACTGTATATGCAACATTCTATACCTGTAGTCTCCTAAGAGGAGAAATGTGTTTCATCCTTACTCTCCATAACCGAGATTGTTGTTGGTGGTTTTTTTTTTTTGCAATGAATATTAGTTCAGCTATCTTTTAGTGTTATTTTCATTTGCATTATTGTGGTCATTGTGTTCTCTTGGTCCTGTTTTCATTGCTTTGCATCACTCCATACCAGTCTTCATATTTTTCTGAATTCTTCATACTGATTATTTCTGGTGCGATAATATCCAATTATGTTAACATTCCACAGTTTATTCAGTCATTCTCCAACCAGTGACTACCCACTTTGTTTCCAGGGTTTTGCTATAATGAAGAGTGCTTCTATGAATAGTCCAGTGTTTTTCTATCTAATATTTAGATGAATTCATCTAAGTTAAAATAGGTCACAGAATCATAGATTTTCAGAATCTCAGAGTTCAGAATCTCATCTTAACCAGTAACTGAATAAAAAAACTCCAGTATGATAGACCTAAGGAGGAAGAAAACAACATATACTCCATATTTTAGCTAAAAAGTCTGTTGGAAGCACATTTATTATTTTATAAGCATTTTGCTTTAAAGAGAGTTTTGGTTCAATAGAGTTCCCGTAGCTACGCAGAGCGTTTCTCTGACTCAAAGAATTTTCAACCCACATTTTTGTATCAACAAACGAAAGATGAAGAAGTTCTACAGAAAGAAAAGGAGCAAAAGGCCTATAACTTGGGGCTCAAGCCTAGGCATTTGCAATAGATTGTCCTTATTAGTAGAGAGAATGATTACTCAATATTCCATGCATTGGGGTGCAGTAGGCGGAACTTGGAAGGTAGAACTTTTTTTTTTCTTACCTCTGGCTTTTAGAGAGGACTCCTGCAGTCCCAGGCTGTGTTCAGGGAGAGGTCTTTGGAGGGAGAGAAAGCCACTGGGAAGAAACCTAACTGTAGAGAGCCAGAGCCCTGAGAATGTCCCTATTTCCAGCACTAGAAATTTCAGGGAATTTTCCCTCTGAGTATGAATGGGGACTCTGTCTCTTGGTTGAGCTGAGATAATTCGTTACCCATGGGAGAGCTCATTCTCTCTGTGTATTGGCTAGTATTGTCAAATTTGTATAATTTCTCTGATTTCTCTTTGCAATTGGGTTGTTTAAATGGGTTTATTTGCTATTCACTGTTGTAATGTTATTTGCATAACTGGAATTTGGTGGGGAGTCAGTCCTTCAGGTATAGCTTGGAACATCTTTTCCCTCTTAAGACATAATGACCAGGAAGAAATTGCTTGAACCTAAAAAATAATTTCTCCTAAACCAGTATTTAGAGTGGTAGATATATTTTTAACTTGATATCCCCTCTTTAAGAGGGAAGAGGGGCCAGTTTTGTGGCCCCAACATCTTCTCCCTTGATGCAGGAATCACATTTTTCCTTGGAGAGGGTTGAGCGAGATTCCACAGATATTTATTCGTGCCTTCCTTTGAACTGTATTTGACAACCCGTGTGGACATACATATAACCAACATGGGCAACCCATGCTTTTTTCATTCAATTATGAATCTGACTGATTTACCAAAGGGACCAATGATAATATGGGTGCGCTCTTGGGGAAGATTTGCCTTCTCTGAAAACTCCCTCTTTTGAACTGGTTAGTGGTTCTGACTTCACTGGGAATTAAGAAATTTCCTAAATTCTAAGCTGGTCAGTGATTCAAGAGAGAGAATCAGATCAAGAATGTTGTTACTGAACTAATTCTTGGAGGTCTTAGTACTAGAGGCTTCCATACCAACACATGATTGTCAGACTTTTGTTTGAACACCCCTAGTGAAGGAGAATCCATTTTCTTTAGTCTCAATTCATCAACTTTTGGGCATATTGAACTGGATGTTCCATAGGCATCTCAAACTCGACGTGATCAAAATAGAACTCCATGTCTTTCCTCCCCAAACCCTTCTCTCTTCCCAATTTTCCTATTTCTATTGAGGAAACCATCTTTCTCCTAGATGCCCAAGTTCTAAACCCATCATCCTTAACTTCTTACTCACACTCACTCCACAAGTGACAAGTCTTGTAATTTCTAATATGTCCCCTCTTCTCCATTCACACTGCTGCCACTGTGGTACAGCTCTCATCTGCGGACTATCTCAATAGCCTGCAGGTTGGTCTCCCTGTTTTAAATTCTCCTTCTACTTCAATCCATTATCCATTCAACCATCAAAGTGATTTCCCTAAAGTGAATGTCTGATGATGTGACTCCTCTATTAAATAAACATCAATGACTCCCTATTACCTCTAACATCAAATATAAAATGCCATACTTGGCTTTTAGAGACCTTCATAACCTAACCACTTCATGTATTTCTAGTCTCCTTACACTTTTCCCCTCCATGTATTCTTTGACCCAGGTGCATTAGGCCACAACACTCCATCTCCTGACTGTCTGGAATGCTCTCTCTTTTCAGCTCTGCCTTCTCACTTCCTTGGTTTCTTTCAAGACGCAGCTCAAATCTCACATTCTGCTGGAGTACTTTATTGGTCCTTCACAATACTAGAACCTTCGCTCGGAGATTATCTTTCGTTTACATTGTATTTATCAAGTTATTTGCATTTTATTTCCCCTATAAGAACATTAACTCCTTGAGGGCAGGAAATAGGTTTTTGTTTTTCTTTTCATCATCAGGGCTTACCATAGTTCCTTTACATGGTAAGTGCCTAATGAATGTTTGTAGACCGATGACTGATTTGTGAGGAAGCCCATTTCCTTTTTGGATAGCTCTAATAGCTAAGAGGACATCTAGTGAACTCTAGTGAACAGAGTTCTGGGCCTGGAGTCAAGTAAGCCTCCCCTGAATTAAAATTTGGCTTCTGACACTGACTAGCTGTGTGACCCTAGGCACATCATGTAACCTTGTTTGCCTCAGGTTCCTCATCTGTAAAATGAGCTGGAGAAGGAAATGGCAAACCATCCCAGTATCTCTGCCAAGAAAATCCCAAATGGGGTCACAGAGAGTCAGATGCGACTGAAATGGACTGAACAACAGAAAAAGGGAGAAATCCTGTGAATCTTTGTCCTCCTATGGATTACTAAAGCAATGATCATTTATTTATTCCGGGCAGCTACGTGGCACAGTGGATAGAGTTCTGGGCCTAAGTCAGGAAGACTCATTTTCCTGAGTTCAAATCTGGCCTCAGACTCTTACCAGCAGTGTGACTCTGGGCCAGTTACCTAACCCTGCTTGCCTCGGTTTCCTCATCTGTAAAAATGAGCTGGAAAAGGAAATGGCAAACTACTCCAGCATCTTGGCCAAGAACACCCCAAATGGGGTCATGAAGAGTTGAACACAATTGAAATAATTCAACAACAGCAAGAAAACCTAGGAAGTTTTCTCTAAAACCAAGCATAGATCTGCTCTTTTTGCAACTTGTACCCAAAGTGCTCCTCACTGCGCCCTCTGGTGCCAGGCAGACCACATCTAATCCTTTCTCCATGAGTCAGTCCTTCATACACTTGAAGACAGCTACCATCTTTGCCTGATTCTTCTCTACTCCAGACTAAACATCTTTGACTCATTCAACCTGTCCTCCGATGGTATGATCCGAGGCCCTTCACCATGCTTTTCTCTGGATGCTCTCCAAACTTATCAATATCATCCCACAATTTGGTTTCCAGAATTGTACACAGTACTCTGTATTTTATCTGACCAGGACAGAATACAGTTGTGCTATTCCTTCACTAATCCTCATACTCCGCCTTTCTTAATGCAGCCTGGGATAGACACAATGAATTTTTTTGGTTGTCATATCAGATTATTGACTCATGTTGATCTTACAGTTCATTGAAATTCAAAGTTTCTTTCCATTAAATTAACGTCTAATGAAACGCTTTCTTATCTTGTACTTGTGAAATTAATTTTTGAATCTAGCTGCAAGACTTTAAATATTTGTTATTAAATTGTATCTCTTTAGTATTGATATAACATTCTAGCCTTTTGGGATACTCTTGGATCCTGATTCTCTTTTTTAGTCTGTTAACCGTTACCCTCCTAGCTTTGGGTCATGTTAAAATTTGACAAGTGTTACATCTGTGCTTGTAAATATTCTTATCCTTATTCTGTGGCTGGGCAAATTGAGGTATGGACAAGAGAGGTTTGCTTACTGGAGATCACACTCCCTGGATCCTGGCTAGTATTCAAACCTGACTTTCCTGACTCCAAAGATAGTATTCTTTCTAGTACATCACTGCAGGGCCCAAGGAACCCCCAAACATATACCCTGGGCTCTGGGCTACAGAGTCTAAGATTACTTTAGACTAGATACTGCTATAGCCCATAGATAGTATTTCAAAAATGTCTAGCAAAGTGCCTGGCATATAAAAGGTATTTAATAAATCTTTCCTTCCTTTCTTCCTTCCTTCCTTCCTTCCTTCCTTCCTTCCTTCCCCTCTCCCAACTTTCTTCTCTAGCCCTACCCCCCGCCCCCTGCCCAAACCCAGTTTCTGCTTTTTTCAGGCCCCTAGTTACCCAGCCTTGGTTGTTCCCTACAGGTGGCTTCAAAGGCCCAGTATGGGCCGATATGGAAGACAGTTATAGGCCCTTATGTCAACGTGAATCTGGCCAGTCCATCATTGATGGAGCAGCTGATGAGGCAGGAGGGGAAGTACCCTATGCGCGATGACATGACTATCTGGAAGGAGCACCGAGATATTCGAGGACTGACCTATGGGCCCTTTACCATGTGAGCCTGGGGACACAGGAATGGGAGGGGGCTTGGTCACTTGGTCACTGATGGCTTTAGTGAGCAGTAACCAACTAAGGGTACATTGGGAGTGGATGAATGAATGAATGAATGAAGCTTGTATTAAACACTTACTGTGTGCAGAGCACTGTGCTATGAGAAAAGTAAGACAGTTCCTGCTCTCTAGGCAGGTTTTAGCTGCAGGTCAGATGGTAAAGTCCCATAGTCCTTAGGTTGCAAAAGCAAAACAAATTGCCGAAGTCTCTGATGTCATTTCCACTGATAAAATTGTATCGGTTTCTGATGTTAAACCATTTGATGGCACCATGTAGTCTCAATGTAGTGGGACCAGGCATGTGGCCATTGGGCCTGATACTGAGCCAAGACAGGAATGTTTAAGTTCCCATTAGCAGAGGCTTGGAAGCCTCTGAGTATTCTGAGATCACAGACTTGGACCTGGAAATGACCTTAGAGGTCATGTAACCCAATCTCATTTTATAGATAGGAAAGCTAACAGAAGTGGGACAGTTTGTCTGATGTCACATCCAGAGCCAGAATTGAAACCTCTGGCATTGAATTTAGCATTTTTTCACTGTACCTTGCTGATTCCCCTAGACAGGGTGTTTGTTTGACTGAAAACATACATTTCAAGTTATTGTTGAAATCATGATTTAACATATCTGACTAAGACTATTAAAGTGTAATATCACTTTAAGTCACTAGTCAGTCATCAATTTTAATAAAAAAGAAAAAGAAACTTTTACAGAAAGCCTATTCTTGTTAATTAATAACAACTCAAATTTACGTAGGACTTTGCAACTAAATGGTGTAGTGGATAGAGCACCAGGCCTGGAGTCAGGAAGATTCATCTTTGTGAGTTCAAATCTGGCCTTGGACACTTCCTGGCTGTGTGACCCTGGGCAAGTCACTTAACTCTGTTTGCCTCAGTTTCTTCATCTGTAAGATGAAATGGAGAGGGAAATGGCGAACCACTCCAGTATCTCAGCCAAGAAAACCCCAAATGGGGTCATGAAGGGTCAGACACAACTGAACAACAGCAACAGCTTTCAAGTGGCTTTCCTCACAATAGCCCAGTAAGGTACATCATGCGTTCCCATTTTACAGATGCAGAAACAGAGAAGCCAGTCTCATAACTAATAAGCAGAAGAGCTCAAACCCGCCTCATTAGATTTCTAGTCTAGTTAGCTCTCTGCAACACCGTGTTGCTGGCTGTCATTGGCTTAGGTTTAACTGTTTAGACTTAGAAGATACACTCACAGGTACCATTTCAGATGAGTTTGAAAGCTGTGCCAAAAGAATTATATTCCATTTGGGTTATTTTGTATATCAGTAGCTGACGGAAATAGAACATAAGGAATCTAGGTCTAGATCTAGTAGGGACCTCGGAAGCCAAAGATACTCATAAAATTGTGGGGAAGGAGACCAGTGAATTTCCACTTCATAGGAAAGCAGTCAGATATCTGAGGCATCATTTGACCAACAGGATTAAGAAGTTACCCTAAAAACAGTTGTTTTATTTACATTTCCATCCTCTTCAAGTCTCAGTCAGGAATAAAGGATCTCTTCTAATACTGACAAGTGAGACTACTAAGTTACAAGGAACTCTTCCCATCATGTTAAAATGCCTTTGTCCTTGCATGGCTGTTGTTAAAACTGTTGCTCAAATCCTTCCGTGTTTCAGCAGCATCAGAAGCAAGACTGATTTTTTACCTTGTATTGGAGGGAATAGTCTTTGGATTGCCACATACAGGTTGTACAGTTTTCTTTAACCCGATCTGGAGAGTCTCAGGTGGGAGAAGCATAACTTGGTTCAGAAAAGCCCTCCAATTAGGCCAGCTAGGTGACACAGGGGATAGAGTACTGAGCCTGGAAACAGGAAGATCTGAATTCAAATCTAATCTCATACGTCTGCTTCTTGTGTGATCCTGGCTTAGCCTTTGTAAAATGGGAATGATGATCATACTTACCTCCTAGTGTTATTGTGAGGACAAAATGAGATGAAAGTTGCAAAGCACTTTGTAAACCTCCAAGTGCCAGCTATTGTCATCATTATTATTATCTTTGGCTGGGCACAGCGTAGTAAGTGCCTGCTCCATGAATGAATGGGAAATCATGAAATTGAGCTCCTGATCTAGTTCATGGCTTGCTATGACCTACTTAGAAAGGTTTTCTTCCAAGTTACCATGAACACATTGTCTCTCAGAGTGGGAAGGAACCTTGATAATCATGATTTCCCTCATTTTACATGTCTCAAACATATGAATTACTAAAGAAGAATCTCTATCCCACAGTGAGATTTTAAGCAAAAACTATATTTAGATAGGGAGTTTTTTTTTTAAAAGAGAAAGCATTTTAACAAAAAATTATTTTGATTTAAAAATTTTAGACTTGCTCTCCCACTCACTCCCTTCCCTTATCCTGATAGAGTGGGAGTTAGGGTATCAAGTCCTGGGTGTCTTCCTGTTGAGAATGGATACTTCAGTAGGTAGCTGGGTGGTGCAGTGGATAGAGCTTAGAACTTGGAGTCAGGAAGCCCTGAGTTCAAATATGACCTCAGACACTTACTAGCTGTGTGATTCTAGGCAAGTCATTTAACCTTGTTTGCCTCAGTTTCCTCATCCATAAGACGGATTGGAGAAGGAATGGACAACCACTCTATTATCTCTGCCAGAAAAACCCCAAATGGGGTCACGAAGAATCAGGCATAGTTGAAAATGACTGAACAACACTTCAGTACACACGGTCTTTTGGAGCTTGATCTCCCTGAGTAGATGGGGATATGTGGAGGCCGACAGAGTGGATGGTTGATGGTGGGCCTTGGGAAGGATGTCTCCTGGATATGCCCCCTTCTCTTCCCTCCTTCTACCCCTGCATATTAAGATGACATTAATGCTCATGGCCTTTCAGTTTCTGAACCTGGGTAATGAGTGTTTTAGATTACATTGCTTCTATAAAGTCTTTTCTACCTTTAATTGCTCTGGGAACTAAGACCTCAAGCCCCATCTCTATTTGTCCCTTAAATCAAATCCATGCTATTCATGCCAGTCCTCTAACCCCCATGCCACATACGTGTGCCATTGTCCATTCTCCCTCATACCACATACCTGTTCCATTCTCCATTCCCATGCAGGCTCCTATGATCCTCTCACACCCTCTACCTCTCCCCCTCTGCCCCATACCTGTGCCACCCGCAGGCAAGGGGAGCAATGGCACAAGCTTCGTCAGGCTCTGAACCCTCGGATGCTGAAGCCGTCTGATGCTGCCCTGTATACAGATTCCCTGAATGGTGTGGTAGGGGACATGCTGGTTCGACTAGATGACGTGAAGGCAAAGAGCCCCACGGGGGACCAGGTGCCTGATGTTGCTAAGTTCTTCTACCTCTTTGCCTTGGAAGGTATTTGGGCATAGAGGAGCAGGGGGAGGAGAAGAAGGCTGAGATTCAAGGGGAGGGGTGTAACACCACCTTCTATTATGGGAGTTCCTTGTGCCCACTTGTGTACCCTTTCCTACTTCTCTTCTGATAATTCTAGCTATTTCATACATCCTGTTCGAGAAGCGAATTGGATGCTTGAAGCCATCCGTTCTGCCTGATACAGAGATCTTCGTAAGGTCTGTGGAGCTCATGTTCAAGAACTCTATCTTTGCTACTTTCCTGCCAGTGTGGACCCGTTCCTTCCTTCCTTTTTGGGATCGTTATTTGGAAGGCTGGGACAATATCTTCTCTTTCGGTGAGGGGGCAGGGACTGGGGCTGGGGTTTGGAACCAGACTGACCATTATGGGAAGGGTGGCAGGGAAGCTTTAGGTGCCAGTCCATCCCTCTCTTGCATATTTCCATCAGGACAAGCTCCCTGGGAGTCCCTGACTAGTCCCATGGACCAAAGGGAAGTCATCTGCAGTGGATTTGATTTGAGATCATGGCCTTGGTCCCTGGAAGCTACACACCCTTAACTACTTCTTTGTTACTACTCTATGGTCTTTGTAGGGAAGAAGATGATTGAAGAAAAACTCAAGGAGCTGGAGGCTGAGCTGAAGGATGGGAATTCTGAGAAGGTTCGGGTATCTGGCTACCTGCATTTTCTGCTCTCTTCTGGACAGCTCAGTCCTGATGAGGCCATGGGCAGCTTGGCTGAACTGCTCTTAGCTGGAGTGGACACGGTGGGTCTGAGGGCCTGTATGGGAAACTAGGAAACCTAAATCACAAATTGGATGAGCTCTTCTATCCTCTGCCTACCAATCCCTTAAGGTGCTTTAGTTCCTTGTATAACCTAGAACCATAGCTTTGCAAGAGAACCTTGATAGGTCTTTTGGTCCAATCTTTTCCTAACTATGGGGAGGTCAGCACCAAAACCATCCAAAATTAGTTTACTTTGGTTTTTAAACTATTCTTACTATGCAGTGAAAAAAGCATTGGACCACAAGTCAAGAGACCTGGGCTCATATCTTTTTAAAAATTTTATTTCTAATTTATTTTTAACATTTTTTCTTTCTAAATTTGAGTTCAGAATTCTCTCTCTCCCACATTCCTTCTCCCGCCCTCTGATAAGGCAAGCAAAATGACATCAGTTATACATGTGAAATCATGCAAAACATTTCCATATTGGCCACATCACAAAAAAGACATCTATAGGAAATTATTTTTCAGTATGCCCTCATAGGTCATCAGTTCTCTCTTTTGAGGTGGATAGTATATATTTTCGTCATGAGTCTTTTAGATTTGCCTTGGATCATTGTGTTGCGCAGAGTAGCCAAGTCTTTCACAATGCACAATGATCTAGTGGCTTTGCTCACTTTACTTTTCAGTCTGTATAGGTCTTGCTCTATTTTTTTCTGAAGCCACCCTCTTCATTTTATAGGACAATACTGTTCCATCACAATCAGATACCACAACTTGTTCAGCCATTCCCCAGTTGATGAGCATCTTCTCAATTTCTAATTCTTTGCCACCACCAAAAGAACTGCTATAAATATTTTTTGTATGTATAGGTCCTTTTCCTTTGATCTCTTTAGGGTACAGACTTTATAGTGGCATTGCTTGGTTAAAGGGTATGTACAAAGTTTTATAGCCTTTTGGTCATAGTTCCAAATTGTTCTCCAGAATGGTTGAACCAGTTCACAACTCCACCAACAGTGCTTTAGCCTATCCATTTTCCCTCATCCCCTCCAGCATTTGTCATTTCTGATACATGTGGTGGCACCTCAGAGTTGTTTTAATTTTCATTTCCCTAATAAAATAGTGCTTTAGAGCATTTTTTCCATATGACTAGAGATAGCTTTAATTTCCTCTACTGAACACTGCCCATTCATATCCCTTGACCATTTATCAATTGGGGAATGGTGCTTATTTTTATAAACTTGATTCAGTTCCCCCTATAGTTGAGAAATGAGGCCGTTATTAGACAAACTTGCTGTTAAATTTTTTATATTACTTCGCTGTTCATTGTAACTTTAGCAAAATGTAGTTTTCCTGATTATCACTTTTAATTGGGTCTTTTTCTGCTTTTGCTTTGTTGGAGATCACAATTGCTACCCCTGCCTTTTTTTTTTTTACTTCAGCTGAAGCATTACAGTTTCTGCTCTAGCCCTTTGCTTTAACTCTATGTGTGTCTTTCTATTTCAAGTATGTCTCCTGTAAACAATATATTGATGGATTCTGTTTTTAAATCTATTTTGTTTTCTGTTTCCATTTTATGACTGAGCTCATCCTATTCACAGTCATTGTTATGATTACTAATTGTGTATTTCTCTGCATCCTATTTTCTTTTATTTATCCTTCTCTCTCTTTTGATCCTGTCCCTCCTCAAAAGTCTGTTTTACTCCTTACTTTAGTCCTCCCTCCCTTTTGTCATCTCCCCATCCCCCCGCCCATATCTCTCATCTCTTTCCCCTCCTATTTCACTATTGGGTAAAGCAGATTTTGCAACTGAATGTGTATATATATTCTTCCCTCTTTGAACCAATTCCAATGAGAGTGGGGTTCAAGCATTTCCCACCTCCCTCATTTTTTTCTGCATTGTAAAAGCTCTTCCTTGCATGCCTCTTTTATGTGAGAAAATTTTCCCATTCCACCTCTCCCTTCCCCCTTCTCCCAGCGCATCCCTCTTTCTTACCCTTTCACTTTTTTTTGAGATCATCCCAACACAATTGACTCATACTCATGCCCTCTGTCTATGTAGACTCCTTCTAACTGCCTTAATAATGATAAAGTCCTTAGGGGTTGCCTTTCCATGTAGGAATATAAACAGTTTAATTTTATTGAGTCCCATATGATTACTCTTTCATGTTTACCTTTTTATGCTTCTCTTGAGTCTTGTGTTTGAATATCAAATTTTCTCTTCAGCTGTGGTCTTTTAATCAGGAATGCTTGAAAGTCCTCTATTTCATTAAATATCTACTTTTCCCCTGAAGGATCATACTCAGTTTTGCTGGGTAGGTTATTTTTGGTTGTAATCCCAGCTCCTTTACTTTTTGGAATATCATACTCCAAGCCCTTTGCTTCTTTAACACAGAAACTGTTATATCTTGTGTGATCCTGATTATGCCTCTGTCGTATTTGAGTTGTCTCTTTCTGGCTGTTTACAGTATTTCCTCCTTGACATTGGAGCTCTGGAACTGGGCTATCATAATCTTGGGAGTTTTCATTTTGAAATCTCTTTCTGGAGGTGATTGGTGGATTCTTTCAATTTCTATTTTACCCTCTGGTTCTAGGATATTGGGGCAGTTTTCTTTGACAATTTCTTGAAATATGTCTGGGATCTTTTTTTTATCATGGTTTTCACGTAGTCCAATAATTCTTAAATGATCTCTCCTGATTTGTTTTCTAGGTCAGTTGTTTTTCTAATGAGATATTTTACATTTTCTTCTATATTTTTTCATTCTTTTGACTTTGTTTTGTTGTTTCTTGATGTCCCATGGAGTCATTAGTGTCCACTTGTCTAATTCTAGTTTTTATGAATTATTTTCTTTAGTGAGCTTTTGCACCTCTTTTTCCACTTGACTAATTCTAGTTCTTAAGGAGTTCTTTTCTTCAGTTAATTTCTGTGCGTCTTTTACCATTAGGCCAAGTCTGTTTTGAAGGTATTTTCTTCAGTACTTTTTGTGCCTCTCTTACCAAGCTATTAATTCTCTTTTCATAATATTCTTGCATCACTCTCATTTTTCCCTCAACCCCTCTTATCTTTCTTTAACTCTTCCAGGAATTCTTGTTGGGCTTGGATCCAATTAGCACTTTTCTTTGAGGCTTTGCTTGTAGCTGTTTTCACATAGTTGTCTTCTGAGATTGAGTCTTGGTCTTGCCTACCTGTATCAGCAAGGCAATAATTACAATATAGATGATAATTGTCAAAATGCCTTGGTAGTAGCTTTTTATGGTCAAGTTCCTTTTTTTGTTATTGTTTGCTCACTTTTCCAGCCTATTTCTTAAATTTGAACTTTATGGTAAAGTTGGGCTCTGCTCACCTGGGATTGGGGAGACACTGTCTCAAGCTTTATCCTTTTTCATGTTGCTGTTTTCAGAGCTAGTTCTTGGGGTCTGTAAATTTTTGATGTTTCTAAGGTGGTATGATCTGGAGAGAGGTGTGGTCCCTGCTCTCCTGGTCTCTGCTCTATCTTTACCCAGGACAGCACCCACTCCTCTGCAGCCACAAGCTTTAGTGCTCCTTTCTGACCTGAAATTTCAACCAGGGCCCATGCTTTTTGGGACTGACCACAATTATTCCTTTCTGTTCTACTGTAACTCAGAACTACTTATGGGCAACAGAATTGTCAATCAGCACCAACTGCACCTAATGCCAGCAAAGGGTCTCCTGTAGTTTCTTTCTGACGACTTGTCTGACCCCTTAACTCTCTATGGACTGAGAGCCCCTGAAGCTGCTGTTGAAGCCCCCTCTAAGGCCTACTTGCTAGTGCTCTGGCTCTCATCCTGGTGTCACAGACCTCTCTTGTTGACCTCCTAAGTTGTTTTAGGCTGGAAAAATGTCTCACTCTGATCTTTTGTTACTCCAAAAATTCTATTTGAAGCATTACCTTTTTTTTTGGAGGGGGGAGGTGAGGCAATCAGGGTTAAGTGACTTGCCCAAGGTCACACAGCTAGTAAGTGTCAAGTGTCTGAGGCTGAATTTGAACTCAGGTCCTCCTGACTCCAGGGGCAGTGCTGTACTTGCTGCGCCACCTATCTACCCCTCGAAGCATTATTTGAAAATTGTTGGGAGGGGAATGTTGGGAGAATTTGACTAGTTTGCTGCCTATAATCTGCAATTTTGACCCTGCCTCCAAGTTCATGTCTTGATCCTACAACTAACTCATTGTGTATGACCTTAGCCAAGTCACTTGTCCTCTTCAGGCCTCAGTTTCCTCATCTATAAAATAAAGGACTTGATGCTCATTAAGATTCCTCAGAGCCCTAGTTTTCTGATACTGTTGTTAAAGACACCTCTCTCCCCCACCCACAGCCACGTAATAAAGTGGCCACAACCTCCTTCAATTATTGCTCTAGGGTTTACTTTTCCCAGCAATCAGGAAATTCTTTCTGAGTCTGATAAGATTCTTTCTGGTTAAAAATTAAGTGTATTCCTTCTTGGTCAGTCCTGTGCTGAGTCAGTGGGCAACTATTCAGTTGGCGCTATCCTCAGGACAGCTGTTCATAGATTCAGTCCTTCTTTGCCACCTTTTATGAGGCAGCATGGAGTGGTAGAAGGACGGTCAGACCTGGAGTCAGAAGACCTGAGTTCCAGTCTCCTTTCTGATACTAGCTGGATGACCATAGGAAAGCGACCTCTCTGAATCTTGGCTTACTCATTGGTAAAGCATAGATGATAAAAATGCCTTCAGCACTTGCCTCAGTGGTCATCTGATGAGATGGAGTTCTGTTAAAATGGCAGCTGTATACACCCTGTTCTTTAAGCAAGGCAAAACCAGCTCCTTCAACTGTTCAACACAGGACTATTCCTTTAGACACTTTGTCAACTGTTTTCTGGACTTTCTCTTCAGTTTCTCCCTTTGTTTATGCACACACACACATATACATACACATACACACATACATATATATACACACACATATACACATACATCTACATATACACACATACACATATACACACATCTACATCTACGTACATATATACACATACACACATTTATACATACATACACACATATACATACACATACACACATACATATATACACACATCTACGTATACATGCACATACAAATACATACACACATTTATACATATATACACACACATACATACACATACATACACGCATCTACATATACATGCATATACATATACACATACACACACATTTATACATATATACACACATATACATATACATACACACATATCTACATATAGATACACACCTACATGTATGCACACATATGTAGCTACATCTGCATACACACATACATATATACATGTACACATATACACACTTATATCTACATATACACAATACATATCTACATACATATATACACACATACATATATACGCACACATATTTATACATATATACACATATATACACACATGCATATATACACATATACACAGATGCATATACGCACATATATCTACATATACATACACACATACATTTATACACATGCACACATACGTATACACACATATCCGCACACACACATAACACATTTACATACACAATATATCTGCACACACATATACACATACACACACACACACATATGGTTCCAAAAGTCTTAGGGCACCTTTAAGGTTTAGTGGCTTAAAATTGCATATACACACATATATGCAGTTTTACAGCTATGTGTATATGTGTGTATGTATGTATATACATATTTGTATTGATATCTATTTATATAATCTGAATATATATTTATATATGTTTAATATTCTGAATATATCCTGCCCCCATCCAGTGAGTCATACCTCATAACAAAGAAAAAAAATAGCAGTTCAGCAAAACCAACCAAAACATCACCTTGTCTGATGGTATATATAATATTCTTCACCCATAGGTTCCCACCTCTGTAGAGATTTCTCCAGACTTTTCAAAGGGTAAAGATCAAATTGGATACCATAATCTAATAAGACTCTACCCCAGGGGTGGGGAACCTATGGCCTCAAGGCCACATGTGGCCTTCTAGATCCTCAAGTGTGGCCTTTTGACTGAATCTAAACTTCACAGAGCAAATCCCCTTAATAAAAGGATTTGTTCTGTAAAACTTGTACTCAGTCAAAAAGCCGCACCTGACGACCTAGAAGGCCAAATGTGGCCTCAAGGCCACAGGTTCCCTACCCCTGATCTAAGCAGTGTCCAGGTCATTAGAAAATGATTTTCTGACTCTTGCTCATGATACTTGTTTTAAAATCACTCTTCTCTTTGTGTGTGGTGGCACAGTTTGTAGAGTGCCAGGGACAGAGTCAAGAAGGCCTGAATTCAAATCCAACTTCCTAACTGTGTGACCCTAGGCAAGTCACCTGAGCTTTGTTGGTCTTGGTTTCCTCATCTGTGAAATGGGGATGATAAAAGCACCTGTCTCCCACTGTTGTTATGAGGGTCCAATAAGATAATTATAAAGTATTTAGCACAGTGCCTGCTATATAGTAAGCGCTATATGAATGTTATTAATAAAAATGATTATTATTACTCATAAACATGAATAACTGAAGCTTCATCTTCAGGTTGTGGTCCTCTCTGACCTCTTGCATCTTTGTTTGCCATGCTAATGCATAGAAGCCATGAGGTCAGCATCTTGTAGCAATAAAGCGTTTTTTGGAGTATTGGATTCAGAAAATCTGAGGTTTAGGGCTGGCTCACCTATCAGCTGTGTAACCTGCTACTTGCAAGTCACTTAGACTCGGAGCCTCAGTTTCCTCACCTTTAAAATTGGGGAGTGTTAATAATATTTGCATTGCCTTCCTCCCAGGGGTTATGGGAGGAAAATTAGACTCTACCCGTTGCTCCAAATGACTTCAGCCGGCTAGCTCTCTCATTGGTCCCTCACTCTGTCTCGGACAGCCCTTTCATGTCATCTTCCTTGTCTCTGCTTCCTCCTAGACTTCCAACACGTTGACTTGGGCCCTTTACCACCTGGCTCAGGATCCAGAGACTCAGGAAGCCCTGTACAAGGAGGTGGTGGGGGTGGTGCCTCCTGGAGAGATACCCCAATACAAGGACTTCTCCCACATGCCCCTGCTCAAAGCAGTGCTTAAGGAGACTCTTCGGTATGATTCTCAGGCTTTGAAGTGGAGTAGGGCCTAAGAAAGACCAGAATGGAGGGGATAGAAGGGAAGGGCTAAGTAAAGATGGGTACGGCAGTAGGAGCCTGGACTTGAGGAAAAGGGCCCTGATTGGGAAGAAGGAGGTGGGAGGGAAGAGAAGGGGCAATGGGAAACTGATTCTGAGGAAGTCAGGGGAGTGGGGGGTGACGAAGAGCATTTCCCTGCTTCTTTCCCAAGTCATGCCCCTGACTCCCTTCTCCCCTATACCCATAGCCTCTATCCTGTTGTCCCCATAAACTCGAGAATCAACACAGACAAAGAAGTCATCATAGGAGACTATCTCTTTCCCAAGAATGTGAGTGGGGCTGGAGGATCATGGGAGGTGGACAAATTGAGAAGATTGGGAAGTGGGTACCTGGGGTGGGGATGCTAGAATTAAGAAGAGCAGTGCCTATAAGTTTGATGTGTTTCTGGGCTGCATGGATGCCTTTGACTCATCAGATGCAGAGCTGGAAGGTACTTCAGAGGTCATATAAAGGCAGTTGGGGGGTACAATGAATTTGGAGTCAGGAAGCCCTGAGTTCACACCCTGCCTTAGCTTTGTGACCCTGGGCGAATGGTTTAGCCTTTCTCAGCTTGTCTTCTCATCTATAAAGTGGGGGTAACAGTAGCAGGATTGTTGTGAGAGTCAAGTGAGGTAATGTGTGTACAGCAGCTTTTTGAAACTTCAAGTGCTGTATAAATATTATCATTATCGTTGTGATGGTTGTTAGTGGAGTAGTTATAATCTAGTCCATCCCTCTGCCTTCTTTTCTCCCCTGCCCCTACTTTACTGATGAGAAATTCTAGGCCAAGAGACTTGTAGCTTGCCCAAGTTTGCCCAGGGAGTAATAGAGCTGGCTTCTAAGCTAGGTTATATGACCCCCCAATACAGCCCTCTTTCTACTACACCTCATTGTCTTCTTGTCCTATTCTTCTGCAGACCCAGTTTGTGTTGTGTCACTTTGTAATGTCCCGGGACCCTGACACCTTCCCATCTCCTGAGAAGTTTCTGCCACGGCGATGGCTCCAGAGAAGCCGGACCGGGTCTGTGGGAGGCAACCATGCCTTTGGCACCATACCCTTTGGTTTTGGGGTCCGATCCTGTCTGGGCCGGAGAATTGCTGAGCTTGAGATGAATTTGGTGCTGTCAAGGGTAAGGCATGGGGGACGCTGGTGGAGGGAGTAACAGGAAAAGCCTCCTGTGCCTGATGGAGGGGAGAATCAAGGACAGAAGAGGGTTGGGCAGGTCTAACGGAAGAGAGTCGGGATACAGGAGAGGAATAGGAGGGATCAATGGAGGGAGGAACTGGGGACGGGGGAGAGATAGGTACTGGTTAATAGAAGGGAAACCATTGGCCAGAGGGATGGAGAGGGTTAATGGGAAATGTCGGATAAAGGTGGAAGAAGGGGTGGGTAATGGAAGAGGGAACCAGAAATGAGGATGGCTAGAGAGTGGATAAAAGGGGAACTTTGGAGAGGGCAGAATGAGGACAGCTGATATAGGAGAGAGGAATGGGAGCATTAATTGATGGGGGAGCCAGGGACAGGGGAGGAACTGGTAAGGATTAATAGAGAAGGGATTAAGAGACAGTGGAGAAATGAGGGTAGTAGTGGTGCTGCTAATAGAAAGAGAATTTATAATAAATCAGTAAAGGAAGTGGGTGGGTATTCATGGAGGTGGGAGCTAGAGGCTAGAGGTAGGTGGGATTTGGAATAGGGTTGTTGGAAAATGGACTGATTTTGAGAGGAACATTGAAAGTGGCCACAGGGCGAAAGTGCTGAGGTGAATCCAGAGGGATTACAATGGTTTAAGCCGGGGAAGGAAGGCTTTATGGGAGGCACTGGGTGGAGTAGGCAAAGGAAAGTAGGTTGAAGTCACTAATAACTTCTTCCCCCTCCCCTCATTTGTTCCTCAGATTATACAACAATACAAGGTGTCTCTAGCTCCTGGAATGCAGAAAGTGTACCCTTTGGCACGAATCGTCTTGGTGCCTGACAAGCTAGTTAGCCTGTGCTTCCAGAGGAGGCACCCCTGAGTCATGGGATGCCTTCTTGTTCTTAACTAGCCAGATTCCTTTCTCTGCCATGAGACAAGTTCAGACCTTAGCTCCCACTGTGTATTATTATCATGCTTTGCCAGTCCTAATTGTAATGGACTCCTACCCAAAAGATGCAGGATGAGCTCAGGGTACCTCCTGAAGATCTGGAAGACCAAACCCTTGGGTCCTACCACCTTTGTTGGTGCCTGCTCATATCTCCCTTCTTTGATGTCCTTGGTCCATGGAAACACAACTAATAAAAATTGACTTTCAGTGATGCTGGAATCTGTCTGCTTATAATGTCTCGATTTTCCCCCTTCTGCTTTCCCTCTCCTCATCTCCATAGGTCTGGTGATGATAATAACGATGTCTGTAGATTTACTTTGTAGCATTTACTTTTTGGCTTTACTCTCCCAGAGTAAAACCAGTTACATATCTTCCTCAGGGTTCTAGGGATACTATTGAGGGGTTGAGATATCTCTTCTCTACTGCTATGAGCATCAATACCCATTCCAGGTATGTTCTTTCCACTGTAACAACCAATGACAAAGCACAGTTTGTGTAACAAGTTAGGATCAATCAGCTTTTGCAACGGGATATTTACTTCAAAGATTTATCAAGATCAGAAATACAACCATTTCACCCCCAGCCCCATCCCAACACTAGAGGGACCCACTCTTCCTTATACCACTTCAGTCTCTGGAGAGAATGGGTTCAGACAATGGAGTTTCTGTGTAGTATGGACCCTACTCATCTATCATTCAAATTCAGCATCAGTTCTGGATGAGTATTCATCTCAGCTGCCCCTAGGCTGGGCTCTGGAGTCCCTAAGAGTCCTCTTCAGGCCTAAAGCATGACCGATCTCAAAACCCAGGATGGACTCAACATTGGGATTCATGGACCTAAGGTGGCTCACCTTCCCGACCTGTCAAGAAAGTCAGTTGTAACCTTCAAATGAATCCTAACGTTTGCCTAACATGAAGGAACAAACACCAAGGCAAAAAACCAAGGACTATTCAGTGTCGATGTGTTGGCCTTCAATAGGGAGGATCCAAGGCCTCTCCCCTGCTGGCATTGTCTCTATCCTCTCACCAGAACACCATGAGCAGGAAGGAGTCAGCTGAAAGGAAGAAGGATGAGGCTGAGTAGTGCCATGTGAATGCCCCCCAGGTCTGGCTATGCAGCTGTAGCCAATCATAGGGGCTCCTCATCACAATAGGGTTAGAAGATAGGAACCAATTATAGAACTTCCACATGGAGCATTGCCCCAACAACACTCTTTGCAGACTCATAAAGACTGGGCTCAGTGTACAATTCTGTGTTACTGTTTTAAGTTTGGCAAAACATTTAATGTTTTTTTTTTTTTACTTAGAAACATACAATTTTAGAGCTAGAAAGGATCCTAGATTAGTAACATTTCCTTTGTACATCTCCCAATACTGTAAGGTTGACTCACCAGAGAGATGACTGTTCCCTCAAGTTCAAGGGGCAACAATTTGGGTGACTACTCCTAATTCTGTAGTTCATGAGCCGCCAAAGGAGCACTTCTCATTAATAATCAGACAATAGACTTAATTATCTCTTAGAAAAGGCATTTACTCAAATGGCATTGCAAAAACAGCAGTTGCAAAGTATTCCCTCCAGAACCTGAGATAATGCTCTCCCACAAATAGTCTATAGTCTGGTGAAGAGTGGGTATAAACCTATATTACAATGATAATGAGACACTCACATAAGGGAACATGTGGCCAAGGTAGCTCATAACTCTGGAACTACAAGGTCTTGATATCCTTTCTTCTATAAAGAATCCTTACAGAATTCACTGTTAGGCACAGGATCAGTGTTGTACAAGTTACTTTGATGACTCCTCAAAGGGTACAACATGTCATTTGGGTAAGTGACTCACCTAACTCTTCATAGGGTGTGGATGGGCATATCAGTGCTGGCCTGGGTCAAACAGATCACTTAGCTGCTGAACTGGCTCCTCACCAGATTCAACTGACTCTTTACAGGGCAGGATGTCTTTACAGGTTTATGTGCAGGACTTCCTGGGCTTGCCAATTCCAGCTTCTGGCTTGGGTGATTAGTACTATACTCTTTCTGCTGAAGTATTACAGCCCTCTTTTCAAATGGAGTACTATTACACTCTTCAGAAGCCCTTATTCTAAAAATGGTAGAAGCCTTCCTTCTTTGACTCCCTTAGAGCCTTAGCCCTGAGATTTGTTACCTCCCTAGGTCAGAGCAGGATTCCTTTAGTGAAGGACCCTACTCTCACTTATGGCGACCAGTCAGTTCTATTTCCCAGGGTACTGCTGGGGTCTTATATAGTTGAGTGGCTGGAGACAAAGGTATTGAGGCAATATGTGCTCTGAGGCAAGTTCATTATCTTTGCTGACCTTTTCATATTCATTTAAGCTATTCAAAGTTTCATAGCCCTTTCAAGGGGCAGAATGCTTTGTTTACTGCTAGGTTGTGCAATGGATAGAGCATTGAGTATACAGTTAGTTCAAATTTGACTTCAGACACCTGCTAGATATGTGACCCTGGGAAAGTCACTTAACCTCTGCCTCAGTTTCCTCATCTGTAAAATGAGGTTAATAATAGTATCTACCTCTCAGGATTGTTAACGAAGATCAAATGAGATTATAACTGTAAAAGTGCCCAGAACAGTGCCTGGCATGAAGGGAGTGCTATATAAATGTTACCTGTTATTATTATTTACACTTGAAAGGGCTTCACCTTTCCATTTCCTTATTTCTTTGCCCTTTGACCTTCATGATCTTAAACTTAAACATCTTTACAGATTAATCCTCGTAATAATAATGTTTTAAGGGAGGTAGGACAGGCATTATTTCTCTCATTTTACAGATTAAATCTTAAAGAAGTAATAAAGAATGAAATATGGCATGATGGTGGATAAGATCATAGGACCTTGGTGCTTTGTCCTGGCACTGTGATTGACTTGCTGTGTGGCCCTGGGCAAGCCTTTTCAGTTTTCTGGGCTTTAGTTTCCTCATTCATAAAATGAGGTTTGCCTAGATGATTTTGAAGGCCCTTCCAGTTCTTAAATTCTAAACAGCTGAAGGGACAGAGTGGTCAAGTGACTTGTCTAAGGCCTTAAAACAGTAGCATTTCTTTAACTAGAATCCAGGTCTCTTGACTCCCAAATCTAGGGTTTTTCCCCTTTCTGGAATACTAGCCTGCCTTTTTTTCCTTTCTACCCCAAACAGCTTTCTCCCTGTGTTGCAAACACACACACACACACACACACACACACATGCATGCACGCACGCACGCACGCACCACAGAGAGGGAGAGGGGGAGGGAGGGAGGGTGGGAGAAGAGGGGATAAATTTCACACAAAGAGAGGAGATTTTAATGTTTTTGTCCCACTTATAAGAATTCTGAGTAACAAATTGGGGTATGAGCTGAATAGATTGAGAGAGGAGGAAGATTTCCAATCTCCAGTGCTAAAACATGAATCTGAATAGTCTCTGCCCCCTCCACTGAGAACAAGAAGGAATGACCAGAGACTGTGCCAGGGAGAAATTCCTGAATGTTGGAGGTTGTAAATGGAGGAGCCAGGAAGACCCTGGGAATTTCTCCATCTTTTAAAATGAGGATGATAATTTTGCACCATCTGGCCTTTAGGTGTGTTGTGATGAAAAAGCTTTGTAAACCTAGTGGTGCTATAGAAATTTGTATTCCTTCCCTGGAGGCTTAGTAAGTACCATGGTGTGAGAAGAATGGAATTGGAAACCTTAGCTCTGTTACTTAATACACATGTGGCCTTGGGTAAGTCATCTACAATAACTTCTGTGGGCTTCTGTTCCCTCAACCATTAAATGAGAGAGTTGGATAAGATGTCTTTCGAGGCCCATTTCATCCCCAGTTTCTAAATCTGTGATTTTAAGTCTCAGGTCACTCCTATCTCTAAATGTACTGATACAAGGGAGAAAGAGCTGGCCTACCTGGAGGCAAGAGGTTAGAGGACTTGGATAGCATCTGGCAAGAAGATGGTCTTGCTCTCTCTAACTGTGTATATATGCAGCAAAGGTACTAAACATGTGACTCAAACACCTTTTTTTTTTAAACTTTTAATCTTTGTGGAAGAAGTTACCTCTCCACATGGATTGACCCATCCTCTCCCCTCAGGTTTATATTTGGTTGTGGAACCTAGAAAAGGAAGACAGCTGGAGTAGAGAGAAAGCACCCAGGACAGTTCTAGGAAATGAGGAGGCCTTGGGCAAGAGGAGTAAATAGGAGTTCCCATAGAAAGGTCCATGAGGCTGAATTTCTAGGTCTCCAGGATGCTTAGAGAAGGAACAGTAGAGGCACACAGAAGAATCATACTGTCTTCCTTCCAAATGTCCATTTGAACCAGTGCCCTGGATCCTCTTATTCATTCATCCTGCTGCTCAAGAAGAAAATACAGTCCAAAAATAACAGTGTCTGATAATTCACTTCTCATGACAGACTCCTACATGAAAGTCAATCCCAACAGAAAAGACGGGGCTTCCCTGGACTTCCCTGGACTTTGCCTGGAGACTCTCCAGGCCTTTCATAGATCTAACTCTTTTACCCACTCTTTTAGCCTAAGAATGGGAGAGCATGAGAATAGTTCAGGCCCTTCTCTTGTTCCTGAGAAGTAATAGCAGGACCAAACGGGAGCAGGAACTGGCCCAGCGTCCTACCGAGAGTTGATGGTGGAGGCCAGACTCAGACCCAGTTATCAGAATTCTAGATCTTTCCCTGGGTCTAGCCAGATTAGATGGTCAGCCACCTATAGAGATCTGAGGCTCCACAACTGTGGTTCCATAGTATACCCAGCTCCTACTATACCAAAGGGAAAGGGGAAGAATTAAGGGGACGATGGGAAAGATCGTGGGGAAAGACATTAGGGAATAACAGTGAAAGACTGAGAGCCAGTCCAGAAACCAAAGGAGTTGGGTCCCTGTCTCATGTCCCAACACTACAGTGTATGGGCTCTCAAACCCCATAGCCAGCCCCACCCTGGGGACTATTGAAGATGGAAGGAAGGGGATTAAGGATATGGGGCATGCATGGGGCTAAGAATATTCTCCAATGATCCCAGTGCCCGAAGGTCAGGGAATGCTCATCCTGACCTCCACCATCCTGTGAAGCATAGGCCTTTCTCAGAGGCTTATGGGAATAGAGCTTTGTTTGTGTTAAGGAAGTAGAACTGGGGATGAAGATGCAGAACCTGTGAGGGAGGGAAAAAAGGTAAAATTGTAAAGAAGATAAAGTTGTCTCCTTCTGGCCACTACTGCCCTCACCCTTGGGCTCTCTACTCCAAATCAGGTTTTTAGTATGCATTTCCCAGATCATTGCCTCTAGAGTAAGAAGACCCGGATTTGAGTTCTGCATTCTCTTGGTGACCTTGGGTGATACCTCTTTGGATCTCGGTTGTCTCACTTATAATAAAATGAAGCTATTGGTGATTGGGGCAGCTAGGTGGCACAGTGAGTAGAGCACGGGACCTGGAGTCAGGAGGACCTGAGTTCAAATCCGACCTCAGACACTTGACACACTAACTGTGTGGTGTTGGGCAAGTCACTTAACTGCAATTACCCTGCCTTCCCCCCTGAAAAGAAGGTGAAGGTATTGGAGGAGATAGTCTCCAACGGCCCATCTAGTTCTAAATCTATGATCCTATAACCAGGCAGTGCCGAAAGGGTCTGATTTGCAGCTCAGATTCACTCAAGAATGAATTTGTCATGTGTTCCTTTTCCCAAGAGGATTTGCATTTTAAGCCTCATCTCTAATTGTCTAAAAGGAAGGATTTATCCTGTGGGTAAAGGGATTTCAGGGAGCAGATGTCAGACTTGTTTTGGGAGGTATGGACAAAGGAACTTTCCCAGGGCCCTGAAACTATAATTTGAGGCTTTGCTCCTCTGCTTCAATTCCTGACCTCCCCAGCTTCCTTTAAGGCCCAACTAAAATCTTCCCTTCTGTAGGATGCCTTTTTTAACCCCTCCTCATTCCAGGGCTTTCCATCTTTTAATTATATCCTATTTATCCTATATGTAGTTTGCTTTGTATATATTTGGTTGCATGTTGTCTCCCCCATCGGATTGTAAGCTCCCTGAGGCCAGGGACTGTCTTTGTACCCTCAGTGCTTAGCACAATGCCTGACACATAGTTGATGCTTGATAAATATTGAATGAATTGAATAGCTATTGTATTAATGCCTCAGCTACTCCTGTTTCTGGTACCTCCGTGAAGCCAGCATAGACCAATTTTAATGTGGTTACTCGGAGTGGGGGGAGAGGAACTCCAAATCCCTGCATCAAGTACTCCTTCCAGCCCAGGGCAGCCTTGTTGGAGCAGTGAGTGGTAAGCTTCATGGTTTTCATGGACCTACTTGTCAAAGAGCAGGGCTGTTCGTCTCCCCAGTGAACTCCAGGAAAGAGGTCTGGGAACAGGGCAAACCTGAGAGGGCCGGTGTTGGAATTAATAAACAAGGGGGCAAGAGAGAGGTGAGGAGAAGAGTGGAACATACCTGAGCAGGAGAGGATTTGGCTGAGATCGAGTGAGTGAAGGGAGCAAGCTCCCCTCCTCCTTCCATCTGTTTGGTGGGGTGCGGTGTTGAGATTTGGAGCAATGCGCAAGACACAAGGGGGCACTGGGATTCTCAGGCACCAAGGGCATCAATACCAGCGGGACTGAGCACCAAGGCTTGGAGGATGTCAGACAGGGAAACGACACCTAACAAATGCTGCGATTCATCCACCATAACCAGCCGATGAACCTGTGGGTACAAGGGGCTGGGATTAGCAGGACGTGGCTGTGGCCCAATCGTGGCCGCATCATTATGTGACCACATAAGTGTAGCTCTGAAGGAAAAGTCATCATCTCTGGGCAGTTCAGCTAGTGAACAGGCAAAGGCAAGATAGGAATGAATAAGCACTGAGGGATAGGCATCTGACAGGTACACATTAAGGCTCTTTGACCTGGGAGAGTTGTGGATACCATGTATGTAGTGATGGGATGGTTGAAAGTGGCCAGGCCCTGTCCTGAGGTCAGGGTGGGCATGTCAAGGGTTCAGGGTCTCCCTGAGGGTGATGAAGCTCTGTGTGAATGGGGTTCGGGGGCAGGAGAGGACATGGTGGCATGGTCACCTGTTCACGGGCGATTCGGTCAATAACATCACCCAGGCTTTCGTGAGGCAGGCAGGAAATGATGCCCTCCAGACAGAGGGACCGCTGCCTCAATGCTTCACCAACACTCATATCCAGGTGGTTGTAGGTCTTTTGGGCAGCCAGGTGCTAGAGAAGAGAGAGAGAGAAAGTAGGAAGGGGGCAGGGATTATCAACACTCCCACCCTCTGGATTTCCTTCAGCTGCACAGAGGGTCCAGCTTCTACAGATTTCCACCTAGCTAACTCCAGTCTCAGACCTCCGCCTTTCCAACTCCCAACAAACATCTCCATTTTCCACCCTCAGCTTCTCCACGCTATTCCAAGCTACTTTAAGTAGGATACTTACTATGACATCAAATCGGGAATAGAGGCCCACAACCCGTCCTGGATTGGAGGAAGACAGAAAGGAAGGAATCAGAACTCTAAGGAGTACCTGTAATGAGAGCTTAGCACCAACTATTTCTTTGGCCCATTAGGTGGTGCCATAGTGCATAGAGTGTTGGGCCTGGAGGAATATAAAGACTCATATTCCCGAGTTCAAATCTGGCCTCAGACACTTACTAGTTGTGTGACCCTGGGCAAGTCACTTAACCTTGCTTGTCTCAGTTTCTTCATCTATAAAATGAGCTGGAGAAGGAAATGGCAAACTACTCCGGTATCTCTGCCAAGAAAACCCCAAATGGGGTCATGAAGAGTCAGATACAACTGAACAACTTATTTTGTTGGTGAGAGCTTTTAACTTAGAAAAGCATTTCCTTAGACTCACAGAATTTTGAAGTTGCAAAAAAGCTTAGCGATCATCCACAATGGATCTTTAGTCTTAGAGATGAGGCCCTAGAGCCCAAGATCACAAGGCAGTTAGCAGCAGAGCTTCTTTCTACTCAACACACAGATATTACCATATTGGATCCCCAAACCTCACTGGATCCTCAAAACTGCCTCATATGAGTAAGTTAGTTATTATTTCTCCTATTTTACCAGTGAGAGAACCTGAGGCACAGAGAGTTTATGTGGCTGATGAAGTCACATGAACTTGAACCGGTCTCTTGACTCTTGCTATAATATGATGCCTGGATCAGGGGATTCTTAACCTGAGGTCTATGAACTTAAAAAAAATTTTAATGACTATATTTCAACATAATTGGTTTCACTTATAATCTGATATATTTTATTTTATGCATTTAAAAACATTATTCTGAGGAGTGGACTACTAGACTGCCAGAGGAGTCCATGACACACACACACAAAAGTGAAGAACTCTATTTCTAAGCTGATTTTACAATTACTCTCTGACCTCATCATGAAGGTCTAAACTAAAAATCTGTCCACCCTCCCCAGAAGTATCTTTTCATAGCCCCCTCCCCTTGGCAAAAATACCAGACTCATTGACTACAGGTAGCGCAGAGACTCGGCGGTCTACGAAAATGTCCAGTGCAGACAGGATTGGGGCTGTGTCCAGCACCACAGCCAAGTCTCGGAATGTGCCAATGCCCAAGTCTTGGATAGATCGGGAAAGAAACTGTGGTCTGGGCAGCAGTGCACCCTGGGTATAAGAGTGGGTTAGGGGTTAGGGGTGGAAGAAAAGGATAAAGATCAGGAAAGAGGCCAGAGCTCCTTCCCCGGGAACACCAACCCAGATGTCACAGTGGGCCCAAAGCCTCTCTGCATTCCCTCCCAAGATCTCAGTCAATGATGCTGTACTGAGAGTATTGGAAATGTTGGGCAAATGCAAATCTATATAACTCGAGGTAAGGGTGGCACTGGGGGCAGCTGGGGGCCATAGGAGCCCAAATTGGGCAATGTTCTCCATAATGTTCCAGTGGGCTTAGAACCTCCCCTCCCCCCTTCCAGAGGCTCTCTGGACTTTTCCAGGTCTGAGTAGGGTCTTACAAAGATATGCAGGAACTTGAGCAGTCTCTTGTGTGTGAGGATGTGAAGCACATTGCCGGAGGCAGGATCCAGAACGGGCAGGCGGTGAATCCGGTTCTTGATCAGAGAATAAACGGCCTCAAACAGGCTGGGGAGGAGTGGCCGATGAGATGGAAGGAGTGAAAGGTGGGGGAAAGGGGGGGTTTAATTTAGAGACAGATCCCTGGGCATTGAAAAATGTTGGCATATTCTTCTCTTTCCTTGCCTCTACCCAGTGAGGCAAGCAGGGGAGGGTTGGTTTTTTTTAAATTTTATAATTTTTCATTATTTAATAGTATTTTATTTTTTTCTAATTACATGTAGAGAAAATTTTCAACACTCATTTTTTGAAATATTTTGAGTTCTATATTTTTCTCCCTTCCTACATCCCTCCCTCCTTCCACCCTGGATGTACCTTACACACACACACACACACACACACACACACACACACACACACACACACACACTCATGGAGTCTAGGGGTCAGGGCCACTTGTCTTCTTTGCTTCTAGGAGCCCAGAATCAAGTGAGTCTTAAAGAGGGGGATGAGACCCAAAAAGGATATTTGAAGACAAGATTGGGAAGGGGGACCTACCTGTCGTTGGGTGAGATGGAAACCAGTGGCTTGAAAGAGCCTTGAAGGTAGATCTCTGCAGGAGAGGGAGGATCAAGTGCAGAGAGCTGTATTCTCCTCTCTGGGGACTCCCCCAGACCTCTTCCCCACTATTCCCCCAGTTTCCCTAGTCCCCTTCCTGTATTTCGATTCCTAAGCAGAGTTCCCTTTGTCCCTTCCCTTAGTGCCACCTGCTCACCCCTCCAGGTCTGGATCGTGTGTTCCTCAATTTCATAGATCTGAACCTAGAGACAGAGAGATAACCTCTTCCGATTAGGCTTGGTGAGTCACACTCAAGCTCCCCAGCTTTCCCCTCCCACCTTCCTTCAATCCAACTGAGCCATCTGTTCAGGACTCACCAAGGGTGACCTGTAGTAACGATGGAGTACCAGGATGAAATCTGTGATAGTCAGCATGCCTGAGAAGTGGGGGAGAGAGACAGATCTGGTCAGCCTGGAGGACCAGCCCCAGTCCTGGTGCCGCTGTGAAGGCGGGGGCTTTGTCTTGGTTATCTTTGCTGCTTCCTTTTCTACTAATTCAGTGCCTAGTCCAGTGCTTAATGCATATTTGATAAAAGAATAAATGAATGACTTGATGCCCCAAAAGAGACAAATCTGAGACTCAGGTAGATATCCCACAGCATGGGCGCTGCTGGCAAGTACTTATCGTCCTCACACCACTTCCTACCCTGAGGTCTCCTCTTTTTTCCTTTTTCACTTCTTTTCCTTTTTCTCTTTCCCTTCTCTTCTTCTACTCTTCTTTTCTTTTTCTTCTCCTTTTCCTTCTCTGCCTCACAGGAGAACTGAATGGTAGGGGTTTGCCCTCAGTGCAGCCCAGTGTTGGAGAGGCTGGTTGCTGAGCTGCTATATAACCATGGCGTCTATTCTATGCATACCATCAGAGGATTATAGGATTTGGAGTGGGAAGAGACCTTGGAGATCACTCATTCCAACCCCTTCATTTTGCAGATGAGGAAACTGAGACCCAGTGATGTGACTTGTCAATATGACCCAAATATTAAATGGCATAGCTAAGATTTGGGCCCCAGAGCTTCACAAAAGAGACCCTGAATGCTCCAGGTATCTCCCCACCTTGGCCTGTAGGGGTTTCCCTACATATCTTCACCAAGACCTTTTCCTTCCCATTCACAGTCTTTCACTCACCCACAAAGCTCTGCTTCTGGCTGTCCCACAAAGGGGCTGCCCGTACCCCATTAGCCACAAGAGCAAAGAAGGCCTTCTTGATCTGGGAAGAAAGAGGAGGAAATGAGGCCATCTCTGGGTCAGATGCTACTATCTTGAACTCTGCATTAATACTACTGCTCCATCTAGGGGTCAAGAATCTTGGCATTCATTCAAGGCCTTCAACCATGTAGCCTCAACCTAACTGTCTCATCATCCTATTCTCTTTTGTGGAGTCTATCCTGGACAAATTGGATGACATCCCCATTCTTGACCTGCCCCTCCTGCCTCTGCTTACCCTCTTCCTCATGCTTGGGAATGATCTCCATCTATTAATGACTCACTGTTCCTACAAGAACTCCTCCATGAAACCTTCCCTGACCTCAGCCCCCAAGTGACCCCTACTCAAAATGTAGCACAACTTCCCTTTATGTCAGTCTCATTCTTCTTTATATTGCTGTTTGGGTGCTCACTTGTCCTTGTCCCTACTAGATCATAAGCTCTTTGAGAGCAAAACCTTGTGCAGAGTAGGGGCTTAATACACCCTTGTTGAATTTAAGTCCTTTTTTGCAAGGTCCTCCTTGCACCTTTACAACTACTCATAAAGCCAACCTTCATCTCCACCTCAGTTCCTCCATCTGTACTTAGAGCTACTAGGGAAATTGGGGCAGGTATATATCATGGAGGAGAGGATGGGGCAGAGGGTCAAGGGAAAGTTTAGACCAGGAGTGGAGAACCTGCAGCCTTGAGGGTCTCAAGTGTGGCCCTTTGACTGAATCCAAGTTTTACAGAACAAATCCCCTTAATAAAAGGATTTGTTCTGTAAAACTTGGACTCAGTCAAAAGGCTGCACCCCAGGACCTAGAAGGCCACATGTGGCCTCAAGGCCGCAGATTCCCCACCACTTAGAGAGGAACCAAGGGAATTTGGTGAGGCTGTGCAGGGGAGCAACTATGGGCAAAAGTGGAAGGGGTATCTGACACACTCAGGGGGTCTGGAGATCTAGGAATGCTTTTGTTTGATTATAGATTTGGGGCTCCAGGGTCCCAGGGATCTAGGAAGACCTTTGAGTACAGGTTTGGAACCCCAGGGAGCATAGGGAGGCCCTCACCTCTAGCATGGTATCAAAGATGACAAGCTTTGAGCTGGTAGCCATGGCATCATAGCAGCTATGTTCCTGCATGAAGTGCATGTAGATCTGGGCTCCTGGGTGGAGCAGTTCTTCATCCCAGCCCAGTTTGGGCAGGAGGACCTGTGGTGATGGACTTCTGGTCACTCTCCCTGGAATCTCCCCTTCCTGCCCCACTGATAAAGTCTCCGGCTCCAGGGATATGTCCCCTGATGGTATAGATGTGAGCCCTGCACGCATAGGTGTGGAGTCCAAGTCTATGGCTTCTAGCCCCCAGCTAATGGAATCCGATCCTGGGAATGTGGCAGCTTGGCTCTGGGATACATCTTCTGAGGAGGTAGACACAGACTCAGGCCTTGCCAGGACACCTGCTAGGAAGATGATGATAACATCTTACATTTATCCAATGCTTTCTACTTTACCAGTGGCTCTCTTATTTTGTCCCCTCAGCAAACCCATGAAGCATTGGGTATTATCATTCCCATCTTACATATGAGAAAACTAAATTGCTAAGTTGTTGAGTAAATTGAGGTTTGGAGATATGAAGAGATTTGCCCTAGGTCATCCAGCAAGCTTGAAGAGGAATTGAGGCTAAAACTCAGGTCTTCTGACTTCCACTGAGCCAGTTTCCTTCCCAGAAGATGAAACTAAAGCATTGAGATCATGGCCAGGTCCTAGTCCTGGATTCTATAGGAAATCAGAGGCAGTCTAAACTCCAATTGTCCCTCCTCTCTCTCCCCAATGGGCCCATTCCTCACCCTGGGGGCTGTCTCCTTCCTCCAAGATAGGGGGGTCTCCTTCTTCCACAGCCTCTTGCCTCATCCACCTGGAGGCCTTGGCTCCCTGGTCATCACAGCTCTTCTCTGGGCTGGTATTCATGCAAGGAAGTGGCTTTGTAGGGCTGTCCCCTGAGTAGCTCACTTCTGTGTGAGGAAATAGAACTTGGGTAGTAGAGAAAGAGAGAGCCAGTGGGAGGGAGAGATAAGTGAAGAAGAGACAAGATGGAAGAAAGAGAAGGAAAAAGAGGAGGTAACAAAGATGAACAAAGAGGAAGAAGAGGAGACAGTGAAAAGGAGAGGAAAGGGAAGGAAAGATCATGGGATATGGGGATGAGGTCACAGGGATAGAGGGATTTCAGGCAAGGGAAGAGGAGGTAAGAGACGTGGGAAGTGAACATGAGGCCAAGCAGTTCCTACCCACCTGGTTGTTCCACCATATCCCACATGGTTGTTTCAAGACAAGGTCTGTGAGAAGAAGGCAAGGTGAAGGGTAGGAGAGGATGGCAACCCAAGCCTCAGCTCCCCTGAGCCCAAGGGACTGCAGCTGTACCCCACCCTCTGTCCCTTTAGACTCCCTCTATTCCCTCCCTGGGGCCCCTGTACCCAATGTAGGGTGTGTTCCTGCTCAGGCTGCATCCGGCCAGTGTCGTGCTGACTAAAGCTGTGGCAGAGACTATTCTGGGCCCCAGCTCTCTGGCTCCCTGCCCCCACCAGAGGATCAGTTTCTCTTTGGCTCAGTGTCAGACCAATGGGAGGGAGGGGCTCCTCCTAGCCCAGCTGCCCCAGGCCTGCCTGGTCCAGCAACCCTGTGGACACTTGCCAGCCTTGGAGACAGGGAGAAGCATACAGGTGCTTTTTTTGAGGGTGGGGGGAGAGAAACATCCAGATTATCTCTGGGACCCAAGAAACCTGCCTCCACAGACTGCCTAGCATTTCCTCTGAGAAAATTTAAAGAAGGGTACAAGGGTACAAGGGTAAATCAGTTCCCAATAGGAGGCTATGGGAACTGAAAGGTGGTAAGTAGTGTAGATAGTAGTGGGAGCAGATGAGAGCTATCTAGAGGTCTACCCCACTAAGCATAAGACTTTCCTTTCTTTGGTTAGCAGCTACCCTCAACCCCTAGAGGAAAGATGTCAATTTGGGGGTATAGATGAGGAGACTGAGTCAGAGGGAAATAGGGATTGGGAAGACAGGGAGGCATTTGTCTGGGGGTGGAGTGTAGGGTTAGTCTAGAGAAAATATTGGAAGAGGGGACTAGAAGGAAGACAGGGAATTACTGAAAGCAGCTGGCCTTCTAGGGCAGGAGGGAGTGGGGGATGAGGAACCTTCCTACAGGCAAATAGAAGGTAATAAAAAGCCTTAGAAGGGAGCAGAAAGGATACTTTTTAGCAGGGATATGGGCTCTAGTGCTTTGAGAGCCTTCGGGGCTCTCCAGTAGGTCTTGGGGGAGGTGAAAATTAGTTTTCCCACCCCAGCCCTCAGTCAGGAGAGGTATTTTGGAGTGTATTAGAAATAGGGCACTCCAGGGTCCAACTAGACTCCCCTTTTGCCTGTGAAGTCCTCACTGCTCTTTGTGCCAGCAGGCTAACAGCCCAGTTCTGGTATCTAACCTCCCTGTCCCACCCCTTGGCATGCCTGGAGCCTGAGTCACAATCCTAATGAGGAATGCTGACCATGCTCCCCTTGGTTCTCCCTCCTCACTCTGAGGCCTAACCTCCCTTCCTTCTGAGTTCTTTCCCATTATTACTTCAAGCTACCCCTCCTGACTTCTTTTTCTAGGGGGAAAAGTAGTGTGATGGGAAGAGCTCTGGAACTTAAGACCTGTGAACAATGCAATGTTCATAGACCTGGGCTCCAGAGGACCGTGATGAAGCATGCTTCCTAGACCTTGGCCCAGAGGGAAATGGACTAGAGGTGCAGAATGAGAAGGACATTTCCAGACATGGCCAATGTGGGGGATTCGTTTTGCTAGGCTATGATTATATATTGCAAGGGAGGGTTTAAAAAATTGGAGGGAGAGGGAGGAAGGGGGCAAATGATAATGATGCCAAGAGCCAACAAATCAACAAATATTTATTAAGCTCCAGCAATGATAGTAAGTGATGGGGACACAAAGAAAGGCAAAAGACAGCCCCTGCTCCCAAGGAGCTCACAGTCTAATTGGGAAGACAATAGGAAAACAACTATGTGCCAACAAGATATGTGTGTGTGTGTATATATATATATATATATATGTCTATACATATATTATATATAATGAATTGATATATACAGAATAAATAATCACCAGAAAATGCTAAGGGGGATCAGGACAGGCTTCTAGTAGAAGATAGGACTTTAGCTGGGAAGCCAGGGGATGGAGATGAAGAGGGAACAAATTCCAGGCATGGGTGCTCATTGAACCAGCAAAAATGCCAGGTGTCTGGAGAGAGAGTCAGTATCTTAGGCTTCTTGGAGAAAGATTTGAGCTGAGACTTCAAGGAAGCTAGGGAGCCTGGAAGCCGTGATAAAGAGGGAAAGAATTCCAGACCTGGGGAATAGCCAGTGAAAATACAGAGTTGAGAGATAGGAAGCTTCAAGATGGATCAGTGGATAGGGTGCTGGGCCTGAAGTCAGGAAATCCTGAGTTCAAACATGACCTCAGATGCTTACTAGCTGTGTAACTATGGCCAAGTGACTTGGACCTCTGTCTGTTTTCTCTTCTGTAGGATGGGAATAATGATAGCACCCACTCCCGGGGTTGTTGAAATGAGATAATGCTTGTAAAGCACTTAGAATGTATTTAATACCTTTATGTTTCCTAATGCTCCCCTTAGCACTCCATCTCATTGTGGAGGAACATAAAGGAGACCAGTGTCATAGGACTGTCAAGTACAGTGGGGCGGCCAGGTGGGATAGGGTGTAAGAAGACTGCAAAGGTAGGAAGAGGTCAGGTTTTGAAGAGCTTTAAAAGCCAAACATAGGATTTGGCTTCAAGGAAACAAAGTGGTGCTGCTGAATCTTTCAAAAATGCACAGAGGAAGTTCAGAGGAAGATGCAAACAAGATGGCTTTGAAACAAAGTATTGAATTTATTGTATACTTAAAGTTGCAACTTATGTAATAGAGATACACAGTTTCATAGACAATCATCTTTTCTGCTGTTTTGTGTCTAGACATGTTCGTGTTTGTTGGTGTTTGTTAAGTTCAGGGTAATAAAAAATAAGATTAAAAAAAAAGTTCTGGGCCAGAGCCAGGACACCTGGGTTTCAGTACTGATTCTGCCACTAACTTTCAAGACCCTAGGTCTCAGTTTCTCTTTCTGTAAAATGGAGATAAACAAGTTAAACAATTAATCAATAAACATTTATTAAGCACCTACAATGTGCTAGGCACTGTTCTAAGTGCTGGGGATGCAAAAAAAGGCAAAAGATACTCCCTGACCTCAAGGAGTTTATAATCTAAAGGGGAGACAACATGGAAACAAATATATAGAAGCAAGCTATATACAGGATAAACAGGAAATAATTAATAGAGGGAAGGCACTGGAATTAAAGAAGTGCTGGGAAAGGTTACCTGTAGAAGGTGAGATTTTCCTTGGGACTTAAAGGAAGCCAGGTTAGTCAGCAGGGTAGAGTTGAGCACTTCAGGCATGGGAGACAGCTGGAGAGAAGGCCTAGAGCTGAGAGATTGTCTTATTTGTGTAACAGCCAGACCAATGTCACTGGATTGAAGAGTATGTGTTGGAAGTAAGGTGTAAGAAGACTGGAAGGTAGGAGGGAGCTAGGTTAGGAAGGGCTTTGAATGTCAAAGAGAATTTTATATTTGATCCTGGAGGCAATGGAAAGCCATCGAAGTTTATTGAGTAAGGGAGTGATAAAGTTGAACCTTCACTTTTGGAAAATCCCTTTGGTAGCTGAATGGAAGGTGGATTGGAGTAGGGAGGCTATTGGGTGTGAGATAACGAGGGTCTGTTCTAGAGTGGTAGAAGTGTCAGAGGACATAAAGGGGCAAGCTTTCTGAAAATTTTTTAGTCCTATGAAAATGTAAGCTATGATTCCTTTTTTCTTTTTTTTTCTCCTGAGACAAATCCTCATACCCCTCCCCCTTCAACTCCCTACCTTGTAGGTCCATCTGGACATTAGATGCTGACTTCCAGATACCAAGGCAGATGGGTAAACGCCAGCTTGGCTTGCATAAAGATATAGAGCTCATATTCAGTAAATTTACCCCTCTACCCAGAGATCTGCTGGCAAATAACTGAAAATGCACCAAACTGTTAACTATAAACATAATTATTAAGTATAAATTTTCTCTATCACTTTCTTAAGTCTAGAGACTAGATTCAGGGCTAGACTAGGTCTAGACTCTAGACAATCAATGAAGCAATAAGTGAAAGACTGATTTGTAGACTTCCAAGGTGTAAATGCTTACACTGTAATTTTAACAATCAACTCTCACAAGGGGGTTTGAGCTGACTCCAGATCATCTCTGTCCCTGCCCCAAATGAGACACTTCTTTTCTATCAGATCCTGTCCTGAAATGTACCTTCCTAATCCTCTAGGCCTTTGAATACGAATTCTATCAATACAAATCCATATCTGTTCTGGTTAGTGAAAAGAGGCCTTGATTGAATGAGAGACAGGAAACCTGGGTTCTGATCCCGACTGCCATTATTTAGCCAAGGTGGTGTTGGTTAAGTCACTTTGCTGACCCAGGCCTCAGTTTCTTTATCTGCAAATAAGTGGGGAGAATAAACCCTGCTTATCTCTTAGAAGGGTTATGAGGATCAAATAACTATGTGAAGTAAGGCACTATCATTCTAATTTTTTCCTCCACATTAACATTACATAAATGAGATACCAGACTTGAATCTTGCCCTGTTGTTACCTACCAGGCCTGAGGTCTTTTCCTCTGTAGGGTAGCTTCCTATCTTAATGTACACATCCATTCAATGGACAATTTAATAGCACTACCAGGCAAACGTCCCTCACTCATCTGGCCTTTCCCCCTTCCGTCAGGGACATTCTTCTGCTACCTCAGCACTGTCTGAATTCCTGACCACCTGCTGCCCTTCTTTCTTCATTCTTTCACACCCTTTGAACTTGATTCTCCTACTTCATAGACTGTGTAGCTTCCTTGGTTGAGAAAAAAATGATGGTGGTTTCTTAGGGCCCAGCGTCCCCTGCTGGTCTTCTTTTTCCTATACAATTAAGGCAAAGAGGTTCCTGTTTTAGAGTTCCTAGAGAAGAGATTCACAGGATGCTAGAAGTGAGATACTTTTGGGGTCATCTGATCTATTCATTCCCCACCCCTGTTTTACATGGGAGGAAGCTGAGGCCCAGTGAGTCACTGGCAGAATGAGAAGGAGAACCCATGTCTCCTGAAGCCTAATCCAGGATTACGCTATTACTACTCCATGCCAACATAATCTTATGAAAGTCTGTCCCTGTCACTTTAGATCCCTCAGTGGCTGAAGCTCAAAGTTCTTTCTCCCACCTTCAATTTTCCCCAGGGCATTTTGCCTGAATTTCTTCTTTGTACTAATCACATTTTCCCTTGTTTTATAGTGATCTGGATGCATATTATAGACCAACTACTGGACTCTATGCCCCTTGAGGGCAGGGACTATATTGTTTTTTTTTCATCTTTGTTTCTTTCCTAGTACCTAGTGTAGCAAGGAGGTGTCTTGTGTGGCTCGAAGGGAGGCAGAATAAACATTTCAAGCATCTCCTCCACCCCAGGCTTCTCCAAGGGAAACTTCAATTCCTGCCAGGAAATGAAGCAGGAGATTGGGGCCAGAACCTGGCCACTCAACTTTTCCTCAGAGAGAGGGGCTACTGGGTTAGAAACATATCTATGTTCTCCCTGAAATATTCTTAGTCTAGGAGATGAAAGTTTTAGATTTAAGCTAAACTCCTGAATGCCAAACTTTATATCCTAGGTTTGATTCCCTTCCACAAAATGCCAGTATCGTGATAAGCATATAAAGCAAAAAGCAAAGACATCCATTTTTTTCAAGTTGATATAAAAACAGAAAACAGAGAAAGTATACACAAAAGAATATATACCAGATAACAGAGTGTGAAGGTGCTCTCCCATTGGGAGTGAGGTAACTCAGCCTGAGAGAGGGGGGGGCAGAGATAGAGAGACAGAGAGAGGGAGAGACACAGAGAGAGAGAGAGAGAGAGAGAGGCAGAGAGAGACAGAGAGAGAGAGAGAGGGAGAGAGAGAGACAGAGAGAGAGAGAGAGACAGAGAGAAACAGACAGAGAGAGGAAGACAGAGACAGAGACAGAGAGAGACAGAGAGGCAGCAGACAGAGATAGAGAGAGAAAAAAATAGAGAGAGAGGAAGAGAGACAGAGACAGACATAGAAAGGAAGAGAGAGACAGGGAGAGGCAGGCAGAAAGACAGACAGACAAACAGAGAAGAAAAGATAGAGAGGAAGAAAGAGAGACAGAGAGAGAAGAAAAGAGAGGGAGAGAAAGACAGAGACAGAGAGAGAAGAAAAGAGAGAGGAAAAGAGGTAAGAGAGAGGAAGACAGAGAGACAGAGACAGAGAGAGAAGAAAAGAGAGAGAGGAAGATAGAGACAAAGAGAAGGAAAGAGAGAGACAGGCAGACAGAGACAGAGAAGGAGGAGAAGGAAGAGAGAGAGAGAGAGAGAGAGAGAGAGAGAGAGAGAGAGAGAGAGAGAGAGAGAGAGAGAGAGATTCCCAGATCTCAGCCAAAGGGAAATTCTCTGAAGTCTCCAGAGTAACAAAGTGAGAATAAAGACATGATCAAAGTTCTACATGTTGGCTTCTCCCTAGAGACTTTCTCCCTTCATGGCCCTGAAGAGAGTCTGGAATCCCATATGTCTTCTCTCTCGACATTGATGTAAAGTAAGAGCAAAACCCAAAGAGGTTGAAGAGCCTTTCTCTTCTCTCTCACTTTGGTGTCTGAGATCCCAGAGAGTACACAGCCTGAAGAGGATTGAAGAAAAGAGCTCTTTCTGCTCTGGACAGCTAGAAGCAAGATCGTAGATAAGAGTTGGATCATCTAATCCAAATCATTCATTTTACAGATGACAGAATTTGTTCCCAAAGTGTTCACATCTTGTCCAAAGTCACATAGTCAGTTTCCTAATTCTCACTAGATTATGCTGCCCTTGAAGTTAGTCTAGGTTCAAGATATCAAATCCTAGGGTTCTCTTTCTCTTATAGTCCTCAGAAAATACCTAAAGGAGAAACTGAGGCACTGAAGAGGCATGGAACTTAAATTGGAGTCAAATGAGAGCAGGGACAGAACTAGGGATAGGATCTTGGGGTCTCAGTTCCCAGACCAGAGTTGTAAGGGAGCCCATTCTACTTTGGGGCTGCACTGTCAGGAAGATTTTTCCTAAACATCAAGCTCAGGTCTGCTTCTCTGCTTCTCCACTCCTTGCTCTTCACTCTGATCTCTGAGGCCATGCACAATCCCTTTTGCACATGACAGCCTTAGAAGTACTCCAAGGCCACTCTAAGGCTTCACTTCTTCAGTTTCTGGAATTCATCTTCTCATAGTATGACCTTAGCTTTCTTTACCATCCTGGTCACCTTCCTCTGAATGCTCTCCAGTTTGTCAGTTTTTTTTTCTGAAATGTGGTGCCCAGAATTAAACCCAAGGCTCTAGGTGGGGTCTGCCCAGAGCAGAGAACGATGGGACCTCATATCACAGCAAACTGCCAGATCACTCTTTATATTCATATCAAACTTTTTGTCCCTAACAATGGGACCCTTCCCTTTCTCCTCTTCTTTTCCCTGAATGTTTTTACTCAAATTATTATCTAGAGATACTTCTCCCATTCTGTACTTGGTCAGAGAATAAACAGCCTCAAATAGTCTGGGGCAGAGTGGCTGATGAGATGGAAGGATTAGAAGGTAGGAGGAAGGGGGGGTTAGTTTAGAGATGGATCCCTGGGCAAGACTTGAAAAATGATAGCATATTTTCAATTTAATAATTTAAAAGTTACTGGTACCTTCATTTCTGAACATATCTCTTTTCTTGCCTCTACCCAGTGAGGCAAGCAGGGGAGGGTTTTTTCATTATTTAATAGTATTTTATTTTTTTCCAATTACACGTAGATAAAATTTTCAACATTAATTCTTTGAAAGAGTTTGAGTTCCAAATTTTTCTCCCTTCCTAACTCTCTCCCCACTTCCACCCCAGGTGTGCCTTACACACACATACACACACACACACACAGAGTCTAGGGGGTCAGGGCCATTTGTATTCTTTGTTTCTAGGATTGGGATGAGCCCAGAATCAAGTAGATCTTAAGAGTGGGGATGAGACCCAGAAAGGATATTTGAAGACAAGATTGGGGAGGGAGACCTACCTGTCATTGGTGAGATGGAAACCAGTGGTTTGAAAGAGCCTAGAAGGCAGATTTCTGCAAGAGAGGGAGAATCAAGTCCAGAAAGTGGTATACTCCTCTCTGGGGACTCCCATAGACCTCTTAAGTTAACTTAATTAACTTAATTATTTCTCTGAGCCTTAGTTTCCACTTTTGTAAAACTAAAGGGTTGGATTATATGATGATGACCTTAGTATCTCCTGGAGGGAACCTCTGAACTGGGCTGATATGGAGTTGAGGGGACTGATATCATCTCTTTGGCACTGCCCAGTTCTGCCCTACATCTTCTTGCCTACTGGTGAACCACGTGGGGAGATGTGGCAGGCTTCAGATGCGCTGAAAGATTAAAAGGGATCCCTCACTCTTACTTAGAGACTGAACTGGAAGTTCAGCTCAGATCAGACAGACAACAACAAGCACAGCAAGATGAACAGAATGATTCAAGGCCAAAAAAGAGAATATAGGTTTTATCCTCCCAGGATTCTACTGCTACTGGGTCCCTCGATCCACTGCCCTGCTAGCCAAGTCATCGAGGAATGGCCAACTGGAGAATGTAGGATTTAAAAGCTGGAAGGGACCTTAGAGATAATTTCATTTTATAGATAAAAAGCATGTCAGAAGAGGTGAGTGTTTTGCTTAAGATCACATAGCAAGTAGATAGACTGGACTGGAAAACCCTCCTCCCAAAACATTGTCTTCTTGCTTGGCACCAGGACTCTCAGGTCCCGTTCATAGTTCTATTCAGAAAAATTGGGCAGTATGCTGAGAATCAAAGGAAAGTCCTTCTGCGAGCCAGTTTATCCTAGATTGGATCTGCCTTACACCTTTGAAGATTATAGCAAGAGAGAGTCTGCACCCCTCTTACTGTATTCTTTACTCCTCTTGAGTGTCTCTGTTGCTAGTTAGCCAGCCCGTCAATGAGCATTTATTAAGTACCTATTATGTGTCAGGCACTGTCAAAGAGAAAGATTGTCCCTGTCCTCGGGGAGCTTACAATCTAATGGAAGAAGACAAAACAGAAAAGGAAGATGAAAAGGGAGGTGGGAGGGAAAGACAGCGGCCCAGGAGAAGACTGGAAAAGTCCAAAGGAGTGCAGCCAGGTGGGAAGCGAAGAGATGGCTGACTTGGGGTGCTCCTTAAACAGAAGATCTAGGAGGAGCTATCTTCTCCACCCCAGTGGCAGAGGATACTGATGAGATATGAGTTCCAGGCCGATGTGATCATGCAGGATGAAGAGGCCCCTGGGCCTGATGGAAAATCCTCAAAATGACTAAGTGGTGTATCTACAGTCACATGGAAGAGGCAGAATTTGAACCCAGGTGCTCTGACTCCAAAACTAGCAATCTTTCCACTGCATCTTTTTTTTGTTTTGCTTAGTTTTTCTTTTTTTCCCCACTGCATCTTGCAGCCTTTTTGGCTGCCTGTTCCTCAAGTACTGTCTTCTATGTGAAGGCTTTCCTGATTTCCTCCAGCTGCTAGTGCCTGTGCACATTGTCCCCCTGGAAGAATATAAGCTCCTTGAAGGCAAGGACTGTTTGTCTTTGCGTCCATCCCCCGCACCTAGTACAGTGTCTGGCACATAGTAAGTACTTAAAAAGTTTTTGCTGATTGATTATTTTCAGAAGTGTGTTGCAATGTCTTTATTTGACCACAGCAACCTTGTTGTGATCTGAATTCGTTTAGCCACTGTTCTGTTTGGCTGCCAACTCCCTGTCTCTTTCTTTGGCAATGATAAGACAGATGCCACCTCCTTGGAGCAGAGAAATCCAAGTCTTATTACCTTTGCCACTAGCAAAAATGATTGAAAGCCTGGTGGCAAAGGTGTTGTCATTGGCATCATTCATGTGGATACCATCAAAGGAACCAGAATGTCTCTCCCAGTTGGTGATCACACCAATTCACCCCAAGACAGCTCCAGCAATCCCCATGCATGGGTTATCAGTATCTAACTTGATGAAGTTGGTAATTTTGTCACTCTCCAAATCCGTCTGAATGGTGTCAATCCTTTTGATCTAGATGGTGGATGGTGTGACTGTTATGGGCCACAATGTGAAAGATACCTTTCATGCCCACAAAAGACCTTTCTCACTTGTCATGATTTATACTTGCCTCCTCAGAAGTGATGCAACAGACAGCAAAGGGGCCCTCATTGTCACATACCAGATGGAAATGTTCTCCTGTTTTTTCAAAGCTGATGATTTCCACAAAACCAGCAGGTTAGGTCATGTCCGTGAAGATCTTACCATCCATCATAATGAACCACTGTACACAGATCTCTTAAACCTGGTCTCCTGTCAAATTTCAGAGGAAGATGATGTGCTCACTATCTATTATCATGATCTGTGCTTGTGTTAAATTGTGTTAAATTCTTTTACTAGACACAAGGTGCCCAACAGCCAGGACAGCCTTCTCTTCTCTAAATGTTGGATATCTCTAACACACATGCTCAACACACAATAGATTTTTATTTTGGCCTCACTGGTGATGCCACTGTAGAAACTCCCAGTGAGGAAGCTTCCCCTAGTAGTGCTAATCTGTAACTGCTCTGAAATCTGTTGTTGTTTGTCTTTTGTTCTTGAAGAAGACTATGACACCAGGGAAGTGATGCCATGACATGCAAGTGAATTGGATTGAACTGAGGGAGGGCTGTGCAAAGTCACCAGCCATCTGGTGGCCAGTGGTGAGATACAGATAAAAACAACTGGAGATGGCACTGGATATAGTGGGAGACGTTGGCCTTTTTAAGCTAAGGTCTTTGATCTGGTCTCAGTTTGACTGAGGTAATGCCCATTCTGTGATTAAGGATAGGTTAGAAATGAGGCAGAGAATGGCCTCTTTACCTAGTTAAAAAAAAAAAAGGAAGGAAGAAAAGAAAAATTAATCTGGAAGGGGAAGACCCTTAGGGCTTTTTTTTTTTGGCCAAAGCAGAAACAATTGCTATTTGCATTCACTCTGAGCCAATGGGGCCCAAGAGAAGGAAGGAAGAGTTTCAGTCAGGAAGAGTAGTCTTAGAGAATTGCTGGGGATGTGGAGATGTCAGGTGATTTGCCCAGGGCCACACAGCAAATATAAGACAGAGGTAAAACTTGAATTGAGTTCTTCTTGAGTATGAAACCAGCTTTCTTTCCAAAATGCCTCTACATACCAGAAGTGCTTAATGTTTGTTAAATAATCATAACAGCAAGCATTTATGTGCCAGGCACTGTGTGCTAAGTATTTTACAAAAATTATTTCATTTGATCCTCACAACAACCTTGAGAGGTAGGTGCTGTCACTATCCCTATTTTCTAGTTGATGAAACAGAGGTTAAGTGACTTGACCAAGGCCACCCTGCTAGCAAGTATCTGGAGCTAGATTTGAACTCAGGTCTTCCTGACATCCACTACTCCACACAGCCAACAAGTGAGCATAGGGATATAAATTATTGGCTAAGTCATGAGGGGGAATTCCTTCAGCAGACCTATTTCCCCTTATTTCATTTTTCTTTTCATTCCCTCTAGGCCTCTACTCTCCAACTGAGGTTGTTTTAACCTGGTAAAGGGGAAAGAAGGGGAGAAATTGCAGAGAGGAGAGGAAAGAGGAAGGGAGCCCAGATGAGATGATGGACTCAGTGTGCAGAAAGAGACATGTATATTTGGACATAGCAAATGAGGGAATTTGTCTTGCTTGACTATGCATATTTATTACAGGGATTTTGTTTTTCTCTTTCCCTCGCCACCCCTCCCCATGGGTTGGGGGAGGAAATAGATTTGTATTAATTAAAAAACAAAAATCTCATCTAAAAGAGAAGGAAGGGGAGGGAAGAGGAAGAGGGAGAAGAGGGAAGAAGAGGGGCAAGTGATGAAGGTGAGAAAGGAGCCTGTAGGCATAGATGCCCTTAGGCTGGTTAAATTTTGGACAATTCTCCAGTTTTGCCACAAGGTTGCGCTGTGACTCTGTGCTTAAATTCCTAGGGAAGGGTGGAAGGAGGGAGGGGATGGGTTGGGGTGGGGGGGATCCTAGACTGCCCTTAATGGCCCTAGTTACCAACTGAACTTGTGAAAGGCTTACTAGGTGCTGGGAGCCCACCACAATCTCACCATATCATCTCTTACATCCTCTTGGGGGGCTGAGTCCCTCACATTTTGCCAAGTTCTTTACTCCTACCTTCCCAGGGCAGGAAGTTCTGTACCTCAGTTTCTCCAGGCGTGCTTCTTTCTACTTTTGGAACACCTGAGATCATGTTACATGTCAGTCCAACTCACTTTCGATGACCCCAGAAGCTAGTCCCAAGGGGGAAATCTCTAGAGATGCCCCTTGAGTTCAACCGCTCCCATTCCAAGCCTGCTGGAAAGTGAGTTAAGCGGAAACAAATGTTCCCTGGCTCTCAACCCAACCCAGCCCTGGTGGGTGGCCCCTCCCTCCCTTCTCTGCTAGCCCTTTTCCTCAGCCCCTGCCCCACTTTCCCTTTTCCCCCATTCCCCTCCCTCTTCTTTCAGTTATTCCTCCCTGAGACTCTAGCTAGGTAAAGAGGATGAAGAGGGATGAAGATGTTGTGGACAGTGTGTTTTTAAGGGGAGACTGAGCCTCAGGCTAAGGTATTCCAGAGACCATTGGCTTCCATGGAAGAATGATAATAGCTAACACTTACATGGCACTTTAAGGTTTGCAAAGTCTTTTACAAATATTTCATTGGAGCCTCACAACAACCCTGGGGCTTGTGGTATTATTATCCCCATTTTATAGACAAGGACACCGAGGAAACCAGAATTAAGTGATTTGCCTAGGTTGCACATCCTAGAAGGGGTTTAAGAGAAAACTCTAATGTGTTATCATTCAAACCCTTTTGAATTTTCCAGCCCTTTTCATAGAGAGACCCAGACTTATTAATTAGGGATAAAATTATGGCCAGGTGCAGGAACCTGGGTGTATGAGTTCCCATTTTTGCCAAGTGGAGTCACATTCTGGGGATTTGGGTGGGCTGGGTCTAAGTTGTACACAGACAATAAGCTAGGAGTGATATTAGTTATGATAGAGAAGGGCAAAGAAATGAACTCTTTCTCTCTCTAGGGGTTAGGCCCCTCCCTTCTCCATTCCCTTGGGATCCAGAGACCCAGGATCCCTTCAGAATTCCCAAGCACTGTCCCACAGTAAAGAGAGTTAGAGCCAGTCACAGGATGGGAAGAAAAGGAGGGAGGAACAGAGGGGGAATATTGCAAGGAGAAGGGCCCAAATTCCCAGGCTCTGGCTGCCTTAGGCATTCTGGGAAATAGAGACAGATAGAGAGACACAGGCAGAAACAGCAACAGAAAAACTGAAGAATTATGGAGACAGGGAGACAAGGACATAATAGAAGTAAGAAAAGGAATGGAGAAGGGAAAAAGAAGAAAAACAGGGAAGAGAGCTCTCTAGAGATTGAGCCTGAGGGTTTTGCTTTCAGCCTGGAGCAATCCTGATGTTATCTCACCCCTGCCTGTTGGCTGCTTTCCCCGAGCTCTCCTGCCCTGCCTCCATTCTCTGTCCTTCCCACTGCCCTTTCCTATCCACCCGCCTTCTAAGGAAGCATGAACAGGTTCCCAGGGCTCAAGGCAGAGAGTAGGAATTGGACTCCTGAGGAAAACACTCTATGGGGTCTTGGAGCAAGGGAGTGGAGTGCAAGAAAGAGACCTGGGCTAGTCTGTCCAAAGTTCTCTTCTAGGCCATTCTGTTCCATACTTGCTCCAGTTCTTCCCTTACTCCAGCTGCTGAGAATCTGCCCATGTGGTCAAGGGTGTGAGTGTTTATCTCTGTGTGACCCACTCCCATCTGAGGATCTGAGTGTCTGTCCATGCATATTCATCTCCATTTGATAAATGTTGATTAAATTCATATTCTGTACAAGGCGTCCCTTAAGGCTTCCTCTGATGCCCCATGCTGGAATGGAGAAGGCCCTGCATTCCTGAAGGTGATGCTAGCCCAGCACAGGTTCTGCTAGGTCCTGCCAAGCTGCAAAACTTCACAGATGGGTCTGGTGACAGACTGTCACTCAAGGACCAGACTCTCTAAGTTTAGAAAGGTATATCACCGACAAGTGATGAAATTTTTTGGCCACTGCAACACATGAAACCATCTACTGGGGTTTGGAGGGCTTTCAATCTGAGTCAGTGAAGGGAGCACCCACACTGAGGAAATTTTTTCTTTTTTAAACATTTCTTTGTTTATTTTTAGTTTTCAATATTTACTTTTTTAAGATTTTGAGTTCTAAATTTTTCCCCTTCCCTCCTCAGGATGGTATGCAATCTGATACAGCCTATACATGTGCAATCATATAAATATATTTCCACATTAGTCATATTATAAAAGAATTAGAACAAAAGGGAAAAACCATGAGAAAGAGAGAAAATAGTATGCTTTGATCTGCATTCAGACACCACAGTTCTTTTTTGGGATGTGGGTAGCATTTTCCATCATGAGCCTTTTGGCGTTTCTTAGATCCTTGCATTGCTGTGAAGAGCTAAGTCTATCAAAGTTGGTCATTGCACCATGTTGCTGTTACTCTGTACAATGTTCTCCTGGTTCTGCTCACTTCACTCAGCATCAGTTCATGTAAGTCTTTCCAGGTTTTTCTGAAATCTACCTGCTCATCATTTCTTATGGAACAATAGTACTCCATTCCATTCACGTACCACAACTTGTTCAGCCATTCCCCAATTGATGGGCATCCCCTCAATTTCTGATTCTTTGCCACCACAAAAAGAACTGCTATAAATATTTTTGTACATGTGGGTCCTTTTCACTTTTTTATCATCTCTTTGGCATACAGACCTAGTAGTAGTATTGATGGATGAAAGGGTATGCAAGTTTTATAGTCCTTTGGGCAAAGTTCCAAATTGCTCTCCAAAATGGTGGGATCAGTTCACAACTCCACCAACAATGCACTAGTGTTCCATGATAATGATAATGTTTTCCTGTTTTGTCTATTAGCCAATCTGATAGGTACGATGTGGTACTACTGAGGAAATTTTTTTAAAATCCTTTATTTTTTAAAATTTTTTATTACTTGTTTATTTAATATTTTTAGTTTTCAGCATTAATTTTCATGAGAGTTTGAATTACAAATTTTCTCCCCATTTCTACCTTCCCCCCACTCCAAGATGGCATATATTCTGATTGCCCCGTTCCCCAGTCAACCCTACCTTCTGTCACCCCACTCCCCCCGCCCATCCCCTTTTCCCTTACTTTCTTGTAGGGCAAGGTAGATTTTTATGCCCCATTGCCTGTATATCTTACTTCCTAGTTGCATGCAAAAACTTTTTTGAACATCTGCTTTTAAAACTTTGAGTTCCAAATTCTCTCCCCTCTTCCCTCCCCACCCACCCTCCCTAAGAAGGCAAGCAATTCAACATAGGCCACATGTGTATCATTATGGAAAACATTTCCACAATACTCATGTTGTGAAAGACTAACTATATTTTGCTCCTTCCTATCCTATCCCCCTTTATCCATTTTTCTCCCTTGACCCTGTCCCTTTTCAAAAGTGTTTGCTTTTGATTACCTCCTCTCCCTATCTTCCCTCCCTTCTATCGTCCCCCTTTTTAAATCCCCTTTCTCTTTCTTTCCTGTGGGGTAAGATACCCAATTAAGTGTGTATGTTATTCCCTCCTCAGGTCAAATCCGATGAGAGCAAGATTCATTCATTGCCCCTCACCTGCCCCCTCTTCCCTCCCAACAGAATTGCTTTTTCTTGCCACTTTTATGTGAGATAATTTACCCCATTCTATCTTTCCCTTTCTCCATCTCTCAATATATTCTTCTCTCATTCCTTAATTTCAGTTTATTTTTTTTGATATCATCCCTTCATATTCAACTCACCCTGTGCCCTCTGTCTATTATATATATATATAATATATGTATACATATGTGTGTGTGTGTGTGTGTGTGTGTATTCCCTTCAGCTACCCTAGTACTGAAATCTCATTAATTATACACATCATCTTTCCATGTAGGAATGTAAACAAAACAGTTCAACTTAAGTAAGTCCCTTATGATTTCTCTTTCTTGATTACTTTCTCACGCTTCTCTTGATTCTTGTGTTTGAAAGTCAAATTTTCTATTCAGCTCTTGTCTTTTCACTGAGAAAGCTTGAAAGTCCTCTATTTTATTGAAAGTCTATATTTTGCCTTGGAGCATGATACTCAGTTTTGCTGGGTAGGTGATTCTTGGTTTTAATCCTAGCTCCATTGACCTCTGGAATATCATATTCCAAGCCCTTCAATCCCTTAATGTAGAAGCTGCTAGATCTTGTGTTATTCTGATTGTGTTTCCACAATATTCAAATTGTTTCTTTCTGGCTGCTTAAGAGTATTTTCTCCTTGACCTGGAAACTCTGAAATTTGGCGACAATATTCCTAGGAGTTTTCTTTTTGGGAACTTTTTCAAGAGGCAATTGGTGGATTCTTTCAATTTCTATTTTACCCTCTGGCTCTAGAATATCAGGGCAGTTCTCCTTGATAATTTCTTGAAAGATGATATCTAGGCTCTTTTTTTGATCATGGCTTTCAGGTAGTCCAATAATTTTTAAATTATCTCTCCTGGATCTATTTTCCAGGTCAGTGGTTTTTCCAATGAGATAGTTCACATTGTCTTCCATTTTTTCATGCCTTTGGTTCTGTTTTATAATATCTTGATTTCTCATAAAATCACTAGCTTCCACTTACTCCAGTCTAATTTTTAAGGTAGTATTTTCTTCAGTGGTCTTTTGGACCTCCTTTTCCATTTGGCTAATTCTGCCTTTCAAGGCATTCTTCTCCTCATTGGCTTTTTGGAGCTCTTTTGCCATTTGAGTTAGTCTATTTTTTAAGGTGCTATTTTCTTCAGTATTTTTGGGGGTCTCTTTTAGCAAGTCATTGTCTTGTTGTTCATGGTTTTCTCGCATCACTCTCATTTCTCTCCCCAATTTTCCTCTACTTCTCTAACTTGCTTTTCCAAATCCTTTTTGAGCTCTTCCATGGCCTGAGACCAGTTTGTATTTTTCTTGGAGGCTTTTGTTGTAGGTTCTTTGACTTTGTTGACTTCTTCTGGCTGTGTTTTGGTCTTCTTTGTCACCAAAGAAAGATTCCAAAGTCTGAATCTGAATCTGAGTCCATTTTCACTGCTTGCCCATGTTCCCAGCCAACTACTTGACCCTTGAGTTTTTGGTTGGGGTATGACTGCTTGTAGAGTAGAGAGTACGTTGTCCAAAGCTTGAGGGGATGCACTGTTGTTTTCAGAGCTATTTATACACAGCAAGCTCTGCCATGCCAGTGCTCCTCCTCCCCCAAGAACCACCAACCTGGACTGCAACTCAGATCTTAAGCAGGCTCTGCACTCCCACTCTGATCCACCATTTAATTCCTCCCACCAGGTGGGCCTGGGGCTGGAAACAATGGCAGCTGTAGTTCTGTCCTCAGAGGTGCACCACCTCCGCTGACCCTGGGGCAGTGGCCGAACCTCAAACTCCTTTCACTCTGTCCCCGCAGCTTTTCCCACTAACCTTCTCTGTTGTCTTTGGTGTTTGTGGGTTGAGAAGTCTGGTAACTGCCACAGCTCACTGATTCAGGGCGCTAGGGCCTGTTCCACCTGGCTCCCAGTCTGGTTGGTTTTGGCGCAGCCCATGCTGGGCTCTGCTTCCTGCTCCGTGGGATAGACCTTACCCAGTGACTATCCAGGCTATCCTGGGCTGAAGTCTTGCTTCCCTCTGCTGTTCTGTGGGTTCTGCAACTCTAGAATTTGTTCAGAGCCATTTTTATAAGTTTTTGGAGGGACCTGGGGGGGGAGCTCAAGCAAGTCCCTGCTTTCCAGCTGCCATCTTGGCTCCTCTGCCCTTAAATCCTTTAAATAGGAATTCTTAACCCAGAGTCCATCAGCTTGGTTTTTTTAAAATATATATATGTGTGTGTGTGTGTGTGTGTGTGTGTGTATACATACATACATACATACATACATACATACATACGTAGCTGGCTTCCTGTGTAATCTTATGCATTTTATTTTATTAAAAGTTTTAAGAAATAAAATTATTTTATTTATTAAAAAATAAAATGAATTATTCTGAGAAGAGATACATAGGCTTCCCTAGATGGAGAAAGTAAATATAACACAGAAAATGTTAAGAACTTTATGCTAGTTATTAAATGTTAAAATGTATCCCTATCTATCTGTCCTATCCTGCCTCTCTCCCATTGTCCCCCTAAACTCTCGTCTCTTTCTCTAAGGAACAACTACAGCATATGCCAGTCACTGGGCTCAGTATTGGGGATGCAGAGGTAAAAGATGACAGGCCCCATCCACAAGGAGCTTTCACTGTATTAGGAGAATTGGGCACACACATGAATAATTCTAGGTTGGCATCAAGTGAGATAGTATATGTAAAGTGCTTTTCAAACTTGAAAATATTATATGAATAGTAGCTATTATTATGATTTGATATATTATTAATGTAGCATAAGATAACCCACATTTGTATAATGCTTCAAGGCTTACAAAGCACTCTCCCCATGACAATCCTGGAAGTCAGAGGGGTAGGAGAGATTCGAGAAGGGAAGGATTACCTCTAGCTGAGGAAATCGGAGAGGACAAAATGGAGGATGTGGTACCTGAGCTAGGCCTTGAAGGAAAGAAAGGATATCAATAGGAGAGGACTGTTGGAGGTGGGGGAAATCACAGGATCATAGATATAGAGTTGGAAAAGACCTAGGGGCCACAGAGTTCAGCTCCTCAGGTTAAGTAAATCGCCCAAGGTCACACAGATAGCCACTAGCAGATTGGGGGTTTGAACCCACAGAGGATGGGTGTGTACAAATTCACAAGAGCAGGAGAGAGAGTGCTGAGATGTGTGTTTACATGTGGATTGGTGTATACATCTGATTCTCAGGGTGAATAACTGAGGCTCTCCTCATGTCTCTGTGGGCAATTGTGTTTACAGTCTGGGGTTTTATTTTCCTTTCCTTTTTTTGCACCTGGGTCAAAAATCTTTATATTCCCCACCCCTACCCCCAACCTCCTTCTCTTTCATAGTGTAACTGGTTAACTAGTCCTGGAACATCTGAACTTATCTCCCCTGAAAGCAGTCAGGGATAGGAGTGCAGGAGTTACAGCCCTGACCGACTTAAAAAGGCAAAGAAGCTCATGGTGGTGGTCATGGGTGGGGAGTGAGCTTCAGATCAGAGACTGACTTGCCTCCCTATTTGTATCCTCAGCACCTAGCATGGTGCTTGGTATATAGTAAGTGCTTAATGAATGCTTTTTCATTCACTCGTGCATTCATTGGAAGCCTGGATATCAAAGATCCTTGCCCACCCTCCAGCCAAGGGCTCCTTCCCCTGTTCCAGTTCCTTACGCAAGCAATACGCAGGGGAGTCAAGACACTGCAATAGGGACCCTGGATAGGAGAATGAGAGTAGAAACTTGAGTGTCCTGGGGGCTCAGATCTAACTTCTGGAATGCAGCTGGATACCCCTGCCCCCCTCTGTCTAGGCTCCCAGTTCTTCTGCTCTAAAGTCTGGCCCAATGTGCTGCTGGACTGCTGGAGTGTAGCAATGTGTATTTTAAAGGAAGGGGTGGGAGAGAAAGGGGCAACAGAAAAGGCCCCCTGCAGGGGAGAAGGCTTGTTGGCAGGAGCCCCAGTTTCCTGAGCTGATCCCCTTCCCTGCCACCCTCCCCCATCTTTGTTGTTTCAATAACATCATTTCTGTCCCCCCCACAGAGAGGTCTGAGAGCCAGAGAAGGAAGGAATAGGGACTTGGTGGTGGGGGAGATGGTGGGGGGAACATGGTGAGGAGAGGTGCAGGAGCTGAAGGTTGTTGAAGAACAGGGGATTATGTCCAAGTGGAGTTCAGTTCTTCCCTGGGCAGATTTGGGGTACCCTGCTGCTCAGATTGGGGCAGGGCAGTCCCTGAGTCCTGGTCCCCTGACAGCAAAGACAAATATATTAAAATTCTTGCCGAGGAGAAGAATGCTGGATGGGGAGAATGTTTCATAATCTCTAATAACAGTGGTGGGTGGGGGCAGGGGGCAGGCAAGGAGGGCTCTGGAGAGAGGGAGTGGGCCTAGCTTTGGGCTTCTCCTTGGGCCACCTGGGGCCTTCCCTTAGGGGTGCTTTGTTAGTGGGGGCTGACCCCCAAGCCCTCCCATCCACCTGTGCATCTGTCTGGGTCTGCATGTTCTTTAGTTTGTTTATGTCTGATTGTTTATCTCTCTGCGTGCTCTTGTGCATGTATTGGGTTATCTCTTTTTGTGGATACTACCCTCCCATAGCAAAACATTTGTTAAAAATAATTCATGTGGCTTATTTTGCATTTCCTTTGGATTCTATTCATTAAATGTTAAACTACATCCCTATCTGCCTGTCCTATCCTCTCTCCCAATGCCCCTGCCCCCACTCCTCTCTTTTTCTCTAAGTATCCACCAGCTTCCAACCCTTTCCAAATCTGCCCAAGCTTTTGGCTCTCTACTTCCCACTTCATTTCTCCTAATGCCCCCCTCAGCCCCTGCCCTTCTTTCTCCTTTGTTCTCCTGGTCCCTGCTCCTCTCCAATGCACCCACAGCTCTTGTCCTCTGTGCTTGGTGCCGATCAGCTCCTGCCCCTCTCCTTCAGTGTGCCCTTACTCCTATCATGACCCTTCTTCAGGATCCCCCCAACTCCTACTCAGCTCCCTCATTTGTAAGGGAAAGAGATTAGGCATTTATTAAGGGATGACTATGTGCCAGGCACTTTGCTAAGTGATTTACAAATATCTCATTTGATCCCTTGTATAGTGGAGAGAGAACTTATTCTTGGAGTCAGAGGACCCAGGTTCAAATCCTGCCTCTAACATTACTGGTGTGACCTTGGGCAAATTACTTAACCTCCTCAGGCCTCAATTTCCTAATTTATCAAATGAGGGGGTTGGGTTAGGTGGTTTTTAAGGTCCCTTCCAGCTTTGTATCGAGGATCCTAGCTATGGGACCTTAGGTAAGTAATTTAAAACCCTTGGGCTTTATGAAGCGGCTGGATTGGGTAATCTCTAGGTTCTTTCCAGCTCAAGACCTATGATGCCATGAGGCTTCTGCCTCCTCCCATCAGTCCCTATTCCTGTGCCAATGTTCTCTCAGCTCTTCTCCCTTCACTATCCTCCAGAGCTCCTGCCCCTCTCCTTCAGTGTCTCTATGAACCCTGCCCCTTGTTCCCAATCTTTTCTCCCCTAACGTTCACCATCCTCTCTGTCCCCTCACCTCCTCATTCTGGTCCCGGTCCCTTTGCCCTAATTCTCCCCTCTACCAATATCATCCTTTCTTAGCGCCCCCTCGGTCCCCCCGCTCCTCTTCTCCACTGTTTCCTAGTCTTTCTCTTTATATCGCTTCCCCATTTCACCCCAAGGATCAACCCACAGCACCTCTCCCTCTACTCCTAGTGTCTCCCCACGTCTCTGAGTTGATAAAGGGCCTGTTCCTCTCCCCCACTGTCTCTCCCTACCTCTTTTCCTGCCTCTTCAAACCCCCACAATTTCCCGTCATCATCTCCCAGCCCTCATCCTTTGCTCCTCTTCCTTAATGTCTAATAGCTCTTGTTCCTTATTCCACAATGTCCTCTGCCCCCAGGACTTATTCCCTCCCCCTCCATCTCCCTGATTCTTTCCCCTCTCCATCCTTTGTGCCTACTGTTCTTTTGCTCTTTCCCAGTCCGTTTTTTTTTTTAATGGTACTTTGGGACTTCGGACTGTGAATACAGCCAGGCTGGATCTTTGCTTCTGTCCCTGTTGCTCTGCTTGTCCTCTCCTTACTAGTCCTCCCGGTGTCTGGCCTTTCCTCATTCTCCAGCTTTTTCTCTTTCCTAGTTGTATCCTATCCGCAGACTTTCCCTCCCACCCCTCCCCTTCTGGATTGACTTTCCTTCTTCATTCGATTTCCCTTTGCCCCATAGAGTTCTTTTGTCTCCCTGTCCCTAAGCCAGTGTAGGTGTCTCTGTTCGTCCCACTCAAGCTGCCAGTTTCTCTCTTTCACTAAGTAAGCTGCAGAAGGCTCCTTATTCCTCCCCTCCCCCTAGCTCTCACCCCACCTCCTGAAGTTGAAATGAAGATTCCCTGGATCTTCCTCCCACCCGTGTTGGCTAAGGTCTCTCTTCTAAGGGCCCTGAGCTACTCTGCTTGTCTCAAACTACGCTTTCCTGCCCTGAACCCCGCCCCCATCCCCAAACCCCAAGGCACCTAAAAGTTGGGGCCAGGGCGAACAGGGACTTCTGTTCTCTTCTGGAATCTTGACCTCCATCTGTCTCTCCGCACCCGTCGGGGGGCACTTTGAGGGACCCCTGCTTGCAGGGGGAGGAGGTGAGCCCTTCGGTGCCCTCCCCTGAACCTAGGTGTGATGAATGGTTCTGTCCCCCCTCCTCGCCAGTTGGTGGCCCCCTCCCCACAGGGCCCTTTGATCTCTCCCAGTGGGGAGGGGGCCGGGGGCATCAAAGGCATTTTTGTGGCATTAGAGAATCAGATAAACGCCGTCTCACCTGCAGCTGGGCTCCCCCACCCCCACAACACCGCCCAGCGGCTGCCAGGGGCGGATGCCGGGTGGGAGAGGAGGTGGAGGGGCAGGCTCATGGAACCAGGGACCCTTTGGGGCTGAGCTGGTGCTCACTCCGGCACTGCTACAAAGCGTGGGGCGAAAGAACTTTAGTTTCCTCCTACCTCTGAAGCCCACCAGCCTCCGGACGAACCACAGCCCTTCCCCCTACCAAATGAAGGCGGGAGGGAGAGCAGCAGTGCATGGTCTCAATTCTTAGGCGGGAAGGCGGTCAGAGGAACTTTCTTGGCAGTGAGGACCGCGGCACTGGTTGCCCAGAGGAAGCTGCGCATAGATCACTGGACTTGAAGCTACGGGAATTGAGTTCGAGTCACAATTCTGTTACTTGCTATTATGTGACCTTGGACAATCACTCCATCTCTTTGGGTCTCAGTTTCCTCGTCTGTAAAAGGAGGGGATGTGTGGACTAGATTATCTCTAAATTCTCTTCCAACTCTAAAGCCTATGAATCTTCTTCCCTGGGGATGCTTCAGCTCTGGGAGAAACTTCTGAGAGCTTTGGCTAACACAGATCAAAAAGTCTGTAGACTGAGGGAGCAGATGACCTTTGTCAGGAACAGTTAGCCTCAGGAGGTCTGCGACTCTAAGTTAGACACCCCTATCCTTCTAGGCCCCCGGGGCTGCATATTCCTCTAACTCTTCCCCCCCCCCCCCACTCCCTCATTCCTGGGAAGTTTTCTCTCTTTACAGTCAACAAACCTGTCAAACTTCTCCTCCCCCCCCCACCTCTCCTCTCCCCTTCCCTCCCCTTCTTAGCTCTTCCCCGCCCCCCTTCCCACACAGTTTTCTCCCAAGCTCTGAGCTGGGGGCAGACAGGGCAGCTCGCGGACCCAGGATATAGCCAGCCCTTGGGGTGGCGGAGGAGAGACCTGCCCCACTGGACCGGGAATTCACCCCGGCTCCGCCCAAAGACCCCGGCTCCCCGCCCCTCTCCACCCGAAGCCCCGGGGCGCAAGGCTCTGGAGATCTCCGCCGCCGTGCTGTCGCAACTGCCACCCCCCCACTCTTCCCCTGCCCCTCTCTCCCGCCCCCGCCCCGGCCCCCCTCTCCTCCCACCCCCGCCCCCGGCTCTGATTTCGTCTCCGGAGTTCTGGAGAAGGCAGAAGCTCTGGCTCGCCCCGTCCCTCCGCCTCTGCCTCTCCCTTCTCTGCAGGGATGGGGCTGGGAGTTGTAGCCGCTGCCGCCAGGCTGCACCAGTGCTCCCCCTGAAAGCTCGGGATCCCCTCGCCCCAGCTTCACCAGCACTCCCTCCGGCTTCTATCTCTCCCGCCCCTCCCCAAAAACCAGACCCCAGCCGTCGAGATGCTACCGCCAGCTCCGACTCGCCTGGGACTTGTTCTGCTTTTGCTCTGTCCCGCCGACGTGGGCGGGCTCTGGTGGTGAGTGCGGAGAGGGATAGAGCTGGAGCTCTTAAGCTCCTCCGTGGGTTCGGTGGAGCGCAAGGGTCCGAGGCAAGGGGATTGGCAAGCCAGGCTAGATACACAGAGAGGGACTGGAGGGAGAGGCTGGGCTTGGGGAACTCTGGGGGAGAAGGATAGGGAGTGGGGGGATCACTGGAGGAGAGGGATAGGGGAGGGGGGAAATCATATACGGTTGGGGGAGAAGGAGGTTTGGAACCCCTACTCCCTTGCCCAGTCCGTTGCCGAATCCTTTCTCATCTCCCTAGCTTTCTAGTGCCTAGAGGCTAGAGCCTCAGTCACCCAGGCTCTGGATGAACTGCTGCCGAGGGAGGAGGAAGCGGCAGTGGAGAGGAACGAGGGGGAAAGAGAGATGGGAACGATTAGAACCGTAGGCACATTCTACAGCAATTGTGAATAAGCTGCTAGGTAGCTGTCATGTTGCTTCATGTATGTTTTATATGCTCTACTAAATTGAAAGTTCCTCCAGGGCAGAGACCAGGTTTCAATTCTTTCATATTTCTATTCCCCTTCTTTCCCTGCCCCCCCCCTCACATTACTACCTTCTTATCCTCCTCCCTCCAACACAGTCCACATCTCCAGCACAGTTGGGGCTCAATAAATGATATGTGAGGAAGTCATCAGAGAAAAAGGATAAGGTGCTGGTGGAATGGTTTCAGGACCGATAGAGCTAAAGAGGCCAGGAGAGGGCTGGGGGAGGAGCACCTTTCTGGAAAGAGGTGAAGGGGAGGAGCTTGGAAAAGGAGGGAGAAGGGGTGGTCATGAAAGAAAGCCTAGGAGGTAGCAAGCAAGATTCACTCATCCATTCATTCAACAAACATTTATTACTATTATTAAGTGTGCAGAGCACTATGCTAGGTGTTGAGGGCCATGCAAAGCTTATGTAAAACTGACCTTTTGGAGTCAAGTTAGGGAGATGAGACATAAACAGAGATAACTATATACCTGTTAAGTGTGTAGAGAGGTTTAAAACCAAGGACCACATTTGAGATCAAATGGAAGAGCCGTCTAATGTAGTGTCTTTGATGTTCCACTCTGGAAGGGGAAAGAATGGAATTTTTATTATTTCAAATGCTTCCCTTAGACTATAAAAGACTGCACACTGGTGGGGGGGAAGTGGCAAAAGGAACACAGGATAAAAAATTTGGAGCTTCAAGAGATCTTATAGGCCATCTAGTCCAAACCTCTCATTTTAGAGATTGCCGGACTGGTGCCCAAAAAGGTTTAATGATTATTTCACAATCAGACATATATGACAAAGGTAAGACTTGAACCCAAAGTCTCCAGACTCAAAATTCAGTGTTCTTACTGATTTCTAATATTTAAAAAAAATCCCAAAATGTGAACTTGAATAAGTCATACAGGTATTGATAAGGGGAGGCGGGAACCCTGGTCCAGATGGATTGACAGTTAAATACTATCAAATGTTTGAAGAATAATTAATCACCATGTTATATACATTATTCCCAATAATTAAGAAAAACTATTAAATTCCTTTTATGAGACAAAAATGATTCTAATCCCTAAACCAGGGAAGGATAAAGCAGAAAAAGAGAACTGGGAAGACAGCATGGTACAATGGAAATTTCACCAAAAGGGTGGATATGCCTTCGGATTAGGAAGACCCAAATTCAAGTTCTACCTTGGATACATACTGACTGTGTGACCTTAGGCAAGTGACTTAACCTTAGTTCTCTTAAACAACTCTCTAAGAACAGATGCTGATCTGCATCAATAAAAGGAGTTCCTCACTAGGAACATCTTACATAATGAAATAACAGGTCTGGTTGAAAAAAGAAAGGAAAAAGAAAAAAAAAAGCCCTGGGGGCCTGGGTACTGCTTGTGATGGTTACTCCTTGTATGACCTTGATCAAGTTGCTCAACCTCTCTGGGCCTCATCAGCAAAATGAGGTTGGAATAGATGAGTTCTAATGTCCTTTTTGGTTCTTTATCTGTAATCCTACGACCAATATTTGGTAATAAATTTTGAAGCAAAAAAAAAATGCTAAATACAAATCCAAGCAAAAAGACTACATATAAAAATACATACATATTGGCTATGACCAAGAGTTTCTCCTGGCTCTGCTTCCCAGCTAGCCCAAAGAAGACAAACCAGACAGGAAAAGATTTTAGACCATGGCCTAGAGCAAAGGGCAGAAGATTTAGAATCAGAAAATTAAAATCCTGACTTTAGTCGTAAATTAAAATCCTGACTTTGATACTTACCTATGTGACCTTGGGCCAACTTTAGCCTCTCTGACCTTATATTTAAAATGAGGAAGAGTTTGGTTACTAGATAATCTAAGGTCTATCCTAGTTTTAACTTCTATGATCCTGGACTTCTCCTGGGTATCTTTCTTCAGCTTATAGCCTCTTACCACTTCTAGTTTGAGGTCAAGAGGCAAAGTTAAGGGGCCAGGGTCATCCCCAGACCAGGGAGCATTGTGCCAAATGATCAATTCCAGACTTTCTGGGATTCAGGAAGGCTAATGAGGTTAGACTGGGTAATAAATGGATTGGATAGATAATCTCTAGGGTCCCTTCCAGCAAAAGTATTCCATGTTCTATGTTCCACATAGCTCCAACATTCTGTGTTCTGTGTTCTGACATTCTCTGTTTTGTGGTTTAAGCGCTTCTTCCAGGTCTTCACAGTCTATGTTCTTTGTCAGCTTTGACATTCTAAGAGTAAGTCCAGGTCTAGGTTGTATTCCCTATCTTATTGTGGGCTGATTCTTGGAATAGCTCAATCAGAGGGAAGCTTTTATCTCCAGAGCTTGGAGTTAGTTGTCTCACCCTGTGGAGAAGGCTGGGGGATTAGGGGTCCTGGATCAGGTAGGAGTTATGACAAGGACATCTCTAACATTTTCAAGAGGTTTTTTTTCTTCTTTGGTGGAAAGAGAAGAACCTGTGGGTGGCTCAGGGAACTGTGGGAAGGGCGTCTTCAAAGGGACACGATCACCCAGTCCATGCACTAGGAACTCTCATTTGTGTGCAGACCATTGGGTCATTGGTTGGAATGTGGTTCTCTTGAACCCTCCCACCCACCACCTTGATGGTTTGTGGTGGAGAAAAGGGCTTCCTTTGGGAGAGGAGGCGTCAATGCCTAAAGTGAGAGCTGCAGGCCTGTATGACACCACAGAGTGCCCCCTTGGATGGAACCTGGGGGTAAATGAAGAATGACTCCAAGGCCCAGAGTAGAGAAGAAGAAACATAATTCATATCTGTAGAGTTCTTTAAGGGCCACAAATCCATTTCTTTATTATTACTTGTATTTTGCAAATGAGGAAACCCAAGCAAAGTTACTTGATCAGGGTCACAGCTGATTGTGTCAGAATGGGGGCCTGAACTTAGGTTTTCTGGCCTTTTGGCTCTTTTCGCTGCACTAAGCTTCCTGGACAGTGCTTTGTGTCTTTATTCCTAGCTCAGTCATGGACTGTGCCTCAGTTTCCCCCAACTGACCTGCTCAGGATTCCCAAAGGCTAGGCAGGGCATGCTGATAGAAATTTAAAATCCAGGCCCCTAAGAAAAATCTTGCAAAGGGACCTCTTCCTCCACCTCTTTAGAGGGTATGGTTCTTCATTTAGTGGAAAGGACACTGAAGTGGGAAGTAGGTCTGTGGAAGGGAGGAAATGTGGTCATCTGGAGGGCAGAGGGTCTCCTGTGGTCTCCTGCTTAGGGAAGCAGAGCTGAGTCTAGGTAGCCTTATCCCTGAATGCCTGGAAAGCTGGAGGAGTGGGGGAGTGGAAGATGACTGGGAGAAAGGGATGTGGGGGAGGGTGGGATGAGGTAGGACAAGGAGGCAGGTGTGGGGAGAACAGAGAAACCTTCACAGCTGCAGCTGCAGGGAGAGAATGGTGAGGACAGAGGGGCAGTGGTGATAAGGGGACTGGGCTAGGGAACTCAGATACTCCTCAGGAAAAGAGAGATCGGAGAGAAATTGCCTCCCCACCCTCGTTGCCCCCCCCCCCCCCTGTATAGCAGCTGGCTCTCTCTCTCTCTCTTTCTCTCTCTCTCTTCTCTCTTTCTTCCTCCCTCCCTCCCCCTCCCTCTCTTTCCTCTCTCTCCCATCCTCTCTCTCTGGCTCTGTGTTCTCTCTCTCCTCCTTCTCCCTTCCTATCTCTCTGTTCTCTTCCCCCCCCATGATCCCTCTGTCTCTCTCTTTGTCTCCTCTTCTTTATTCCTCCCTCCATCCCTTTCCCTCTCTTTCCTCTCTCTCTGATCCTGTCTCCTCTCTGGCTCTGTGTTCTCTCTCTCCCCTCCCCCCTTCCTATATCTCTGTTCTCTCTCCCCTGCTCTCTGTGATCTGTCTGTCTGTCTTTCTCTCTATCTCGATCTGTCTCCTTCTGTCTCTGTCTCTGTCTGTCTGTTTGTCGCTCCCTCTCCCTCTCTTTGTTTATCTGTCTTTTCATTCCTTTGGTGAGAACCAGGCCTCCCTGCCTCTCTCTTAACTGTCACACTTCAGTATCCTGCACCCTTTCCCTCCAAGATCATTCCTAGGCTGAGCGATGGTCTCGGTGGCACTTGATGTTCCAAATTATACTTGATGTGACCCCCTGGGGGCCCCAGGATGATGACACAGAGGCGCCTCTCTGCATACAAGCAGAATGCATCTCTCCGTTCTCTGTTCCTTCCCTTCAGCAAGGCATTTATCAGTTTGATTTAGCAGGAGTCCCCTGACCTAGAGTGGTTGCCTGCTTCCTGGTTTCTTTTGAGTTCTGGCTGCAGAGTTCTGGAACAAGAAGCCGAGGAGAAAGAAAGTGAAAGTTCCCCTAAAAGTCTAGAATGAGATGGACTTCTTGACCAGAGATTTACCTGTCTGGGGTTTGGTGGAAAGAAGTAGTCTACGAAAACAGGTTTGGCTCTAGGGTCAGCTCTGGGGCTCTGGCCCCCATGGACGGCCCCACGTGGGAGCCTCAGGGCAGATTCTCAGCCCCGACCTCCAACCACCTTCTTTCCCACCCAGCTCCCCCAGTTGCATGACTCAGCCTTAAGGACTGTCTGCCTTTCTCCTCTGTGACTATATCTCTGTGAATCCGAGAATCACAAATTCTGGGAGGCAGGCCAGGCCATCTAGGGGTCATTTTGTCCAGCCCAGACAGACACCTTTCCTTCCCTGCTGAGAGAGCCATCCTAAAGAACCAGGTGCCTCAAAGTCTGATCACATCCTCCAAAGTCTTTTGCTCTGCCATTTTTGCTAAATGCTTTCTAAGGTCTCAGTTTGACTGCTCATGCTGTTTCCTCGAGCATGAATGATGAACTTCATCATTACCTTCCAGTGGAAAAAGAAAACAACTTATCCCACAGAATGACCAAACTTGTTTTTCCCCCCTTCCTTCCTGATTTCTTTCCTTCCTTCCTCTTTGTTTCCTTCCTGTTTCTCTGATATGAACTAGCCCTCTCCCTATGCCCCTAGAAAAAACACAGCAGCAGCCCTAGTTCCCTTCCCCCACCCTCTTCCTCCCCAATTCTCTTGGAAGAAAAAAATCTGAACCAGAAATACAGATGAGGACAGATCTCATCTCTGGCCTTCCAGGGAAGCATAGATAGAACCCAGGCATCCTTGTTCTCTCCTCCCCCTCCTTTTGCCATGCCCTTAGCTTTTCCCGGGCTTGACCAGGCCTGGCCATCCTTTTCATATCCTGTCTTAGCTTGGGGCCCCTGGCACGGCATGGGTAGCACTGGTGTTAGCCCCACCCAGCCTGGGTGGTGATAGTGGGGGTGGTGGGGGAGGTGGCCATCCTTCCCCTCCTCCCTGCATTGCCTTGGCAGCTTCTCAAGGAGGGAGACAATGGGGCTGTGAGCAGGAAAGGGCAGGGTCGGGAGGGGGCATCCAGAGCCTGGCCAGAGCTCGCCCTATGCCCACTAGAGTCCTGGCACTGTGACATTGCTAGAGGGAATGGACTGGGCCCCCTCTCATGCTCCCCCAACCCTTATCCAAAGAAGCTGTGGAGGTGGCTGTGGGGGGAAGGAGGGGTAGATCAGGAGAAGGCCCTGGGGTGACAGGAAACATCAGGGCCCAGTCAGGGGGATTCCAGAGTATGAATATTAACTGAAAACTTCGGCTGGGTCGGAGGGGGCACTCAGGGGACATGGCCAGGCTGGATGGAGGCCTTGCATGGCAAAAGAGGGGTGTTGGGGCTGGGAGGGGCCCTTGGCAGTAAACTTCCCACCCCAACCAAGTATTACATGGATAAGAAGAAGGAGGGATGGAAGGAGGGAGGGAGGGAGAGAGAGAGAGAGAGAGAGAGAGAGACAGAGAGAGAGAGAGAGAGACAGAGAGAGAGACAGAGAGACAGAGAGAGAGACAGAGAGAGAGACAGAGAGAGAGAGACAGAGAGAGAGAGAGAGAGAGAGAGAGAGAGACAGAGAGAGGAGGGGGGGAGAGAAAAAGGGGAGAGGGGAAGGGGGGGAGGGAGAGAGGGAGGGAGAGACAGAGAGACAGATACAGAGAGAGAGACACACACACAGAGACAGACAGACAGACAGAGAGACAGAGAAAGAGAGACAGACAGAGAGAGAGGCAGAGAGAGAGACAGAGACAGAGATGGAGAGAGGAGGGGAGAGATGAGAGAGGGGGAAAGGTGAAAGAGAGGAAGGGAGAGATGACCTCTTCTATTCCTGCTCTTTCTCACTTGTTCTTCTGTCATGGGCTTTTTTTAGGGCCCTAGATGCACAGGAGCCTCTCCCTTCTGTTTAACTTGTTAAGGGCTGGGCACTCTTCTCCAGAGAAAGAAGAAGTGATGTTAGGGCTCAGAAGGGGCTTGGGATTCAGGGCTTATCCTGGGGAGAGAGCACCTTCTTAGCACCACTTACCAGGGCTCCTGAGGAACTTTATTTAGTCCCCAAGTACATGAAGTCTAACCTGTTCTGATTTCTTTAGACGTCTTCCTTTCCCTCCTGCCTCAGGGACAAGACTATGACACTGTCAGCTCCTTCACTTGGGAGATGAGAGGGCTGGTCTAGAGCAGGGGGGTCTTAACCCTTTCTTTGTGTCATGGACCCCTTTGGCAGTCTGGCAAAACATGGGGACCCTTCCTCAGAATGTGTGTTGCTTACAATTGTAACTGAATGAAATATTAAATCTTAGTTTGAAGTTAATGAAGATAAAGAGGTATATTTTTTATTTCCTATCCAAGTTCACAGACATCCTAAAATCAATCAAAAGCCCCCTTGAGTCTGTTGTGGACTTGGATTAAGTACCCCTGACAGATGATCTCTTAGGACCCAGGCGACTCATAATCCTGGAGCTGGGAGTTGACTGATCTCCCACACTTGAAGTCAGCTAAGTCCACAGGCAGTTCTCTTGTGTGGGATGAAGTCTCTTAGGACGAGATGCTCAAGTCACTTGGAAGATGGACTAGAAGGGGACGAAGAGAGAAGGGAAGTATAGAAGAAGAGTAACAAGGCCAGGGGAAAAGTGGGAATGAGCTAGAGGCATCATGGGACAATGGGTTGGGTTTGAGAGAGGATGAGGGGAGGTAGAAGCTATTGCCAAGCAGGTGGAGAGGCAGGGGTTAATGGAGTACGGGGCATTCCTAGCTTTAATGTGGTGGTTGAGGTGGGAGTGGGGGGGGGGGAGGGTTGAGGGGCGTGGGGGAGGGGGGCACTAGGGAGCAGTAATTACTGAGTTACTGAGCAGGACAGGATGGGCGGGTGGGCACAGGCCCGGGCCCAGCCTTCGACTGCCGCTGCTGCTGCTCTTGCTGCTGCCACAGCAGTCAGGCAACATTTTTCTGCCCCTTCTCCGCCCCCCACCTCTCCCACCCACACCCAGCCCCCACCCACAGCCCCAGGGCTCAGGGCTCCCTCTGCTGGCTCCAAGGTGGTGGGAGCCAGGGAGGGGACCCTGGGAGGAGATGGGGGGGAAGGGGAGGAGGTGGGCAGCTGAGTTCCTGAGAAGATGATAGATTTAGAGATTGTCTAGTCCAACCCTCTCATTTTATAGCTGAGTAAACTGAAGCTCAGAAACGGAAAGGGATTTTGGTTAAACTGAGTCAGAAGAGGCTAAGTGTCTGTCACCTAATCTTCACCCTTCTGTTTTGGAAGGGCAAGGAATAAGCCTACTATGTGTCAAGCACTGTGCTAAGTGCTTTTTTTTTTTTTGAACAAATATCTCATTTGATCCTCACCAAAAAAAAACCCCAAAAAAACCCTTTGAGTTAGGTGCTATTATCATCCCCACTTTACAATAGAGAAAGAGAGGAGTTAAGTGACTTAGGTTCACACAGATAGGAAGTGTCTGAGGCCAAATTTGAACTCAGGTCTTTCTAACTCCAGGCTCAGTCCATTGAGCCAACAGCTGCTTCTGACTTGTAAATAGAAAGGAGAAAGAAATCAGGACTTGGGAATCAGAAGTCCTGGGTTCAAGTTCGAGCTGTTACATTGTTGGGATGGTATAACCTTGAACAAGTTACTTCGTTTCAATAGGATTCAGTTTACTCTTCTATAACACAAAGGGGCTGGCTGGAGGGGATGTCCCAAATAGCCCTCTGCCCTTGGCCCTGGTGAAACCATACCTGGAGGGTGATGTTCAGTTCAGGACCATGTGTCAGTGTTAAAACCACCAGAGGGTCTGGAGGAGGGCAGCCAGGATTATGAAGAAAGGACTCTGAGATTGGGACTCAGGAATATGGTATTTTCAGATTGGGGGACGGAAGATGAGGATGCACACAGTAGGTGCTTGAAAGAGGAAGCACTGTCATATGGAAGATGGGTTATTAGACTTACATTGCTTGGCTAGAGATTGGCTAGGAGCATTGAGTGCAATTTGCATGGAAGCAAATTGACGATGGAGTAAAGAAAAACTTCCTCACAATGAGAACTTCCCATAAGTGGAATGAGCTGCCTCAAGAACGGGCTGGCTCCTGTGGAGCAAAAGCTGGATTTGAACTCAGGACCCCAGTGACTCAAAGTCCTGCTGTCTTCCTATTCTCCTATGCTGCCTTTAAGGGTTTTATAGTTTGCTTGGGGAATATACTGGGATTGGGGCAGGGGAGACTGTTGCTGAGGTGTGTTGGTTTGGATTGAGTGAATGCTGAGGTCCTGACCCACTCTGAAAATATGTAATTCTCTGATTCTCCATGATCTCTTTTGGCTTCAACATTACATTATTTTGAGAATCTATGGAGGACTTCCCATCTAGTGGTGTGCTGGTAAATGTTTAACAACTGGCTCTCCAAAAAACCCACTTTTACTTTCAACCTACGTTATTAATATTTTCTCAACCACTTTCCTAATTCTAGACAGTTTTCAAAATAGTAGATCAAGTTTGGATTTATATCATTTGCCAATTTCTGAGGTGTAAATGTTCATACCAAAAATTTAACAATGGGCCGTTTTAAGCCTTTTAAGCCTTGACTCCAACTTACTGCTGCCCTTATCCCACCTGATGAGTTCCCTCCCTTGCAGAGGTGGGTGCAGGGAATACTTAGTTGGATAGGATAAGTGGGAGAAGAGAGATGAAAAAATCTGAGTAGGAGGCAAGAAGGGAGTCTAGCTTTAATGCTTTAAGTATTCATTTGTATATTATAGTCCTCAACAACAAGTATCATTAAACAGCCTACTATGTGTAGGGTACTCTGCTAGGGGTGTGTGTGTGTGTGTGAGCGCTCCAGCATATGTGTGTGTGTGTGTGTGTGTGTAATCACAGGTCACTAAATCATGCTTCTGGAGCTGGAAGGGACCTCAGAGGTTATCTAATCCAATCCCTTTCTTTTATAGATGAGGAAATGGAATTCTGGAGGTGTTTTGCCTAAGTAAGGTAGTAAATGGAAAAACTGAGATTTGAACTCAGGACCCCAGTGATTTCACATTGAACTTTCTGCTGCCTTTAAGGATCTCATGGTCTATTTCAGGAGATAAGACTTTGATACATGAAAAACCAACACCTCAAATCCCACATTTTGTTGGACACATGTTAATGGCAAGTCATGGAAATAGAAAATAACTCCTGGGAGGAGGGAGGAAGGTGAGGTGTCTGGAGTAGTCAAGACTCAGGGCTAGTGTAGTCAGGGCAGATTAAAAAAAATGTTTTATTGATGCTTCTTGACTTTACATGACAGTCATTTCTTGGAGGAAACCTCCTCCTCCTCCAGATTGAACCCTCTCTCATAGTAAAGAAAATAAGATGCCATAACATCTAGGGGTGCCTATAGCATTCTCCCACCTTCCTGCTCTGAGGAAGGAGATGCTTCATTGTTTGTTTTTTAGGGCCATCCTTGCCTTTTTTGAGGCTCCTTTTTTATTGATCTTTTCATCTCCATTGACTAGGTTTTGTGTATATTGGCTCTTTTGTTTCTTCTGATGCCATCAGTTTATACTCTTCTCCAGGGAAGATTTCTTAGAGAGGTGTGGTCTAAGCTAGGTCTTGAAGGATGGGTAGAATTTGGATAGGTAGAAAGCTCTGGAGAAGGAAGAGAGGGAAGAAGGAAAGAAGGAAGAGAGGGAGGAAGGAAGGAAGGAAGAAGAGAGAAAAACAGAAGAAGGAGGGAAGAAAGGGAGGGAGGGAGGAAGGAAAGGAGAGAGGGAGGGAGAAAGAATTTATTAAGCACCCACTGTATGCCAGGCATTGTGCTAATTGCTTTGTGAATATTAGATCCTCACAACAACCTTGGGAGGTAGCTATTGTCATTATCATCCCCATTTTACAGTTGTGGAAACTGAGGCAGACAGAAGTTAATTGGCAGGGTCACACTTTGGGTGAGGATCTGAGGCTAGATTTGAAATCAAGTCCTTCTAACTGGAGGCCCAGTGCTCCATCCACTATGCCACCTAGATGCTGGGTAGGAGGATGAGGATGGGGGCTGGTGGTGGGAGGGAGAGCAGAGGTTCAGGTTCTGAGTCAGGAAAGCACAAGTTGTATCATGGAGATAATGAACAGACAGATGTAGCTGGAGGGGAAGGTTTGTGTTAATAATCACTTACCTTTCTACAGCACTCTCCTTACAACAATCCTTGGAGGAGGTGGGTACTCCAAGTATTATGATTCTCGTTTTAGAACCAAGGGTCCTGAGGTGGTGTTCACACAGCTGGTGTCTGAGGCAGGATTTTTTGCCCAGGTCTTTTGCCTCCAGCAGCAATCAGATAGGTGGAGAAATGGAGAGAGTTAGAGTGAGAAAGACTCATCTTCCTGAGTTCAAATCCAGCCTCAGACACTTAGTAGATTCATGAGTCTGGGTAAGTCACTTACCCCTCTTTGCCTCAGTTTCCTCATCTGTACAATGAGCTGGAGAAGGAAATGGCAAACCACTCCAGTATCTTTGCCAAGAAAACCCCAAATGGGGCCATGAAGAGTTAGACATGACTGAAACGACTCCTGGCTTCCCAGCTACTCTAATATAGTGATTCTCATTAAGGAGTATCAGGGGATGGCATAATCTCTTAAACTATCTCTTAGACTTTTATAATGTCTTCATACAGCTACTTCCTACTAATGATTTAAGACAGTCAAGCTTAGTATTTCTTTACTTTTAATACCCCTAACTCACACCTATCACAAATGACTCCCTGTCTCAGGAGACCATAGTACTGTTGTTCAAGAGGAGGTTGGTGTCAACAGCCTTGGAGACCCCTTCCAGCAGGGATATTCTGTGACTAGATGATGTATATTTAGAGCTGGAAGGCCCCCTTGAGGCTGTCTAATCCAAGCCCCTCATTTTAGAGATAAGGAACTAAGTCCCAGAGATGTTTGATTTGCCTAAGGTCACACAGCTAGTAAATAGCTGGTCGGACTATGAATCCAGATATTCTGATACCCAATCCAGCATCTTTCCACTGTACTGCACTCTTTCATTAGAATATCTGGATTCATAGCCCAGCTCAACTATCTACTACTTGTGTGACCTTAGGCAAATCGAGTCACAGAATATCATAGCTGGAAGGGGGCTCTAGGGCTGCTTTTTCACTTTTAAGAATGTTCTATGACTCTGAGTTTAATAATTCATAAAGGCAAGTAAAATTGGTGAACCTGTGAAGGGCCTTGAACATTAAGGCTAAGGAGTTGGGACTGTTTCTTATAAGCAACGGGAAGACATGGAGGTCTTTTCATATGTGTGTGTGTGTATATATATGTATGTATGTTTCATGCATATTTACCAATGTAAATACCTGTATATAAATGTATACATAATTTCATGTATATAATATATACTTCATATATATGAGAGTGGGGGGGAGAGAGGTGAGTGAGAGGAAAGAGAGTGGGGGGTAAAGAGAGAGGAAGAGAGGAGGAAGAGGAGAGAGAGGGAGACAGAGAAAGAGAGAGGAGAGAGAGAGAGAGAGAGAGAGAGAGAGAGAGAGAGAGAGAGAGAGAGAGAGAGAGAGAGAGAGAGAGAGGAGAAAGAGAGAGGGGAAAGAGAGAGACACAGAGAGAGAGAGAGAGAGAGAGAGAGAGAGAGAGAGAGAGACAGACAGACAGGCAGAGAGACAGAGAGAGACAGAGAAAAAGACACACAGAGAATATGATGATATTGTGACCAGAGAACTGGCCTTAGGGTCAAGAAGACATAGGTTCATGTCCTGCCTTTGAAATGTACTGATTATGTGATCCTGAGCAAATCATAAAACCTCTCATTGTCTCAGAAAATTTTTTAAGTTTTTTTGTTTAGGTATTATAAAGACAGATTCAGTGACAGATGATAGCTTATTTCTGTTTATAAAATACTTTCTTCACAACTACCTTGTAATACAGGTGGTGTACATATTATTAACCTGATTTTACAGCTGAGGGAAGAGGCAGGTCACTTTCCCAAGGTCACAAAGTTTAATAGGAGTCAGAGTTGGGATTTGAGTGGAGCAAGGTCTCCAGATTCTCAGTCCAATGATCTTTTCACTATACCCCGTATATATAACTTCCTTGCTCCTTCTGGGAATTCACACTGGCTAATATCCCAGGGAGAAGAGAAAGGCCATCGATTTTCAGCATCTTCTGGCTAAGATAAGAGGAAAAGGGCAGGACCATACCAGGGGATATGGATCCAAGCGGCCACATTCATTCTAATCCTGTCTTGACTATCTTTTGTTTCTTTTAGGCTTTACCTAATTTCTTCTAGGTCCAAGTTATTTGGTTAATTTGGACTCATTGGACCTTGCCCAGAACCCTCACCTCCCCCAAAGTGATACTGAGTCAGTATCTCCTCTGAGATGGTCACAAGTCACTTAGCCTACTGGACCTCAGTTTCCTCATCTGTGAAATGATGGCCTTTGAGCTCCTCTCCAGCTTTAGATCCTCTGCCTTGTCAGCCCAGTATCTGTGGGACCAGAGAGCACAACACATTCATCACTCATGGAAGATGCAGAAGGGCATGGAGGAGGCGGAAGGTTGAGGAGGGGGTGGAGGCAGGGAAGACAAAAAGGATGTTATTCCTTCTTAGAATAGAACAGAATCTTGTGGCTAAAGGGAAGCCATAGAGATTAACTAACTCAGCTCTCTTTTTGTCACAGACACGGCTCCTAAGGTTCAGAGGGGTTAAGTGACCTGTCCAAGGCCATTCAGCTAATTTGTGGTAGGAGCAGGACCAGACCCTGGGTCTCTGGATTCCTAGGCAGGTTCACTTTCTGTTATAAAAGACTCTGTCTAATCTCTTACAAAGTTTTTCTCTTCTCCTGTGACTATAGAATGGGAGAGGAGAGTAAGGCCAGGAAGACAGGAATCCTGGCTATCTTGGGGTCCTGGAGAGATTGAACACTGTCCCCCTCCCCTAGGGCAGCACTCCCTATGAGTTGGCTCTCCATTCCTCCCCCCCCCCACCCCCAACACCACCCCCAGGGCTCCACAGCTGGTAAACAATCCATGTTCCCAGGCAGTCAGCCAGCCAGCCAGGACTGAGGGGCAGGACCAAGACTGAGCATGGCCTCTTCCTTCCCCTGTCAGGGCAGTCTCCCCATTCACCCTCCTCTGCCCATAGCCCTCAGAGAGCTGACATAGCCACAGATAACTCCCTCCTCCTTCCTACCTCCCATCTCCTGATTCTAGCATGGGGAAGGGAGGAGAAGGAAGGAGGGGAGAGTTAGGGCAGTGTGACCTTGGAAAGATAAGACCATTTAACCTTGGGATAATAGGGAGTTTGTGGTGAGCAGAGGAGTGATGAGGAACTGGAGAAAAGAGAGTGTTAGTGGTGGTGGATGGAGGAGGTGAGGAGAGGCATGGCCATCCGGATCCAGACACGCATGGATGGACTATTTCAGGCATAGACAGAAGATCTGAGAGACCATCTTCTATGATTTTTATGCCCAAATGAGGATGGGGAAAAATTAGAGGAAAGAGACCAGGGTGTCAGGGAATAGAGAATGTCAGCAGGGACCAGATTGAAGTGCGCATCCTCTCCATACTTAGCTCTCCCATTTCCATAGTCTACTCCCCTGACCCTTGAGAGTGTAGTCAGTAGGCTCTACAGGCAGGCTTTCCAGGCCTGATTTTATTTATGAATTTGCTTATTAATTATCACTATATTCACTGCTTTCTAAGGTTAGGGCTAAAACCCATAAGGTTTTTCTAGAGATCAGGAGCTGACCCCATTCTTAGTCCCATTTCTCAGAGCCATGGGGCATTTGAGGTCTGCCTGGGCCCTCCAAAAATCACCCTGTCTGTCCCCATGCTGTTAGGCATCATGGGCCACACACCTAGGCCAGGCAATGTAGGGGTTTCCTTTCTGCTGACAGATGTTTGGTTAGGGGTATAAATGGGCCAACGGGAGAGGCATGAGTTAGTCTGGAGAGGAGATTTGAGGACTGAAGCTTCCTGTGTCCACTTCTTACAGCATCTCAGTGTGAAAAAGCCCTGTGTTCCTTACTACAACAAACACTAATTCCCCCTCTCTGTTTTCAGTGGTGAAATCCAGAGCTCTTATGTTTGGTGGCCGTTGCTGCAGACAATCGCTAAGTAATGAAAATTTGTTTGGCACCTTCCCACCTACTTTCTGTGCCCTCTCTAAGCTTATGAAGGCCCCTTAGCCCCAATCCCCACTACAACAGCCAGATAGGCCTAATTTTAAATCTGTTAATCCTCAAGCTTTCTCATCCCCGAAATGGGAATAATAATATATGCTACATTTACCTCCCAGGGTTGTTGTGTGGAAAGTGTTCTGTTAATTGCAAAGATATATATATATATATGTATATATATATGTATATATATAATATAAATGTATGTAGAAATGTATGTGTGTATGTATATATGTATGTATGTATACTATATGCATGTATTTACGAACCCTTGTGAACCTGGTGATTATTATGATTACCATGTTAAGCTTCCAAATCACCTCTTAGCTCCCAGTTTTTCCCCCTTTTTCTGTCAAATCTCCCATTCTCCCTGTACAGCTATTTTCAGCCACTAGTCAGGAACGGGTAGTGGTATCTGATTATTTGATTAAAGTAATTCACATTAGGATGTGAATGAGGGATAGATGTACCCATCCTGCCATTTACATTTTAAAATAAGGAAATTGGTGACTCAATGTGGTCTAATTCATAGAATCAACATGAGAGAGATTTTCCTACTTTCTTCAATCCAACAAACATACATGGAGCAGAGTGGAGGTGGAGTCAATGTGTACACTGAGAAGTATGATATAAATTAGAAAGTGGAGAGAACAAGGTGCCCTACAAGCACTGGAGTGGGGAGAAGCACTAGTAATTGGGGTACTGGGGAAAGGAATGAGGATGGTGCCCAACAAGTTGATAGCTAAAAGGTTAGGGTGCTGTTTGTAAGTGAAATCAAAGGATCATAGAACTGGAAGGGATTTCAGAGGCCATTGGATCTAATCTTTATTTTAGAATTGAGGAAACTGAGGCCCAAGATGGTGAGGGCGCTTGTTTCACCTTACACATTGCAGTATACCATAGTGGAGCCCTGAGGTCCCCATCCATTTATGAGCATCTCCTGTTGGTCCAGACGCCCAGGTCTGACTTCACATCTAAGTTGGTGGGGAGTGGTTGGGAAGAGGGATGAGTTGGTCTGGAGAAGAGGAGCCCAAGGGGAATAGTTACAGAGATATAGGGAAGGTACAATCCCTCTCCTCTACTGATCCCTGTCTGCTTACCTCATTAGATGTGCAGGCCAGACCTGGGCACCTGGACCCACAGGAAATGCTTATAAAAGGATGTTGACCTTGGGGGCTCCATTATGCTCTATTGCTATAAATAAGTCCAGGACCCCCTCCTCTTCTTAGTATCCATGCTCTGTAGTGAAGCTTTATTGTGCCCCAGATCTTCCTGCGGCATTCTTATTTGCAACCTTTGCTCTCCTGTTCTCTTTCTTTTGCTCCAGTCTTTGATGAAGAGGTTGCTCTTCCCTCCCCCACCCCCTGCCAGGGGCCAGCCAGTTTACTTGTACCGGATCCCCTCTTGGCTCTTTCTGTAATTCACTTCCTCTTCTCAAATCTACCCATCTTCAATCACTTCTTATCTACTGGCTCCTTCCCAGTTGCCTATACACATTCCCAAATTTCTACCATTCTTGAAAAACCTTTCCTTAACTCCAGCTGTCCTTTCAAACTATCATCTATCTCCTCTCTTTCACAGCCAAATTCCTCCAGTGAGCTCTCTATGCCTCCATTTACCTTCCACTCCTTTCTTCAATGCCTTGCAGTCTGGCTTCTGAACCTACCATTCCACTGAAATTGCACTGTTCACAGTTATCAGTGATCTCAATTCATTTCCCTGATGACCTTTTCTTTCCAGTCCTGATCCTTCCTGACCTCTCTGTAGCCACTCTTTTATTCTACATACTCTTTCCCTGACTTCCCTGACCCTGTTTTCTCCTTGTCTTCCTACCTGACTGGTCCTCATTCTTCTTTGCCAAGTAATTACCCATTTCTGATCCCCTAATTGTAGATGTTGGCAGCTAGGTGGTGCAGTGGATCAACTGAAGTTAACTAGACTCATTTTCCTGAGTTCACATATGACCTCAGACACTACTATTTGTGTGACCCTGGGCAAGTCACTTCACTCTGTTTGCCTCAGTTCTCTCATCTGTAAAATGCACTGAAGAAGGAAATGGCAAACCACACTAGTATCTCTTCCAGGAAAACCCCAAATGGAGTGGTGAAGTCTGCCGAGACTGAAATGACTGAACAACAACAAAAACTGTTGATGTTACCCATTGTTGTTGTGTTTGTCCTTCATTTTTGAAGAGGACCGTGGCATCTGAGAAATGATGACGTGACTTGTAGTTGACTTTGTGTAAGGTTACCAGCCTCACTTTCTCCTCCAGAGCCATCTGGGTCCAGTGACCAGATGTTCATCAGATGACTGGAGGTGACCATGGCTTTTTCCTGGATCCTCCTCTCTCTATACCCTCTCCTATGCTGATTTCATCAGCTCCCACGGTTTCAGTTATTTCTATGCAGAAGACTCCCAAATCTGTATTTCCAGCCGTATGCATTCTCCTAACTCAGTCCTGAATCATCAACTGCCTGCTGAACATTTCTATCGGTGGGAGATATTCTATTGGGATCTCACCTTTAACATCATTATCTTCCCCTTCAATCATGGATCACTTCTAAACTTCTATATTTCTATTGAGGGCTTGACCTTTTTTCTGTTACCCAGGTTTGAAACCTTGGGATCATCACTGAGTCTTCTTTCTCCCTCATCCAATCAGTTGCCATGTCTTGTCAGTTCTTTTCCATGGGTTCCTTTCTCTCCATCCTCATGGCCACCATCTCAGTCCAGGCCCCCATCATTTCTTACACAAACCATGACAATGGTCTCCTGAAATTGGTCTCCCTTATTTCTGGCCTCTACCCTTCTCTGACTTTTCTCCTCTTCCACAGAGCTGCCAAATCCTAAAGCACAGCTCTGACCACATCATTCTCCTGGCTTTACCAAATCTTCTGTGGTCTCCTTTAGGATCAAATACAAACTCCTCAATGTAATATTTAAAACCTTTTCCATCCTGGCTCTGGTCTACTTTCCCAGACATTTCACTCTACTTCTCTTCAGCAAACCAGTTTACTTTCTGTAGAGTTCCCAATTCAGCATCCCATCTGCTATTGCAAAGACTGTCCCCTCACCTGGAATGCTCTTGCCTATTTAGAGGCAGCTAGGTGGTACAGCGGATAGCACGCTGGCCCTGGAGTCCGGAAGATTTGAATTCAAATCTGGCCTCACTTACTAGCTCTGTGATCCTGGGCAAGTCACTTAACCTCTGTTTGCCTTAATACCCTCAACTGTAAAATGGGGATAATAATGACACCCTTTTTGCAAGGTGGTTGAGAAGATCAAATGAGATAATGTTTGTAAAAGTGCTTAGCATAACACTTGGCACATAGTAGGCACTATGTAAATGCCTATTCCATTCCCCCTTCCTTCCCTATTGGATCAATCAAAGAGCATTTATTAGTACCTAATATGTATTCAAGTACCTACAATGTATGAGGCATTCTGCTATGTGTTGGGACTACAACTGAAAACGGAGAGTTCCTGCCCCCAAGGAGCTTACATTCTGCTTTTAGAATCCATAGCTTTCAAGGCTCCAGCTCCAATGCCATTTCCCCTGCCAATCATCCTCTGACTCATCACTGGTCTCTTCTTCCTCAAATTAATTTAGATTTGTTTATATGTGATAATACCCAACAGAAAATAATCTCCTTAAGGGCAGGGATTGTTTGTCAAAATTTTAGTCTGAGTCCACAAGCTGGTAGCAGAGTCAGGGTTCAAGTCAAGATCCCTTGACTCCAAAGTGTTGGGTCCTTCTCCCACATACACGTATATACAAATATATACATACATACACACATATGAATACATGTGTGTGCACATACACATATACACACATACACATATACGCACATACACATAGTGGCAATGGAGTCAGCAGACTTGGGTTTGAAAGCTGGACCTACCATTTCCTCATCCACATCCACATCTCACAGAATCGTGAAAGAAGTGCTTTGTGAACCTCCAAATGCTAGGGAGATTGTAGTTATGATGTGAATCAATAATCCTCAGTGCTCTCCCATTCTGTGCTATCCTCTTCCATAACTTTCCATGAATAAATACTCCATAGAGGATCCATTCAATGTGCTATATGGGTGAGGGCAGATCTTTTTGTATCTTCAAGATACTGACGGAGCACTGGGAAATGACATCTGCAAGTCTTCATTCTCACAACATGACTCACCTCCTTTTCCAGTCCTGATGTTTCCACCATGTCTTTCACAGCACTTTTCACGTGCAAGTCATCATTACCTGCTGGTAGTAGGCTGCATGTTCAGTCAATTAATAATCATTTAAATGCCTACTATATATGCCAGGCACTGTGCTGGGTGCTGGGAATTCAATACAAAAGTGAGATAGCACCTGTCCATAAGAAGCTTACATTCTACTAATAAATACAGCATATATTCAAAATAAAGGCATAGCGAGTTGGAGGGCACTAATTATTCTGGGAGTCAGGAAGGAAGCAAGCATTCAGGTACCTATTATATGTCAGGCACTACGCTAAATGCTTTACAAATACATCATTTGATGCTTACTACATCCCTGGACCATAGGCACAATTATGATCCCCATTTTATAGTTTAAGAAGCTGAGGCACAGAGGCTAAATGACTTACCCAGGGTCATACAGTGAGTACGTTTCTGAGGCTTAGTTTGAACTTGGATTTTCTTGACACCAAGCCCAGTGCTCTGTCCACTGTGTCATCTAGTTGCCTTGGGAAAAGTCTCTTTCTTGAAAGGGGTGGCTTTGAGCTGAAACTAGAAAGGATCGAGGAGTCCCAAGGGGTTGAAATGTGGAAGGAGTGAACATTACAGGTGTGGGGGGCAATTTGAGAAAGATACAGAGATGGGTCATGTCTGGGGAACAGTAAATGTGCCAGTTTGGCTGAAAGAGAGCATATAATGAGTCTAGAGAGATAAGAGGAAGCTGGATTATGAAAATCTTTAAAAGTCTTAAATACCAAACAGGGGAATTTGTTTTTTAACTTAGAGGGAACAGGGAATCATGGACATTTCTTGAAGGGAGAGGTGGCAGTCAGATCTGTGATTTTTAGTAGTATTACTTTTCAGCTGAGTGAAGGACAGATTGGAGTGGGGAGAAAGTGGATGGCCAGAGACCAGAGTCTAGGTGAGAGGTAACCAAATAGTCTCGGTGACAAGTGATAAGGCTCTGACTAGGGGGTTAGGGAGAGTCAGTACAGAATGACTTGAAGGCAGTAAATTGGGGGTGATATGAAGAATGGTGGTGCCCTTGACATGGAATAGGGAAGTTAGGAGGAGAAATGAGCTTAGGAGAAAAGTACTGAGTTCTCTTTTGGACACGCTGAGTTTGAGAAATCAAACAGACAATTGGAGGTGATGAATTGCAGCTTAGGAGAGAGATCATGGCTATGTAGCATCGAGAGTCATGCGCAGAGAGAACAGCTGAATTCATGGGAACTGATGAAGTCACTGAGAATTTAGAGAGGACAGCACCCAGTTCTACTTATGGCTATCGTGCATCTTTTGCCCTCTGGGTTGGTTATTCTATCGCTTTTGATTCTCTTGTGACTGTGGTGTGCCATGAGTCATAGCTATTTTCCAGAAGAGCCCCAGAGAAGTGAAGAGACTAGCTAATAAGGGGCAGAGTTGGGCATTAAACACAAGTCTCTTGTCATTAAATCCAATGCACGTATTGAATAACAATATAGGCAGTAAATATAATTGGATATAATGTAATATGTTACAGATGTGGAGAAAATCCAAGTGTGAAAATGTATGTCACCCCCTCCCTTCCCCCAGTCCTTCCCCCAGGGTTACCCACTAATTAACCTCTTTGTTTTTGGCCTCTTCTCAGCAACCTGGGGAAGATAGGCAGAACCTTTGGCCAGTGTTGGCACTTGAAGAATGCCAGCCATTATATTACACCTTTCAGGTCTCAGTTGTCTAAGTTAGCTCTGAGAGAGAGAGAGAGAGAGAGAGAGAGAGAGAGAGAGAGAGAGAGAGAGAGAGAGAGAGAGAGAGAGACAGACAGACACAGAGAGACAGAGACATACAGTGACAGAGAGAGAGAGAGAAATAGAGACAGAAACAAAGACAGAGAGACAAAGACAAAGAAAGACATAGACATAGAGAGACAAAGAGAGAAAGAGACATAGAGAGACAAAGAGAGAAAGACAGAGATAGAGCAACAGAGACAGAAAGACAGAGACAGAGAGACAGAGACAGAGAAATACAGAGACAGACAGAGAGACAGAGACAGATAGAGAGACAGAGACAGAGAAAGATAGAGACAGAGAGAGTGAATGCTATAGGACACTGCCACTGGAATCAAAGGTCCTGATTTTGATTCCTACTTCTTCTGTTTTCACTTCCATCTTGAACAAATCATCTTATTTCTCTGAGTTTCCTGTCAAGTGTGGGGTTGGAGTAAATGATCTCCAAGGCCCTCTTCTGTCTATGAGAAGTGTGGGCCTTAAGAGGCAGGGTACAAGGATCGTCCTTGCACCTTCCCAACCCAGCTGTTTCTCTGCCCTGTCCAGGGCTGTGGGGAGCCCCCTGGTCATGGACCCCACCAGCATCTGCCGGAAGGCTCGGCGGCTAGCAGGACGGCAAGCAGAACTGTGTCAGGCTGAGCCTGAGCTGGTGGCGGAGCTGGCACGGGGTGCCCGGCTAGGTGTAAGGGAGTGCCAGTTCCAGTTCCGATTCCGACGCTGGAACTGTTCCAGCCACAGCAAGGCCTTTGGGCGAATCCTGCAGCAGGGTCAGTGGGAGTCCCGGGCCTGGGGAGTGGGTGGGGAAAAGAAGAAGGGGAAGGGGAGGGAGCTCTTTCTCCCTAGGGGCTAAGACTGACAAAATTGGAGGGTTTAAAACCTGTGAGGAAAGAAAAGGGCCTGACTTGAACCTCATCTCCCAGTCCAATTATAGTGGCCTTCAGTCTCCTGACATAGTGGGCCCAGACTACTTAACTCCTCTTCCATCCTACCCTGGTGCCCTAACTCCAGCCCCTAGAGTATTGTCTTCCTAATTACCCTTCGCTACTGTCACCCCTCCTTGGCTGTTCCCTCAGATATCCGGGAGACAGCCTTCGTCTTTGCCATCACAGCAGCTGGGGCCAGCCATGCAGTGACCCAGGCCTGCTCTATGGGAGAGCTGCTGCAGTGTGGCTGCCAAGCCCCCCGTGGACGAGCCCCACCCCGGCCCCCTGGGCTCCCCAACCTCTCTGGGACTCCAGGGCCTCCGGGCCCTGGGAGTTCCTTGGATGGCAATGCAGCCTGGGAGTGGGGGGGCTGTGGGGACGACGTGGACTTTGGGGATGAGAAGTCTCGGCTCTTCATGGATGCCCGGCACAAGCGGGGCCGAGGTGATATCCGGGCATTGGTGCAGCTACACAACAATGAGGCTGGAAGGCTGGTGAGGCTCCCTGGAGGGATTGGGATAGGGCAAGGGGAGGGGGAGAGGGAGGGGGTTTCGGAATGTCTGGAAACAAGGGGTGGGGACTGGGGCAGGCTGTGGGAAGAAGTTAGGCTGAGTGTGGAAAGGATGAAAGGACTGGGCTAAAAAAGGGGCCTGTGGATTAGGGGTGGGACCTGGGAGGATAAGGGAAGGATGAGGGATAATGGGTAGGACCTCGGGGCTGGGTTGAGCCAGTTGGGGAGCAAGGAAGGGCTATGAAGTTGAGCAATGAGTTTAATCTCAGTCAAGCTAAGCCTACCTTGACAGAGGCAGTTAACTAGTCCATCAGTTGATAAACATTTAATTAAGCACCTACTATGGTACCAGACCCTGGTCTAGACATTGGAGATACCAAGAAAGGCAAAACTCTTCAAAAACCCTGCTTCCCAAACCTGGGATGGTCCCTGTTTTCAAAGAGCTTGAATTCTAATGGGGGAGATAACATGTAAATTACTGGCTATTTACAAGATCCCTACAGAATTGAGGCTGGAGGGACTGGGAAAAGCCTCCCGCAAAAGATGGGCTTTGAGCTGAATCTTGAGGAAAATCAGGATGCCAGCTATAGTAAAAGCAACACCCAATTTGGAGTCAGAAAGCACAGCTTTAAATATTGAATCAACTACTCATTACTCATGAGACCTTAGGCAAGTCACCTAAACTCTGTGAAACTACTCTGTCATCTGTAGAATGAAGTATCTGGGCTATTTGACCTCAAAGGTCCTTTCTGGTTGTATTGTCTAATCCAGCCAATGTTAACTACACTTAACCAGCTTCCCCTACATTCATCCCTAGACCTGGCCCTCCACTCTAACATTATACTGACCTCTTCACAAGGCAAACCCACCTTGTCCTCCCTAGTTTCTTTCTCTTCTCCCTGACATTTGTTCTGTTCCTCATCTCCCATAAGAGGAACACCAAGGGACTATCTATCATTCAATCAGAGTGATGAAATATTATTGCTTTCTGAGGAACTTAGGGTGGGTAGAAGGAAGATAAAGTAGATAGGAAAACAGGAGTACCAGGCGCCAGGATTTGTCTGCTACAATTTCTCTGGGATCATCTGACCTTAGCTAATCCACAGTCTCACTTCATGTGGTTGCCCTTCTCCCACCTCCCCCCAGTCTCCCATCACTTATCACCCCTAGTCAAACTCACAACCTTTAAGCCTTGGATAGAAACTCCCACCTCAGGAGGACTGGAAGTCAGAACTCTTGGGTTCCTATCTCAGCTGTAGGACCCACCCCAACTCTATACCTCCAGGATGCCCTGGAACTTTCCCCTACACACTCGTTTTACATTCCCATTTGTGTCAGCTGGGCCTCTTGTGGTCCTGTGCAGGGGATGGAGGGGAAGTGGTGTTGGGACAGGCCCACATATTTGTTTGGAGGGGTGAGCCGCCCAGCCAGCCTTGCTCCAGCTCTGAGTATATGATCAGTCCCTGCCTGGGGACATGAGGGGCTGGAATGAAAGAGTAAAAAAGGCAGGAGGGGATGGGGGTGACTGACATCTTATCACCTCCCCTTCCACTCCCAACTCTAGCATCTCTTAGATACAATCTCATCCTCCTCTTGTTGTTTCCGCTTTATCCCAACTCCTATGGCCCCCACACCTCCCCAACACGGCATTCCTGTCTCTTTTCATCTTTGGTTCATGCCTCTTTTCTGTTCCTTCCTCTTTCTTGTTTGTCTTTATCTACCCACCCCTCTCTTCTCCTTTCCTTCCATGTCTCCTCCTTCATCCTATTTTTACTCTCATCTTTCCTCTACTCTCTTTATTCTCCATTGTCATTTTTTTCTAATCCTCTCTTCTTAAACTCTCTTTTTTTCCTTCCTATTTTCCTACCTTTTTTTCTTCTGTCTCCCCTCCCTTCATGTTTTCCCATCTTACTTCTCCCTTTTCCACATGACCTCCCTGTCCTTACTTCTTTGTGTCAAAATCCATCTCTGTGTGTTTTTCATCTTTCTCTTCACTGATTTTCACTCCATCGTCCTCATCGTGTCCCCAACCTTCTTTTTATTTCATCCCTCCCCCACCTTGATGTCTCTTCCTCTTCCTGTACGTGCCCTTTGCTGTTTCTTCTCCTTTTTTTTCCTCTTTCCCTTTTCCCATCCCCCAACGTCTTCCGTAACTGACTACCCATCGTCTGTGTCTCCTGGATGTTTCTCCCTGCTTCTCTCTCGTCTTCGATATCCCTGTGGTTATCTCCCTTCATCACCCTTGGCTGCTCTCCTTCTTCATATTGCCCTGCTTCCCGTGGCTTTCTCTGGCTGTCTGCCACAAATCTATACTCTTTCTTCCCTGCCTTATTCCCCATGTGCCCCTTTACTGTCCCTTTTCTCTTCCCTCGCATTTCACCTACTTCCATGCCTCTCTCTCCTCTTCCTCTCATCTCCCATGTCCCACTGACTGTCTCGCCCCCCCCCCCCCGGCATTCTCCCTTTGGGCTTTCTTGCCTCCCTCGTGTCCTGACCTTGGGCCCGTGTCCCCCTGGGCCCATGTCCCCACTCTGTCTCTCCCCTGCCCCATTTCCCCATGTGCCCCTCGGCTGTGCCACTCCTCCATCCTCAGGCGGTGCGGAGTCACACGCGCACGGAATGTAAGTGCCACGGCCTCTCCGGCTCCTGTGCCCTGCGTACCTGCTGGCAGAAGCTGCCCCCGTTCCGGGAGGTGGGAGCCCGGCTGTTGGAGCGCTTCCACGGCGCCTCCAGAGTCATGGGGACCAACGACGGCAAAGCCTTGCTGCCGGCTGGTCACACCCTCAAGCCCCCCGACCGCGCCGACCTGCTCTACGCCGCCGACTCGCCCGACTTCTGCTCGGCCAACAGGCGGACGGGCTCCCCGGGCACGCGGGGCCGCGCCTGCAACAGCAGCGCCCTGGACCTGAGCGGCTGCGACCTGCTGTGCTGCGGCCGGGGACACCGTCAAGAGAGCGTGCAGCTTGAAGAGAACTGTTTCTGCCGCTTCCACTGGTGCTGTGTGGTGCAGTGTCACCGCTGTCGCGTGCGCAAAGAACTCAGCCTCTGCCTCTGACCCCGACCTGCCCTTGCCCCGCGCCCCTGAACCTCAGTGGGCTGAGCCTGCGTCTCGGGGCCGCCGGAGAGAGACTGCTAGCCCCCGACAGAAAACGTGGCCTTGGGCTGGCCTCAGCAAGGGAGTATTTATCCTCTATCCGAGAACTTGGGCAAAGGATGCCTGGGTCCCCGGATTATCGCGGCCCATTGTTCCAGGAGCAGAGACCAATACGTGCAGGGAAGAGGACTCTCGAGAGACAACTAGCTACCTGGGTGCCAAGGATAGTGGGATGATTCTGTGGATGGGGCTCCCCCCCTGCTCAATTCTAGCTGACATCTCCTAATAAAGATGGAGATTTGGAATGGGGATCAGGGTACTTGCCTGGGGAATGGGAGGAATCGAGAAACGCCAAGAGAAACAACACTGGAGGACGTGGGGGGGGACCCTAATGACAGGGGTTGGGAAGGGCACCAGGAGGTGTCACGGGGGTGCTTTTGGTACTAATAAAGTTATTTAAAGCAAATAGACTCAGTTGGGGATTTGGGGAGAGAGGCTGTGGCCAGTCTCTCCAGGCCCAAATTTAGGGAAGGGACACTTAGCATCATGGTGTAGGACTGGGAAGGGGAAAGGAGGAGAGAGAAGGTTGTAATTTGTAATGAAACCCTTGAAGGTAACCTTACTTTCTGTGCTCCAGAGGGTTCTCTCCTCAGTAAGTTGGATGGCTCCTCCCACAGATCACTTTTAGGGATGAGGGCTTGAGACCAAGATAAGTGAAATAATTTGCCCAAATCTGGGGTAGAGCTGGGATTTGAATCAGGATATTTGACTTCAAATCCATGCTGCCTTCCTTGCCTCTTTTCTGGCAGCCACTATGTCTGAAGGTTCGTAGAGTGGCATTTTATTTCTCATCTCTGGCATGGTAGGTGTCCTCCTTTCACTTTATGCTTAATCCAGCACAGTGACTGAAGGGGTGGGGAGCAATCTACAACCTGACTTTATTTTAACAGGGTTAGAGAGTTTGTGGGAAAAGTTAATATACAGTGTCTTACAGCCTAAAAGAAAAGACCAGTATTTGTCTGGCTAGTCCAACCCCTTCATTTTACAGATGAGGAAACTGAGTCCTAGGGAGGTGAAATGACATAAATTGCTAAGTTACCTTAAATTCCTGGCCCAAACCAGTAGACCTCATGGTCTTAGGTTGTCTAGGATTTTATCAGTGCAGGGGGATTCCCAGTAAGGAATTTCCTCTACAAATGCAGCAGCACTTCAGTAACTTTACAGTCTTAGAGTTGTCAAGACTCAGACCCAGGTTTTCCTGAGTCTTAAGTCATTCAATACATATGACTTAATATTTATTAAGTACCTACTATACTACGCACTGTAGATACAAAGATGAAAGGTGACATAGTTCCTACCCTTAAGTTTACAATCCAATGTGGGAGGGAGAAGTGATATATACAAATGAATATGCTAGAAGGTAATGTGTGATAAGGACAAAGAAAAGATCCAGACACAGTGCTACTTCTATATCGATGGCCAAGAAGGGCAGCAAAGACTTCCCACAACCACCCTTTTGTACCCTGGTTAGAAATGGAAGACTGGGCTTTGTGGATCATGGTCTCACCCATTGCGGTATTTCCCATGTTCTTATGGTTCCTCCCTCCCATCAGCCATAAAACCTAAGCCACAAGGAGGAAACCTAGTAAGTAAGGATGGAGTTATTCTCATTTTTTTCTTGGTTGTTCCTAGATTGTATTTAATTCAATTCCACCAAACTTTCATATTCCTGCTCCTCCTTATTCCTTCTTACGGAATATGAGGTACCTTGTTAACCCCTCTCCCCCACTAAGATTTCATGAATAGGACAGCAGCTCTCTTGACACAGAATTTATCTTTACCCACCACTTGAATATATTTAAAATACAGATGGACAATAAAGCATTCTTATTCACAACCAAGTGGGAGAGGAAAAGATATTTTATCACAAGGCTGACTTTTTGCATTCACCCTCTTTTCCTTCTCTCAGGACCCCTCAGTAGTCCCAAAAGTGAATTCACTAAAAGGTCATGTGGAGTTGGGTAGAAGAGAAGGGGAGAATGGTTTACCAGAAATCAGGCCCTTGGACTCTCTGATGGCTAGTCCCATGTCCCTTTCTCTCATGACAGTAAACATGAAAAGAATGGAGAAGAGCCTGGCCATTGGGGAATGGTGTTCAGGATTCCTGGTTTTGATAATAGGATCAAACAATTTGTGTGGGAATGAAAAATACTAACATAGTGGTAAAAGCACTGGATTTGGAGTCAGGAAAACCCAAGTTCAAATTCTTCCTGAATTAGCTGTGTGACCCTGAGTGAGTGTCTGGGCCAGTTTCCTCATCTGTAAAAATGAAGGAACTGATGACTTCTAAGGTCCAGCTTTAAATCTATGATTCTATGATCCTATGATCTAAGGGTTTTAGTGAACTCTGTAGATGAAATGATTGGCCCTCAGAGTCATGTGATTTTAGATTGTGGCCATACGGTCCAGAATGGGAGACGTGAGAGTCCTGCAGTCCTCTCGCCCTGGTCAGATCAAGAGTTCTGCTCTGGATGCTACATCTGAGGAGAGACATTGACAAAATAGAGTATGTCCTCAGTAGGGCAGCTCTGATGTTGAGGAAAATGGAGACCTTCCAGAAACAACTGATGCAACTAGCAATAACTTAGAGGTGAGATGAGTGTGGGGAGACATAGAATAGCTGTCTTCAAGTATTTGAAAGGCTGTCAAGCTGAAGGGAGATTAAACTTGTCCTTCATGGCTCCCAGAAAAGAACTTGGAGCAAACAAAGGCAATTGTATAGAGGTCAGTTTCTCCACCGAAGGGAAAATTTCCTAACAATTACAACCATCCATAAAGGGAATGGGTTTTCTTGGGAAACGGTGGCTCTGTCTTCACTGGAGATCTTCAAGTGGACTCCACCTGTCAGGGATGCTGGAGATAATACTAATATATCTTCAGGTTCAGGTTGGACTAGATGACCTCTAGGGGTCCATTCCAACAACGAGTTCTGGGATTTTGATTTAAGTTATCCTTTCATTTATTTTTATGGATGAGGAAACAGGGGAATCAACTGCTTCAGTTATATAGTTGGTAAGTTGCCAAGCTGGATATGAACTCAGATCTTTTGACTCTAAATTTAGCACTCCTTTTACTACATACAAAATACTACCACTTCTCCTCAAATGCATACCATCTCCAAAACAGAATTAGTTCTGAGGGGTTACTTAGCCCTTCCTGGGCATCAGCTCTACACCATTCAACAGGACCTTAGTGGGCCCCAGACTCAAAGGAGTAGGATGTGTGTGTGTATGTGTGTGTGTGTGTGTGTGTGTGTGTGTGTGTGTGTGTGTAGGGGGGATAGGGGGGAAAGAAATCAGAGGGGTCAGGATGGTGTGTGTTGGGCTTGAGATGTATATATCATCTGGCTGAAGTCAGGAGAAAAGGAGAAAAAAATTCTAGGTAGGGAGTTCCAGAAACCTTCCTGTTGGGACTCTGAATTGGCTATGAGGATGGACTGATCTGCTAGCACAAGACCTTTTGCAATTGATGGTTCCTCTACCTGAGCCTTGGGCCAGAGTTCTGTGGAGACACTGGTTTCTGTTCCCCATTGAGGAGAGGAGGATTCTGCCCCCTCACTCCAGATGTTCAGGTCTGAATTAGCCTTAACTCCCCAAGGGAACATTTGGCCTTGGGGAAAGGTCAGGAGAAGAACCAAGGAGGGGGTGGAATCTGGACACCTCTCCCTTGAGGGGTTCTGCCACCTCCTTCCTCCACCCCATGATGGCATCCATTCTTAGGTGGAAGAGACAACTAGCAACTTGGCGGTACAAGACAAACTCAACGGCTCTTTTCCTTAACCTATCTCCTGAACCTCCCTTTAGTGTCACCAGAGGGCGCCCTGACCCAGATTTCCCTAATGCTTGGGCCTGATTGTAGATCTATAGTCTTTAGAGAGAAGAGGGGAGCTAATTCAGTCCCTCTCAGCCTTTTCTGTCTCATTTCTGTCTGGTACTGCTGGATCACCTCACCATGGGACTAGGAGCTGGGGAACCTCTTGAGATTTTCTGTCTGTCCCTGAGAGTCCTAATCTCCTCATGATCCTGCCTTCCCTATTCTAAGGAAAGAAACTGAGGCAAGGCAGGAGCTGTAGGCCACTTTATTAATATAGAGGGGAGCCCAAGGGTCTCAGGTTAGAGTCTTGGCTCCTACACCAGATTTCCATGACTTAGAGGAAAGGAGAGGGGAAGCAGAAGGAGCTGGAGCCCAAGGAAGAGTAAGAACTTTGTTACTGTGCCCTCTCTCTGAGACCAGTAGCCAAACTCTTATCCTGGCCTTTTTCTCATCCCTTAAATGTGAGGATGTAGGAGACCCTGGACTAACTTTCCCTCTGCTGTCTGGGTAAAGGAAGGAATTAGATCTCAGATCTGCCTCTCTATTCCACCTCCCAGTTCTTCCCACCTCCCTCCCCTACCCCCCCAAGAGTCTGATGTATATTCCCAGTCCCCACTGACTGGGGGGGATGAGGGAGGTGAAGGGGGCTGAAGAGAACAGAGCAGCCCCAGATGTGTCTGACCACATCATGAACAGCAGAGAATGCAAGCAGGCGGGGGTGGGGAGGCCAAGGCGCAGGGCCAAGGACATGAATGAAGCTGAGGGCCTAGGGGGTAGTTTAGAGAAGCGGTAAGGTCTGGGGCTCAAGGACACCCCTGCTCCCTCTTTTCTTGTGTCTTTTAAGGAACTTCTCCAGGAGGCCACTTAGAAGCTAAGGCAACTGTGTTCCAGGATAAAAATGAAGTTTCCTCCTTCCCCAAGCCATTGAATTTCTACTCAGAGTCTAGAGGGACAGGGCAAATGGAACTGCCTCCCATTCTTATCTCCCAGACCCCAGCATGATGATATGATCTGTGTTTTGGGATGGGCTGTGGACTGGGGGAGTATGGGTAGGGTCCTGCTTTTCCCCACCTGTTTCCCCTTCCCCTTTAGTCTTCCCCAACTTCCCTGCTTTGCCCCAGAGTACCCCTGCATACAGCACCCCCCCTCCCATTGAGCACAGCTGGAACCATTCTCCTTGCTGCCTTTCATCCCCCCTCCCCCCACCCCCAGTGGCCCCTGTAATTGTGGTCTCAGGCGGTGGCTGTTGCTGCTGCTCTGGGGGCTGGAGTTGGGACAGGGGCCAGAGCACAGGGCAGGGACAGAGGGTGGGGATATGATCGGGACATGGAATGGGTTATATAACACTAGGGGTCCTGAGTCTTGGGATGCCCTCTTTGAGCCTCACTTCCTGTCTTTCAGGATGAGTCCATATGGCTCTGGGGCACCCCAAACGCCTCTATTTAGATTCAACTCTTCCCTTCCTGGGGGTAAGGGTAAGGGAAAGGAGAAAAAAAGAATCCCTAAGAGACTCCAGTCCCTAGCAAGGTTGGATGTTGGGGGTTGTACATCATTTTCTGCACTGAGGGGAACCTCAGAGGAGAAGTTTGACACCCCACTCCACAAGAATTGTTGAAATGGAGCAAAAGGACACTTGTCTATCTCTAGGAGGGAAACAAACAATGGGGTGACCACTCTCCCTGAGTTACCCAAGGAGAGATCTAGTCTCAAAGAGTTTTGGCTTTGCCTCTAACAGCTGTTCAGTCTTGGGCAAAATCACTTCCCATTCTGGGCTTGAGTTTTTCAGCTATACAATGAGCAGGGTGGTCTAGAGATCCCTTGTAGTGCTAAAGGTCTATGATTCCATAATAATAATTCACATTAATCTAACTATACTTTAAAATTTTTCAAATTATCTTTTTCTTAACCTCGTGAAGTAGATACAACACCCCTGCATCCATTTTGTAGGTGAGGAAACTAAGACCCAAATAACTTAAATGTCTTTTCTAAGGCCACCCAGCTAATAAGTGAACCATGATCCTACGTCTCCAGGATCAAACCACATTGCTTTTGTGCCTAGATCAAAAGAGGCTTAATTGGGATAGTTTTTCCTTCTCCTTTCTCTCTCCTAGCTTGGAAATCTACCTTTTGTATGAATTCTGTCCTGCACTGCTCTATCTAGTCCCATTCTGTCCTCCCTCTCTGACATTCCAGTCCCCTGCTCAGCCTTTTAGGCCCAAGATGCCACAGTCCGGATGGCTTGCTGGGAGAAGAGGTGAGTGGGGGGGGGGGACGGGGAGTTGGGTCAAGGTCAGACAAGGCTTGCTGACGCAGACTGCTTCCAGCCCCCAGCTGTTTTCCTGCTGTCCAGCCAGACTTCTCCCTAACCACTGCCCTCCACCACTCTCCCCCTCTGCCCCCACCCCTTCCAGCAGCCTCAAGCCCTTAATTCTCGCCAGCTGCTGTGGCTCGAGGGCCTCATGAGGCGGGGGAAGGGGAGGATGGAGGAAACTTCCCTGCTCATGTTGCCCCTACCACCTGATGATCTGGATACAGGGAAGGTCCCTCCCTGTTTGTCCCTCCTCCCTTCCCCCAACCAATTCCCTAGGGAAGGGAGATTCCAGGAATGGGCCCCTTTTGTCTCTGAGCCCAGAGACTCAAGCGGTGTCTTCCCTCAGCTAAGAGGGGCTTCTCAGAAGGAGATGGTGATGTTGGGAGGGGTCCGGAAGGAATGTGGAGTGTGCATGGTGGGTCACCCCCATTTAAGAAGGGGAGAGTGAAGCACTATGAACGATGCGACTCATTCTGGGCCCCACAATAAACTGCGATCAGAGACGGAAGTCAAAGCCTGGTCTTGGGTCCTTGCCCTCAGAGCCTTGTGAATTGGTTTCTTTCTCAGACCCCTAAACTCCGAGGAACACAAACATATCCATAATACTTCATGTGGAGGACCTCCATGGAGGGGCAGAGAGAAGGAGATCAGTTCCCTTTTCTGACAGAACCCCAGAGAGCCCCCTGGACACTGCAGCATTATCAGACTGCCTCCTCATTCGGATAGGGAACCAGTCGAAAAGGAGGCTGGTCAGCTAAGCCGGTGCCTCCCAGGCCTCCCCACTTGCGGCCTTAGACTCCACCACATACACTACGACCGTCTTTCTCGATCAGGATTCTGGCTGGAGGGGGTACTGTACTCTAAGCAACTCTGCTTGGACTTCCTGCCTTTGCTGCAGGTGGCAGGGGGAGGCTGACCTCGGCAGTTGCATTTTCGAGGAGGACACACGCAGGCACATACACAACACACAATGACATCACACTCCCACACAAAAACACAACTCTAACTCACATACTGACAGAGTCATAAATACAAACACAGGCCTTTCGGCCCACAAACAAACGCAGAAACGCCAACACCCACCTGGGCTCTACACGTGCACTCGGTCCAACTTACCGCCAAAGCCTTAAGCAGACTCGGTGGCCTTCGGACACACACACGCCCCCCCCACCCCTCCCCCCTGCTCCGCCCCCCTCCCCCAATCCCGATCTGTGACGTCACCAGGAGGTAGAGCCGGAGCACTAAATGCTGAGGGTGGAGGGGGAGAGGGAGGGGTGGACGGAATGGGGGGAGCTGTGTGGGGGAATGGGGGGGGGAGGAGGAGGCTGAGGCAGTTGAGCTCCTCTGGGCCGGGACAGTCACTTATACACTGGGCTTCGGGACAGAGGGACGGAGGGACAGACAGCGACGACTCTTGGAGCTGAAAGCTCAGAACCCTTAGGAAGTCCAGCCTCCCTGCTTCCAACCTCCAGCTCTTTGCTGACTCCCTGCCCCTTGACTCCGCCACCCTAAGCTGTGCCTCGCGGCTTTCCTCTCCCCCCCCCCCCACACACCTCAGGCTTCTCCCGGAGCCGCTGCAAGGGGAGGGGGTAAGGGGGAAATCCCCTCGTCCACCCTTGCCAGGAGGTGCCCCGCGCGCCCGCCCCCCCGGAGGGCGGTGCCCCGGGGCGCTGCCCCATGGAGCGGGGAGGCGGGCGGCGTCTGCCCCGGGAACCCTGACCCGAGCTAGAACCAGAGCTCGAGCCCAAGCCGGAGCTTCCAGAGGGTCAGAGCCACCGCCGGCCGCCCGGGCGCTAGCTCTGCTCACCCGGTCTGCCTTCCCTGCCCCAGCGGACCATGCGCTGCCGCCCCCCGCCCGCGAAGCAGCGCGCCAGCCCTGCCGGGCTCTAAGCCCTTCACCCCGGCCCAGCCATGGGCAGCGCCCGGTCTCGCCCCCGGCTCCGGCCCCGACCCCGGGCCCGGCCTCGGCCGGCGCTCTGCGCGCTCCTGCTGCTCCTGCTCCTGTTGGCCGCAGCCGTGCCCAGGTGAGACCCCCGCCTCCTCTCTCCCTATCTTCCTGCCTCCCTCCTCATGCCCCGCCTTCTGGGACACCAAGGATTGCCGAAGAGTTCTGGAGACCCTCAAGGCTCGGCTAGGAGACTGACATTGCTCGGGGGTGAGCGGTGTGCCCAGGCCAGGGGACAGTCACCTTGGACCCCGACTGGGGTGGGGGGTCGGAGGGGAGGAGCTGTCCTCCCTGGGGAGAGGAAAACACTCAGAGGGGACCAATCCGATGATGCTCCAGAGGGGGCAACGCCAAGAACAGGGATAGCTCCTTCAGTGTTGGGGTCAGCTGCCAAATTCAGTCTCCTAATCGTGCCTAGTTAATGTCTTCCTATTAGGGGGACTTTCAGGGAAGGCACCCCAAAACAATCCCGCCCTCCCCGTTGTGGAGATTTCCCCCATGGGTGGGATCAGTAGATGGGGATGGGTGAAAAGGAGGCGGCCCCAGGTGGGGTCAGCAAGGGGGCACAGAAGGGAGTTCTCCCATTTTGAGTGTGGCTTGGCTCCTTGTGTTTCTGAAAATAGATGTCTGTGAAAGTTTTTCTGAAAATGTGTGAGTACTATATTATTCGTGCCTGGAGACTTCCACTCTGTTTATGTGTCTGTGTGTTAGATACTGATTTCAAATGTGGGATTCAGAACCCAGTCAGGGTGCTGATATTAAGGATAGTATTACCTCTCATGCAAATCTCTGCGTCTCTAGAGGTATGTGAGAGATATTGTGTTATCTGTACTCTATAGGCGTGACATTGTAAATTGTGTGAATCAGTGTGAGTTGATGTGTATGAGTGTGAGGCTGGGTTTGTATGTGTCTGCTGTATTTGGAGGAATGAAGATGTTAGGGAGGGAGCTCTGAAGGAGAGTTGGGGGCATATTTGAGATTCTGCTGAAGCTTCATTCATTCTTTAATGCATCATTTTTTAAACACTTACTGTGTAGAAAGCGCTGTGTTAGGTAGCACTAGGCTTTCCTGGGAGAAAATCCAATTTGGAATAAGACATGCTCCCAACCTTTCCTTACTTCTGAAGTCTGATACCAACACAGATAACTGTAAAACACAATGTTACATGAGAAGTGAGAACCAAAGTTCTATGTGAAGTATGAGGTGAAAGGTTCTTAGCATTTGGGAGGTAAGAGTAGAAAGTGGGGGAAAGAATGGAAGGAACTGAGGGAAAAGAGAGGGAATAGATTTTGTGTGCACGTGTGCATATATGTTTATACGTATGAGATAAAGTAAGTCTAAGAAACATTCCATGTTATTGCTCTCCCAGCTCCCCAGTTCAGTCTGAGGCCTTACTTAATGGTCCCTGCTTTTCCCCATATCTCCCATACCTGCAGGTCAGAACCAAATGACATCCTGGGCCTTCGATTGCCACCAGAGCCTGTGCTGAATGCCAACACGGTATGCCTGACATTGCCAGGGCTGAGCCGACGCCAACTGGAAGTGTGTGTGCGCCACCCGGATGTGGCAGCCTCTGCCATCCAGGGCATCCAGATTGCCATACATGAGTGCCAACATCAGTTTCGGGACCAGCGCTGGAATTGCTCCAGCTTGGAGACCCGAAACAAGATCCCTTATGAAAGTCCCATCTTCAGCAGAGGTAAACTCCTCCTTCCTCCTCTCCCCCAGCACTACTCTACAGCCTTTGTAGTTTCCATATCCTCTCACACTCCACACATCATCTCTTCTTTAGCCCTTCCCTGCTTCAGATTTCTAATGGTTCAGGTCTCCTGGTCCCTGGGCCCTTACACTCTCCTCATTCTGTCTTTCAAAGCTTCTGCCTCCTATTGGTTCCTATTTCCCTCCTGTTTTTGTCAGCTCAAATCTTTCTCTTATCCCAGGCAGCTCTGATCTTGGGACATGGGGGGGGGGGTTTGGGGGGGGAGGTGGTCTGCTAACCATGTCGCAAAGGATGGAAGGGACAGAATATATAGAATGTCCAGGGTTCAGGAACCCAGGTGCCTTGAAAAACTATCCTGACCTTATGGGGGAATGAAGCCAACTTGTGTTGCTTAAAATGGGTGTAGGGCTCTGGAAATTTGGTTTCTATTTCCTCAGCCACCAAATCTCAGGCCTATGTGGCTCACACTTGCCATTTAGGATTAAGAAGGGAAAGAGGTCTGTTTGCAAGGGGACAGGATATAGAAGGTAAAATGAAGTATGTGGGAACCTTGGCTTTTGGCTAGAGCCAAGATGGAACCACAGGAACCTGAAGTTTGGTGATAATCTCTCATTCATGACTCAGAGTTTGATGGGAGATGGGGTGAAGGCTTAAGCCTCTATATTTGGGCCACAAGGCCCTTCCATCTAGCACTTCTCCAGTCCTAGTATACAAATAACTTTCCTCCAAGTCACTTACTCTGAGAAATTCCCTGGATTCCGGGGGTTGGGAGAGATGATGCTGATGACTCTGCATTTCTCTGCACATCAAATCCACACATTTTACAGCATTAAAAAACATCTCTCTACTAAATAGCAGGGCCCCTCTGAAAGTCCAGTGGGGGAATTTGGAAACACAGAATTGAGAGCTGGAAGTGACCTGGGAGATCATCAGGTCAAATTTCCTCATTTTCTAGATAAGAGGCCAGGAGAGGTTACGTTATTTGTCCAAGGACTTGCAGGAAGCTTGGCCAGGATTCCCACCCAGCTTTCTGCTTCCAGGTCCACTGCCCTTCTTGGGAATGGGGTTTAGTGGTTTTACTTTCCACACTTGCCTCTCCCAGACTTGATGTGGTTTAGAACCCAATCGATTTCTTTCAAGCCCATGTTTTATTGGACTGGCTAGTTAAACTGGTCCCTCTTATCAGCTGAAGGGCAGACAGTATGTTGGAACAGTATGCTGGTGTATTAGGACAGGTTGGGCCTTTTTCCAACCAAATTTGGGGTTCAACAGGGGGTGCTCCCTAAGGTTGGGGTAAAAAGCTACCCTTTGGAGGTATAGACTGTCCTGGGCAGAGAAGGGGAGGTCAAGCTCTAGGTTTCCCCTTCGTCAGAAGGAACCCTGGGCGTGGACGGTGAGCCTAATAAGCCAGTTCCTTCTTGCCATTCTCATCCCCATTTTTCGACCCCTAGGATGGGGAGCAGCCCTAGCCTCCCCCAAACCCAGCCCCGGGCCCCGCCCGCCTCCCTCCTCCTGCCCCGCCTCCCTCCCCCGCCCGCCCGGGGCTGTGTTTCTGCCCGGCTGAGCCCAGCCCGACACGCGTGTGGCGGCATGTAGCCGCGATCTAATCCCCCCGGGGCCGATCCAGACGGCTCCCGAGCTCCAGACAAGCTGCTTTCAAAGGCTCCCCCCCCATACCCTCCCCCCACCCGCACCCAGCCCTCGCGGAGCAAAGCCAGGGACCTCATAGGGCCCGTTGAGAGGACGCTCGGCGTGGCCCCTCACCCCACTCACTGCTCTATTCTTCCCTGTCTGGGCCTCCCCCTTCCCACACTGCCCATCTTAGGGCCCAGCCTACTCGCTGCCCCTCTGCCCCCACCTCTCTGACCCCCCTCCTGCTTCCCCGCCCTTTGCGGCCTCTGCTCCCCCAACACGAAGTGACAGGTTCTTCAGACTTTCATATGTTTGCGGCTTCCCGGACTCAGCTCCTCTCCCTCAGCTCGCCTCAGCCAGGCCTCCATTCCCACCCCAGATTTTCTAGATCGTCTTCTCTCTCGATCATTCTCTCTATCTGTATCTCTCTTCACCCCACCCCACTTTCCTCCTTGGGCCTCATTGCTAGTCTTCTATCTTAGTCTCTGTCTCTATGCACTCGTCCCTCCTTCCCTTTTCTTTTGGATCTTGTTTTTTGTCTTTCTGTCTTCTTGCCTTAGTCTTTCTCTCTCTATGTCTCTCTGTCTTTCTCTGTCTTTCTCTGTCTTTCTCTGTCTCTTCTCTTCTCTTCTCTTCTCTTCTCTCTCTCTTTCTCTCTCCCTCCCTCCCTCTCCCCTCTCCCTCTCCCACTTTCCCCCTCTCTGTCTCTGTCTCTCTCCCCCTCTCCCCCTCTCTCTCTGTGTCTGTCTTCTTTTGACATATTCCTTCCTACCCTCAATTCCAGGACCCTGCAGCTCTCTTCAGATTATACTGGTATACTGTGAGAAACCAGAGCAAGAAACTGACTTATCCCAAGCCACCTCCCAGACAGGCTTGGGCTCCTAGCTCCACCTTTCCCAATCCCTCTTACTCTTCTATCTGTCCCTCAGTGACCACTTTGCTGAAAAGGTGGAGGGCCGAGTGTGTGTGGGGGGAACTGAGAGGAAGTGGAATAGTGTCTGGATCCCAGAAGGGAGTCACTTTCTCTAGTCCACTCTTAATCTGTTCAAGGCGGGGAGGAGGAAGAGGAGGAAGAGGAGGAGGAGGAGGAGGAGGAAGAGGAGAGACAGAGACAGAGTGAGACAGAGAGAGATATGAACCCAGGCATCCTGCTTCACTTAGACCCAACCCATATGGCCTCTTGAGGGCTGGAGCACAAGGGTCTGGAGAAAGCGGTGGCTTTGAAGCATGGGGGCGAGTCCAGAGCTGCGGAGTTGGGCGGGGGTTGGCACCATGCCAGATGCTGCTGGGTTCACCTGCAGTTTAATGAGCAGGAGGCAAGCTAGGGTGGTGGGGGGGAAGGTTAAGGGGGGTACAAAACGTGCCGAGGCTGGCCAGAAAGGGGGGCCGCACCCAGGATCGAGGAGGGGGTTGGACAGCCAGCTGAGAAGCCAGAAGGAAGTTGCTCCCTCGGGTGCCCTCAGTCCCCAGCACCCGCCCTACCCCAAAACATCTTGAGTCTCCTGCTCTCTGATTGAGACCCTTTTTGACTCCACCTTAGACCAAGGGTATACTGGAAAAATTCTTGGAAAAGAAATTCTTGGGGTTCCAAGAAGGCTAAGAGGTCTTTGCTTTTTGTTCCTCCTTTTGCCTTCCCTTCCCTGGGTCAGGTCACAGGCTCCCCTGAATGCCACTCTTGGCCAAGCCTAACTGAGGCCTTCCTTGACATCTGGTGGTCAAGCCTAACACAAGTGGTTGTCTCTACTACTTCTGAACAACTCATTTCCTGTGGGGAAGCTACCCGTTGGCCAAGTGTCTGGGAAGCTGAAACTTGAAGCCCAGAGAAATGACCCCAGAAGGTCATTCTTACTTTCTGTCTCCCTGGTCTGAATATCTTCTCTTTTCCTACTGTGACTTTGAATATTTCCTGAGCTCTTCAACTCTAAAGCTATGGAGTCAGCAGCCCTGATAAGTGGAATGATCAGTAGCTGATTCCTATCTTTCTGGCCCATTGCTTCTCCCCCAAACTCATCTGGATTTACAAATTCTTTTTTTTTTTTAGTGTAAAATTTAAGGGCTATCAGCCACCCTCACCCCAGTAAGAATTACTCTAACATTTGAAATCCACTTGACAGGGAAAGTCAGTTTTGATGATACTGGAGACTAGGAGAGGTGGTAATTTTGGGGCACAGATCACTTGGAGGAGGAGGGCAGCCTGTATAACATAGGGTAATGAAATGAGGGCTTGGAATAGCCAGAGACCAGCTTGAGGGTGGGGGTGGGGAGGTCAGTAACTAGAAGAGGAAAAAGAAAGGAGACCTAGAAAGACTCTTAGGAGTCTGACCATAATGGAACCTTAGATATCCAGTTAAAACTCTTAATTTTACATATGATAAAATAGAAGCAAATGATTTGTTCAAGGCACCACAAAACTCACCTCTCATCAGTTCTTTGACATTCACACTAACCTATGCTAGATGCTGGGCAGAACATGATGTGAGATGTGGGTGGGGAGGTTGACTCTAACTTGAAGATTCCTCCAGGCTCCTTGGAAGCTGGAGGCAGAGCCAGAAGGAAGGGAGAAATGAGAGAAAGTTATGAGGAGAGAGGCATCAGTCAGGGTTAGTCTGCAGCCAGCATCAACAGGAGGGAGCAGGGAAGGGAAGGTATAAGATATGAGAATCAAAGGAGAAAAGGTTGTGAGGAAACAGACCCACGGCATCGAGGGTCATGGGCCAGAGCTATAATCTTTCAGGAGGGCTTGTCCTTGAAAGAGTGCTGCACTTGCAATCAAAATACAGCTCTTATTTCATTTTACAAATCTTCTAAAGATACTGAACCCCAGTTTTCTCGCCTGTAAAATAAAAATGTCATTTTTCTACTTGCATGGATAGAATGTTCTAGATGCTTCACCAGGCTGTGCCTAACAAGGAGACACGGATTCGAGTGGTACCTCTGACACATCCTGGCTCTGAGACCTTGGGCAACTCTCCAAAACTATCACTCACAGTTCTGCTTTTGGGGTTCACTATACTACTGAAATCACAGAACCATTTATCCGTGTCTACCTAAAATGAGTTATAGCCCTGGATATAAGTGGGGTGGGGGAAATTATTATTTCCCCTTTGAAAGCCTTTCTCCAGCTGTAAATACTTCCCTCTAGCAATCCTTCAATTGCATTTATGTTAAAATGTCCCATAACTATAACAGGGACCCCTTTACTATTAGATTTCCAGCAGAAGGCAGCATCATATGTCTAGTCCACTCTAGGTGGGAGGTCTTTCTTTGGCACAGGGATTGCCCCCTCCCAAGTCCTAATCCCTTTCAGGTTGGAGGAAATGGGGCAATGTGTGGAGCTTTAGGGAAGAAGAGGCAGGGGGAGGTGAAAAAACTGGCAGGCTACTCCAAGAGGGTACATTCTGAGGCCCATCAATCTCAGAACAGGGAAAAGAGAGGCCTAAGGCTTCATCTAGCTCTTGATTCTCTTCTCTCTTAGCATCTAGCTTAAGAACTCTATTCTACCCCTCTGCTCTCTATCAAGGCTGGGGGACCTTGTTGGGAAGGATGGAAGTACAGGGGGGATTTTTTCAAGGCTTGAAGTAACGACCAGTCCCAGGCACCCTGGTGTTGGGATGGCTATAGAGGATCATAGATAGAGAGCTGAAAAGGAGTGAAAGACCATCAAGTCCAATCCCCTCATTATACGGATCACAGATTTGGAGCTGGAAGGGATCTCCAAGGCCATCTAAGCTAATCCTTTCATTTTATAGATGAGAAAACTGAAGACTGGGGGAGGTTAAGTAAATCACTCAAGGTCACACAAGTATTAAGTGTCAGAGGGGGGATTTGAACTGGAGTCTTCTACTTCCATGTTTAGTGCTCATTCCACTGTCCACTTTACAGGGGCACCATAGTGCACAGAGGGCTGGATCTGGAGTCAGAAAGACCTGAGTTCAAATTTGACTTCAGATGCTTACTATGTGTGACTTACTGTGTGACCGTGGGCAAGTCACCTAACCCTGTTTACTGTAAGATAGGGATAATAATACTAGCACTTACTTTGAGGGGTTGTTGTGAGGATCAGATGAAATAATTTTTGCTTAGTGCAGTGCCTGACTCATAGTAGGTGCTATATAAATGCTTATTCCCCTCCCTCCCCGCCCCAACAGAAAAGTATAGAAGATCGCTGTGTGCCTAGCAATGTGCTCAGTGTCATAAAGTACTTAATCTAGTGCCTGACACATAGTAGGCACTATATAAATGTTAGCTATTATTAGCTGCTTTAAGATATGCAAGAGAAGAATCAGATCTGAGAGCAAAATCTACCCACATGGTCACACACATTCATATACGCACACATATGTGCATACATCCACCTACATGAACTGTCTCATGCCTAAGTATCTCCACGTGTTATACATACAGACATACAGGGACATGTGTACATACCAAGTGTCTGTACCAAGGAATGGGTACCCGATATCTCCAGCTCCTTTTGACCTGGGTCTGCAGCAGTAAGGTGAGGTCAGGGTCTCTTTTTCCTGATCCCTTCTCCCCAGCTGTCCATTCCCCATCCCCTCATCTCTCCTTACTAGCTGGTCTCCCTCCCCCCTTCCTCCCGGCTATTGGCTGGGGCTAGAAGCTGCAGCTGACTTTACTTAGATCCTGGCAGTCCCTGTCCCAGATCAAAGGCAGGACAGCTAATTGTGCGTCTTAACGAGCTCTCCCCCTCTCCCTCCCGGCAGCCCAGCTGGCCACCCTGCCCCACCCCTCTCCCCCACCAGCTGGCCTGCTGGCCCTCTGCCTGTATCTGCCCCAGACAGTCCGGGCCCAGGACTGGGGCCCAGGGACCGGAGCTAGGGCAGACTAGCCAGGCTATAACATCAGATTCTCCTGTGAGAGACCAGGAATAGAGACCTCACACACTCACTCACAGACAATGGTTCCTTCACACACACACACTGACACCTGAATACAGTCTAAGTGGGACCATGCACATCTAGGAATGATAGAAGCAGCAAGACAGAGTCCTTAGGATGGAGTTAAATCCCTGAGGCCAGAAGAGATGTGTTAGGGGGAAGGATCTTGGCGAGGAAAGATCCCCCTGCAGTTTGAGGCCTCTCAGTGGACGCAGGAAACTTCTTACTCCCTCTCTCTCTTTTCCCTCTCCCTGTCTCTTTTATCTCTGTTTATGCCTCACAGTGTCTCATTCTTTATGACAGTCCCCATATTTCATTCTCATTCTCAGGCTGGTTGGCTTATAGGGAGTAGGGCAGTCTCCAAGGTCCTAGGGCTGAAATTTCCCCCTTCTATGCTTTTATTCCACTGCTTCCCATATTTTTCAAGTTTTATCAGGTCCCACCCTAATGATCATATAAAAACAGGGTTGAAAGTGATCTTCTCCCCCATATCACATTCCTAAGCCCCCTTCAACTAAAGCTACTCACTGCCTTCTGCCCTTCTCCTAAGGAGAATCTTGGTGACATCCAAAGGCACAGCCTTGGATTCCCAGATACCTGGATTCTGCACTCAGTGACAATTGTGTGAAATCTCACTAATACTGAGCCCAGTCTGTATAAAGACCCCGAGCTTCATCTGTCTCAGTGAAATGTAGAAATGCAGCAGAAAGAACATGGAGTATTCTTGAATCCTGGGGACATCTGAGTTTTCTACCTCTATGCCCTAACCACTAACTAGATGTAGTGATTTTAGACAAGCGCCTTCTCTCTCTGATCTGTAAAATGGTGGTGGGGAGGGGGTGTGGCGATGGATTAGATTGGCTCTGAGGTTCCATCCAGATCTCAAAATTTACGTTCTATGATTCTCTGCCTGTCAAGCAGGCTCACGATGCCCGCCAGCGTCCAGGAAGGTTCTTTGAGAATGACAGATGAAAGCATGGGAAAAGTACTAGGTGCGCTGGTAGCTAGACTCCTTCAGCCCTGGCACCCTAGGGGCAGTTTCCTGAGTAGCCCTGCATGTAGGTTTTCTGACAGGCCTTTCCCTTACTTCCCTTCCCTATTGGTTATTTCTTGCCATCCTGTGAGAAAAGGAGAAAGGAGCTGGGATGATTTTTTTTTTGGCCTGGAGAAAAAAAAGGTGAGGAATAACTGAATAAAGGCTTTAAGTCAATTATTGTATAGGATTTACTGTTCAGAGGAGATAGAGTTGCTGCTGGAATGAGAAAGAATAGGTTAAAACTGCAGCAGGAAGGAATAAGGTCAGAGAGCAGGAATGTTCCCAGAAAGTGTTGGGGCCCAAAAGAACGATGTGGAATCTCCTTGGTGATGCCTCCAGGTGTGGTGTATCTCAACACTTGGGGCCAGCCTGTCTGGAGGTCAGGAGAGGGATGTAATGACCCCTCCCGTCATCCTAGGAAATAGTCTATAATTCTAGGACTCAGTGGTTACTCTCTGCTCAGTTTTCCCAGGCTCCTGTGAAGATCTGGGAGATTTGAACCTGGGGCAAGACTAGAAAGTTGCTTTAGGAAGTAACAACAGAGATGAGATTATGACCAAAGTGGACGTATGGGTGCGGTCAGGCCTATGCCTTTCTGACCTCTGGCTAACTTTGGTGCCTCTCTGAGAATCACTTTCTTGTTTCCACGATGTTATCTCAGAGCTTCAAAAGAATGTAGAAGACAGCCTCATTTCAATCCTAAGGGGGTAGCCATAGTCTGCGCTTCATAAATGCTTGATGAATGAATGAAGGAAATCATGAGTAGATTGTGTGTTTTTGTTGAGTTTTGTGCACTCACACCCCTCCTTCCACTAGCATCCTACCTGTTTGCCCCCAAATTTTGGGCTATTTCAGCTGACCTATTCTCTAGTACCTTCCCCCAGACATTTGGCCCACTCCATTTCTGTTTTTCCATTTCTTATCTAATTTGATCCTAGTAGTCCTGGAAATACTGGTTAGTTGGTGAAACCTCAGCCTACTCTGAGCTCAAAATAATTTCTCAGTTACAAAATTAAGGAAGAAACAGATCTTGGATTTTGGGTTTGGCCCTCTCTCCCTTCTAGACTTCCAGACTCACCTGGCCCCAAATTATCAGGTTCATGAGCAAGGAACAACATCCTTCTGCCCCTTCCTAGAGCTGGCAAACTGAAGTAAGAATTTGAGTCAGAACTCAAGAGGTTTCTGCTTCTGAGTTCATGACTATGTCTTAGGCACTGGGGACATAAATGTTGAAAAATCCCAAATAAACAAACAAAAGGATGCCAAACAATCTCTACTCCCAAGGAATTTATAGTTTATCAAGGGAGGCAATATGTAGACATACATGTATATACAGAAAAAAACACAAAATAAAAAAATTCAAGGTAGTTTGAAAAAGCAGGATATAAGCACTTAGGAGTAGGGTGACTTTTGGGGGGATAGAACTGAAGACTACAACCAGCTTCTTTATGAGGTGACCCTTTCATGTTGCCAGGTTAAATGTAGAGTACGAATTTGGGTGGTTATAGGAAATGATAGGAATATTTTTCTCTACAAGCTCAGGCTTCCATTAGGAATAAGGGCTAAGAGGATTCTGCAGTCCTTCTTTCCTTGCCTGTTAAGTCTGACCTTCAGGGAGTTATTTTGTGGGTGAAAAATTGACAAGAGGAACATATAAGATGAATTAGGAAAGGGTCAGCCATAGAAGTAGGGTAGTGGTGAGTGGTCCTGCAGGAAACCAAGAAGGCCTCTGTGCTCAAAAATCTCTTCTCTACAGATACCTTAAATTCCACCATTAGTTATTTATTCTTTAGGTTAAACATTGCCTTCTCTTTGCTTCGCTCATTTATTTTTTCTTTTATTTAAAAAATACTGCTATAATTACTAGCATTTATACATAGTACCTTAAGGCTTATAAGGAGCCTCCCAAATATTATCTCATTTCATCCTTACAACCTTGGGAGGTAGACACTATTATTATCCCCATAAGAGATAAGGAAGCTGAATAAGACAGAGGTTAAGTGACTTGCCCAAGTCCATGCAGCTAATAAATGTCTGAATCTGAATTTAAACTCAGGTCTTCCCGACTCTAGGTCCAGAGCTCTATCTACCATGCTACCTAGTCATCCATTGTAACAAAGAATTTTAAAAAAGAAAAAAGTTTCCCCAAGCCAAAAAGAGCACATCTACTGAATCTAATGATGTATATAATATCCCACACCGGTAGTACCCCAGACCTTCAAAGAAGGGATCACTCATATACTTTTAAATGCATTACCCTAGAAAGGGCTAGTCCTTTCTTAACCTTAAGGTATTTTTCAGTTGTTCACTGCCCATCCCAGAAAACACCTAATATGAGCATTGGATTTCTGGGTGTTGAAAAGGGAGAAGGGAGGGGCATGTGTAGCACATTAGTGTCTTGCTAGTGTACCTATCAAGTGGTATTAAGTTTCACACTTACCTGTGCTTATGTCATATCTTCCTACTGGATGAAGCTCCTTGGGGTCAGAGGACATATCTAAAATTTATCCCTCCCCCCCTGCCCAGTGACTAACAGGGATGCTCTGTATACAGCAGGTGCTTAATATTTGTTGATGCACTGTGGGGGAACTGAAGCTCTGGGCTTGCACAGACTGGATTCAGCCTTGGTGATTCCATCTCAAAATTTTCTCTTTGCCTTATGCCCCACCCAGGGTTTCTCCTAAGGACACCCATAACAAAAGGTAAAGACCCTTTAACACTCCTGCTAGCACTCAAGCTAAGGAAACATTGGCTATAACATACATTTTATTTCATTTGACACACATACACAAATCCACAAAAAACCACTGCTTACACCCAGGACTATAAACAGTCAAGATAACTCCCCTGCCCTCTCGAGTAATTTCCACATTCCCCAAAGGGCTATATAGTCTTTTTGACTTGTAGTACTCTTCTGGAGTTGAGCACTCCCCTCCCAAAAGGAGTTTCGAGACTGTCCAACAAGCTTCCCCCTCTGATGAGCCTTACCTCTCCCAGGGACCTACACAGCTGCTCCACCCTTTGCTTGAAGCTTCTCCACAAAAGGAAAGAATTTGGGGTCACTAGAGAGTTGAACTGCATAGTCTTCATAACTTGCATTGAAGGCAAGGGCTGGGTCTGTTCCTTCACATCATGGAGCCCTTCCTTCTTGATCTTAGGCCTCAACTCCCACTTGGTCCAGGCACTCTGGTTGGAGAACTCCATTGCATATGTGGTTCCCCAGAACACACGGTTTCCTGGAGCAGCCCTGTGGCCCATGCTTTTCTCCATGGAAACAAATCTGTGTCTGTCCAGCTTCTCTTTTTTTTGTTTCTTCCACTCCATTAAAAACATTATTTAATTTTAACGAACAACAATCTATTTTCTCTTCCTCCCTTTTTCCGATTCTCCACATTTGGAAAAAAAAAACAAAGAAAAGAAAAGCCCTTGAACAAAGAAGCAAAATGAATTTCTGCATTAGTAGTGTCCAAAAATGGCCGACTCTGCCTCTTGGATCTATCACCTTTTTGTCAGTACATTTCACCATTCCTTCTGGAATCTTGTTGGTCGTTGGGATGATCTGAGTTCTTTAGTCTCTCAAAATGATTTGTCTTTAGTTGTTGTTATTATATAAATTGTTCTCTTGGTTCAGCTCACTTCACTCTGAGTTAATTCATACAAATTTTCCCAGGTTTCTCTGAAAAAACCTCACTCATCATTTCTTATGGCACAGTAGTATTCTGTCACACTGTCACATTTATATAGTATAGTTTGTTCAGCCATTCCAAAATACAGTTGATAGGTACCCCCAGAGTTTCTAATTCTTTATAACCACAGAAAGATCAACTATAAACACTATTGTATTCATGAATCTTTTTCCTTTCCTTTTTTTTTTTGCTCTTTGGGGCATACCTGCCACTCTTTCTTAGGTCAAGCCTAGATGTATGAATAGACTGTGAATCAACTAATCACCCCCATTGTGCTAGTCATTGGTCAACTCAAGACGAGGCAAGGAATGGACGTTTCACAAAGGAGTTTACCTCGTGATGGAAATTTCTGAACAAAACCTCATCGTGGGTACAATGAGAAATCTAGGACAAGGCCTACCCAGGACATGGCCCAGCTAGACTCCCTACATAGTATTTAAAATGTGCAGAAATGAGAACCTTTTTTGCTGTTAAAAAATGAGCTCAATAAGGTATAGACTGGAGCACACAAACTAATCCTTAGTCTTCTCTATGTGATGTTTTCCTTATTCTCTAATGGGCTGACCCCAGATCTGATGGGGATCACCCCTCAATATTCCACTGCCACTAGAACCTCCCTTTACCCTCTGGATACCCAGATTCCTCCCAGCTCTCCTGCTCTAGGCAATGAACAAAAACAAAAATAAAAATAGCCCTGCCTTTCCTTAATCCCACTGAGACTTGGTAGAATTTAAAGAAAAACCACAAAACTTTACTAGGAAAAAATGCATCAAAAACAAAAAGGAGGTACAAAGTTCTGCTGGTCAGTTTACAAAGCCATAGGGAGCTGTTCTGGTGTTTAACTCTCTCTGATCCTCCTTGTCCATGTTCTTTGTGACACGTATGCCTTTTTCCTAGCATACCAGGACCTGCTAGGTTTTGCTCACCCTGTGGTCTTTGTGGGCTACCTGGCTGCTCTTATGGCTTCTTCCCATTTCCTCATCCATCAGGTCTTTTCTCTTGGTCACTTTCCAGCTCCCCTGTCATTTTCCCCACTGGCTCCTTTGGGTACACTTTCATCAGCAGAGAAAAGGCTTTTGACAAAAAGGACAGCACTCATAGCTGAATTCTAGATTTACCATAGACCCCAGATTTAGAACTGGTAGAGACTTCAGGCATCTTTTATGGGTGAGGAAGGTAATGGCTAGGGTCGGGGTGGGGGGCAAGGGGGGAGGTCAAATAACTCACCTGAGGTCACACTGGCAGAAGATGACAGAGGGGATGTGAACCTAGATTCTGACCACCTTGCCTCTGATTTTTGTGAAATCAAACAATTCTTTGCATTTGCAAATGGTGACTGTATCTTGTATCTTACTTTGTGGGTTATTATTTTCCCTTTTAATGACTTAGTGTCCTTTTAACCTTATTCTTTCTCAGCTGTGTTAAAGGTGGAAGGTCTTTTGTCTTTTATCTGGGTCAGGAGAAGTCAAGGGAATTAGGGATACTCTAGAGCAAGGGTGGGGAACCTTCGGCCTCGAGGCCACATGTGGCCTTCTAGGTCTTCAGGCGCTGCCTTTTGACTGAGTCCAAATTTTGTAGAACAAATCCTCTTACTAAGGTGATTTGTTCTGTGAAGTTTAGATTCAGTCAAAGCACAGAACTTGAGGACCTAGAGGGCCACATGTGGCCTCGAGGTTGAAGGTTCTCCACCTCCACCCCTACCCTGGAGCATGGGTTTTGTATGTGTGTGTGTGTGTGTGTGTGTGTGTGTGTGTGTATGTGTGTGTGTGTTGGACCCCTTTGCAGAATATTTGTCATCTACATTCGTGATTGAAGAAAGTTTAGCTAAAGTTTAGCTAGAGGTTAGTGAAAATAAAGAAGTAACTTTTTTCCATCCAAGTTCATGGGTCACCTGAAATCTAGGCATGGTCCCCATGGGAGTCTGTGGATCACTGGTTGAGTATCCCTGCCCTAGAGGGAGCCAGGCAGGGATGGATGGCAGTTAAAACAGAGGGGCCACCACCTGAAGGGTATGGTTGATTGGAGAATAAAGAATGAGTTCTTAACGTGGGTCTATGAATTTGTTTTTAAAATATTTTGATAACTATTTCAACATAATGGTCTCCTTTGTAATCTTAAGTATTTTACTTTACTCATTATTCTGAGGAGGGGTCCATAGGCTGGCTTCACCAGACTAGCAAAATGATCCATGCCACAGAAAAGGTAAAGAACCTTTGGATTCACTCTGAGGGTGAGGGTGATGGAAAGCATTTCTTTGCAATGATGAAGACAAACCTCTCTTTCCTCATTGTGCCAAGGCCCTGTCTGGGCAACGATGATGGTACTCTTCTTCCCATCTCTGTATACAGGCTTCCGAGAGAGCGCCTTTGCCTATGCCATTGCAGCAGCTGGTGTGGTCCATGCCGTGTCCAATGCCTGTGCCCTGGGGAAGCTAAGGGCCTGCGGCTGTGATGAGGCTCGTCGGGGGGATGAGGAGGCTTTCAGGCAGAAGCTGCACCAACTACAGCTGGATGCTTTACAGAGGGGCAAGGGCATGAGCCACGGGGTCCCGGAGCATCCGGCCTTGCCCCCTGCTGCCCCTGGACTCCAGGATGCCTGGGAGTGGGGGGGCTGCAGCCCAGATGTCAGCTTTGGAGAAAGGTTCTCCAGGGACTTCTTGGACTCCAGGGAGCCACACAGAGATATTCACGCCAGAATGCGTCTCCATAATAACCGAGTTGGGAGGCAGGTGAGAAGCCTAGCTCCAAAATCCTGGAGCTTATCCTTTTAGCTAGGTTCCTGCTTATCCTTGGAACCTTCTCTCACTCCTCCAGATCCATTATACTCAGACTCCAGGACATGAGAACCATTCTGGTCTGGCTAGCTCTCTCCTTTTTTCTCTATTCCTCTTCTCCTTCTTCTATTCCCATCTTCTCTGTTACTGCACCCCGCCCCCATCCTCTACCCTGACAAACACTTGGCAACACTGGCCTGGAAGTCAGGAGATTTGGTTTCTATCCCTTCCTTGTCAATGTGTGATATTGGCCAAACCAATGTGCCTCTCTGCCATTTTCTTGTCTGTAAAATGAGGAGCTTGGATTAGATGATCCCAACACACACACACACACGATATGGTTTTCACCCAATTTTCCCTTTAAGGAGGTTAGGCCCTTAACATCCTGCAGCAGGTTTACTGAATTCTCACAATGCCAGTTCAGTAGGCAGAGTTGCCAATATCAGAAAGGCTTTTAGGATCATGGGATTTAGATTACCTAGTTAGTACAAACTCCTTCATTTTGTGGAGTCCTAGAGAAGTGAAATAAGGCACCTGTGTCCCAAAGGGTAAAGCTAGGATCCAAACCCAGATCTTTGTCCTGCTAGACTCTACCCTGGTCCAATGCCTGCAGTATTGTTCTTAGTTCTGGTCAACACATATTAATCAATACAAAATATTAATATGGACTTTGATAAGCTAGAGCAGGGATGGGGAGCCTGTGGCCTCAAGGCCACATGTGGCCCTCTAGGTGTCCCAAAAGATAAAGCTAGGATCCAAACCCAGATCTTTGTCCTGCTAGACTCTACCTTGGTCCATTGCCTGTAGCAATGCCTGTACTTAGTTCTGATCACCACATATTAATATGGACTTTGATAAGCTAGAGCAGGGGTGGGTAACCTGTGGCCTGAAGGCCACATGTGGCCCTCTAGGTCCTCAAGTGTGGCCCTTTGACTGGGTCCAAGTTTTACAGAACAAATTCTTTTATTAAGTGGATTTGTTCTGTGAAGTTTGGATTCAGTCAAAGGGCTGCACTTGAGGACCTAGAGGGCCACATGTGGCCTCAAGGCCACAGATTCCCCACCCCTGACTATGTTCAGAAGAAGGAAAACAGGATGATGAAGGGCCTAGAGATCATGCCATATAAAGCTCTGATTAAGGAACTGGGAATAATTACCCTGGAAAGAGAAGGCTTGGGAGGAGGTTGTGATATCTGGCTGTAAGCACCCCAAGGGTTATAACATGGCACCTGGATTAGACTTGTTTTGCTTAGCCCCAAAGTGCAAACAGAATTAAGAACGACCGGGAGACGTGACAATGAGGCAAATTCAGACCTGATGTCAGGAAAAACTTCCTAACAATTAGAGCTAATGAGACAAATTCAGACCTGATGTCAGGAAAAGCTTCCTAACAATTGGAGCTATTGCAGGATGGAGTAAGCTACCTCAGGAAAGAGTGGGGTATCCTTCCCTGGCAAAAGCTGAGTGACCATGGGTTTGCTATGTAGGCGATTCTTGTTCAGGTATGGATTGGATGAGATAGTCTCTGGGCTCCCTAAAAACTCAGAGACTTTCTGTCTTTAGTTCCAAAGCCAGTTTACTTTCCAATATGTACCACTGCCTTATTTCATCCTCTTCTTCAAGGTACATGGTATACCACAAGCCACTGGGCATCACTGGCTTTTGAGGAAGTCCAAATTCATTTTTTCATTCCAGTCTCTCCTCTCTCCCCACCATCTCCTTTTTTCTCCTCTCCCTGTCACCAATGTGGTAACCCCCGACCCTTCCACTTCCCTGATTTCTTCTCATCTAATCCTCTTTCCTTGCCCTGTTTTATGTCTTCTCTATTCCCTTCCCATCACTGGAAGGCTAAAGAGTGTTCCCTTCTCCCTTGCAGACATGGAGAGGGTTAACTGAGGCACAGGAGGGGATGCACCCGAAGTTTCAAACTCCTCCCAACCCTACTCCACCCAGGCAGATCTTCCCCCTAGCTTTAACACCTTTGCCCTCCCATCCCCCAAACCAATGGCTTCAACTTCTTGTTAAACTGGTTAATTAATGGCTGCTGCTGGTGGGAAGCAGTTTTGGAATTGCTGGACTTGGGAGGCATCAAAGCTGGTTCTAATGTGGCCTCCAAACAGAGAATTCCTGGGCATAACCCAGCCCTAGAACCCCAGTGCTGCCTGCTTCAGCTACAAATACTTTCAAGAGGGCCACTGGGGTTAAGACTTCCTAGCCCTGGGGATCTCAGGTTCACCTTGGATATGGGAAGGGTTTAGAGCCCAGATGTGTGGGCTGGGTTTTGTCATGCCATGGGTCATGGCTGTTCTGATCTGGGATAATACTCTGGAGTGGGATGGAAAGAATGGTGTGATTCTATTAAGCAGTCAGGATGCTGAGGCTAACTGCAGGGTTCTCTGGGACACTAATTAAATTTAGAGGTAGGAAGTACCTCAGGGACCATCTTATCCTAAACCTGCATCTTACAAATGAAGAAACTCTCTGAGATGTTAAGTGGGTGACTCAGAATTTCACAGGTAGCGAGTGGCAGAGCTGGGAACCAAATTCAAGTGCTCCAGGGCTGGGGGTCTTTTCTGTTATATCACATTGCCTGTCTTATTCTTCCAGATTCAATTGGAATTGAGACATATTGGTGCCTTTACCTCCTACCTCACTTCTCCTTCCATTCTGGAATGAATTGGGGAGTGATCTAGGAGCTAGGCTGGTTAGGGTCATTTCCCTGCCTTGTCTTTAGCTTTTGAGTGTGAGGAAATTTTTTTCCTGGTGGTTCTCCACTCAAACTTCCCTTTACAGAAGGGGAAACTCAGGCTCGAAGAATGGCAAGTCCTATTGGAGATTTTGTAGAGTCAAAGTTGCTTGACCACTCCTACCCATGGTATCCCCAAAATGGACTCTAAGGCCTCAAGGAAGGAGTGGGACTTTCTGTGTCTCACCACAGCCTTCATTCACATCCTGGAGCTAGGCCAGGCCATCAGATCTACGGGCTGGGACATGGTGCCCCAGCCCCTCCAGCTCCTGCCCCCCACCTCGGGAAGGAAGGCTTGGGGATTTCCCTGGGGATTGGGTATCCCCCCTCAGGAAGTAAGAGCAGGCTGAACTGTGGGAGAGAGACCCCCCAGCCCCAACGGTCCCTTGCAGCTGCTGTGGAGGGGGGAGCAGTGGTGGGAAGGGGAGGAGAGCAGGGGCTCCTCATACCGTTAGAGGTACTGGGGGACTAGAGGGGGCAGGAAGCCGGGGAATCCCCTGGGGTCTGGTCTTGTGGGAACAGAAGTAGGGATCAGCAGAATATAGAAGTAGAGGGTTTGAAAAAGGCAGGGCATGTGTATGTATAGTGAAGAGAAGGGGGCCTGAAACAGGAGCCCGAGTGCCATGGTAGGCAGTACCCCCCTCCCTCTTCTGTTTCTGATGATTTGGTAGACATCAAAGCTTGTCCCTGTATGGTTGTGACCCAGAGAGTGCCTAGGCATGGCCAGCCCTGGGAGTCCATGTTGCTTGTACCGATTTCAGACCACTGGAAGAGGACCTGTTGTAGTCGGGGTAGGGGGTCGCGAGCAGAGCTGCGTCAGGCTGATGCAGAGGAGTAGGGCTACTCGCTTAAGGGGGTTGTTGGGCGGCAGGGGGATGTCTAGTACCCACTTCATCCATGCCTGCCTCCTTGTCCTCCTCCCCCTAGGCAGTCATGGAGAATATGCGCCGGAAGTGTAAATGCCACGGCACATCGGGCAGCTGTCAGCTGAAGACCTGCTGGCAGGTGACCCCCGAGTTCCGGGCGGTGGGCTCCCTCCTTCGAGCCCGCTTTCAGCGCGCCACACTGATCCGGCCCCACAACCGCAATGGTGGCCAACTGGAGTTGGGCGCGGCTGGGGGTCCCCTCCCCTCCCCAGGATCGCCCCCAGCTCGCCGGCGAGCCAATCCCACAGACCTGGTCTACTTCGAAAAGTCCCCGGATTTCTGTGAGCGAGAGCCCCGGCTGGACTCGGCGGGCACGGCCGGCCGGCTGTGCAACAAGAGCAGCACGGGGCCGGACAGCTGCGGAAGCCTGTGCTGCGGAAGAGGCCACAACATTCTGCGGCAGACGCGCAGCGAGCGCTGCCACTGTCGCTTTCACTGGTGCTGCTTTGTGGTCTGCGAAGAGTGCCGAATCACCGAGTGGGTCAGTGTGTGCAAGTGACCTCCGCGGGCCGCGCGGCTCTGAGGGCATCCGACGGGCGTGAAGGTGGGATGAAAAGATCTGGGGCCCTGCCACAATCCTCAGTGCAGCCTTGGCCCAGTCACTTGCTTTCTGTGGGCTTCATCTGTAAAATGAAGAGGCTGGGCTACACCATCTCTCAAGTGTCTTCCAGCCTATGCCTTTTTGGACTTCTCTTCGCAGGCAGCTCAGCTGTTCCCACACCCCCCGACCTTGTTACCTAGGATCTCGGGACTGGACTTTCACCCTCTGCCAATCCTCATTCCTTCTTCCTGAACAAAGGGCTCTGAAAGGGGAGTATTGGGGTGTGCTGAGACATGGGGAGGTGCAGAAATCACTCAATTCTCCCTACTCTCTTTCCCTCAAAAATGTCCTCCCCAGAAAACACTGATTCTGTTGAGTGGAAAGAAGAGGTTTATTAAAAAGAAGACACAGAGACTATTGGGCAATAGAGCTTCTATAAAGGGATCAGGTACTTCCTTCCTTGCCTTCTCTTCCTCCTCTTGGCATTGTTATCTTTAGAGTTCCAGTCTGGGAACCTGGATGCTTGGGTTCATACTCCAATTTCAGCCCCAGGTACACTACCTCAGGCCACAGTTTCCTTCTCTTTACCCCCAAGGCAGAAATGAGTGGGGAAGGGGAGTACCCAATAGCCTAACAGAGCAGGCAGGAGGCATCCATGTGAGGAATGGCCCCATGAAGGCGGGTCGTTGGTAATCCCTGGGCACGGCTTGGCATAGCCAAGCCCAGAGCCCCAGGGAGCAGGTGGGGCCAAGAGGTGGGGCCAGGGGGAGGGCTAGGGAGACTCACTGTCTGGAATGTTACTGTCTAGATTCTCCACTCCCAGGACTAGAGCTGAGTATGGTAGAGATTGGAGAGCTAGAGAGGAGATTGAAGTGCTTAGAGAAGGTCCCCCATTCCCTATTATGTTTTTCTTATTTCCCCTGCCCCACACCTCTCTTAGTCAGCCAGCTCATCACAAAACTCCCCTTTCCACCCCCTTGTACACACATGTGCTTATGTGTATGTATATGTGTTTATACACATCCATTCACATATATGCCCAGACAATTGAATGGATAGCTTTCTCCTCCTCCCTAACCACCCCTGCATTATTTTCTCCCAGTCTTAAAGGGAACTAGGCAATGATATGGGGTCCCAAGACTAAACCCAACACCTGCACAAGGTAGAATAAAAAAGAGGAAGAAAGCATCAATTGAAGGAAGCTGGAATCCAGGAGTTTTAGCCAACTCCACTTTAAATCCCCTGTTATCCACAGCTGTCGCCTTATTGCCCTCTTCACTTTATCCTAAAATAGGTGTTCTCCCCACCCCCAAGATCTAGGGCTAAAGGTTGGGTCCTCTGGACCCACCTCTGAAGGCTAGTCTCCAATCCAAATGGGATGATCCATGTTCCCACCATCGACCTAGGCCGACTTCTTTGGGTGACAGTGAAAGCAGAGGTTTGGATGATTGTGGTTCATGTCTTGGTCATGTCCACACTCTGCTAACCTTTTCAAGCTCGGCCTGGCCCAACCAGCTAAGAGAGGAACCCTCATCGGACTGCTCTCAGGTCCACACATCTTCCCCAGTCCTGCAGTTTTGCAGCTTCTGAGTAGATTCACTTGGCTCATCTGAGCTTCAGTAATGCCTTAACTTCTGAGGCCTGGTTGGATGAAGCTTGAAGAGGACAAATCTCCAAAATTTCATCCTCCAGGAGAAAGGCCAGGAAGACAGAAAGCTGTGGGGCCCCTGGGAGGAGACGTGGAAAGGGGGAGGTGGGTGGGGAGGGGGGCAGGAGCAGTCAGACACACCTGGTTCATTCCATTCCTCTTGCTCATCTAGGAGGAAGCTATGGGGCTGGGCTCCCCCCCCCCACTCCCAAACCCTCCTCTGCCATCATTGGTCTAGGGGGAGGGGGAATAGAAGATAGGGGAAGGATAGAGTGAGGATTAGGTAGGCTATTGCCATTCTCAGCAGGATTTTACACCATTATATCCCAGAGCTGTCCATTACCTCTGTGCCTCACTCTACCTCCCGGATGGATGAAGCCCTGACTCCAGACCCAAAGAGGACATTGAACTAGTACAGGGCAGCTGGAGTGAGGAAAAGTGTGGGTGGAGATTCACAGGAAAGTGGAGATGGATATAGTTAGAGGTACAAGATAGGGAAGCACCAGTATTATTATGCTAGGTATGGCACAAAAAAAGCTGATGGGTCACAGTGGCTACAAAGCTATTGGTTCATCTGTCTTGAAGTAAATTAGGAATCCTTACTTGAAGAAATGGGGGGTGGGGAGAAGGAGTTTTCCAGTGATGGGGTTAGGGAAACAAATGGTAAAATGTCCCACTTATCCTCAGTCTGGGTTCAGGTACTGGCCAGGGTCCTGAGGCCAGGGCTAGATTCCACAACTGAAAAAGTGATATGGGGAAGGTGGAAAGAAACTAGAAGGGAATCATGGTGATGATGAGGGGCAGGAAAATGAGATCTAGGAAGAGTTGAGCTTATGTAGTCCAAAGAAGGAAAGCTAAAGAGAGACTGAATGAATGGGGCTTGAAGGTTATTAGAAAAGTGATTTAGGAGTAAGAGAAGAGGTAGAGGCTAGATGCCAGTATGAACTTATGAACTAAGTGGTGAGGGTGGGGGGAATAAGAGGAAATGAAGCTGGTGAACTGGTAGAAGCTTTGCTGCTCAGGATCTGTCAGTGAAGGGAAAAGCTTCCCCTATGCCTCCATACCCCTCATCTGACTGAGAAGCTCTGCTCACCCTCCCAGGAAGCAAGGAATAAATAGGATCACCTTGGAAAGCCCAGCCAGACCATGGAGTGAACTGGAGAATGGAAGACAATGAGAAGGCATGTCAAGAAGTGTCAAGTGAGACAGTGTGGAGTAGTGGGAGAATCATGGATTGAGACAAAATCTCTATGACCTTAGGAAAAACATGAGGATGTTGGATTAAATGATCTCTAAGATCATTTAGCTCAAAATCCAATGAAACTTTAAACTGAAAGTAAAGTGGAGACATGGAATTAGAATGGAAAACAGAGGCAGAAAATGGGGTAAGGCTCTGGGACAGAGAGCCTGGAGTGCAATTGAGAAGCATCCTGCTTCCCAGACCACCCTTAGGCCTGGGGAGGAGAAGATGAAGTGGGGCCAGGAGCAGAGGGGCAGAGGTCGGAGAAATATCTTGAATGCAGCTGAGGGAAGAAGTCAGGAGAAGAGAGAGTCAGGAAGATGCCAGGGCTGGAGCAGCGAGGCAACTGCCATCAAGGAGAAGGAGGAGTCACCTCCCTTTCTCCCCCCTCCCGCCCCGAACTTAATCACCCCACAGCTGAGCCCCCAAGGGGGGCCAGAGCCTTTCATGTCTGGAGCTGGTCCAGGATACCCCCCCTCCCCCGCCCCCAGCCTCCCCAGCTCTGTCCCCCCCACCCCCTTTCTCATGTGGTTGCCGGCAGCTGCCTGCGGTCGCCCCAGCCCCTGAGCTCTGGGCACAGGGATTTTCCAACAGGGGAAAAAATGACTTAATGAGAGTGGGAGCTGGGGGCGGGAGGGACAGGTCCCTGTAATCACAGCCTCGCTTCAGGGCTTGCAACACCCCCTCCCCCATATACACACCTCCCGGGGCCCCTCCCTAGGCACCCCCTAGTTCTCTCCAGGCAGGGAAAAGGGAGGGAGCTGATTTATGACCGTGACTCTTCCTCTTCTCCAGGTGGGGAACAAGGGGGTACTTCCCTCTCCATCACGAGCAATGATGTCCTATCAAAGGACACGACTTCTGAGTAATTCTTGATGTCATTTCAGTTCCTGATCCAGAGCGACCTAAAAATCTTCTGGACACCCCCCACCTATCCCCACCCCCACCCCCACTGGACTTGGAGGGAGGAGGCTTTCCTCCGGATGCTTGGGTGCTCGGGTCAGGAAATGGAGAAAGAGCCATCCTGGAACCTGGGGATCTTCTCCCAGGCGGTTGCGCACATCAGCGGCACCCCAGTTGCTGTGGCAACAAGGGCAGCCGACAAGCTTCCCCGGGGCAGGGAGGCTCCTGCCACCCCCCCCCCCACCACCATCTTCCCCTCCCACCCCAGTCTCCGCTGCGGTGAGCGGGGGTGGGGGTGTGCCGTTGCCATGGCAAGCGCTGCGCCAGGAGGGTACATTCTTCCCCAGGGTGGGGGCGGCCCCGGGGACACTGGGGGAGGGGGGCGAGGCAGCGGAGAGGGACCGAGGGCGGAGTCCAGAACAGAAATCCAGGAGAGAGGTGCCCCCAGGACAGTCTCCTCCCTTCCCCTAACTATCCAGCTGTTTCAGGGATCCAGCCTTGAAGAAACGTCCCATCAATCCCCCAAGAGTCGGAGACCGTCTCATGGCTCTGAAGTAAAGGATTCTCTCCCTCCTTCGGTCCCCACCCCCAGCTTCTCAGACTCTGCTTTCCCTCGCCCTCCTCCCCCTCCTTCCGGTTCTCCCCATATGCTTCATTCTGTGTCCTTCTTTCTGTCCCATTCTCCCCTAGGGAGGTCATCTCCTGACCACCGCACGCGACGGGTCGAGCGGCTCCAGCCACGGCCTGGGAAGAGGCGAGCGCACCCACCTCTGGCCTCCCCCCACTTCGAACTCCTCCTCCATCCCCACCCCAGCCAAGCAGAGCCACAGCTGAGACTGCGGCCCTGCAGCCCTGCAATTAACCTCCCTCTATTCTACACCCCCCCCCCACCCCCATCCTCCCTTTCAGTCGCCCTCCGCAGGGCCGGTAGGCACCGCCAATTACAGCCACGAAGCAGCTGATTACCAGAGGAGCCGGGGGCAAGGGCGGGGCCAGAGTCTGGGAGGGGCCCCGGAGACCAGGGAGGAGGGAAGTATGTGGGAGGGGGCAAATCATAGGGAGGGGGGGTCTCCTAGGGTCACTCTGTTTCCTGGTAGCTCCCCACTCTCCTCCGCCGCTGCCCCGCCCTTGCCATTGTCCCTTCGTGTCCTTATTTGAGTTTCAGCTTTCACATCATCCTCTCCCCCAGCCCCATAAAGCTTTGCTGTGATTCCAGCCTGTCCAGAGGCTCCCCTACCTATCTCATGGTTCAAGGTGACATTTCTGAGACGCATATTCCCTCTGCTGGTTCCTCAGTTTCCCTCCTCCCTTCGATCTCGGTGGGGGGGGGGCGGGGAAGGAGGGGGTTAGCATATGCTCATGCCAATGGGAGGGGTGGAGAGTAAGAGAAAGAGGAGACACGTTATTACTGAGTTAGGGGACAAAAAGTCCTCTCTTAGATCGGTCCACAGACGGTCACTCCTATCCCTACTCGCCTCTTCTACAGAATAGGGACCTCGTTCCGTACCCACCTCCACTCACACTGCTCCCCTTCCTCCCTCAGACCAGCCTGGATTGTTAAAAACTCAGGAGATACTTTGGAGTTCCCTGGAGATGTCCTGGTTGGGGGGGAGCAGGGTGTGTGTGCCCTGGCATCACCCTCTATCTTCCCCGCTCTCTACTTCTCCATCGCTCTCTCCCCTCCCTGCCCCCCCCCCCATACAGTGCCCCAGGAACTCTGGTCCTCTTTCCCATCTCCTGCAGTCCAGCTGTCCACATCTGGCCGGCAGCTGGGAGCCGCCCACTTCCTACTTTTGGGGAGAACATGCCCTCTGCTGGAGGCCCTGAGAGAGGAGGGACAGGACCAGGAATAGAATTATTGTCTCATCTCCCGCCATCCTCCCTCTCCACATATTCCTTCCTCCCCAACTCCTCCCACCCCAGTCCCTGTTCCCCCTTCTATGTCCTTTGCACCACTCTCCAAAACTGATTGTTATCTCTCCTGAATCCCAAATCCTTCTCTAAGCTTTATCTACATCTATCAACAGTATTTTGTCTTTATCTTCCCCAAAGTCCGTCCTACTACCTATTCTGCTCCTTTCTCTTTCCTCAGACTCTCTCAATGCCATCACCCTGGTCTTATATTCCATTTCTTTTATTCCATTCATGCCTTTCTTCATTTGCTTCTTACCCCCTAAATCTTCTGTTCTTTTCATTCCAGTCTGGGAAACATTTTCCTACCTCTCCTATCTCCAGCCACTTTGCTGGGGCAATCTATCCTTTTAAAAATGGGATAGAAATAGGCTAGTGAAGAAACTATAAAACCAAGTCAGCACCTTCTCTTTGTCATATGGAGAGATTAATTGATAAACAATTATGTTGAAGGTTCTACTGTTTCTGTTCTCAGCAATAGACTGGAAATTTTGAAACCTGGGTTCTACACTTGTCTCTGTTATTCTGCTGTGTGATCCTAGGTGATTCACTTTCCTTTCTGGGCTTCAGTTTTCTAAGCTGCAAAATGAGGAGTTCCACTGGGACCTAATAATCAGTCCATCTGTCTGTCTGTCTATCTATCTATCCTTCTATCATCCCTTTCCCATTTTCTTTGACTACTAGTCTTCTCTCATATCATCCCTACCTAATTATTCACCAAATTTTCTCATATTCTTCCTTTGAAATATCCCTTGCAGTATCAATTTAATCAAGGTCATTAGGGGCCCACAAAGTAAAAGGCATGATTCTAGGTGCTGGGCATACAAAAACAAAAATGAAATAGTACCTGCCTGAATAGATGCAGCATGCATACAGAGAAGTATAATGCAAAATAATTTAAGGAATAAGAGAATAGTAACAACTAGGGTAGTCCAAGAAGGCTTCATGGAAGATGTAGAACCTAAGTTGAGTTCATCCTTTCTACTTAGACTGCCACCATATTGGTTAAGGCCTTTCTCAGCCCACAACTGGTATTTTATAACAGCCTTCTAATTGGTCTCAATTTCTTCATCTTCTTTCCTCTCCAATCCAACTTTAAAAAACTGCCCAAATAATTCTCCTTATGTGCCAATACAGTCATTTCACTATCCTGCTCAGAAGCCTTCAATGACTTCCTTTTGCCTAGAAGTTTTACACTTGGGTTAAAACATTCAACTTTGTTAGTATAAAATTGGGAAGTGGGTCTAGACAGCAGTATAATTGAAAAAGCTGACATTTTTAGTACACTGTAGATTCAATTTATGAATCAACATTTTGACACGGCAGCCAAAAAAAATTGAAATCTTTGACTGTTCAAGACTAGGAAGGTCATAGAATCATAGATTTAGAGTCTGAAGGGTCCTTAGAGGCTTTCTAGTTCAACCTTCTCATTTTACAGTTGGGAAGAATGAAGCTTGGAGAGATTAAATGACTAATAAACACGAGGAATGGAATTTGAACCCCAGTTTTTTTGGTTCAAAGTCTAGTATTCTTTCTACCATACCACATTGGTAATTTTGCTTTCATTTAACCTGGTCAAACCAATCTAGAATACTGTGTTCAATTCTGGGTGCCACATTATAAGAAAGATGTTGATAAGCTGGAGATCAATTTAAAATTGATAAGAAGTGGCCATCCAGAATGACAAAAGACCTTTCTATTGTGCCACATGAAGATTGGTTGGAGGAATGTGGTAGTTTTAGCCAATAAAAGAGGGCACTTCAGGATGACAGGGTGGGGGTATGTGGAGTGGGTCATACTGCCTTCAAGTATTGAAGGACTGACTGTAGAAGAGAGATTGGTCCTGTTTTGCCCAACCCCAGAGTGTGATGAGTTGCAAAAGGGCAAATTTAAACTTCATGGAAAGAAAAATTTCCTATTAAAATTACGCCCAGGTGGAGTGGGATGCCTTGGGAGACAGTGGGTTTCCTTTCACTGGGAGACTTCTAGCAAAGGCTGAATGGTCTTACAAGATTTAGGAAATCCTTTCTAACTCAGATTCTGTGATTCTATGGAGAGGCCTTTCTCAGCTGGTATCCAAATACCTCAGCTTAGTATTCAAGACCCTCCATGATTTAGACCCAACCTGTCTTTCTAGCTTGATCTTCTACTGCTCCCCTCAACCCACTATCTACCACAAGACAAATTGTACCACTCATCATTCCTTAAATGGAATTTGTCCTTTTCTGCCTCTTTACTTTCCCTTATTCCACTCCTTCCACTTGGAATGATTTCCCTTTGCCTATTTTCAACAACTAAATTTCAATTCAGCTAATTTGATCAAAAAGAAAATAAAATTGCCCAAAGTGAAGATAAGCAAGGTAAATTTACCACCAGAAGAGAAGCAAATTAATTTATTCGAAGTTATGGAGCATAATTGATAGAGAGCTGGCCTAGGAGCTGGGAAGACCTGGGTTCAATTCCCTGCCTCTGATATATACTAGCTGTGCGACCCTGGGCAAGTCTGTTGGCCTCTCAGTTCCATATACAACCCTCTAAGACTATAAGTTTCAGAGAAAGACCTGACCTGCACTGGTAGAGGTTATATCAATGAAAAACCTCAACTCTACTGTGTACATCTATGTGCCAAAAAACCCTGAGAAATAAAAGGAAATGGATGACAATCTGCAGAAGTATAAAACACTCAGATTAGCAAAGCAAAAAATTGAGCTCCTAAACAACCCAATCTCAGAAAAAGAAGTAGAATAAGCCATAAATGAAACACTGAAGGGGGAAAATCCTGATCCTTATGAATTTACAAATGAATTCTATCAAATCTCTAGGGAGATAATAATACCTATGGTACAAATGTTTTTAAATACTCAAGAAAGAAGATTCCACCATTTTTATTTTTGGAGACAAATATTGTCTTCATACACAACCCAGGCAGAGATAAGTAGCTAGATTTATAACCCAATTTTGTTAATAACCATATACATAAAATTTAAAAAAAACTTAGAAAAGAGATACTATGTATTATATGTCCAAAAATTTTATTATGATCAAGTTGTGTTCATGCCAGAGAGGCAAACATACTTCAACATTAGGAAAACTATTAGTATAATTGATCATACACTCTAATCTGAGCTCTCATTCAACAATGATCACAAACCTGCCATATCTGCACATTCTGTGCAACTCTTGTTTATGTCATCTCATAAGTACATCATGGGCTATCTACCCCATATGTGGGAGAGTCTTTCTTAATTTCTCTTGACATTATGAAATAACAGTGGAGCACATAGATTTTCTCCTAGTTATCTTAAATGGTAACTATTTTCTCAGTGGTCTTTTTTTTTGCAAATACCTATCTAAGTATTGAAATATAAATTGGTCACATATTTAATGACATTAATCATATTGTGAAAGAAGAAACAATGAAAGAGGAAGCCACAAATAACAAAAAACAAAAAAAATTGAAAATAGTATGCTTTGATCTGCATTCAGACTCCGTAGTTCTTTCTCTGTATGTGGATAGCATTATCTGTCATGGGTCTTTTGGAATTGTCTTGGATCATTGTATTGCTGAGAAGAGCCAAGTCAATCATAGACGATCATCTCACAATGTTGCTGCTACTGTATACAATGTTGTCCTTGTTCTGCTCATTTCCCTCAGCATCAGTTCATGTGAATTTTTCCAAGTTTTTTTAAAATCTGCCTTCTCATCATTTCTTTCTTTTTTTTGTAATTTTTTTATTTCACCCTTAAATACAAAATGAGAAAAGAAAAAAAATTACCATGTACACAGTAGACCACAAGAGAGGATTCAATATAAAACAATAAATTTCCATTTCAAGAAAACCTATATAATATCACACATTGTTTTCAAAGCTGACCAGTTTTTCTTTGCTTCCTTGGTTTTCCTTTGTTCTCTGCTGTGCACCTTTTACTTTATTTTTTCCACCTTCCTCTTCCCCTCAACCCTAAAGAAGGCTACAATTAAGCATGGATATGTGTGTGTGTACATATACACACATACACATATATGTATATGTACACACATATGCATAGATATAAGAAACTATACATGTACACACATATATACATAGATATCTATAAACACACACATATATGCTTATTTCCTCCTATCATCTGTTTCTCTGAAGGCAGATAGCTTCTTTCTTCATAAGTCCAAGTCTTTCCTTGTTTTTCTAAATCAACCAGCTCACCATTTCCTATTCCACAGCAATATTCCTTTCTAGATCAAAACAGCATTTTTCTTTATAGAATCTTTGAGGTTATTTTGGGTATTTATAATAGACAGAATGACTCGGTTGCTCAAAGTTGTTCTTAGTTTTAAGTTATTAATATGTTGTTACTGTATACAATATGTTCTCTTGGTTCTGCTCATTTCACTCTTCGTTATTTCATGGCGCTCTCTCCATGCTTTTCTAAAATCATTGAGCTCATCCTTTCTCATAGCAGAGTAATATTCCATCATGAACATATACTGCAATTTGTTTAGCCGTTCCCCAACTGATTGGCCTCCCTGCAATTTCCAGTTCTTTGCCACCACAAAGAGAGTGGCTATAAATATTTTAGAACATTTAGGTTCTTTTCCATTTTCTCTAATCATCTTGAGAAACAGAGCTAATAGTGGTATTTCTGGATCAAAGGGTTTAGGCAGTTTAATAACTCTTTGGGCATAATTCCAAATCTCTCTCCAAAATGTTTGGATCACTCACAGATCCACCAATAATGAATTAAGGTCCCAATTTTTTTACATCCCCCCCCCCAATATTTGTCACTTTCCCTTTCTGTCATTTTGGCCAATCTGACAGGAGTAAAATGATATCTTAAGGTTGTTTTAATTTGCATTTCTCTAATCAATAATGATTTAGAGCATTTTTCATATGAGTATAAATGATTTTGATTTCTCCATCAGAAAACCTCCTGTTCATATCCTTTGATCATTTATCAATTGGGCAATGAGTCATACTCTTGTAGATTTTACAGAGTTCTTTATAAGTTTGAGACATGACCTTTTTCTGAGGAATAATTTATAAAAGTTTTTCCTCCAGTTTCTGCTTTCTTTCTCATCTTGGCTATATTTGTTTTATTTGTACAAAACTTTTTTAATTTAATATAATCAAAATTATCCATTGTATTCACAGCACTTTCTATCTCTTGTTTGCTCATAAATTGCTCACCTATCCATAAGTTTGATAGGTAATATGTTCCATATTCTTCAAATTTTCTTGTAATATCTCCCTTTATATTTAGATCATATATCCATTTTGACCTTGTCTTGGTAAATGGTGTAAGATATTGGCCTATGCCCAGTTTCTGCCAGAGTGCTTTCCAGGTTTCCCAAGAATTTTTACCAAATAATGAATTCTTATTTCCCAAATTTAAGTCTTTACATTTGTCAAATACTGGGTAACTATATTAATTTGCTGCTGTAGATTGTATGTCTACTCTCTTCCACTGATCTACCTTTTTATTTCTTAGTCAGTGCCAGATAGTTTTCATAATTATGGCCTTACAATATAGTTTAAGATCTGGTACTGCTAAACATCCTTCCTTTACATTTCCCCCTATTACTTCTTTGGATATTTTGCTCATCATTTCTTATAGCAAAATAGTATTTCATTACATTCAGTTACCACAACTTGTTCAGCCATTCCCCAGCTGATGGGCATCCTCTCAATTTCCAATTATTTGCCATCACAAAAAGAGCTGCTACAAATATTTTTGCACATGTAGGTCTTTTTCACTTTTTTATGATCTCTTTGGGATATAGACCTGGTAGTGGTAGATTCTCCAAATATTTCTAAACAACTTTAAAATAACCTATCAAATTGAATTCTGGGGTGGCATAGGCAACACAATATGGGGTAAGTTATTTTCTAGCCCAAAACAACTTAGGAAGTTAGAAGAACAGATCTGTGACACTGGGGTAGGGGCTAGTTGAGAGCACAGTGAGGCAACAACACCAGCTATGGGTCTAGAAAGCTAAGGAAACAACAGCAGTAGCAGCAGCAGCAGCAGTTTCGGGAGCTCTCACTGTCCAGAGATGGTAAAGCAATTGAACGAGTGAGAAAGAGATTATAGGAAATGCCTGTGTTGACACTGGATGCAGTACTGAATGCTGTTGGGCAATTCCATTGCCTGTTACCTAGTTCTGGGTTGCAGTTCCAGGGTCAAAGAGGAACACTAGCACTGGTGGTTGCAAGGGAGTAGGACTCATACCCAGGTAAGGATCAAAGGCACAGACCAGGAGAGCAGTGACCACACCTCTTCCTGGATTACACGTCTTTGGAAGCACTGAAACTTATAGACCCCCAGAACTAGCTGTGAAAGCAGCAAGGCAAAAAGCCTGAAGCTTGACAAATGAACTCTCCTCTTGCCAGGTGAGCAGAACCCAACCCTAACATAAAATCAAAGCCAAGAAATAGGCTGGAAAAATGAACAAACAACACAAAAAGGAAACCTTACCATAAAAAGGTACTACGGTGACAAGGAAGCTCAAGACACAAACTCAGAGGAAGACAATGACATGAAAACATCTACAAGCAAAATCTCAAAGGAAAAATGAAGATTAGACACAAGCTCAACAAGAATTCCTGGAAGAACTAAAGAAAGATATTTTTAAAAGTGCAAAAAGTGATTTTTAAAAATCAAATGACCTGGTTTTACTTACTTCACTCTGCCTCAGTTCATATAAGTCTTCCAAGGTTTTTCTGAAATCATCCTGCTCATCATTTCTTATAGTATTCCATCACAATCATACACCACAGCTTGTTCAACCATTCCCCAACTGATGGGCACGCCCTCAATTTATAGTTCTTTGCCACTACAAAAAGATCTGTATGTTTTTTCCTTTTCCTTTGATCTCTTTGGGATATACACCTAGTAGTAGTATTGCTGGATCAAAGGGTATGTGCAGTTTTCTAGCTTTGGGCATAGTTTCAAATTATTCTCCAGAATGGTTGGATCAGTTCACAACACCAAAGTGTGTTAGTATACTAATTTTTCTACATCCCCTCCAACATTTGTTATGTTCCTTTTCTGTCATGTTAGTCAGTCTGATGGTATGAGGTGGTACCTCAGAGTTGTTTTCATTTACATTTCTTTAATCAATAGTGATTTAGGCCATTTTTATATGACTATAGATAGCTTTGATTTATTTTTCTGAAAACTAACTGTTTATATTTTTTGACCATTTATCAATTGGGGAATGACTCATATTTTTATAAATTTGACTCAGTTCCCTATATATTTAAGAAATGAGGCCTTTACCAGAGAAACTTCCTGTAAATTCCCCACCCCCTCCAGTTTTTTGCTTTCCTTCTTTTTTTCTTGTCTTTTTAATTTATTTTTATTTTTAGTTTACAACACTCAGTTCCACAAGTTTTTGAGTTCCAAATTTTCTCTCCCTCCCTCTCTTCTCATCTCCCCCAAGATAGCATGTAATTTGATATAGGTTCTACATATACCTTTGCACTTAACTTATTTACATAGTAGTCAAATTGTAAAGAAGAATCATATCCAATGGGATGGATGAAAGAAGAAACAAAACCAAAAAACAAGAAAAAAATTTGCCTCAATCTGCATTCAGACTCCATAATTCTTTCTCTGGATGTGCATAGCTTTTTCCATCACGAGTCTTTTGGTGCTGTCTTTGAACCTTGCATTGATGAGAAGAGCAAGTCTATCAAAGTTAGTTCTTACAGATATCATGTGTCTGTAATCATATGTAATATTCTCCTGGTTCTGCTCCCCTCACTCAACATCAGTTCATATAAGTTTTTCCATTATAATGAAGTCCATCTGCTCCCCATTTCTTATAGCACAATAGAATTCCATTACATTCATATACCACAATTTGTTTAACCATTCCCCAATTGATGGGCATCCCCTTGATTTCCAATTTTTTGCCATCACAAAAAGAGCTGCTGTAAATATTTTTGTACATACTGGTCCATTTCCCACCTGTGTGATCTCTTTGGGATATAGCCCTAGAAGTGGTATTGCTGGGTCAAAGGTTATGCACATTTTTATAGCCCTTTGGGCATAGTTCTAAATTGCTCTACAGAATGGCCGGATCAGTTCAGAACACCAATAATGTAACAATGTTTGTATTTTCCCACATCCTTTCTAGCATTTATTTTTGCTTTCCTTCTAATCTTGGTTTGCACTGGTTTTGTTTGTACAAGACCTTTTTAATTTCATATAATCAAAATTATCCATTTTACTTCCTGTGATCCTCTGTATCTCTTGTTTGAGCATAAACTCTTATACTATCCATAGATCCGACAAATAAAGCTTTTTGTGTTCCCCTAATTAGCTTATGATATCACCTTTTATGTCCAAATCATGTACTTATTTTGACCTTATCTTGGTATATGGTGTGAAACATTCATCTTTGCCTAGTTGCTGTTAGACTGCTTTCCAGTTTTTCAGCAGTTTTTGTCAGTTAGCTCTTGTTCCAAAAACTTGGATCTTTGGATTGAAATTAAAGCAATTATGAGGAGCTATTTTGCACAGTTATATGCCAATAAAACTGACAATCTAAGGGAAATGAGCGAACATTTACAAAAATATGAATTGCCCAAATTATCAGAAGAGGAACTAGATTACTTAAATAACTTGTATTAGAAAAAGAAATTGAATAAGCCATAAATGAGCTCCCTAAGAACAAACCCCTGGGAACTGATGGATTTACAAATGAATTCTATCAATCATTTAAAGAATAATTTCAATACTATATGTGTTATTTGAAAAATAGGTTAAAAAAAAGATTCCTACTAAATTTCTTATATGACACAGATGTGGTTTTAATGCCTAATCTAGGGAGTCAAAAACAGAGAAAGAAAACTATAGACCAATTTCCCTAATGGATATCGATGTAAAAGTTTTAAATAAAATACTAGCAAGGAGACTACAGTACTATATTGCGAAGATCATACGTTATGACCAGGTAGAATTTATACCAGAAATGCAGGGGTGGTTCAACATCAGGAAAACTATAAGCATAATTGACCATATCAATAACAAAAACAATTACATCAATAGATGCAGAAAAAGCTTTTGGTAAAACACAACACCCACTCCATTAAAAAAAATGCTAGAGAGCATAGGGATAAATGGAGCTTTTTTTTTTTAAAAAAAGATAAGTAATAGCTATCTAAAACTAAAAGTAAGCATTATGTGTTATGGAAATAAACTAGAATCCCTTCCAATAGGATCAGGGGTGACATAAGAATAGTCATTATCATAATTATTATTCAATATCGTACTAGAAATGCTGGTTGTGGCAATAAAACAAGAAAAAAAATTAAAGGAATAAGAATAGGCAATGGGGAAACAAAACTCACTCTTTACAGTTGATATAATGGTAGGGAACCCAAGAGAATCAACTAAAAACTAGTTGAAATGACAACTTTAGCAAAGTTACAGGATATAAAATATACCCACATAAATCTTCAGCATATCTATATATTACCAAGTAAACTTAGCAAGAAGAGATAAAAAGAGAAATTCCACTTAAAGTAACTACAGACAGAATAAAATACTTGGGAGTCTATGTACCAAGGCACACCTATATATACACAATTACAAAATGCTTCACACAAAGATCTAAATAATTGGAGAAATATTCATTGTTCATGGGTATGCTTAGCCAGTATAGTAAAAATGGCAGTTCTGCCTAAATTAGTTTACTTATCCAAGGCATTACCAATCAAACTTGATTGGTCTTTTGAGTTGTGTCCATCTCTTCATCCCCATTTGGGGTTCTTGGCAAAGATGCTGGGATGTTTGCCATTTCTTTCTTCAGCTCATTTTGTGGATGAGGAACTGGGGCAAAAAGGGTTAAGTGACTTACCCAAAGTAGTAAGTGTCTGAGACTGGATTTGAACTCAGAAAGAGGAGTCTTCCTGACTTCAGGCCTGACACTCTATCCATTTCACCACCTAACTGCCCTTCAAATCAAATTAACAAAGAATTATTTTATACAGCTAGGAAAAATACAAGATTCATCTGGAAGAACAAAAGGTCAAGAATATCAATGGAATCAATGAAAAAAATGTGATGGAAGGAGGGCTAGCAGCATCAGATTTCAAACTATATCACAAAGTGGTTATTATCAAAACAATTTGGTACTGACTAAGAAAAAGAGTGGTTGGCCAGTGGAATAGACTAGTCACACAATATACAGTAGTAAATAACCCTAGTAATCTGGTATTTGAGAAATCCAAAGATCCAAGATTTTGGAACAAGAATTAACTATTTGACAAAAACTGCTGGGAAAACTGGAAAGCAGCCCAGTAAAAACTAGGCATAGATGAACATCGCACACCATGTAGCAAGATAAGGTCAAAATGAGTACATGATTTAGACATAAATGATGATATCATAAGCAATTTAAGGGAGCATGAAAAGTTTTACCTGTCAGATCCATGGATAGTGGAAGAATTTACGCTCAAATTTATGCTCAAACAAGAGATAGAAAGGATCACAGGAAGTAAAATGGATAATTTTGATTATATGAAATTAAAATGATCTTGTATAAACAAAACCAATGCAAACCAAGATTAGAAGGAAAGCAAAAATTGGGAAGAATATTTACAGAAAGTTTCTCCAATAAAGGTCTCATTTCTTAAATATATAGGAAACTGAACCAAATTTTTAAAAATAAGAGCCATTTCCCAATTGATAAATGGTCAAAGGATATAAACAGATAGTTTTCAGAGGAAGAAATCAAAGCTGTCAAAAGTAATATAAAAATGCTTCAAATAACTAATGAGAGAAATGCAAACAAAAACTACAGTGAGGTACCACCTAACATGACAGAAAAGGAAGATGACAAATGCTGGAGGTGATGTGGAAAAATCGGTACACTAATACACTGTTGCTGGAGTTGTGAACTGATCCAACCATTCCAGAAAACAATTTGGAACTATGCCCAATGGGTTATAAAATTGTGCATACTGGCTGACCCAGAAATAGTGCTACTATGTCTGTCCCCCAAATAGATCAAAGAAGAAGGAAAAGGACTTATATGTACAAAAATATTTATAGGAGCTCTTTTCATGGTGGCAAAGAATTGGAAATTGAGGGGATGCCCATCAATTGCGGAATGGCTGAACAAATTGTGGCAGGTGATTGTGATGGAATGCTATTGTGCTATAAGAAATGATGAGCAAGATGGTTTCAGAAAAACCTGTGAAGACATAGGGTTGCATAGATGCAAAGGGAAATGAGCAGAACCAAGAGAATATTGTATGCAATAACAGCAATATTGTAATGATGATCAATAGTAAAAGATGTATCTACTCTAATACAATTATCCACCATAATTCCAAAGGATTCATGGGGCAACATGTAATATGCTAAAACTAATTAACTCCAAACACAGATTGAAACATATTTTTCACTTTTTTATTTTTCTAGCTTTTTTTGTGACAACTAATATGGAAATATTTAGCATGACTTCTCATGTAAAATGGGTATCATATCGCTTGCTTTCTCAATGGGTCGGGGAGGGGCTGAGGGAAAGAAGAGAATTTAGAACTTGAAATAAAAAATAAATGTTGGGAAAGTAATAAACAAAATGGAACCTAGATTAAAAATAACTATAATAAAAATAACTAAACAAAATAATTGCAGAATTCATTTGGAGTAAGAAAAGCAGATTCATTTGGTTCTCTCAGAATTTGAGAAGACAGAAGAGAGTGCAGCAGACTCGATCTGTTTTAGGGAGGCAAGGTAGCAGAAACTATGCCTATGTTCAGTTTTCTTTTTACAGAGCAGTTGATCGTAATTTACGGTAGAATAAATGGTAGATGTGTGTGTAGAATAATTTGACACAAACACACACACATGTATATATATATATATATATATATATATATATATATATATATATATATATATATATATATATATATACACACCTATTTATGTCCAATGGTAGCATCTCTGGGGCCAGGTGGGGATGAGGGAAGAAAAAAAGAAATTTACACAATAACTTTGTTGTATATTTGGAATAGAAAATTATACATGGTAGATTTGCAGTTTCATGTGCAATCATCTTTTATATTGTACTGTGTTATGGAAATGCTTGTTTTGTTCCATGAATTGAAAATAAAATAAATTTGTGATACCGAAAAGAAGGAGGAGGAAGAAGAGGAGGAGGAGAAGTAGTATATGGCAGAAGTAGGTATATGCTTACAAAATACTTGGGAGGATGGGTCACAGACAATGCTTATGACCTCCAATCCCTATGTAGATGGGGTGGAACACTGAGTTGCATAGGTTAAATGATAGAATTCTTGTGCAGTTTCAGTTTTGGGAGTTGCCTTGTGAGAAACCTAACCTTCAGGCACTCCCAAGTTCAAGAATTTGGGGATTAAACCTTTTGAGAGAGAAGAGTATTTTCTAATGGAGCATTGCTCCTTGGAGGAAAAAAGAAAGAGGATCACGTCTCTCCCTTAAGTCTCTCCTCAGTCTAATCTAACCTGCTTTCAGTGGCAAGGTGATTTTTCTAAAGCACAGGCCTTACATGTCGTGCTGCCTCCTCATCTCTTCTCAATGAGCTCCAGTCTCCCTATTACCTTCAGGATCAAATATAAACTCCCTTATTTGGCACTGAAAGCTCTTCATGACCTGGCCCCTTACTACCTTTCCAATCCTCTTATATTTTACTTTCCACTCCCTCCTCACATCCTTGCACTCACTTTATAATCCAGCTATACTGGCTTACTTACAGTACCTTGAATAGGACACTCCAACTCCCATATCCATGACTTTTCACTTGCAGCCTCCCATGCTTAGAATGCTCTACCTCTTCTTCACTTTTTATGTTCTCTGTCTTTCTTTAAGGCTCAGACCATATTCCATCTGCTCTAGCAGGATTTACCCAGGCCCCCCTCCCCTCAGCTGCTAATGCCTTCCCCTCTCAGAGTATCTTCCATCCTCTCTCTCTCTCTCTCTCTCTCTCTCTCTCTCTCTCTCTCTCTCTCATAAAATAAATTTTTAATACCAAGGAAAAAAAGGAAGTATTTGGCAGGAGCAGGTACATGCTTTCAAAATACTTGGGAGGATGGGTCACACACATCCAACAGTTACTTGCACAGTCCTCTCAAGATTCATGGTATTATCTTGTTGTTTAGACTGCCCCCCACAAGATAATACTATGGGGTCTGCACGGGAAACTATCCTCCTCTTCCTCCTCCTCCTCCTCCTCTCTCTCTCTCTCCCCCTCCCTCCCTCCTTTTCTCCCTCCCTCCTTCCCTTTTCCTCCCTCCCTCCCTCTCTCTCTCCATCTCTCTCTTTCTAGATGGATATTTAGATAAATACGTCTTGTATATATCTAGTTGTTTACACATTACCTCCCTCATTACAATATGCTTTAGCCTTTCTTTGTATCCAAAGCACTTTAGTACAGTGCCTCTTGGCACATAGTCAAATCTTAATAAATGATGGTCGATGACTCAATTCTTCTCCATAGCTCTTGCGAAGCATCCTATTTGAAAAGCAATGTCAGTGAATTACTTAGACTGTGGGGGTCTGATAGACGGAGGATAGTTTCCCGTGCAGACCCCATAGTATTATCTTGTGGGGGGCAGTCTACACAACAGGATAATACCATGAATCCTGAGAGGATTATGCAAGTAACTGTTGGAAAGACTCCCTGCCATATTAAAGCGTTTCCCCAGTGGCAACCTTGGTACTATTAGAGTGTTTTGTGTGCTTTCTGTGTTTATTCATAAACTTCTATTATTTCCCTTTTGCATTTTCTGTTAGGTGAAATAAAGATATATCCTCTACCCATATGCATTGCTACCATGAGTACCTATAGGGGATCTGAGGATCGTATTCCTCACATTTGGGAAACTTTATAAATTGGGAGATTTTCCTGGAGGAACTTCAGTTTAAGGCAATGAATCAAAATTACTTTGTTGGGGTCCACATTCTGGATCAAACTCAATATGTGTAAGCCCAGAGTTTTGGTGGGCCTGGTTTACATCTAAAATTGACACATGCATACAGCATTATTACCTAATAGATAAGGAATCACTTATTTATTGAAAACAATTTTCAAAAGAATTGCAAATTCTAAACGACCACATGTAAACATTCTATAAATATCCTTAAATAAGAATAACTGAGGTTTTGCTTCACACCATTTAAATTAGCAAGGATGGCAAAAATTAAATATAGTCAATGTTGGAAGGGCTGTGGGAAGACAGGCATACTGAAAGATTAAGAAGCTGTATATCTATTCTGAAAAACAATTTGGAAGTTTGCAAAATAGAAAAAAAGGAACAGATCTGAGCACATTCTCTGATATGGTGATCTCTCTACTGGGCATCTACCATAAGCAAATTCAAGACAGAAACAAAGGTTCAATGTGTCCTAAAATATCCATAGCATCACTCTTTGTGCTGGAATTGAAAAAGGTAGATCTCCACTGATTAGACAATGACTGTAGAAACTATTGCATGTGTATATGTCTAGGCTGACTGGCTAGTAGGGGCCCAGTCCTTCAAGCATGTGTAAGTCTTCTCTACTTGGTGCCAACCCACATGGACACATGAGAAGCGTGCCTCTGAACATAGCCACCACTTCAGAGCAGGACAGATGTTCTATGACTTTGTCCTGTCTGTTTATTTTGTTGTGATGAAAAGTCTTTTAAGTGGGTGAGGAGTCAGAACTGATATACACAAAAGCCTCCAAGGGAGAAAGTTTGTCTCTCTAGTTGATTATGAAGTATAAGGAAAAATCTTTGAGCTATGAAGGGCTGGTGACCTTCTCCACACTTTTCCTGGCTTACGGGTGAATGCCCCTGTAGGCAAGCCTGTGTCCAGGTTGGGCATTTCTCCTCTTTCTTGCTTCTTTCCTTTGGCACAGGATCTTGTGAAATCCCCAAAAGTCAAAAGAACCACTAGAAGTACAGCAAGATGAGGTGGGGAAGGCACCAATCCTGAGTGACTGTGTGACCTTTCCCAGAACTCAATTTAACTGACAGTAATAAATGACAAATATGGGAACTTCATAGCAACATGGGAAGATGTGTGTGAACATCCACAGAACAAAGTAAGTAGAGCCAAGAAAATAATTCTACAGCAACGTAAACAAAAAGCTCCCTAAAGAGGAGCTGAACTTTGAGGAATGGAAAAGGCAGGAATGGTACAGGACCAGAGGTAATGAGAAAGAATAGTCCATTGTCAGATAGGGTTACTGGTCTATAGGATGTTTTGGTCTAATTACTTTTCTTTGTCCCAAGGGATGCTCCATTCCAGAGGGGAGGGGTTGAAATGATTATGTTGTAAAGACAAAAGACTTCAATAAAGACTATCGAGTAAAAGAAGAAAAAATTGAAGAGGTTAAAGCCCAAGGGGCACTGTCCAAATGTCCCCTGGCTGACTGGCAGGGGACAAGTAAGCTTGCATATCAGCCCTGGCTATTATAATTTCACTCTAAGTTCTCTTCTTTCACCTTCTAGCTTATGCTGGATGGAAAGTGGGTCTCGTGTCACAGTAAACATGCAAGTCTATTAATCCAGTCCAAGTTCATTCTGAGCCAGTGGCATCAATCATCTTGCCTGGTTTGCATCTTCCTCTATCTAGGGGGTGTACACCCCTCTCCATTCCTCCATGGTATCTGTCCTATCCTTCACCCAGGCACATGGCCATCAGACTAACATAGTTCAAGTAATAAGCATGTCTCATCTGAATTATTGCAAAAGCTGACTAACTGGTCTTCCTTTTGTCGATCTCTCCCATGTTCAATCCATCCACCAAATAGATATCAAAATCATCTTCCAAATGTCACTCTTCTGCTCAAAAATCCTCCATGGTCTTCTACCCGCTTTAAGATAAAATACAAATTTAGATGGCTACTTAAAACACTGTACAATTGGGCTTCAGCCAACCCTTTCAAACTTATATCACATTTCTCTCCTTTATGGTCTCAGTCTTTTACATAAACTGCTCTATGTGCTGTTCTCCAAACTTAGTGTTTCACCTCTGGCTGGTCTCTGTGCCTTCTCATAAGCTGTCCCCTATGCCTAGAATACATCCCCTCCTACCTTCCACTTCTTAAAATCTTTAGCTTCCTCCAAGCCTTAGCTCAGGTGTCTTCCTACAGGAATCCTTTCTTCATCTCTTCAACCACTATTCTCTACCTTCTCAAATTAGCTTACCTTAACTTGCCTGTGCCAACATTATATCTAGTTAACCTGGACCATGGTCAGTCTTCTTAACATGTCTTACCACTGGACTCTGATGACTCTGGAGGAGAGAATGAAGCTGATGACTTTTCCTAGCTCTGCCTCACTTAAATCCAATTCATTCTCAAGTCAAGGCATCACGCTTGTGACGTTGTTGGTCTTCTTCCAGAAGGAAGGACAAACAGTCTAGTCAACAGAATGTAAGTTTCTTGAGGGCAGGGACTATCTTTTACCCCAGCACCTGGCACTCTAGTCCTGACAGTAGGCACTTAGTAAAATTTGTTGAATTGACATTGACTTGCAATTAAAATGTAATCTCCTTGAGGGCAAAGACTGTTATTTTGTATCTTTGTATACTCAGTGCCTTACACATAGTATGGGCACTGATATATTTGTCAAATTGAACTTGCCAAGTAGTCGGATAAATTATTGTTGAATGTCAAATCCTCTTATCCTTCCCACCACCCCTGAGGAGGAAAAAGGGGTTAATGTATGAGAACATCAGAGCTGTCCCTAAAGCATGGTGAATTGGGCCAACCCAAATTTGGACTGGACCATGATGCTTTTGGATGGGCAAAGATTCTGGGAGGCAGCTGGTGGGTAGGAGGTGCCTCTGCCGTCTGATTCTAAAAATGATTTGAGGCTCATATATATAGAATTAGTCCATAGCATATGTACCCTGTTACTGAGGCAAAGGGAGAATCTGCTCCTCTACACATATACACCTCAGGTTCGTTTGGGGGTTTCTTTCCTCTTTAGGGATGCTCTTGATATCCATTGCTCTTTACTGATCTATCTCCTTCAGCCTTGATGCAGTTTGATTAGATATTTTTGTTCATACCATTTGTTTTTACATCATCTTTATTTCTGAGTGTATTCCTCCCCTACCCAATGAGCCATACCTTGTAACAAAGACTAAAAAACAACCTGTAAAGATTGCAGACCTAATCTTTTCCATTAAGAGAACACAACCCTCATCTCACATAGACCAAGTTTGATCCTGAACAAGCCTATCCCCCAAAAGGCAGGAAGGCTCTTCTCTAACCTTCTGACTTACCATATCCCTACTGTGGAACCTGGGGAAAATTTCTTAAAGTTTAGGCTTGGCTCATGTTGAGAACCTCCCCAAAAGCAATTTACTGTACCCTTTTTAGAGAATTTAGTGCATGATCTAGAGATTTTCTCTTAACCTTCACTCAAAATGGCAGGCTTGGTTTCCAAGGGGTGGTTGCTAATTCTCTCTTCAGGGTTCTAGGGACCCTAAGGGAGTAGGAAATGTTTTTCTAGTTCTATAGTTCATGAGCCCCCACCACTATGCCCTCAGGATGCTGAACTTCAGTAGTCAGTAGATGCAATTAGCTCAAGATATAGATGTTTACTAAGATGGCATGATAGGAACAATAACTATAAGATATCTTCTTTCCCTCGTCTATAAACCTGAGGCTCACTCTCCCACCACTATGTACAACATCAATGGGAAGAGTGGGCGATAATTTCACATATACAGGTATGAGGAACATATGTGGCCAATACAATTTATGCCTCTTGCATTGCTGGAACTCAGTAACCTTTCTCTTCTCATGGTTTCTTCACATCACTACCCACTGGCTGCAGCATCTCTGCTGGGCCAGCTACTCAACTGGGTTCCCTGGGTAGACTGCTCTCGCCAGCTCAACTCCCTACTGCCAGGGCTAATTCTCTCTTGAGTTCATAGTTGGCTCTCTTCTCTGCTGCCACTGGTCACACTCCTTGAAAAAACCTCTACTAACTCTCTTCTCTGACAGTTCCAGTGTCACCTACAGTAAGTAGGGAAAGTAACCACCATGGAGGCGTCAATGGGATGAAGGGAGAGGAGAAAAATAAATACTTTCCCTTGCTCCAGCTGATCTCTGGTAGAGGCACAGGGGACACAATCTGCAGGCCTGCTCCTAGTTTCAATTCAGACTGATTCCAGGTCTAGGAAGCTAAGACCTTTTTAATGCCTATTTGGGGCATGACCAATGTTCATTGATTCAATGACAAACTGCTGTTCCAATTCAATTCAGAAATTTTCTTCAGTTTGTAAGGTGATAACAAGGATAGACTTATCTTTGCACTTATTTTAATACATTATTAGCACCTCATTAGCTCTGTCATCTGTCTCATGTGAGTGAATCAATTGAGACTGGTCTGAGACCAACCCTTCCTACCTCACCCTCTTGTAGTAGTTTCTCCTTATATCTTTTCCCACACACTTGAAGGCTGATTGACTCTAATCTTTAATGATTCAAATAAACTATGAGCTATCCAGGAAGAATAACCAAAGTTCATAAACATTCTGGAAGTAGGAGGAGCAGGGACTGGGTCCACAGTGGATAGACACTCAACAAATCACATTGCTTTGTACATGGCAAGTACAAAATAGATTTCTGTAGAATGGATGAATGGATTTCCTGGAACTTGAGAACTAATGCCTAACTTACTGATGTTCTGTTACCTTTATGATAAAGTCACATCAGGGACCAAATTAAACAACACCCCCGTGGAAATTCTGGGCACATGAGCAGCCACTGCAACAGAAATCATGAGGGAAGTAGAGATTTGAAAGCTTGGTCTCTAATGATGAATGCCCTAATGAGGGAAGTCATGCTAATGAGGCAAGGGCTGAGGGAGTTTTCTCTCTTCTGCTCTCTGGATATAAAACCTTTCCTTTGCTACCAATGGATCTTAAATTCTTTTATTTGACTCCTCCCTTCACAATCAAGGGGAAGCCAAGGCACATAGCCGAGATTAGAACCCAGGCTCGGCTCTCAGCCTCAGCCCAAGCATAGGCTATTCAGTGAGGGAGTTAGGAGGGTGATTTTTCACGGGATATGGGGGAAGGGGTGGGGGTGGAGTGGGGAGGAACTTAAAAATTCTAAGATATTAACAGGATCCTGGAAACCAAGCACCCTCTGGTGGCGGATGTGGATGCTGTATGAAGCACCCCACTGGTGGAGGCAAAAGAATTTGGGCCCAGGGAAAATTAGAGAGAGTGAATAGAAAGCAGAATGAAGGACTGGGAAGCAAAAGAAGGATGGAGGTGCCTATGGAGCTCATAACTTCTCTGTTTCATGGACCTCTGGGTTCAGACTGCTGCCAAGGTCCTTTCTTCCCATCCCCCCAAATCTCCAAGGACCTATCCTACCCAGCCTCCCTCACCACCCACTAACTCTTCAACTACTCATACTAAATGGATCTTTAGATTAGAGAATCCCTGAGCCCCATAGGCTTCTCCTTCACAATGGTGGCCAGACTGGGGAGAATAGGACCCCAGCCAAGGAATGTAACCCTGGGCCCAAGAAGGAATATGGGGAAAAATGAACCTGACTACAGGAACCTCCCTAAAGCTGTGAACTCAGTGACTGATACAATGACAGGGAGAGAGAAGGAGGAGACAGAGAGTGAGACACATTGATAGGTATGGAGACTGCTTTTTCATAGCCACCTGCCTGGTTGAGATGGAAACACTGATTCTGGTTCCAGCCCCCAGACAGGGCTAAGAATATCCTAGGGAAGCAACAGTCACCACTCCCTCCCACTTGGATATACTCCTATATTTTGAGTGCCATGTTGGGAGCCATCCGGGGTTCAGGAAAGAGCAGTGGGGTGGGGATGGGGAGGGTGGGGGATAGGGAAGGAATGGGGTAAAGAAAAGAAGAAAAAGGAACATAAAGCCAGGGAAAGCATTTTCAAATCAGGGAGCTGAGAAGGAAAAGAGGAAGGAAACAGGAGAGAGAAGGAGAGCCAAGATCCTACGCAGGGGAGCTTTGAGAACAGAGCTAGAAAAAGCAAAGATGGTTTTAATAAAAGCTGACATTTATGTGTCAATTTAAGGTCATTACCTCTCATGACAACCTTGTGAAGTAGGTGTTATTATCTCCATTTTAAAGATGAGGAAATTGAGGCTGAAAAAGGTTTAAGTGACTTATCCAAGATCACATATAGTGTCTTAGGCAGGATTTGGGAACTCAGGTCTTCTTGAAACTGAATCCAACACTCTATCCACTGCACCTACCAACAGCAATAGGGAAACATAGATTATAGCATAGGGATAAGAAAGTCTGGAGGATCCAGTCCAGGAAAGAGTAAATAGAGAGGGTCAGACAGAACTGGAGTTGGGATCTGCTTCAGAACTGATACCAATATTCTCTGAGCTCCAGAAGCCCTCATACTGGATAATCCTCCATCCACAAGAAGGCCCCCAAGGAGTAGGAACCCCCTACCAGAGACCTCAAGTGATGGACCTTGATTTTGATGCAGAGATAGCTTGATACATGGGAAAGAGTGTGTGAAGCGGTGGGATGAAGCTTCGACCCAACTCTCAGATCTCTGAACTTTGACCCTTTCATCTTGGACAACTTAAGACCCAGTAGGCTCTGTTCTCACGTTCCCTATAGTGGATTACCATTCCTCTAATGAGCTCCCAGCCCCATTGTTTTTTTCTCAAAAACCTGTATTTGAATTCTTTAATTATACTGGCTTGCTGGTAGGGCAAGTGAGAGGACATGTGAGAATTTGAAAAGAGGGGGGAAGAGAACAAGCATTTATTAAGCACCTCCTATGTGTTAATCACTGTACTAAGCTCTTTACAAATATCATTTCATTTGATCCTCATAACAATCTTGGAAGGTAGGTGTTATCCTTATCCTTATTTTACAGTTGAGGAAACTGAGGCAGAGAAAAGTTAAGTGACTTGCCCAGGGTCACACAGCTAGTAAGAGTCTGAGGTTGAATTTGAACACAGATCTTCTAGCCTTCTATCCATTGTACCACTGAGCTACATATGAAAGCAGAGCACCCCTATTAATCAATTGTGATTCTCCCAACCCTCAGGCTTTAGGTGGTTCAGGGTTGTTTTTTTTTTTACTCCCCATTCCTATTCCTAGGATCTGACCTCTTCAGTGGCTTTCTTGTCCCTAGGGTGGGAAGAGTGTTTGAATCTAGAAAACAGGAATAGGGTTGAGTGGAAACATATTTTCCATCAGATTGATAGAAAAGCTGGAATATCACCAGAGGAAACAAGGAAGATGAGAAAGGACAGGAAACAACATGTAATCTATGACTCTACCTAGACTGTTTCTAAAATTCCCTGTGGGTAATCTTTGTTTTGATGGGGTTTCTTTTGAGTTTTCTATTTTAGGAGGAGGGCACTTATCCCAAGCCTTCCAGACCCCTGTGCTGCTTTGATATATGCCTATTCCCTGACTTCTTTCTTCTTTAGGAGGTCATCATTCCACATTCTAGGAGAGAAAATGGGTGACTCAAATGACTAAGGTCTCAGTTATAGAAATATCTCTATTTGAAGGGATATCTACATAACCTTGGTTCAATGGGTCAGTTGTATGGGACTCTTTCCTTATGGGTCGTGATAGATCACTCATCTTCCCATCTTCACCTGTATCAGTAAGGCAAGATTCATGATATCGATGGTGACCACGAATACGCCTGTATGGTTCAGAGTCACGAAATATAAGAGACTCTATATAGAAGGCAGAAGAAGTAAAACACGTATTCAGACACCAGAGGATCAAATCCCAAAACCAAAAATTCCAATTTGACATAGCAACAATTGTATCCCAAAACCAGTCAGTTCATTTCAATGTAACAGCAAGGAAATTAAAACACAGAATCACAGCAAGGAGCCAAGTCATCCTGTAACCTTCCCTTCTGCTACAGCCTTCCCATAAACATTCACTCATGAATCTTAACTGTCTGCTTGCCTGCATCCTCTCCTCCTGAAGTTCTGAGAGCTTTCAGTTCTGAGAGTCCTTTCAGTTCTCTCTCTCTCCCTCTCTGTCTCTGAATCTTTCTCTCCTTCTCCTTGGGCTGGATTCTGAACTGTGAGTTTAATGGCTACCCTTAGGGTATATATGCCCTTCTCAGGGCTCAAGTGCTTCATACCTAATCAGCAAAAAGGTGTGGGCCTGGGGCCTCACACCTAGTTAGCAAAAGGGTGTGGAACTTCCCACAAACAAGCCTCCTCTAATCAAACTTCCCTTAACTAGCTCCAGGGGGAAGATCTTTAATCACATTAACACCACACCACCTCTTCAAACTAGATTGCTCTCAGTGATGGATATAGGGATAGGAGAGGTGGAATGGCTGTGCAATCATAGAGATCAGACTGATTTTCTTCACACTGGGAACGAAACTGTAATAGTGAGGTAAAAATCCATTAAAAAAGATGGACAGTGATTCAATAAATATTTACTACATGCATGGTACTGTTCGAGGTACTGGGGATGCAAAAATTAAAAACAACTTCCCTTTCCCCCCTTAAGAACTAAAGAATCAGAATGTTAGGGATGGAGCAGAGGTATATAGCCTAACTCCCTCATTTTACATATGAGAAATTGAGATCTAGAGAAATGTCCAAGATTTGTCCAAGATCACACAGCTAGGTAATATCAGGACTAGAACCTAGACCTCCTGAGTTTTAATCTTATTTTCTTTCCACTACACAATAATGCTTTGGAGAGCCAAATATAGACAGAAGAAATACAGATAGAGAGGCACAGAAAAAAGTGAGTAATGATTTTCTTTCATACATAGAATTCACAACAGTATGGAACTACACCTTAAGAAATACTAATACTTTTTCAAGTATTTATAATTTGGGGGGGGTGGCGGTGATAGGTAACTTTACTAAACCTTAGTATTGGAAATTGCTGAAGCTAAAAAAAATTCATCACCCTGTAGTCTACCTTCTGGTGAGGAGACTCCAAACTTGGCTAGATTAGTCCTTGAATAAGAGACACACTATCAATGATACAATGGAGAGAGTGCTGCACTTAAAATTGTGTAAGACCTCCTTTCAAACCCTGTCTTTGACATTGATTAGCCTTGGACAACTTACTTAGCCTCTTTGAGCCTCAGTTTCCTCATCTGTAACATAAGGATAATAATTACTGTATCTCTTTCTCCACAGGCTGTTGTGAGGGTCAAATAAGATAATGAATGGAAAGTACTTTGCACATTTTAAATTATTATGAAAATGTTCTATTATGATTTACTTGAGGCCTTTCAGACTTGGTAAAACCCATCAGAACTCAAGTTCTGCTGGCATAGCCTTCAAGGACTCAAGATCATGTCTGTGCCACAATAAGGCATCAACAACTTACTTTGGTAGCATAAAATACAGAGGTGAGATTTCAGGAGTCAGAGGGATTGGATTCATTCTAGCTTCTTCCTAGGCTATGTGGGTGGGTAAAATATTATAAACCATCTTGTCAGACAGGCTAAACCAGGTTAAGGGTAACCAATGGACCTCAAACTTATCAGTTAGGGGAGTGTCTACCCCAAGCATATGAAGACTTTCCCTAGCCAAATGCTAGGGAAATGCACTTAGAGTTTGGTCAGACATTCATCCACTGTATCCCAGGCCATCAGGAGTCATCTTGACTTTTGTCTTGTCACTGGAGTTTGATGACTCTGGAAAAGAGAGTGAGGTTAATGACTTTATGTAACTCTGCCTCACTTCAATCTAATTCATCCCTGAATCAAGACATTGCCTTGTGAAGTTATTGGTCCTCTTCGAACATGAAGGATAACAAGATATTTCAGGTAGATACCCCTGCCTTGGGGGAATGCTCAGAGCTACCAGACCAGGGGTAGGACGTGAGGGGTTGGAGAAGATCATTGGGCAAATAATATTTCCATTTTTGTCAGTAGGGAGTACTTCTTCCACATAGTGGGAAAGGTCTTAGTAACTAAGCAGGAGGTTACTTTTGCTGAAAAGAAATCATCAACTTGCAGACAACCTAGTGACGAAACTTGTTAGGCTTCAGGCAGCAGACACATACCTGTTGTTCATCCTTACTACAACTTCCAGTTATTTGCTGCTCTCCCAGGCTACCTTGCCTGTTCTGACTACACTTTCCTCCCTTCCCAATCTTGACCCCATAATTAACCACTTCAATCATTTCTAGGCCTATGCTCAAAGACTATACAGCTTTGAAAGACACCCCAACTCCCACCCAGAACTCATGATCTACTGGCATGGGAGTAATCACTGGCATTTATATAGTGGCTTAAAGATTCCAAAGGGCTTTACGTACTTTATCCCATTTTACAAATGAGGAAACTGTGGTTCTAAGAAATTAAGGGACTTGTTCATGATCATATAGTGGTAAGTAAGTATCTAAGGTGAAGTTAATTTTAGCACTGGTTTTGATATACCACACCATGTTTAAGAATCCTATGGTACTTCCATGATACTACAAGGTATTAGAGTGAAACTTTAGTGGAGGATATGTACTAATACGTTATATTTATAGAATAAAAACATGTGTCTTGAAAGATCTTCTTCAAGGTGAGAAAACACCATTTCTGAAGCCTCTGCGCTTTGCCCTGAGGGCTTTGTCTGAGATTTTATTTATGGGCCCCCTACAATCTTACAAGGCTCTCCAGACCTTGGCCTAATCTGCAATCACAGCCACCAAATATCTTCTATGTATTAAGTGCATCTCTGGGTGCTGAACAGAGTGATTTAAAAGCTAAGTGTGCCTACACTCCAGTGGCTTATGATCTAAGACACATGAGAACATACAGAAAAATGTGCAAATGACACATGGAAATAGAACCAAGAATTCTGAAATTCCATTATATGACCATGACTTCTTATCATTTCATCTCTGCCAATGCCTCATTACTCCTAAACCTATTCTTCATCCTCACTACAACTTTCAGTCTTTTACTGCTCTCCCAGACTATCATCCTTGTCTGGCTTTACTTTCCTCCCTTTCCAATCTTTTTTTTGGAGGGGGAGAGGCAGGGCAATTGGGGTTAAGTGACTTGCCCAAGATCACACAGCTAGTAAGTGTGTCAAGTGTCTGAGGCCAGATTTGAACTCAGGTCCTCCTGACTCCAGGGCCAGTGCTCTACTCACTCACCTAACTGCCCCATCTCTTTCCAATCTTGACCCTATAATTAATCACTTTGACATTACACTGTTCTCTACTCTTGATTTCTTAGCTTCATAATCCTTTGACACTTTTACCTTGCTAAATCCTATTGATGTACTTACCTTCCTCACTCCTACCATCTACCTGTAACTCCTGTTTACCTGCTGGTGAAGAGAACTGAAGGAGTCAGACAATTATGCTAAATAGGTACGCTACAAATTTGTGTCATGTAATCTGAACTGGGTTTTCACTCATGCAAGGGAATCCTAATTTTGATATTCAATTGATTTCAGCAGATAGTCTATTCTCCCCTTAGGAGAATAGACTACCCTCTCTGCAGATGACCTTTACTTATACTTTAATGAAAAAAATAGAAGTCATTCCCAATATGCTCCCTCTTCTCTCCTATACTATATCTCAAAATTCCTCACCATCATTTCTCATTCTCTCTTCTTTTACTCCAGTCTCTGAGAAAGAGGTGGCCCTTCTCACCAAGGCCCCAGCTTCTCTACTTTTACTATGCATTCCATTTCTTCTCATCTTCTCTGGGAGACTGCCCCCATATTCATCCCCTTTTTTTTCTCTGACCTTCAGCCTCTCTCTATCTACTGCTCCCCCCAATCATCCTTAAGAGGAAAAAAACCCCTTTAACTTACTATACCATCTATTCAAATCATGCTTCTAAACATCTGTTCCCTTTCATGATAACACTTCTAAAAAACTTCTGTTTACATTCATTGCCTCTTCTCCGTTTTCTCTCCTCTCAGTCACTTCACTCCTCAAAATCTGGTTTCCAACCTAATTTTCCAACTGAAAGTACCATCTCCAAAGTTACCAATAACCCTTTAATGGCCAACTCTGCCTCACTTAAATCCAATTCACTTTTAAGTTAAGACATCACCCCATGATGTCATTGGTCCTCTTTGAAAATGATGGAAAAACAACAATTGTGCAATCCAAAGGCCTTTTCTCAGTCTTCATTCATCTTGAATTCTCCATTGTATTTGGAACTGCTGAGCATGAGCATGAGCACCCTCTAGGTTCTCTAGCTTCTCTTGGTTTTCAATACAGTGGTTCTCCTCCTTGATTTTCCTTTCCTTGGCCCTTCCTTCTCAGTCTCCTTTCCTGAATGAATCTTTATCCATTTCCTTCCCATTGTGAGTGTACTCCTGGGTCCTATGCTGGGCCCTCTTGTCTTAGCTCTTTACATTCTCCCAGTGATCTAATCAGTTCCCTTTAACTCAACTACAATCTCTATGAAGAGGACTCCCAGTAATCTCTATAACTGTCTCTTTATCTATCCATCATCGTCATCATCATCATCATCTTCTTCTTCTTTTTCGTCTTCTTCATCATCTTCATCATCTTATTCTTCCTTTGTTCTTCTCCTGATCTCTGTTCCCATGTCACCAACTGCCTATTGAATATTTCAAACTAGATATTCCATTGTCATCTCAAACATGTAGAATTTATTTTCCTTCCCCTCCCTCCAACCCACTTCTTTTCCAAAAATCCCTATTCTTGTCCAGGGTATCATCATTCTTCAAGCTACCCAGTTTTGAAACTTCAGAGCCATGCTCAATTAAAAGCAATATTCTGAATTTAGATATGAAAAAATATTTCCATAACCCAGAACATAAAAAGGATTTTATATGAAACCATGAATCTCCATTTCATACCACTTGTAGATATTCAACTCTTTACTCTTTACTCTCTTTTTCTCCTCATCTAGGCTATTACAATAACCTAACTCACCTCCCCACTTCCAGTCTCTCCCTCCTCCAATCCATCCTCCACACAGCTGCCAAAGTATTATTCTTACAGCACAGGTATGACCATGCCACTCTCCTGCTCAATGAATTCCACTGCTCCCTATCACCTCTAGGATCATATCCAAGCTCCCCTGTTCACATTTTAAGCCCTTTACAATCTGGGTCTACATTTCCAGGCTTATTACATATCACTAACCCCACCCCCCACCCCGCCACATGCTATATTCCTACTAAACTGACCTATATGTTGTCCTTTACAGGCAGCATTCTTTCTCCTATTTATATGCCTTTGCATGGTCTCTGTGCCTGGAATACACTATCTTCTTACCTCTACCTTTTTGAATTCTTAGCTTCTTTCAAAGTTCTGTGCCAACACCACATCCTCCTTGAGGACTTTCCAGATCCTCCCAACTGCTAGTGCCTTCTCTTCCAAAATTATCTAGAATTTACTTTGCATATATTTGTAATATCAATTAAGTTGGGACTTTCTTACTGTTTTAAAATGAGTAATTAAGTGTCTTTGATTGAGTCTTACTAGGTGCTAAGTCCCAGGCCCAAACCCCTATTAGGTGCTAAACCTACGTGGGCGTGAATTGGTAACTAAGGTGGGACCCCAGGTAGGACAAACTAAGGGAGGTCTGATTAGATCTTTGCTCCTAAGTTTGCCCCAAACCCCTAATTACTAGGTGCTAAGCCTATGTTGGTGTGAAGCTCCCAGGGTCCTAAGGGGAGGTGTTAACTCCAGAGCCAGTCATAGGAGCCTACGTTCTGGTCACTCAGATAACATTTGATAATGTCTGAAACTGTATGAAAAAGAGAAGACAGAGCCATTTGCTTAGGGCTCTCACTCTTGGTGACACGCTGATGCAGAGACTCTGGGCAGACCTCCAGCTTGTAACCCAGATTTTGGGACTTTGTTGAACTCTGGTAACTATGAATAGGGATTTGAATCAGACTAGGTCTGTCTGTTGATGTTTGTAATTTGTTTGTATGTGCTGTAAAGTTCAGGGTGCTGGCTTTTCCCCTGAACTAAGTGAATGTTATTTGCATGCTGGATTAAATTGAGATTGTTAACCCCTTAACGCTGCTTTCCTTAGTAAAGCAGATCAAAAGAACCTGGACTTGCATCGTTCTGTGAGCTGGTTGTTGTTGATTTTACACCCCCCACAGCAGCTGCTAGCTGGATTGTTGAAACAATATTTAATATACACTTTGAGTCTACATGTTTCTCCAGATAGAATGTAAGCCCCTTGAGGTCAGGAACTGTTTGACTGATGTATTTGTATCTCCAGATCCTACAATAATTCCTCACACAAGCTGAATAAATATTTGTTGATTGATTGAATATATAAATAGGCAACAGATAATTACATTGCAAGCAAACTGAAAGGAAACAGTGGAATAGTGAGTAATGGAAGTTTCCTAGCCATTTCATGAAATTCTCCATCCTCCATAAAACCTTCCCAACTTGTTCAAAATAATAGTTCCCCTAGCCCCTTACTCTGCATAAGCATGGAATACCTATGGCCCCATCTCCCCCCAAACCTCCCATTTTGCCATGCATAGAATGGAAATTCACTTCCTATTAATGTGGTTGATTGATTTTCCTTTAAAAAATAATTTTATTTTACTATAAGTTCATTCCTATTAATCATATCTTTCTTGAGACATTAATTAGTACAGTCTCATGGAAAGAGCACTGGATTAGTCAGAGTACCTGGATTCAAATTCTGTCTCTGCTTCTTGCTAGCTGGATGACCTCGGGCAAAACATTTAACTCATCTAGGCCTCAGTTTCAACATCTGTAAAGTTATGGGGTTGGATTAGATAACCTCTGAGGAGGTTTCCCACTCTAAATCCTGCAATGTTAGGACACAGAAAGACAAATGCTCTTTGTTCAGTACCTGGAACAGCGATGCAAATAAGCATGAACCCTAAGCTTCCTTTTGGTGGTAGTGATGGCAAAATCAGGGTGAGCCTATTGAAATTACTCTCTTCTTTCTAATTATTTCACAAAGTCTTCTTGGAGAAGGTGAGGTTTTAGGAATTTCTGGAACAACTGTAGGTGGTAAGATAGCCCAAATAGATGATTCAATGTCGGAGATACTCCCAGCTGGAAGGGAGCTATTTGAAAGAAGGGAGCAGAGAGCCCTAATATGGAAAGGAACAGAGGAGGCTGAGCTAAGTGTGTTTGTGGGGTGCGGATTGAGGAAGGAAGTGAATTGGGGAGCCCTGTATAAATATGGAGTCCTTGGCCCTAGCCAGTTGATTGGTGAGACCCTCATGACAGACGTGGCAGATCATAGACATGGCTGAAAAAGGCTGTGAGGCAGTAGTGTTGACAGCGCTGATCAGAGACATGTAACTAAAACTACCATAAAAGTATATCCCAATCCATGGTGGGGAGGGAATGGAGGTAAAAGGGTCATGCAACTCATTCCCAAGTGGTGTGCTTTATGTGAGCGTAGATGCATGTTTGGGGGGGGGTGTCCCTCTCTTTAGGGTGAATTGACAGCTTCTTGGTTGTCAGAGAAGAGCTGATTAGAGACTAGCACAGTGACCACCTATGGAGTCCTAGACACAATGCAATAGCCTTCGGGTCAGAAAATTGGGACCACAGTATGGAGAAGTCAGAAGCTTCATCTCCATCCCCTGCAGAGATCCACTGTTTCCCTAAGCTGCTGGGCCATCTTTCGGTTAGCTCTAAAGGAAGAACCCAGACAAGGAGTTAGCATCATCCTCAAAGTACAATCCTCTGATATGGGGAAGAAAAGTGGGGGAACAAAAACTCACGCAACAATCCATAGATCTGCATCCGTGGCCACAATGCACACCTATGCACACATATACACATATTTTTGCACAACACACACACACACACACACACACACACACACACACACACACACTGAGTCTCACAATTCATATCCCTCCCAACCTCTGCAGCGGCTCTCATGGCGGGAGGGAAGAGGAAGAGAGGGAAGGTTGGAGGAGGTAAGGGAGAGGGATGGTCCTCAGAGACCTGCCTCTCCGCAACTTGGGGGGGCAGGGAATTATTAGGCAAGGAGCGCCAGCCCTTTACTCTTCTCCCCTACCCCACGCCCTGGGGCCCCCAGAGCGGGCTCCCCCTCAGCCTCATCGCAAACTCGGCCCCACTGCACCAAAACAAGCCAGGCCGAAGACGGACAGTTGAGGAGTGGGAAGAGGGAGACAGCCGCCGGGTGCTTGGAGAACCGTTCTCCCACCCTCCACTACGGCCAGCCCCAACCCCCCGGCCCTGCCTCGGCTTCCTACAAATAGCATCTCTAAACCCCCGGGTTCCCAACCGCCCCCCCACAGAGCGAAGGGAACGAGGTGGTGGGGGGAAGGATGGGAGGTGGGGGGGGAAGGGTGGGACTTGGAATCCCGAAGCGAGCCCTTATTGGTCCGAGGGGCTGCCAGTCCTGGGGGCAGCCCAGGCTCGGATTGGTTGCGTGGGGCGGGGCGCGGCGCCCAGTGGGAGGGGGCCCGAGGGGTGGGGCTGGCGCAGCAGCTGGCGCAGCTCAGACCCGGAGAGCAGCCGTCACCGCCGCCGCGGTGCAGCTACATTCCCACCTCCAATCCCACCCCTCCCGCCCCGAGCCCGGGGTCTCCTCCCTTCATCAGGCCCCTGTTCCCGGGTGCTGCAGCAGCGGCGGTGTCTTTCCTGGCTCCCCCACGGGGAGCGTCGCCCGGGGCCGCGTGAGCTTTTTCTGCCCCACAGGATGGGCACGGTGCTGTCTCTGTCGCCCGCCTCCTCCGCCAAGGGCCGGCGGCCAGGCGGGCTGCCCGACGAGAAGAAGAAGCCGCAGCAGTCCGCGGGGGAGGAGTCGCTGGGAGGCTACGGGCAGCTGCCGTCGGGCAAAGCAGGCAAGGGAGAGAGCCGGCTGAAGCGGCCATCAGTTCTCATCTCGGCACTCACCTGGAAGCGACTGGTGGCCGCATCCGCCAAGAAGAAGAAGGGCAGCAAGAAGGTGACGCCCAAGCCTTCCCAGGCGGGCCCAGACTTACTGGTCCAGCAGCGCAACCGAGAGAACCTTCTCCGCAAGGGCCGGGAACCTCCAGATGGCGGCGGCGCCGCCAAGCCCCTGCCTGTGCCCGTGCCCACAGTGCCCACCACCGTCGAGCCGTCCTCCGGAGTCAGCGCCTCGGCCCCGCCAGGCTCCGGAGGGGGAGGAGGAAAGCCTCCGCCGCCGCCGCCATCTGTGGCGGCCCCCCAGGCTCCCTCAGTCCCCGGGGGTTCCCCCCGACGGGTCATCGTGCAGGCCTCCACTGGCGAGCTGCTACGCTGCCTGGGCGACTTTGTGTGCCGGCGCTGCTACCGGCTGAAGGAGCTGAGCCCTGGGGAGCTGGTGGGCTGGTTCCGAGGGGTGGACCGATCTCTTCTGCTGCAGGGGTGGCAAGACCAGGCGTTCATCACCCCCGCCAACCTGGTGTTCGTGTATCTGCTGTGCCGGGAGGCGCTGCGCGGGGACGAGCTGGGCTCGGCCGCTGAGCTGCAGGCCGCCTTCCTCACCTGCCTCTACCTCGCCTACTCCTACATGGGGAACGAGATATCCTACCCGCTCAAACCTTTCCTAGTAGAGCCGGACAAGGAGCGCTTCTGGCAGCGTTGCCTGCGGCTCATCCAGAGGCTCAGCGCGCAGATGCTGCGGCTCAACGCCGACCCCCACTTCTTCACCCAGGTCTTCCAGGACCTCAAAAACGAGGGCGAGGTCGGTATCGGGGCTGGGGGTCCCACGAGCGGTGGCGCTGCCAACGCCAGGGACAGCAACGCTGGAGCCAAGCACTGGACTATGAATCTGGACCGCTAGGAGGCGATGCTGCTGCTGCCACCGCCAAGGGGCACCTGGGTCGGAGACAGGGGATGACCGGGTCCCCTCCCCCTACCCCGGACACATTCACGGAGCCCCTGGGACGCCGCCGCCGCTGTTGCTGCTGTTGCTGCTTCTCCACCCAACTGCCCCCCTCCACTGAGGGGATGCCACCACCCATCGGAGTATGGCGGATGGGACACCTGGTCCTGCTGGTCTTGGATTTGCGGGGGCGGGGGGGGGCGGGGAGCTGAGCAGTGGGACTGGGAGAGGAAGAGTGGGGAAGAGTAAATGGGAGAGGGGGATGGATTCTCTCTTCTGCCTGTGGGTCTCTCCATCTCTTTCTCTGCACAGCTCTCCTCATGACTGTATATGTGTCTCTGTGTCTCTCTCCATTTCTCCTCTTACCTCTATGCTTTACTCTCTGACCTTCTCTGTCCATGTTTCTGTCCATTTCTCCTTCTGTCTGGATGAGTGCCTGTCTACCTCTTCTATCTGTGTCTCTTTTCTCTCCTCCTGTCTGTATGTATTTGTGTCTGTCCATCTCTCCTGCTTATATGTATCTCTACCTTTTTCTCTTCTCTGTATGTGTCTCTATTCATCTATCCTCCTGCCTCTTTCTGTCCATTTCTCCTGTCTGGAAAGATGCTTGTGTCTTCTCAACTCCTTTTATCTGGAAGTATGTCTCTGTCCATCTGTCTTGTCTGGAAGTATGTGTGCCTATCTTTCTTGCTTGTGTCCATTTTTCTCTGTTCATTTCTCCTCCAGTCTTCTGGATGTGTGTCTCTGTCCAGTTTTCCTCTTGTCTGTTTCGTGTGTGTGTGTGTGCGCGTGCCTGTGTGCCTGTGTGCCCCTCAGTCCACCTCCTCTTTTCTGGATACATGACTGTCCCTCTCTCTGATTTTCTCTTCCTCTTTTCTCCATGTGTTTTTCTCTCTCCACCTTTTCTCTTGTCTCCGTGAGTCTCTGATTCACCATTCTCACCCCTACCCCCACCCTCACCCCGTTTCCTCCGTCTTCTCTCTGAAAGAAGATTACATTGACTGGGGTTGGGGGCTGTCTCTCCTGCAGCAGAAAGTTGCAGTCTTGGGAGCTCAACCACCAGGATGCCCCTTGTTCTCTCCCCACCTTTTCTGACGCGGTGCATGCCGGGAGAGGGGGAGGTGCTGCGGGTTGAGGGAGTTGTGGGGGGCGGGGGGAGAGATTCCGCCCTGAGTCCTGGGTAGGGGTGGATTGGGAGAGGCCCTGGCGTCAGCTCAGCAGAAGGGGGAAAGGAGAAAGAAAGAAAACTCTTCTCACTTTAGAAGAGGCCTTCTCTGTCGTCCCCCCCTCCCCCACACACACACCTTCCAGCCCTCCCCTTCTCACCTTTTTTTCCTTTTTATTTATTTGGATGTTTTCAGGAAGTGATCCCTGGGGGAGGGACGGGGAGGGAGAGGGCTGGCGGGCCGGGAGCTGTCCAAGGTGCTGAGCTGGGGCCTAGTTCCCTGGGGGAGGGGGCCTGAGGCCGAATTGGGCCTGGGGGCCGTGTCCAACGTGCCAATGTTGCGGACCGAAGGCGCGGGCTGAACTGTCTGTCTGTCCCTGAGGGAGCTATAAAGCGCTGGAAGCGCCTGCAGAAGACTCTGCGACTGCGTTTCTTTGGGAACTGGGTGGGAGGGGGGAGAAAAAGAGGTGTCCACACTTGGAGAGGGAAACAGATTGAAATCTGAGGTGGGAGAGACATCTACAAATCAATATCCTTTTAATTCCTCCATCTTACCCCCATTTTTCACAGAAGAGGAGACTAAAGCTGGTCAAAGCCCTGGGTCAGGAGAGGAAGCACCAGCATATTGAGGTGGGTGGAGGTGAGGTGGAGATAAGAGGAGACGTCTAATCAAATAGCCCCGACAAGATCCCTTCTAGCTCACTTAGCTCCAGACTCCCTAGTAAGGAAGGTTAGAAAACAGACCATTATCATTTTAAACTAGGGAAAATGAAGCTCAGATTGACCAGCCTCTATCTCCGTTTCTCCCTTCCCCAACCCTCGTTGGCCTTTACATCTGGTCAAGAGGAGAGTAAAATTATCCAACCATCATTTGGGGACTACTTTAGCTCTAGCCAGACATTCTTTTACCAAGGCTCTGCCAGCTTCGAGGACCACCAAGCCCCTTTAAACTGTTTCTTTTTCTCACTCCAACCCAGAGTAGCCCCAGAGACTGAAACATAACCATTTCTCTCTGCCCTAGAGAGGAGCTAACACACATATAGAGAGAAGTTGGCTCGCCACAGGCAGATTTTGAGCCATAGAGAAAAAGAGTCCAATTGCCACTCTCTACTCAGTTGCCCAGAAGGTGCCTCTATTATCCACTTCCCTTGACCTAGGAAAACTGGTTCGGAAAAATGTCTGTGTCTCTGAACTCAGCCAACGCTATGTCGAACTCTTTGTCTAACAATCCTCTCGAGCCCCACCCTTTAAGTCCAGGGCTGGTTTGCCTACCCTAGGAGGTGGGGTCTCCAAGGTACTGGAGCCTGAGCTTCTGGCACCGCTGTCCATGGTACCAAACACCAGGCATGGCGTAGAGAGCGGTGCGTGCGTGCGTGTGTGTGTGTGTGTGTGTGTGTGTGTACCTGTGCGTGTGCGTGTGTGTGCGCCGCGCGCTGCTGATTGTAGCAACGGGAATCTGACTTGGCGTTCCTGTGAAGTTGGGGCCCGAGGTGGGATCAAGGCCAAACGAGAGAACCCTGAAGCTCCTCATCCCTCAACTATCCATCCCTGAAGACACAAGATCTCCTCCCCGACCTGCAAGCCTTTCCCATCAGCACCAATTCCACACCCTCCACAGCACCACCTCCCCGGAGCCGGAAATCCCTAGCACAGATTTGTGAATCAAGTTCCTAGGGGAGTTATAATGGGGGAGGGCGGGAGGGGGGGAGAAGGAGGATAGACTGGAGCAACCGCCCATTGGCTGGTTTTTGGCGCAGTCAGCAGCGCGCCGTCATCTTTCCTACCAGGCTTGGAGTTGGCTGGGTTGGAGGCGGGGGGGAGAGTTGGGAGGAGGAGAAGAACACTCGGGTCACCCTGCGGCTGTCACCATGGTAACCAGACGGAGCTGGGAGTGGCTTGCTCTCCCCTATCTCTCTAGGTGGCTAGGCTGCTGAAGCCTCGTCCCGGGTTGCCATAGTAAGGGCTAGAGTGGGGGTGAGCGGGGAGGAGTTTTGGGGAGGCGGAGAGAGGACCTCCGTCTAGTCCGCCGGGAAGAAAGCCAAGTGTATGACTGAAGAGGAGAGGGCCGGAGCAGAAGGAACCTCAGTGTTGAGGAAGGATAACTGAGCTCCAGCCCCATAGTTGCACCTGCCTGTTCTCCGTCCACCCGCCCCCACCACACAGCACAGAAGAGCTATAATCCCTAAAATATCTCTGAAAGGCTATAGTCGATGAGAGACCCTAATCAACTATAGCAATTGAGATTCCTATAACCAAGCCACCTAGACTTTCATGCTCCACGTCCCATCCCCTTCGACCATCTGCGTGACCCTTCAATGACATTGGGTGCCTAGGATAGGTGAGAAGCCATGTCACAAACGCTGTCTGGGAGAGAAGCAGCTGTCCCCTGTGCCCTCCCTAATCAGATTAGCAAGGGAGAGGCAGATGCTAGGGATCAGTATGAGGATGGAGAAGGTATCCTGAAAGCTAGTTAGTCTCCCAGGGGGCTCAGGAAACAGGACAGATTCCTGGAGCAGAGCTGAAACTCAGAAAAGGAAAAGTCAATAATTCTATCCTGAGCCAAGGGCAAAGAAGCCCAGACTGACAATCAGGACCCTGGGTTGGGTGGTATTGAAGATACCATTCTTTCCCACTGCTCTACCGGAGCTCAGTTCAGATATAGGGTAAGAAAGAGGGGCATGATGGGGGTTGGGAGGAAGTAGGAGAACATTAATAGAATCAGGAGAATGTATAGGATGGGGCTGCAATCTGTGTCAGACACACTGAGCCCATGATTCAGCATTCAGCACTCCTCAAAACAAAGGTATCTACCTCCTCTTTCACAGTAGGGGAAGCAGAGAGAGACACAGAGAGACAGAGACAAAGAGAGAGACAGAGACAGAAGTAGAAGGTTCATGGAAACTAGTGGATAGGTGTCACCATACACAGAAATGTGTACAAGCAGATTACATATATCTTACCCCTTTACACTAACAAACAGGTTATTGCAGCAGGGGAGGGGGTGGGGGAGGGAACACATGCTTTTTAGGGTGAAGGATGTCCTGTCCTGAGGGTTCTATTTTGATATCTTCACCACCTACCTGGAACAGGTGTTGTAGAAGGGCATCCTAATACTAGGAATGAGCTACTGAGAGTGGTAGGGAGAGGAAAGGATGCAAAAAGCTGGAGACGTGTCCCAGAAGTTGCCATAGTAACCACTTTGCCAAGGTGCCCGGCAACTGGAGCATCTGGCAGCATCCATGAAGTTGTCCTATGAGCTCTTACCCCATAGGCACCTGCTGCAGGCCATCCATATGGACAATTCAGGAGGATTTCCATAATAAAGACAATGCAAAAAGCCCCTTCTACCAACTCCCACGTCACTAGGGACAACTACTAGAACAGGCTTAAACTCCCCTGATGCCTTTCATACTCTACAGCACATGTAATATGTGCTCCCTGCCTACTTCACACCTGAATACTTGTCTAGTGTTCATCACCTGTAAAAATGGGTCAGAACACCACACTCACACACATGGGGAGAGGGAGGGAAGAGAGAGAAGAGAAGAGGAAAGAGAGAGAGAGAGAGAGAGAGAGAGAGAGAGAGAGAGAGAGAGAGAGAGATATCTTTGATGTTTCTGCTCCAAAGACTGAAACCTGGGGACTATACAGCCTTTGCTCTTTATTCCTTTTCTATGCCTCTCACTCATGAGTTTTTGGTACAACATATACTCAATCAGTAGACTGCAAGAAATCTTGAGATACAAATTATTTGTAGACATGCTACAGGTACATAGTCTTATTTCTAAAACAATTATGCTCTGGCTTAACACAATGATCAGGATTTTATAGTTGCCTCTCTGTTTCCCCCACTCTCAAACTGGCTAACTCTTCATCCCAGTCCTCTTTTTTGGACTATAGGAATGACCTCTCATCTGAGAGACCAACTTAGGAGTTCTTTCTTCCCTTGGATTGCTAAAAATGTGGTATGTGGATTTTATTCATGACCCTCCTGTATATTTCTCTTTGAATTCGTCTCATGTACTACATTCCCATGTACCATGCCTCTCATCTGACTTTTCAAAAAAACACAGAATGAAGTTGGGCCACAGCGCCAACAGTTTAGAGGATTCTTATGCCTTTGCTAGTATCATTACCATTATCCACATCACTGGGTTGCTGTGAAAGAACTGCTTTGGAAACTTTAAAGAGCCACAGAAATGTGAGCTTTGAGGAAAGCTATAAAAATAGCGTATGTTCACCCTTCACTTCCATCCCCGAGGTCCATTCATCACACCTTTGTTCTCCATCTCCCAAATGCACATGTTGACTCTTTCTGGGTGGAGGGGTGGAGAGCCTGCACAGCAGCACATCTTTCTATAGACACACAGAATCCTGACCCTCCCATTGGCCAAACCAGGTTAGGCTGAACAGCTCAGAACAATTGTCACAGTAGGTAGAGCATTAGACTTGGAGTCAGGTTAGTCTAAGTTCAAATCCTGTCTCAGACCCTGACTAGCTATGTGATCCTGGGCAAGGTACAGCTTCTCTCAGCCTCATTTTTCTCATCTGTAAAATGGAGTTGGACTAGAGGCTTCTAAAGTTTCTTTCAGCTTTAAATCTATGATCCTATGATTCTAGGTCACCTCGTCTGTTTCCCTCTTCAGGAGGTTCACCATCTTAACCAAGTTAGACACAATAGCCCCAGGATCTTTGAGGAAGGACAGGAAAGGAGACTGAATTTCATTTCCTAACACCACCCCCTCCCCAAGCTTGCTATGATTAGTTGCTCTGGGTTTGCCTTGAGAGGGTTAGTGAGAGATACTGTCACCAGAACTGAAGCTAACAGGTAAAACAGAGGCAGGTTCTCTTCCTGAGAGAGCTCTCTGGCATGGAGCTCTCAGATTAGAAGAGGCCCCTCATGTTCTCCTATATCTGAGAAGGATCTTTGGGAAATGGAGGGCCTGAGTGCCAGTGAGGCAAGGGACTCATCAATTCTGGCCTACATATTTCTGATCTCAGCGTTTAAGAGCAGAACCCAGAATGAGACTAAAGTCTTTTCTGCCTATCTACACCTGCCTTTGGCACACTAAAGGCTCCAGGGAACCCACACCTCCCCTGAGCCATCCTGTGTCCTGGGTGATGTTTGTTTACTCTTCAGCTGCTAGAACATTTCTCTCTTCAGGCCTTCAGTTCCAGCAAAGCCCAAATCTCTCACTGTCAGACTAAATGTAAACCCTACCGCAGCTGTCAGGGTACAGATTTTGACTCTGGCTCTACCCAGCTGAAAGGAGAATCTGGGATCCATACGCCACTCAGACTTCTACCCTAGGAAGGACAGAGTGCAATCCCTAGCCAATCAGCAGGACTTGTCCTAAAATGCTTCAGCACTAGTAAGATGAAGGACTTCCCTGGTAGAATCCAGGATCATTATGGCTCGTGAGGTTCCTGAGAATGTGTAATTCAGGCTTGTAAGGGTATGAGGTCAAATCTGTGCCTGTGTCCATGTGCATGCATATATCTAGACCCCTATGCATATGTGTGTGTGTATCTAAGTGTGTGTATCTAAGCATATCTATCCATGGAGATATGGGTACAGAAGAAGAATGAGACACCAACTTGGAGTCAAAATACCTGAGTTCTGGTCTTCATTCAAACACATACTAGCTTCATAAGCATAGGCAATTCTATGCTTCTATCCCTCATCTCTACCATCTACTTCACGGGGTTGTTAAGGGTGGGGTGGGGTACTATCTCTGTCTGTAAAGATGTATCTTGGGGTGTCTATAACTAGTGTCATTTATATAGCATTTCAAGGTTTACAAAGCATTTGCAAATATTATCTTACTTGACCCTCACAACAGCCCTGGGAGGTAGATGCTATTATTCTCCTCACTTAACAGAAGAGGAAATGGGTGCATGTAGGTTAAGCGACTTGCCCAAGGCCACATAGCTGGAAAGTATCTGAGACAGGATTCAGACTTGGATCTTCCTGACTCTAATTCATCTGTACTCCATCCACCGTACCACATAACTGCCCCTTCCCCAAGTGTATTCACTTTAGTGTGTTCCTATCTGACCCTGCCTGCCTGCATGCATATGAGCATGAGTGTGCATAAGGCAACATTGAAGGGGAAAGGGCTGGAGAAGTTGGGAAGAATGTAACTGAGGGATAAGAAGGTGACACCTCAATATTTCCAACTGAAATAGCTAAATGTGATGGACTTGAAGGAAAATAATTAGTTTAAATCCTGCCTCTGCCACTGTATGACTAGGGGCAAAGCTTTCACTTCTCTAGGTTTCAGTTTCTTCACCAGTAAAATGAAGGGGTTGGACAAGGTCCCTTCTAGCTTGAAATCCATGCTCCTCTTCATTTTCTAGTTCCTGGATTCTAGATAACTTCATTGGTCTTTGGATACATCCTACCATGTACAGATTCTGTGTGTGTGCCTAAAAGTGGTAATTTTCCTCCTGGTCACAGCTGGGAACATCCTTGCCATTATTTTTTCTTAGAGTCTTAGGGTGTTCCTGTCTCCACCACCATGGTCTTCCTGTATAGAAGCCCACCTAATCCTTAATGCCAATTCCAGACTCTACTTCCACATTTCTCAGGGCTAGGTTATCATTTCTGTCTACTCCTTTTCTTCCTCCTCTGAAGGGAGGTTAGATTCCCCAAAACTTGTGGGACATGTAATGAAGGTGGTTATTACTCATGTATAAGCAATCCAATATGACTGGATGACCTCAAAGGTCTTTTTCAGCTCTGAGATTCTGTGAGTCCTCAAGCTCTCTGATCTCCCTGGCCCCTCACTCCCCCATTGCCTTTCCTGTACAACCCCCTCCCCCAGCTCTCTCTATATTGCAGGATTGAGAAGTACAAAGCTGCTCACAGCTTCCCTGACAACCTCCTGTTATGTTGCTAAGCGACTTGGTCTCCTCTCACTTCCCAGAAAAAGGAGCCAGATGCTTGGGGCCCTGGTCACCCTATTCTTCTTGGCTCCTTTTTCTTCCTGGGAAACTCACTTCAGTGGGTTTTTCATTAGTATATCTGATCCACAAAGAGGTAGCAGAGGGGCAAAGAGATGGAAGAGGCATTGATAGCACAGGAAATGCATCCTAATGAGGAAGGGAGTGACAACATAGACAATTTCTATCTTCTCTTGGACAGGACTATGCCTAAGATGTAGACAAGTTGGCCACAAGCCTTTTAAAATAGGGTAAAATGTTTGTTTTGAGTCTCCTGGTAAAAATTCTTTTGAATGTTTTATTTGCTGTAGAAGCTGAGATTAAATCCTATGGTGGGGATTGGGCTCAGGATGCAACTCTATAAGTGGTTTGTAAAGAGTAAACCTGTTTCTAGGTCTGGGTGTCCCAGAGTGTCCAATATATTTTTTCTTCTATGTGATAAGAATTGGTATGGGGGTGGGAGTAGATAAGAAGGTTCAGTAATAGTGGCAAGAGCCCTAGACTCCACAAAGATAGTGGGTTTCCCCTCATTAGACATCTTCAAGCAGAGGTTAGATGATCATTTGTCAGGCACATTACAGTGGGGATCCTTTCAGGTATGGGCCAGACCAACTGGGCACTGAGGTTTCTCCCAATTTTATTCCTCAAACTAGCTCTCCTATAGTTCACCCTACAGGAGATAGCAACCATTTAGGAATACAAAATTTAGCTACATCTGTCTCCTACTTTGTTGTTAAAGCCTAGGTCAAAACTTGCCAATTTCAAATAAGCTAACCCATCTTGGTTTCGGACTTCCACATCTATTTAACATTGAGATTCTACACTTAAATTGCTACCATTTGCAAATATTGACATTTGTTGATGGATGGGTTTTATATACAGACTCTACAGTTATTACTCTCCTCCCATATTCCCCAGGGTCTGTTCTCTGAGATCCACTGGGTAATGGGCAATATAAAAGGGGGTTAGCCTGGGATATAGAATGATTTGGGAAGCAATCTATTGGGGTTTCTAGCCTTATTTATTCTGGGACCCTGATGTATACATGTGGATAGGTTGAACTATAGATAGGGGATTAGTGATAAGGATGGTTACTTCATCCCCAATTTGATGACTTATGACTCTGCCTTCTCTGTTCTTATGTGCAAAATAAAAAGAAAAATATTATATGATATTGACCTGAATCATAATTCCTGATCTGCCATTTCTAGCTATAAAACAATGGGCAAATTTCTTACCATATCATTGTGTGAGATGGTCTCTGTGACTGTCATTATGAGATTTAGAACTAGAAGGTGGAGCTAATCTAGCTTTTTTCACCCACTGTAAGGCAGAGTAAAGAATTCAAATCACAGCTATCGTTTACTACTTATGTGACATGAGAAAGTAATTTGAACTCTGTATGCCTCAGTTTTTGCTCTGTAAAATGTAGGGGGTTGGTCTAGTTGACCTGTAAGGTTCCTTTCTAGCTCAATATCTATGGTCCTAGTTCAACTCTCTCATTTTTCAAAAAAGGAAACTGAGACCTTGGACCACATAGGTAGCAAGTAGCGTGATTGGAATTTAAAGCCATATCCTCTAGTACCAAATCCAGGGCTTTTTTCACTACATTAGCAATTGTGTCATGGAGTATTATGTAGTAGGTGAGAGGAAGTGGCGTTAAAAAGGAATGTGACCCTGAGGGAAAAAAGGCAAGACCTGGAAATTCCAGATTTAGATGGTACGGAAGTACTTTTGGATGGCCTAACAGTCCCTGGATAATATCATTAGCATCCTAGGTGCATTACACCATATGCTACAGACTCAAGTAGAAGCCCCTCTGAATGGACTTTCTTTGTAAATGAAAACTACAGAACACAAAGAATTCATTGTCCCAGCTTTTTGGGAAAAAAATATAAACTAAATAAATAACAAGAAAAAATCTAGCCCCCAAGATACCTTGTGAAGTATGCGATCAAAAATTGTGTTCCTTTGGTTCATCAATTTCTTTATCAGTAAAATGGCAAGAGCTTGAACGGACAGAAATGGAAAAGCCAAAGACTGCAAAATACAAAGAAAGAGAGGTGTTGTCTTTAATTTAAGAGAAAGGTCAAGGTCAGAGAAAACATAATTTCTTTTTCACAGAAGAAAGAGGACTAAGCAACATAAGACATTCTTAAAGACTTGGAGTCAGGAAGATCTGCATTTGAATCCTGCTTCAGACACTTACTTGTTGTGTGACCCTGAGAAAGGTACTTAGTCTTGGTTTTTCACATCTATTAAATAAGGATAATAATTGTAAATTGTGAGGATGAAATTCAAGAATAAAAAAGAAGCACTTTGCTAACCTTAAAGCACCATATTGTCAATTACGATCATTGTTATTAATATTACTGTTGTTGATGATCCTTTATTCTCAAAGAGGACCAATGATGTCATAAGAGTGATGTCTTGACTTTTGAGTGAATTGGATTTAAATGAGGCAGAGTTGGGCAAAGTCATCAGATGCCTCACTCTCTCTTCCAGAGTCATTATAGTCCAATGGGAAGATAAGTCAAGAGGACTCACTATGGCCCAGGATGCAGTGGGAGACCTTGGCCTTTTTAAACTAAGGTCTTTCCCAGGTTTCAATTTGTCTGAGGTAACCCCCATTCAGTGATCAAGGGCTAGGTAAGACTGGTGACAAAAGATGGCCTAGTTTACCATCACCAAAGAATACTTCTGGAAGGGAAAGGCTCTCAGAGTTTCTGGCCAAAAGAGAAACAATTGCTATTTATGCTCACTTTGAGCCATCAAAACCCAAACAATGAGGAAGATAGGCTTGGTCTAGGACCTATTATTGACCAATCAATGAAAGTCAGAGTGATTTGGGTTCAAAGGCATAGTCAAGTATTTCCATTTGAACCACAATGGGCTTTTTCAAAGCCTGTTTTTTCAGAGCTATGTTTCAAGAAATCATAAATGAAAACTACAGGACATGAAGAATTCATTGTCCCAGCTTTTTGGAGAAAAAAATGATAAAATAAACAAGAGGAAAAATCTAGCCTCCAAGACACCTTGTGTAGTATGTGATCAAAAATCATATTTCTTTGGTCCATTGACAGTCATCTTGACTTATGTCTTGCCACTAGACTGATGACTCTGGAAGAGAGAGTGAGGCTGATGATTTTGCCCAGCTCTGCCTCACTTATATTCAATTCACTCAGATGTCAAGACATCACTCTCACGACATCATTGGTCCTCCTTGAGAATGAAGGACAAAAAACAACCCCCTGGACACCTAACTGGCCAGTTCAAGTTGCTATTTCTTCTCTTTCTCCTCCTGCTCCTTCTGCCCCTCTGTCCACATGCGGAGTCATACCCTTACATGTGGGTGTTCAGTCCAAAGAAATTCTTCTTCTTATATATATAATACATCTTCACCCAAAAAACTACATTTGATTAGATATCTTGAACACACACCCTAGTGATGAGAGGGTAGAAAGTCATCCTAGTGTTATAAAGGAACTCATTAAAGATTACTCAACCAAATTGAATGTGTCCAGAACAGCTATTCAGATGATACACCAGGCAGAAATAACACTTCCCTTCCCTTTGGTGGGTAAAGCCTTGCTAATGTGGAAGACTGATGATACCTTTTGCCCCAGCATTACCATAATGCCTGGCATTTATAAATGCTTTTTGGTTGACAGACTGGCCTCACAGAAGTTGAGATTGGGCAGAGAAGACCAGCTTTGAAATGCATAAAGAGAGGTAGTTGAATGATCTGAGGGAACCCATGGTCTTCTCTCAAATAAGGTTAGAAACTGGCCATGTAGGAAGGCAAGGCCAAGACATTAGTACTGTGGCAAGAGGCTAATTAGGTCAGGGCAGACGTCCTGACCATGAAGAGGCTGTATTAGGAGAAAATTCCAATGCTCTGTGACTGGACAGTTCTGTGCTCTGTGAATTTTTAAAAAAATGTTATATCATTTCCCTTAAATGCAGGTAAAACTCATTTGAAAAACTGAACTTTTGCCTTGAGTATACCAAAGGGAATAAAGGATCCATCCATGCTGAGGTCAAGCACAAAATGGTGCCCCAATTAGATAATGAAGTGCTCTTACACAAAGCACTCTGAGGTGCCAGCCAGTAGTAATGATAGAGTCAAGCACAGAAAAGAAAAACAGCTGCAGGTGAGACTATATCTTTCTAGTTCCTTTTCTTCTTGGGACTCCATTTCCTCACATTTTATTTTTGACTGGACTTGTGATTTCATCAGTGTAAGAACTCCCTCTACCATAGTAGACTGGCACCTATTTGGAAACTTACTCTCAGTGCATTTCCTGAGGCACTGGGAGATTAAGTGGCTTGTCCAGGGCCACAGAGCCAGTTAAGTGTCAAAAGTGGGTCATGAGACCAGGTCTTCCTGACTTGGAGGCTAGCTTTCTACCCACTATTCCATGAAGAACATAGGAAGACAACTGCAAGTGGGTCTGTATCTGTATGATTCCTTTCCTGTTTGAGACCCCTTTTCCTCTTATGTGCATCATAAAATACTTGGGAAATGGGCTGAAGTTAATGAAGAGAATTTTATGAAGTCATGGAGGAAAGGCTAAGGAAGTCTGAGAGAAGAGCAGAGAGCTTTGTGAAGGGCAAATAATGTAATGTCAATTTGATTTCTGTTCTAGACCAATGGGAATAGAAAGCAAGGAGAAAAAATTGGATATAATTGCATTAAATTTAGATACAGTTTTTAATTCCACTTTATTTGACCTTTAAAATGAAGAAGATATTATTAGGTGGAAGTACAGATTGCTTAATGGATTTAAATATTCCTTAGTTAACCACAGAAGTGGTCTTTTTATTTGAAGTGAGAGAGATCCTTAAATGAGCAAGACCTGGAGGGACCCCAGGATTATGGAGAAGCAAATGTGTAGTGGAAAGAGTGCTGACCTAGGAATCAGAAGACTCCTAGTTCAAGTCTCCATCTTGCTACTTGCTAGCTTCTTAATCTTGGAGAAAGTCACGTAGCCTCTCTGAGTCTCAATGTCTTCATCTGTAAAATGAAATCAGTGCTAGATTTTCAACACTCACAAGGCTGTTACGAGAATCAAATGAGATATGAATGTGCCATGTGACCCAGTAAAAGATTCTCAGTAGCAGTTGTCATAACACTTTCACCAACAACCTGGATGAATTCACAGAATTGTGGGATCTCAGAGTCGGAACAGAGTTGAGGGGTCATCTAGTTTAAACAACTACCTGATGCATGATTACCTCAGGATTAGTACCTTGTAAAGGACACCAGGCTGAGTAGAGGTGAGAGGTTTCTGAATAGAGGGTTGTGGGGAAAAGAAAATAATATTTTTGATTAATTGATTGACCAACATCAATCAGGGACAGACTCCAATAATGTGGCCATGTTAAGTGAGAACAGTAGACAAAGGGGGTGAAGGTCAGCGAGAACAGGTCAGCACAATTAGGGAGAAACAAAAGTGCGAGAGGTGGAATATGGAGAAATAGTCATAAATATAAAGGCACAATGAAAGCAAAATATAGGCCTTGGAATTCTTCTCCTCATTCCCCCCTCCCCAAAATATACATTGTGATTCAATCTTAGGAGACAAAACAGTAATAAGATGATTAGTGATGTTAAGGAACAAGGAAGACAAATAGAATGAAAGAATTTTTGGAGATGGAAAGGGGCCTTAGAAATCATCTAGTCAAGGGATCAATAAACTACTTTATTTAAACCATTCTTGGCACCCCAGCCCTTTGAAAATAGAATAGGGACTGGATTTAGCCCAAGGGTCATAGTTCATTAATCCCTAAACTAGTCCAATATCCTCATTTTACAGATGAGTAAACTGAGGATTAAGGAGAGGAAGTCATTTGGCCAAGGTCATCCAATTCATCAGTGACAGGATCTCAGATATTAAAAGGATGTCATAGGTTGGCTGGTCTAATGCCACCATGAACAAAAATTCCTCTTATGGTATACCTGATGAGCAGTCAGCCAATATGTCTTTGAAGATTTCCACTGAGGACATATCCACAAGCTCCCAAGGCAATCCATTCCACTTTGGGATCACCAGGAAGTTGTTCCTTATATGAAGCTAATTTTACCTCTTTGAAACTTCTGCCCATTTCCCACTCTGAGGCCAAACAACAGATGAAATCCCTCTTCTATGTGATAGCCCTTCAAATACGTCAGGATAGCTCAGCATGCATTCTTTCCCCCAAGCCTTCTCTTCCCTAGATTAAACACTGGCCAAGTCCTTCAGCTGATCCTTATATGGTATAATCTGGAGGTAATTTGCGATCCCATCTACCTTACTACTCCATCTCTAGCTCCTTTGCTGGATCTTCTTCCAGGTCATAGCCACTAACCATGGGTCCTCCAGGTTCTATCCTAGACTCTCTTCTCTTCTCCTTCCAGACTATTTCACTTGGTGATCTCATAATTGCCCATGATTTCAATTATCATCTCTGCAAAAGATCCTCAGATCCCCAGCCCTAAGCTCTCTTCCTGTCTTGGATCTTCAACTGCCTATTTAGATGTCTCAAACTGGATGTCCCACAAACAAATTAAAGTCAACACATCCAAAACTGAACTTATCTTTCTCTCGTCAAACACTCTCCTGTTCATAACTTCTTTATGACTGTCAAAGGCACCATTATTCTCACCACTACGGTCTCCTAAATTCCCAACCTATTGTATCAGTAAAGCAAAATTCACGATATTGACGGCGAACAGGAATATACCTGTATAGTCTGGAATCACAGAATATGAGACTCTCTATGCAGAAGGCAGAAAAAGGAAAACATTTATTCAGACACCAGAGATCAAGTCCCCAAACCAATAATTCCAATTCGACATAGCAACAGTTGTATCTCAAAACCAGTAAGTCTACATCAATGTAACAGCAAGGAGATTAAAACAGAGTATCACAGCAAAGAGCCAAGCCATTCTGTAACTTTCCCTTCTCCTAGGGCCTTCCTGTAAACACTCATGAATCCTAACTGTCTGCTTGTCTTTGTCCTCTCCTCCTGCAGTTCTGAAAGCCCTTGCAGTTCTCAGATCCCTTTCAGTTCTCTCTCTCTCTCCCTCCCTCTCCCTCTCTGCATCTCTCCATCTTCTCTCTTAGCCCTTCTATTTCTCTCTCTCTCTGTCTCTTCCAGTTCTCTGTCTCTGTGTCTCTGCAGTCCTCTGTCTCAGCCCTTCCAGTTCTCTCTCTGTCTCTGAGCTTAATGGCTACCCTCAGATATATATATATATATATATATATATATATATATATATATGTATATAGCCTTCTCAGGGCTCAAGTGCTTCATATCTAATCAGCAAAAGGGTGTGGGCCTGGGGCTTAATCCCTACTTAGCAAAAGGGTGTGAGCCTGCCTACAAACAAGCCTCCCCTAATCAAGCTTCCCTTAACTAGCTCCACCTGAGGCCTATTAAATGGGGGTGGGGGGGGTGGGGAGAGAAGATCTTTAATCACATTAACACCACACCTATATGTCCCCAATATCAAATCAGTTGCCAAGTTCTGCCATTTCTACTTTTGTAACATTTCTTTTATGTGCTCCCTTCTCTCCTCTAACACTGCCATGACCCTGATACAAGCCCTCATCACTTCATAGGGGGACTATTACAAAAGCCTGTTGGTCTCCACATTTCAAGTCTTTCCCACATTCCCATCCATCCTTGTCTAAGCTGTCACAAAGGACCAGTTTGACCATAGCAACTTCCCATTCAAGAAACTCCAGTGGCTCCCTATTGCTTCTGGGATCAAATATAAAACCCTGCGGCTTTTGAAGCCCTTCATAACCTTTCTACCTTTCCAGTCTTCTTATACCTTACTTTGTGATTCAGTGACCCTGGGCTCTTGCAGTTTCTCAAACCTGACATTCAATCTCTAGACTCTGATTGTTTTCACTGGCTGTCCCCCATGCCTAGAACTCACTCCCTTTTAGTCTCCATCTCCTGGCTTCCTCCAAGTCTCAGCTAAAGCTCTGCCTTCTGCCAGAAGCTTTTCCCAGTTCTCTTTAATTTTGTAATGTCTTCCATCTGAGCCTACCTACAATTGATAATATAGGTGTTTGCATGTTGTCTCCCCCATCAGGATTGTTTTTGTGTGAGTTTTTGTCTTTGTATCTGTAGCACTTAACACAGTGTCCAGTAGACAAGAGGGCAGCTAGGTGGCACAGTAGATAGAGCACCAGGTCTGGACTCAGGAAGACTCATCTTGAGTTTAAATCTGACCTCAGACACTTCCTAGCTGTGTGACCCAGTGCAAGTCACTTAACCCAGTTTGCCTCGGTTTCCTTATCTTTAAAATGAGCTGGATGGCAAACTCTTTCAAATAACTTCACCAAGAAAACCCCAAATGGGTCACGAAGAGTCAAATGTAATCATAATGACTGAACAACAAACAACCCCCTCACCCCTGCAGCACATAGTAGGTGCTTAATAAATACTAGTTGACTTGCACTGACGTGACCATCCTGGTTACCCCGCTCTGGACAGTCTCTTGTTTATCAATGTCCTTCCTAAAACATGGCATGCAGAACTGGACAAACACTATATGCCGCAAGTGGTCCGACTAGACCAGCAGGACTCTGTATCATCACTCCCTTAGCTCTGATCACATTGCTTCTTTATCTCGATGTGGCCCAAGACTCCATTCAATTTTTTGGCCACCATATCCCATTGTTGACTCATGCTGAGCTTGTAGCCCACTGAAAGCCACCAATCTTTTGTAGATAAATTGCTCCCTAACCAAGCTACCCTTAGCTTGAACCTGAAAATTAGATTTAAAAAACCCAAGTGTAAAAAATGTATATTTTCTCTTTTAAATTTCATCTCATTCGATTTAGACCAGTGCTCTAGCCTGTCAAGATCTCTTCCAACGCTCATTCTGTTATAAAGAATCAACCCTCCCTCCCAGCATTGTATCTTGTGCCAGTCTGAGAGGCAGGCCCTCTGTTCTTTTATCCAAGTCCCAACAAACAGTGTTCATTTGGGGGCAAGCATCTTTTCCCGGAGGTCCTCTTTCCAAGCTGATATCAAACTAGCTGAGTCCACAATAGGGGCAGGGCTCGTGTTCAGGGCTTCTGACTTGTAGGTGAAGGCTCTTTCTACTACATTAGGCAGCTCTTTTTCCTCAAGTTTTTTGCAATGGGTTGTGAACTTCTGTAGATCTTTCCTTAGTATCCCTCCAGGCTACTGCCTTTCTAATAAGATTTACATTTACCTCTATCTTAAATGCACAATTATTTGCAGGTTTTCTCTTCCTACTAGAATGTGAGAGTCTTGGGAGCAATTAAATTTTTTTTCTTTGTATCCCCAGCACATAGTATAGTATAGTATAGTATAGTATAGTATAGTATAGTATGGCTCATAGTAAAGTTGAATCAGTGCTTGTTGACTGACAGAAAAACACAGGATGTCAAGCAAAAGGAAGAAGAGATTGGTGAGAAACAAGAGAATGAAGAGCAGTGTGATTTCAGATCCAAGTATGGTCTCTACTCTCCCTGCTCTTCCCAATATCTTCCCACTGACACCACACCCAATTCAGGAATCTGTCCTGAAATTTAATAATTAGGGTTTCATAACTTTATCCTGCCTTAAAATGCATCTCTCCTCCCACTATAAGACATTTTACAAAAGCCATCTAAGTACCTTACATATACATGTGAATGCATGTACCAACACTTTGAACATTTTAAAAATAGAGTGGGGGAAGGGCACTGTGGGGAAAGTAGCCCACTCAGCTGACAAAGGAGTGAAGCAGTGAACAATCTGGACCCCAAGGGTCAAGTTCATAGGATTTTGAGTTGGAAGAGATCTAAAGATCACCTAGTCTAAACCTATCTTTTTTTCAAATAGGGAAACCAAGGCACAGAGAGTTGAAGTAACTGCCTTAAAGTTACACACTGGTAAGTAGCAGTGCTAGCATAGTCTGACTCCAGAACCAGGGCTGTCTCCTCTGCCCCAGGTTACCTCTAAGGCTCTGCCACAAATGAGTAGGTATACAGTCTTGTGGATTAAGTAAAATGTCAAGGTTTTATAATCTTGCCAATGGTGAGTCCTATGCAGGGAGCTTCCCACCCCACCCGTAAAGTAGTTAAGAGTTTTCATGCCTTTGGGGGCCAAATATAGAGAACAGCATAGTAGTCAAATATTGAGGCGCCTGAAGTCAGAACTGCTAAGACCTTACCACCTCTAGGGGCTTAGGGAAATCACGGAGCTCTTTAGTTATGCCCCAAACAACCAGGAGAGAGCGCCAGAGATCTATTAAAGGAGACCGTTTCCTGAGACACCCTGAAGGGCCGAGGCGGGAGAATCAAAGGGAAAAGAGACCAGAATCAGTCAGAACGAAGACAGTGAGTGTAAATTTAGGACAAGGTTCCTAGGGAACGTAATCTGTCTGTCTTTCTAAATTTAGTCCAATGCAGGACAGGCTCTAGTAGGCTCCTTTTTTTCCACAAGAGGCTTTTAGAGTAGTGTAGGGGAAAGAACCTAGTCTTGGGCTCGTTATTAACGACGTGTGTAGCCGTCGGTAAGTATCTTGCCCTTTCTGAATCATAGTTTCATCTTGGGTAAAACCGGGTAATGATACTGCTTGCCTCACAAAGTAGTCGTGAGGAAAGTGCTTTGTAAACCTGAGTTACATAAATGTGTGTTTGTTGTCCCCACCCCTCGTCTCAGAGCAATTTAAGAAGAGAAAGAACCAGTAGCCTGGGAGACAGATTGGACATTTTAATAGGGTCTTGAAGGAAAATAGAAACACGTGTGAGGACCACGACCAGAGGGAGGGTGGCAAGGATTGAGCTACTACTTACAAGAGAAATTGAGACAACGAGATAGCCCCACTCCGACTCGCCGCTCTCCTCGCCCGCCACTTCTTCAAACTGCTTTCAGTGGGGAGAGGGGAGGAGACCAGGCAGCGCTGGGATCCCGCCAAATGAATGGGTTGTCGATATCACCGACAGGAGATAAGGCCAGAGGGCTCGGGGACTCACTGGTTAGGCTGTTTAAATCAGGTGGTGATGAGAAAAGGGGAAAAGGAGCTGGCTCCCCAAAGATTCAGGAATGGAAAAAGAAGGGGGAAGGTTAGGGGTGCCGTCTGGAAGTCTTCAAAATAGTCAGGAGTAAGAGCTGGAACTGGAGAAAGATTGAGAAGGCTCTTTAACCTTGGAGGGTTGAGGGAATAGAAGAGCGGAGGGATTTGGAGGCTCCCCCCAAGGTCAAGAGCCCAGGCTAGAGGAGGCGAGAGGACCTCCTCAGTGATAATGCCCCCCCACTCCTCCGAGGTGCGAGGCGGTGGCCACAGCCCCGAAGGGCCCAGGGGGAGGCTGGAGGCCAGGGTTGGGATACAGAGCTGCAGCGGCAGCGGCCGCCGTTGCCGCTGCTGCAGGGGCTGGGCCGGGCCAATAGGAGAAGCTGGCGGGGGCCACCCCGGCGGAAGCCGTCACGAGGTTGAGTTTGGAGAGGCCGGGAAAGGGCAAAGGCGCCAGGGCTGCGGGCAGCTTGTAGAGCGCACCGTCGTGGGCTGCTGCAGCTGCGGCGGCCGCGGCGGCCGCGGCGTGGGCGTGCGCGTGAGCCGGCGGGGGCTGGCAGGCTTGGGCCAGGCCCTGGAAGTCGAAGCGGTAAGCGTAGCGCTTTCCGTGAACTTTGCTCATGATGTTCTTGTCGTAGTAGTAGCGCAGCGCCCGGCTCAGCTTGTCGTAATTCATGTTAGGCTTGCTCTTGCGCTCTCCCCAGCGCCTTGCCACCTCGTCCGGGTCGGTCAGCTTGAACTCACCGTGGCCGCCCTCCCACGCGATGCAGCCCGCGTTCGCCCGGTCCGCGAGCAGCTCCAGCAGGAACTGCCACAGCTGGATCTGGCCGCTGCCTGCGCGCGGGGACACAAGGAGGGCTGGTTCAGTGGCGACGGACTCGCGAGGCTCAGCAGGGTCGCGCGTGTCACTTTGAGGACTGGTGCCACGCGCCCCCCCCCCCCAGTCGCAGCTGGCCTCCCTCCCCCGGGGGCCAGAGGTGGGAGGATGAGAGCTCAGAACTAGGGGGGGAGACCCAGTGGGACAGGCTGCGCCTTGTCCCAAGACCAGCTGAGCAAGTGGGTCAATATGGGTGCTCAACACTAATGTCTCACCACCTACTTTGTCTACTCTACTCTCAGAGCTCAGCTAGGGATGCTCTCTACCGCCCCTCCCTCTCTCTGTACTGTGTGTTCTGTCTCGCGGCTGAGAGACTTCCCTCTCCATCTTTTGCTGCATGCCTTTTTAAATGCCAGTGCCTTAAGGCTTAGCAAATTCCTTTGAGAGTCCCTCATCCCCTGGGAGGGGGACGTATGGAGCGTGGCGGTCAGCTTGGGAAGAATCTAAACTCCCTCTGGAGTAGGCAAGACAGGAGACTGAGAAAAGACCTGGGGTCCCACTGTGGTTTCTGGACATCCTGATGAGGATCCCTTTGGCTGAATTCCTTAACCAGCCTGAGTCTCAGCTCAGTGACCACTTACCTTTTGAGCCTCAAGTTTCCTCATAAGTAAAAAGGGAAGGATAAATTTGCATTACCTATTCTCTGCAGGGATGCTTTGAAGGACTCTTGGTAAACTGTGTGCTATTGCTGAAGTCTACCTCGGGTCAGCCTTAGAGTCGGGAAGACGGGTTCAAATACAGTTCAGGATACATCCTGGAGGTGTAACCTCTCCGGACAATGGGCAACTCTCTAAGCAATTGTCCTTAACAAGTGACTGTTCTGCAGTTGCATCGGTAGATGGAACTTTCTTGGGGGAAGGGGTTTCTTATACAAATGAAATCAGTATCCAAACAACTTTCCCCCATAAAGCTCTTATTTTTTTTCCCTTTGTGCCGGGTTCCTGGTTTCCTCTCCACACCCCCTCGGCTTTTACATCTTCTCAGAACCCTAATAGAGTCCCAAACCGCTTACAGCCAGCCCCAGGTGTCCTTCCCTATGGTCCCTGTGGTCTTCTCCCTTCCTGGCCACTCTATCTGCTCCCAAGCGGACCCTGAGCAACTTTTCTGATGCTCAGCTCTAGCATCTGAAAAGACGCGTCTCTCAAGCCTCCGTTAGACAAGGATAAATGAAGCAAACAAATTTTTCTTGACCTATTAGAATTCTTCTTTCACTTCTACTCTGGAGAAAAACTCTCCTTCTTTCTCAATTGTTTCTTTCTGAAGCGACCTCAAAGTTTCCCTCCCCACCTCGGTCTACACGTCAATACAAAGCTTGAGGAGGCCCGAAATGAGGAATTCGAAGAATCCGGGCTGTGGAAAGCTCCCGGGCTCCTTTACTCCCAGAAAGTCAATTTTAGTCAGTCGGATCCTCTGCTGGGACTGGAGAGGGGCAGGGCCAGAGGGGCCCGTGGACCCGTGTATAGGACCTGATATTGGGGGTTTAGGGCTCCAGATCCTGTTGTCATGAGGCCACGTGAGGACCCCCAGACCTCGCTTCCCCCTGAATCTTAACGAAGTATTCCAGATAAATCAGAATGAAAAGCCAATGAATGGCTACTCCAGGTATTAGAATCAATCAGGACAAAACAGATATGTCTCTTTTCCTCCCCCCCAGTTTGTCCCCATATTTCCCCAAGTTCTCTGCCCATGTTTAGTTCACCTAAGCCTCAGTAGGTTAATCTGACCACCCCCACCCCCACCCCGGCCTTTTGAGCTCTCTCAGAAGTACTAGGGCCAGCGACATCAATGCCATCAACGTGGTGACGTCACTCGCAGTAGAAATTTGTTCGGTCTGGTAAACAGCTGGTCTGTTCGCCCCCTCTTTCGTCTGCTGTGTCTTTCTTCCGATTCCCTCCAGAGCCAGAGAATTGCTTTCCAGCCCTCACCTCTCACCAGACTTTTAGGGATGGTTGTCCCAAGATTGCATCAACAGAAGCAAAGTTGAAAATAGCCCTCCACACACACTCTTGCCCTTCTCCCCTTCCTCCCCAAGTGGGAGCTCTCCCGAAATTCTCGGTTGCCTCCCTCGAAGCAATGAAATTAGCTCGGAGGACTATTGGGTCTCGGGAGATCTGGGGACTAGTTCTGGCTCTGGCACTTGCTCGCTATGACAAAGACGCTTCATCTTCTGAGCTTTAGTTTCCTCGTTTCTCAACTGGAGACAATATCTGCCCTACCTAAGTCCCAGAGTCTTTGTAAGGAACGAAGTACTGCCTTAACGTGGAGGATTGTTATTATCAGCCAGCTCGGAGAAGGCCCCAAACCCGAAAGTAGCCATTTGACTTCTGTCTCTGGGTCTGTTTCTCCATCCAGCCTCCACTGTTCCTACCTCTTGTGCATCTGTCCGTGTTCTTGTATCTGTTCACGCCTAGGCCTGAGCTCCCGTAGATTTGCACCAAGGCCCTGCCCTTTGTCTAAATTTTGCCACACGTGTCTTCTCCATCCCCGGTTCCGGTGTGCTTCCCAGTCAGAGCTAGCTCTTTCGGGAGTGCCCTCACCCCTCTTACAGACTCGCCGCTCCCTGCATCCCTGGTCTCCTAGTTTCGATTCGTTGGTTCCCAGACTAGAACACTCACCTTTCTGCACTGCGGGGCTCAGCGGCCCCCAGCCACTCTTGCCTTCCTTGAAAAGACTCTCCCCAACCGAATCTGAATGGGAAAGAGAAACTGCTCAGGCTTCTTGAGAGCAGATAGAGGAGCTAGAAGAGGGGAGGGTCAAAGGGACCAGAGGGGACACCTGAGGCTATAAAGGGGCTTCGACTTCATTCGGGTTTACAAGGGTTTTGAGAAGATGTGAGAGCACAGAGGGTGTGGGGAGGAAATCAGGACCCCCGCGCAAGAAAACCAGGAGGGAAAGGGTCATAAAAGGAGGAGACTATGTGGAGAGAAGATTTGTGGAGGAAAAGAAAGAAAGAATATCGAAGGGGGCACGGGACGTAGGGTGAAGACCCTAGAGTGCAGAGGTTGTGGGAAAGATATCCAGGGGCGCAGGGGAATGTGGGGAAGACAACTGAGGCTGGAAAAAATTTGGAGAGGAATTTAGGGTCTCTGGGAGGAGACCAGAGGACTCTGGGACCCTAGAAAAGCAGAGGCTGCTCAGAGCGCAGAGCCGAGGTACTGGGTGGCAGAACAGGGCGTGGCAGGTGCACTGGCCCAGGCCTCCAACGCTCCCTCTGCCCTGCAGCCAGCCCGGCCAGCTCTGCTCCTTCTCCCCTAGCCTGTGGTGGCGCGGAGCGGCGCTGAGAGGAGCTGAGTGCCTCAGTGGAGCCCAAGTCAGGAAACGCGTCCAGGAAAAAGGAAATCCGCTTTCCGACCGAGCTGGCGGGATCCTTATATAGGGGGTGCTGGGGCCCAGAGAACCGACCAGGAGCCGGAGAGGGAGACAGCAGACGAAACAGGGAAAGGGAGCACTGACACCCAAAGGAAAGAGCGTCAGTGATTCGATTTGCGGAGCCCCAGGGATTAAAAAGCGGACCAGGAGCTTCAGTGGAGAGGAGGGATTTTAAGCCTGACAGAAAGGTAGAGGGATAAAGGAAAGGTGAGGAAAGGCCGGTGCGACTGAGCCTAGTGGTGGGGGTGTGCCAGGGTCCTCTTAGGTTTTAGTTCCCACACTACCCATCTTTTCAGCCGGCTCTCCTTGATCCCCCAGTTCTCAGTCTTCAAACGTCCCTATCCGCCAACCCCGCCCCCGCCCCATCCTCAAGACCCCTGGAATCCCAGACCTAGTTCATCACCCAATAAGACCACAATCTCCCGTTCCTTCAACCCTCTCCCCCTGCACTGCTCCCCAAACACTGATAATCCCGAAAACCCCAGGCCCCTGACCCTGTGCCTCCTCCCAGCCGTTTTCCCCGGCCGGACCCTTCAGGTCACCTGGCAGGTACATGTTCAGCAGCAGAGGCTGGGAGGCGCCGCTCTGTCTCATCGCCGCCTCCGGACTGGGCGGTGGGAGGTGGGTGTAGGGGGGCCGGTCCCGGCCAGGGGCGGGGGAGGGCAGGCACTGCGCTCCGGGGCCCTGGAGACCCTCCAGAGGCCGCCGCCGCCGCCGCCTTCACCCAGGAGGAGGAGATGGAGCTAGGCCTAGCCCGGCCGAGGGGAGGGGGCACCCTAAGGTGCGGGGGGGGCGCTTGAGAGGCCTGGCGGTCTAGGAGGCTGGAGGGAGGGCCTGGGGCGGTGCTCACACAGGGGCTTCCTGGAGACCCGCCCCCAGCCCCCCTATTCTCCTGTCCCCCTTCGCGCGTCTCGGGCCGAGGCCGCAATTTCCTTTTTAATTAAAGTGCTGCCGCCTCGAACCCCCCCCCCCCGCCCCTCTTATCGGCCCCATCGCAATAAAGTCCCTGCTGTCGAGCGCAGCCGAGCAGCGCCCCCTGCCCCCCGCATCCTCCCCCCGCCCCTTACCGTGACCAAGTAGACACATTGGGAGGCCAGGAGGAAATGGGGGACAGAGGGGCAGGGAAGACTTGGACCCGGATGGGCTGGGCTGAGCTAGTGGGGAACGGGGGTGCAGGGACCCATTTTCCGCCTTCTTGAGTCTTTGCAAACAGTGAGTTTAGAGGGAAGCCAGAGAGACTAGGAGGACCAGGGTTAGGGGTACAGGGTTCAACTTGACAAGGGAGCCCATTACCTCTCTTTCCCCCCAAACTCCCAGCTACGCTTTCCCCCAAAGTCTCTAACCCCCAGTATTCATCTTTCCCTTTTCCCCTCCTCCCCTTCATTCTCTTCCTTTCCCCTCCCATCCCCTCCCTTCTCTTCCCTCCCTCCCGTCTCCTGGCTGCGTTATCTCCATCTTCACTTTTAAATTTCCGCTTCCCTCCCTCTCCCTAGCGCTCCCTCTCTCGCGTCTCTCCGCTCCCAGCCCGATCTGCCGCTCCCCTTATCTCCTCCCCGCCTCCCTTCATACACCGACCCCCACCCCTGGCTCTTCCTCTTTCTTCCTCATGGACCCATAGAATATTAGAGTCCAGAAGGGACCTTAAAGGTCATCTGGTCCAGCCTCCCTCTTCTTCCCCTGTTTCGAGGTCTCTCTCCTTTCCTTTCCTCCTTCATCCACATCCCCTCTTTTCCTTTCTCTTTTTCTCTCTCTGTTTCTCTCTCTTCTTTCCTTGTGTCTGTGTCCCTTCCAACTCTGCCCTTTCTCCTCTGTCCTCACTTTCCTGTACCTATTTCAGCCTCCATCTTCCTCCCCACTTTGTTGTCTCTTTCTTTTTCTGGTTTCTGTCATTATCTAATATTTATTCCTGTCTTTCTGTCTGCTTCTTGCTTTTTTCTTGTTTCCTCACTCCCTACAGCACTCTGTCAGCATTGTTCTGTGTTCTAGCCTTTCTAACCTCTCTTTCTCTTTCTTATTTTTCTCTTCCCTCGTGATCTCTCCATTTCTCTCTTTCCTGGCCATCTTCCATCGCCCTCTCACTTTTTAATTACCTCCCTCATCTCACTTTCTCCCTTTCCTTCTTTTTCCATCTCGATCTCTCCCTCCTTTTATCCCCTCTCTTTCCCTCTCTATATCTCTCCTCTCTGCCTTTCTTCTCTCTTCTCCCTCTGACTTTCTCTTTGTCTCTCTTCTCCTTCCTTTCTCCCTGTCTTCCTTCACTATCCCTTTCTTTCTTATATACCCTCTCTTTTTCTCCCCATCCCACTCTTTCCTCCCTACTGCATCAGATGATATCCCTGGGCATCCAGCTCTGTGGATGGGGTGTGGGTTCTGTTCATCCTCCACTCGAGTCACCGAAAATAAATCCACAGTTGTTTTCAATCTCGACCCCAGGCATTTAGGGGTTTGAGGAGACTTGGCAGTGGTTGGTTACCCTGACCTGGTGTCTCCCAGCCAAGGATCTCAAACCTCATTTATTTATTTCTTTTTAGCAGCTTGTACACAGAAAGGAGAAAATACCAGAAGGAATGGGAATTAAAACTAGGGACAAAATCAAGGCCCTTTGGCAGGCTTTGCATCCCACCCTGCAACCCCAGGCCGGTTCCACTTCTGTCCTATTCTTTCTCCTTTTCCAAATCCTCTTGGGAGGACTGTGAATAGAAGGAAAGTCTCTATGAAGCTCCAGTGTAAGTAGTGCCCCCGGAGAGAGCGCAGTACCCCTTCCTCTCCAAAGAGAATTTCCTTTGGGTCAGTCCCCAAAAGGCCAGGATTGTGGGGAGAGGAGGTTTATGCCCTTTCCTTTCAATCCCTTCTATCGAGGGGATTTTGCTAGTCTTCTTCTCTAGGATGACATGCTCTCCAGCACACTCCTTACTTGTTTTAGCGTCCTGAATCTTCATAGAACACTACCAGCAGCTGAAAACCAGGGGAGAGCACGGAGTACCGGGAAGAGCTGAAATATTGGCAGAAGGAATCGGAGAAGCCCTGAGGCAGAGGCAGGAGAAAGGTGGGGGTGGGGGTAGGCTGGCATCTAGGAAGAGCCTCTAAACTCCTGGGAGATCCTGAGGAGAAAAAATCTGAGCTTAAGGGGTGAGGGCAGTAGTAAGTAGTGTGGAGAGGCTCTAAAGGATCATCCAGTTACATGGAGGATTTTCTGGAGGTATGGAGGGGGAAGATGAGGCGGAGAATTCCTCACTCCTTGGGTTACTATGTGGCTATGATCTTTGGGGTGTAAGACTATAGGACCTTGGGCCTGAGAATCCCAGTCTCTGGCTTCCCCAAGTCTGGCAAGGAGATTGGAGGCTCAGGGTCAGGCCACAGGGGTGAAGAGGGTGGCAGTAGGGACCCAGGTCCCCTTTCTCTCCATCTCTCAAGAGCCTTGAGGGCAGAGATCTCTCCCATTCCATCTGAGCTGACCCCAAAGTGTTCCTTTGGGGGTGGAATTGGGCAGGGGAGGGGAAGAATCTCTGGGGGGGGAAGGGCCCTAGAAGTGTTGCTGAAATTAGTCTTAGGAAAGGGAAAGGGCAGGATTTCACTGTCTTTAGGTTTAGACGGCACCACTGAGTCAGAAAAGGGCAGGATGCCTCCAAAGTCAAAAGTGACTGGAGAGGTGACCCAGTACTGAGAGGGACAATGATTCTCTCCTTTCTGCCAGTCATGGGGAAAATCACTTCTAACCACTGCTACCAAGATCACAGTCTCTTTGCTTTTTTCCACCTCAGGTAAATTGAATGGAGCTGTGAGCCTGGAAGATTGTCAGAGTTCCTGGTGTGGTATTCCTTGACAGGCTGGCCCTGCTATCCAACCACAATCTTAAATCAGTATGAGTTCAGGAGAGTAGATTCTGTATACCTTGCCCCCCCCATATACCTCATGTAAGTGGATGGCTTGGCTGATCCTGCCTCCTTCAGACCTAGGCCTCATCCCTTGGGGGAAGGCAGTGTGGCTGGTCAGTATTACCAGGAATGCTCAGAGGACCCATCATCCACAGAGATCTAGTCAACTTAGTCACAGGACAAAGGTTCATGGAAGAGCCAAAGTAGCTCAGAAGATTGAGGGGAGCCCACACCCTTTGGTGTTCAACAAAGGTCCAGTCAGAGGGGATCCAAAGATGGAGCACCAAGTCTGAGATCTGGTAATAGCCAGAATGCCACAGCTTCAAGGAATACTAAGTTTTAGATAATTTAGTGGACAAGGATAGGGACTGGACTCCCAGCATTTTGGGAGTTCCTTAGGAACTCTCTAATTAAAGAATTTCTGGCTACCAATGCCAGTTGGTACCTTCTTTGCAATTTTTAGTCTTAGAGGATTGCCTAGATGGTAGAGAGGTTGAGTGATTTGCCAGGATCACATAGCCGCTGTTTCTCAAAGTCCTGCATAGGCTAGAGAAGGGACTCGAACCCAGGTCTTTGGTTTCCAAGGCCAGCTATCACTTACTATACCATGATGACTCTTTGACAAAGCCAGAACTGAAAGTTAGGTATCCTGACACCCAATTCATCTCAACTTTAGTGCAATGGGAAAATTCTGCTAATTAATGTCTGTCATAGGTTGCTCTCTATTTGCCCCTTCCCTCCACATTTGCCTCTCTCCAAACCACATTTTACTTGGCCAAAGTTCTCCACATTCATTAAATGAGGAAAGGTCTTGGCTGAGATAATTGTCCAGGATGCCTTCCTTCTGATCCCCCCAGAACTCAGCTTCCTGCTTATCCCATATCTTCTGAAAAGATATCCTAGTCATCGCTACCACTTCCCACCCCAAAAGAAGTCTAGGTCTCCTTTAGACTCTGATAAGTTATTCCTTGTAAGTAACACCAAGGTTTGGGGGTGGGGGAGGAAAGATGGAGAGAAAGGAACTTAGGGCCCTCCTGCCACCCTCTGCCCTGCCTCCTTGGTGCTACCCTGTTTTCCTAGGTGGCACAGTGGAGAGAGTATTGGCCTGGGTTTCAGGAAAACCTGAGTTCAAATCTGATCTCAGACACTTCCTAACTGCATGACCCTGGGCGAGTCACTTAACATCACTTTCCTCACCTGTATAATGGGGATAATAACAGCACCTACAAAGAAGGATTATTGTGAGGATTCAATGATAATTACTTAGCATAGTGCCCGGCACATGTAGGGGCTTAATAAATGTTTTTTGATTGATCAGTCCTGTTGTGGTACCCAGTTTTTTCTGTGGCAAGAATCATAGAATTGGAAGGAAATTCAGAGAAGGGAGGCCTGAGATCTATTTTTGAAGGGCTGTTGTATAGAACAGGTATTCAGCTTTGTTCTCCTTGTCCACGGTGTAAAGAACTAGGAGCAGCAACTGGAAGCTGTGAAGGCAGATTTCAGCTCCACATAAGGCAAACTTTCACAACAATCAGAACCGTCCCAAAATAGAATGGGCTGCCTCAGGAGGAAGTAGGATCACCCTCATTAGAGGATTTTATGGAAAGACTCCATGACTGCTAGTGGGTATTTTATCTAGACAATTTATAAATAGTATTTTAATCTTTCCAATTACATGTAAAGAGAATTTTTAACACTCATTTAAAAAAAATTTTGAGTCCCAAATTTTCTCCCTCCCTTCCCTTCTCCTCCCCGCCCCCAAGATAGTAAGCAATTTGATACAGGTTATATAAGTGCAATCATAGAAATGTATTTCCATGTTAGTCATGTTGTGAGAGAAGAAACAGACCAAAAGGAAAAAAATGAAAAAGATAAGGAAAGTGAAAACAGTATATTTCAATCTGCATTCAGACTCCATCAGCTCTTTCTCTGGATGTGAATAGCATTTTCCATCTTGAGTCTTTTTACCCAGACAATTCTTATTCATGCATGCTGTGGACTAAAGCACTAGTGTCAAATAGACTACTAAATCATAATAAGGATCCCTGTAAGCTGCATATGGACTTAGAAAGACATATTCACATTATGTCTTGTATTTTTATTTTGCTAAATATTTCCCAATTGCATTTTACTTTGGTTCAGGTCTCTGGGGAGTGTTGTGGTATGGGGAGTATCTGATGCTTCTTGACTAAGACAACCCTTGAGTTTCCTTCCCACTGAGATTCTGTAATTAAGTCAGCCCCCTACCCAAAGCTGGAAAAATAATAATAGCTGGCAATTTTATAGTGCCTTAAGGTTTGCGAAGCACTTTACATACATCAACTCTTTGATAGAGGAGCTACCAGTATTATTATAGCCATTCCACAAATGAGGAGGCCCAGATATTCCTGATCATAAATCTACCATGATGTCCACTCTTCCATGCCATCCCTCAGAAATCTCCTTGATAATATGACCTACAAGTTATACTGTAGACCTCTGCTTTCAACCCTCTGGTGCTGAAGAACTCATATCACAAAATAGCTCATGCTGCTTTTGGAGAGCTCTAATTATCCATCGGGGATGGCAATGTCTTTGAAGCAGTGCCCAGATTGCTTACTCCTGTCCTTAGGATCATTCATTTAAAACCAGAAGGGTCTTGATAGGCTATTTTAGTCCAACCTCTGTTTTTACAAATGAGAAAACAGACCCACCGAGGGAAATGACTTGGCCACGGTCAGGTAGTCAGTAGCAGACACTGTATTCAAACTCAGGTTTTCTGACTCCTAACCCAGCTCTCTTTACATCACAGTGCCACTCTTCTGGAATCCAGATGGGAGGTGAGCATCCAAGAATCTTCCAGCCACATCCTACCAATTAGAGTCATTCTGGGAATTTAAGAAGTTTACTTCCTTAAGATTCTAATACTCCCTGGGAAAGTTAGCTTGATAGAAAGCTGGTTTTAGAGTTGGGAAGACCTGAGTTCAAGATTCACCATTGACCCATGCTGACTTGATCACCCAGGGCAATTCACTTAATCTCTAAGTGTCCCCTCCAAAAAAAAAACAATATATGGCTCAAAGTTGCAAAGCAGATGTATTGCAATTGATCTGTATTAGTGGAGGGAGTTTCCTTGCTGGGAGTTCCAGATGAACTCACGGATCAGGTCCTCAATATGGTTAGCATAGAACAACTCTGAGAAGGTCAGGCCTTGGGGTGGGGTGGAGAATCCCTAGTCAAAAGACCCTGGTTATGTGGGATTCTAGGTTCTTCTGGACACTAGAAATCATAGCTCTAGTGCCAAATACACTGCTGTCCAGACCCCAACTACAATTGGTTTAATTAAGAGACTTGGGGAGGTTCCACTGTCTAATTGAAATTAGGGGGCACAGTGGATAGAACACTGGACTTGGAGTAAGGAAGACATGAGTGGTAATCCAACCTCAGACACTATCCATATGACCCTGGGCAGGTTACTTAACCTCTGTCTTCCTCAGTTCCCTCATGTACAAAATGCAGTAATAAAAGAATCTGTCTCCCAGGGTTGTATTAATTATAGAATGAGGCAACATTTGCAAAGCATAGTGCAAACCTTAAAGTACTGTATAAATGCTATTGTTAATGGGGAATTTTACTTAGGGAGGTAGTGATTACAACTGCTCTAGTTTCCAAATCCCCTCCTGGTGTATTTAAGAACTCAGAATCCATTCTTTTTTTTTTTTTTTTGGAGGAGGGAAGGCAGGGCAATTGGAGTTAAGTGACTCGTCCAAGGTCACACAGCTAGTAAATGTGTCAAGTGTCTGAGGCAGAATTTGAACTCAGGTCCTCCTGACTCCAGGGCCGGGGCTCTGCTCACTGTGTCACCTAGCTGCCCCCAGAATTCACTCTTTGCAAATGTCATTTCATGTGAGCTGAACATCAGCTTCGTTTTATCTGTATTATCTGCATTTTGCAAATGAGGAATTTGACACTCAGAGAAATTAGGTTATTTGTCCATAATGACAAAATCAAACTCTGTAGGCCTGTCTTTCCAGGTCCCTTGAGTGGGGCATCCTAAATCAAGGGAAGGGAAATATGAATTTATTAAGCACCTACTGTGTGGCAGGCACTCTTCTAAGTACTTTACAAATAGCTCATTTGATCCTTATAACAACCCTGTAAGGTAGGTGCTGTTATTGTCTCCATGTTACTAGACTGGGGAAACTGAGTCAAAAGTGATCTTCCCAGGGTTACACAGATAGGAAGTGTCTGAAGTCTGATTTGAACTCAGGCTTTCCTGATTTCAGGCCCAGCACTCTACCCACTGGACCACTTAGTTGCTTTGGTACCAAATTACTGAGACTGGGGTGCCTGGGTCCTTGAAGACTGGCACTATTCCCCAGTTCCTTCCCTTCCTATCTCCTGGCTCTGCTTTCAGAAAAGGAATACCATTGTGTGGTGTCTAGCAAGGCGTGCATAAGAAAACTATAGAAATGTGTGGAAAAAGTGGCTGTGCATTTGAATGGAAGGACAGGGTAGGATGAAGGCAGAGGATTCAGAAAATGATCTGAGTGTAAGAGTGGAGCCAGAGTAAACCAGGAATTAACACCTCCTTGTTCTTAAGTCAGAATGTGCCTATGATTGATTGTAGTGTAATGAGAATTGTAAGGAGTCCCCTACTCACCCATGTTTTCTCTGAAGCTCCAGTCATTCTCAGACAAGAGCTCACGGAAAAGGTGAATTTATGATTTATAGACAAAGTAAAATATGGGAACATGTGAGGCCAGACAAGCTTGGGAAATACTGCAGAGGAGAAAACTGAGAGTCAAATATTAAATAAGAAATTTTGATCTTTGAAGGAATATTACAATAATGGGAGAGTGAGCATCCATTTCTCATCTCCTCTGGGTACAGGACCAGGCTAGAAAATTTTGCTGGTATCACAGCACAAAGAAATACAGTTAGGTAGCAGGAGGAAATTCCTGACAGAGAAAGCCGAGGGACATGTTACAAGAGACTGAGGAAGTTATTAAATCTTTTCTATTTGAAAAATCTTCATCAGGCAGAATGGGGGGGGGAGGTTAGAGGGGATGAAGGCCATTGTATATAGAGAAAGACAAATGGATGAGGTGAACTAACTCTATAGGGTGACAGGGAGAAGTGATATGACTTCTAGAATGAGGACAGGTTGGAGTGTCTTGCCCCTACTGAAACTTCAAGATGATGCAGAGAAATGTGAATTGGTGAGGCAAATTCAATGCCTTTATTGATGGTTCTGGGTCCAGATGCTCATGGAGACCCTGTAATGGGGACAAATAGAGCCAAATCTAGTGCTGGACTCTTCGGATGGATTGCAGCTGGTTGGTATGGGCCTGGGTACCAAACTCGCTATATTTTCTAAATTCTCCACTATGTCGGTCCTGCTCCAATACATACTGGTAGCCCCGGAAGCCAGGATATTGGTAGCCGACCCACCTAGGTACACGGAGAAAAAGGAGTGGGTTACGAAGGGTCTTTGGCATCTTCCTCCAAACCATCTGTGCTTGGGCATCTATGGGCACCACATTTGCTTCCCTTGTGAGAACCATCATCTTTATCTGTCTGGGTTCTCTGTTCTCCCTTCCTTTCTTGCCTATCATCTTTGCCCAGTTTCCTGACTCCAAGTACTATATTTCCTTATCACTTCTTAGTTCCCTATTTCTCTGTCCTCCCTTCCCTATCACCCCTTTTCAGTTCTTTATCTCCATGATCTTTCTTTCCTATCACCCCTCCCTGGTCCCATTTTCCCTGTTCCCCCTTTCCCATCATACCTTCCTATACCCCTGTCCCAAATCCCTTTCTTGCTGCCCTCCCAATTACTGTCTCTTTCTCCATCCATTTGCCTTGTGTTCTGCTTCCCACCAACCCCTTTTACACAGTTGCCCATCCCAGTCCCCAGCACTCACGCTCCTGAGGTGACTTTGAGGGAGCCCACATCCTTGCTGGCCCAGCCCATGGCAGGCAGGGATGGGTAATCGTCGCTCAACTCAAACTTGCAGCCCTGGAAGTTTTCACCCTCATAAAGGGTCACTCGGCTGTCGCTGTGATTCTGAGGGCCCAAAGAGAAAGTGGAAGGGAGGTTGTGGAGGCAGATGCCTCTTCTACCCTCCTCAGAAAGGTGACTCTAATCCTCTCCCCACACCATGCCAAGCAAACTAACACACACATAGACACACAGTTTCACTTCTCTCCCTCAACCCACACACAACTGCACCCAGGGAGTTATAAGAGGAGTCCGGTCAATTTCCTGATTCTACATTTCAAGCCTCCAGGACAAGATCAAGGGCAGGGTCTCTTAGCTGAACCCAGGGACTTTATGAGGTGAGGATGCTGGGGCAGGGGGTTTTCTTAGAAAGAATAACAAGCATATCAGAACTCCAAAGGATTTCTCCAACTTCTCTATTCCTGTGATGAAGCTACCTTTCTGGAGCAGCTAGGTGGTACAGTGGATAGAGCATTGGCCCTGGAGTTGGGAAGACCTGAGTTCAAATCCAGCCTCTAATGCTTGACACTTACTAGCTATGTGACCCTGAATGAGTCACTTAACCTCATGTTTCACTAAAAGAAAGAAACTACAATTCTTCCAGTGTCTCAGGTTTCTAATCTAAAGTCAGGTGTGCCTCTTCTCTCTTAGCCTTCATATCTATAATAGACAAGTCCTGATTTTTCTACCTCTGAGATATCACTGGAATTCAGCCCCTCATTATATTCCTTCTGCCAAACCCCTAGTTCAGTTTATCTGTTCTCCCCCAGACTATTGTAACACCCCTTATCTGGCTTCCTGCCTCCTGTGTTCCAGCTCTCACATTTCCTTTCCAATGGTCACAACACTCTTCTACTTAAAAACCTTCAGCGGTTCCCGTTGTTTACTGAATAAAGCCTAGATTCTGACTCTGACATTCAAGGCTCTCTGTAATAATGATTATAACAATAAATGGCATTTATATAGTGCTTTAAGGTATGCCAAACACTGTATAAATATTGTCTCACCATTCAGCCTTATCTAAGACTGCTCTCTTTCAGCTAAGCCTGAGTCAGGATAGACAAGGCTTTTTTCAGTCCCTCACTTCCAGCCCACAGTCTCTGTTCTGCTCATCTTTGCTCATTTATGCCTCTTTATATGCCTAGAATTGCCCAGAATCCCTCTTTATTTGTTGAAGTCCCTCTCCCTTCCCAGGCCCAAATTGGATTCCACCTCCTTCATAAAGCCTTTCCTGAGGCCTCGGTGAAAGTGATCTTGCCCTCCTCAAATTTTGAATAGCACTTTGGACCTCTCATTTGCATTTATCTAATTCTACCTCCTATAATTTGCATATTTGTCCTCTGAAGTTCCTTAAGATCAAGGCCCTTATTGCCTCTTTCTTTGGATGCCCAGCCACATCTAGCATGTGTTTTACATGCGGAAGATGACTTCAAATGGAATCGACTGGAGACAATTGACAATAAGACTTGGGTAGGCGAGGTAACTCAACAAGAATGAAAAGCACCCACGTGCTACAGGGGAAAGGGTGCCGGCTTTCAAGTCCCAAGGCCTGGGTTCAAGTATTAGCTCTGCTGTTTACTAGCTGTGGGACCTTGAGCACTTTGCCTCACCTTTTGTTTCCTCGTTGGTAAAATGTGAGAGCTGTACTGAATGGTCCCTAAGATTCCTTTCAACTTTACATCCTGTGGCCCATGAAAGTCTGGTCACAGTCTAGGGTTCTTCCCCAACCCCATTGAATTGACTCTCAATACATAAGGAAAGGAAGTCGTCAGAGATAGATAGCATTGGACTCTGAGCATCTCCTTCTTTGCTTTTCCTCTGTCTCCTTCCTCTTCCTCTCCAGTTCCACAGCCCTACATTCGTTAAATTCAACATATTCAACATATATGGGAGATTGGCCTCCTGGTTATTGTCTTTTGACTCCAATCCTAACCCTGTTCACTAATCCTCACCCACCACCACACACACTCTAACCCTGATTTTTACTGCATTTTTGACCACACCTCTAATCTAAATCGAGCCTTATTTTTCCCTCTTCGCAATACCCTAAATGAAGCCCCGGGAAGTGACTGCTCCCCCCATCTAAGCTGCTCTGGGTCATTCTGCTTAGAACGTTGGGGTCAGATGGCGCCTCAGGATGCAGGGAGCAGGGTGGTTGTCTGGGTGCAGTAAGGAGGAGGTGGTTGTAATAGGTTCTTAGGGCTGGAGCCACCGGGCTGCTGCGGTAGAGCAGGGGTTTGGCTGGGAGGGGGGGATGCGGGGAGGGGGTCGGGACTTACAGCGCAGAGCAGAGGCCGGAAGGAGAGGAGCTGGTCTGTTCGATAGCCGCTGCTGCCGCTCCAAGCAGTAGATCGAGGATAGTCGCCCTTCTCCAGGATGAACTGCTGGCCCTGGAAATCCGGGTACTCGAAGCCCACCCATCTGGGAGAGGATGTGGGGGAGGAGTTGCTTCTCTCCCCAGCACCACCCCATCGCCTCCCAGAGGGCAAGGAGCTTGTCAGGACCCCAAACCCTTTCGGTCTCTTGTGGAATCTACGCATGATCGAGACTGAGATTTCAGGTCTTACCAGCAGTTGCGCCCGACTGCGCTACTTTCCCGAGACCTTTGGGAGAGGAAAGGGGACACATTTCTGGGTCCTAAGAATCTAGGCTTTAAAGGTTTGGAGTTTGGAGTCTTAGGATTTCGGAGTTTAGGACCTGTGTAAGTAGTTCGGGGGAGAGAATATCAGGAATCTTTGGAGGGGGGCTGGGAGGATAAAGAGTAGGGTGACTCACGCGCCGCTTTCCACCTTGACAGAGCGCACCCTGCGAAAGCCGCTAAGCTCTCGGATGCTGGAACAGTCGCTCATCAATTCACAGCGGCGGCCCTGAAAATTCTCTTCCTCCCAGAGAGTGAGGCGGGCTGGGCTTGAGCCCTGAGACAGGGTGCCGCTCATGCTGTCTGCAACGAGATTGGTTTAGGGGTCAGCGCCCAGGCGCCTGGTTTCCTGGAGCTCGCCGATGTCCATCCCGGGATCAGAGGCAGGTGGGGTCGCGGGCCCCAAGGGGGTTCTCTTGTACCGCGGATACATCTGCCACCTCCACTCCCAACTATCCCTGTAACTTCCTAGACTACGAATTCTCCCGAGTCGCGGCTGCTTCACAGGATACAGCACCCCAAAGGATCAGGAAGGAGACACAGCAGGAGCCGGGCAGGGAAGTTGGAAACGAGGTCTTAGGGGTTGGGAATTTGGTCCATCGACCAAAGGGAATTGAGGCTTGGGGTGGGGGTATGGTGGAGGGAAAGGATGGACAGGCTCCCTCCTTATTTTCAATGCCCTTCTCAGTCCCCGATTTCTCTTCAGATACTCGTCTTCCCGTCCTAAGCCCTTTAGCCACTAAATGCCTAGTACTCACAGGGTGGACTCGGGCAACTCTGGGGCTGGTGACAAGTTGGGTGCTCGACCGTGAGAGGCTGACATTGGGAAAGGGCCTTTATAGCACTCCCTCTGTAGCCCCCAGGCCCTGCTGAAACAGCTGAGCTGAGTCAGCGGGCAGGCTGGTGTCTAGTCCTGTTAGTCGCCCCAGGAAACAAGAAGCTAGCAGGCCTTCCAGCTCTGGCCCTGCTCCCACCCACTCCTGACCCCCAGCCCCTCGGCAGAATAGAAAGTGCTGAGCCACCTGTCCAGGCACAATAGCTAGAAGCTGACTCTGTGGTTCTTTTCTTCCTGAACAGTGGCGATGGAGATAAGGGCAACCAGAGGTCATCTTGGTCAACCCCCAGCCTCCTGACACAACTCACAACCCCTCTCCCAGGCCAGACAAACATAGTGAAAGATACTTAAGCTATTCCTTTACCACCACCACCCCCACCACCCCCCCCCACACACACCTTTACATGCTTCTTCCTAATGCCTAATCTCCATGCCTAATACCCAGTTTTTCAAAGGCTCCTTATATAAGCTGCATCCAAGACTGGTTATTCAATCTACTCTTCTTTGCCATCTCTTCTCCAACCCAGCTCCAGGTAGTGCTTCTCCTAGTTTCAGCTTCAAGAGCCTTGACTTCTCACTATCATTTCCTGAAGTTTTGCAGCCAGAGTCAGAGGGTCAGTTTGTTTGCTGTGAAAAGTCCCTTCGTCTCTTGCCCAGGAGGGTTTGAAAAGGAGCCTTGTGAGATCCAGTCTGGGTTTTTAATGTGAATGGTGGTTGGAAGAAAATACTGGAGAGTGGAAGTAATGCTTTGCAATCCTGAAAAGCAGATGGTCTAGTGAGAAACCTGACCTTGCCTGTCCAGAAAGTTAAGTGGAGTTAGAAGGCCACTTTTGCAATCCCTAGGAGAGAAACTGAAAGAAAGGATCAAGGAGGAGTCTGAAAGCAAACACTTTAGGGATCAATCAAGGCCTACTAAGGAGTTAAGGTAGGACTAATTATGAATTAGGTTAATGGGATGTGGCACAAAGAGTATTGGGTAAAGGTTAAGGGTTAAGGGTCAAGACACCTGGGTCCTATTACTGGGTACTATTACCTTCCAGTAACTCCATATACGACCAAGTCACTTTGCTGAGATGGATCTTAGTTTCCCCATCTGTTGAAGGGGAACATTGAACCAAATGATTTATGAAATTTCTACCTCTAACAATCTCTGAATCTCTAAGTGGACATAACTAGGTTGTTGTTGTTTGTTCTTGAAGAGGACCATGACATCAGGAAGACGGTCCCATGACTTGTAAGTTAATTGGATTGAAGCGAGGGAGGGCTGTGCAAGGTCACTAGCCTTACTTTCTCCTCCAGAGACATCTAGGTCCAATGACAAGATGTAGATCAAGATGACTGGAGATGGTCCCCAGACCTAACTAGGACCAAGAGGTTGAAGTTACAGTGAGGAAGGTTTCATATTAGTCTGAGAAACAATGTTCTCACTGAGAAGAAAAGGAATGTACATGATAAATTTGTTATATATTTAAAAGGAATAGCAAGTTGTACATAATAAATTTGTAGTTTCATATGCAATCATCTTTTTTATTATGCTATGTTGTGGAAATGCTTGTTTTATTCCATAAACTAAAAAAAATAAAATAAATGAATAAAAAGAAAAGCAGTGGTCCTTCCATCTCTTCAGGTTTTCAAGCGAGATTTTCTAACTGTTTAGAGTTTAAGGAAACCAACTTGGTTCAAGTGCATCTATTTAAAAAAAAAAGCTAATTTTTCTGTTGCCTAAGTACACTGCCACCTTCTCCCTTCATTCCCCCAAATTGTATGCCTCTGTGCCAGGAAGACACTGTCCAGCTGTTAAAACCAACTTATTCTAAGTGACCTTTAAGCTTATGTCCTTCTTCAATGTGTATGACTGGAAGTTTAAATTCAAACATTGGGGAAATATCTAGACCTCGATGATATCCTGAACTTCAAGCTTTCTCTTCCCACCTGCTGAAGCAGAGAAGATGCTTTGATTCACTGAGCAGGTGGAATCCTCAGAAAGAAAGTTATTTTTCCTAGATGGCCAACTGGTTAATAAAACTCTGGGCAATCTTACAAATATGAGATTTTATTCTTTGATACATTAAGAACCTCACAGATTGGAACTTCTGAGCCCTTCCACTGATCCTACAGCCAAACTCCCCTCCTATAAGTGTTGTCTCCCCTAGTTAGCTCTTTGAGAGCAAGGATTGTCTAGATTTTCTATTTGTATTTTGATGGATTAATACAGTGCTTGTTCACTTAGCTGCTTTTCCATTCCATTGAGTATGCCATAAAGAGAATTCTTGTATAGGAGGGAGGTTGGATAAGAAAACCCCTAAAGTGTATTCCAATCTAGATTTTATGAATTTATGATTTATGGCCTGAAGTTGCATAACATTTTTAACTGCTCTAATTCATTTTTAATGAACAAAAATTAGTTTTCCCATCTCTACCTCCCTATCCCAGTCATTGGAAAAAGAGAAAAAAAAAGAAAACCCTTGTAAAAATATGCATAATCAGGTAAATCGAATTTTTACATTGATCATGTCAAAAAATATGTGTCATTTTGCACATTCGGAATGACCTGTCAAGTGGTAGATAACATACTTCATTCTTAGTTATCTGAAATTATGGCTCATTGCATATAATTCACTTATTTACCATTGTGTATTACAGTTTTCTGTATATGTCATATCCTCTGACTAGATTGCAAACTCTATGAGGGCAAGAGCAGAAGAATTTCCACTTCATTTCTTCCCTTCTCTGTCCACAGAAGGTCCCTAATAAATGTTTGAGTTCAATTGAGTTGCAATACTATATATTTCTATTTCTCCAAACCTTTCTCCCTTTTGTTGTAAAGTAGGCTTTTTGCTTGTCTCACAATCTATCAGATTGTGTGCCAGCTTTTTGAGATTAGTGAGACAGTGGTTTGTAAAATTAACTAACTAGGAAGACTTGGGGGCAAGTGGTGCCCCCACACTCACTTTATCACTGCTGGTTATTAGTAGAGGTAGAGAAAACCTGCCTTTGTTCACTTTGACCTCTTCTATGCACACACAACTAAGTGTCCCAGTAGACAGAGTGCCAAACCTGGAGTCAGGAAGATGAGTCTTTCTGAGTTCAAATCTGTCCACAGAGACTTGATATCTGTGTGACCCCGGACAAGCCACTTAACCCTGTTTGCCTCAGTTTCCTCATCTGTAAAATGAGATGGAGAAAGAAATGACAAACCACTCCAGTATCTTGGCCAAGAAAACCCCAGATGGAGTCACAAGAGTTGGACACAACTCAACAACAATACATACATACACACATATGCATACACACATACTCACTGACCACATTCAGTTTTGTGTCCTAAAACTTGTGTCATAGCTATTAAAGATTTATGATATCTCTGTGCTACTTTAGGGTTTACAAAGACAGCTATGTGAAAGTGCTTCGTGAGTTACTATTTTTATTCTGCGGATGAGGAGATCAAGTCACAGAGAAGAGCAAGGAATGCCTGAATTGCAAAAAGAGTCATGAGTAAGACCAGGCTGAGATGCAGATTCATTTATTCAGTTTATTTGATTTGATTATATTCCACTCAATCCAATTTAGCAAGTCTCACTTTGTGCAAGGCATTGTAGCTACAATGACAAAAGTCAAATGCCCCTTTCCTTGAGGAGATGACATTTTACTAGGGAAAACAATTTGTATATAGATGCAAATGACATGCCGGTAAATGTTTAATAATGGGCTTTCTAGGGAAAAAATGTACACATGGCACACTTTTAAGTTTAATCTGCATCATTAATGTTTTCTCCATAACCTTCTTAAGTCTAGCCAATCAACAATAAATCAAGCTCCGATTTGTACCATTTGCTAGTTTCCAAGGTGTAAATGATCACATGAAAAATGAACAATTACCTCTGGTGAGCTAGTTTGCACTTACTGCAGCATACCACTACAAATAAATTCTAAGTATATTAAAAGCAAACACAAAGCAATTAGATGGAGGGGGGATAGGACAGACTAACCACTGGAAAGATCAGAAAGGGCCTCAAGAAGGGGTTGGCCCTTGAGCTGAGCCTCCAAGAACTAAGGATTCTGAGAGGCAGTCATTTAACATACAATTAGAAAGTATACACTAGGGACAGAACACTCTGCTAAGAAATGATGGTAATACAAAATTTAGATAAAACACAGCCCCAGCCCTTGTTGAGCTCATAGATTGTTAAGGAAATGAGTCACAAGCCCTGGTAGCTCATTTAATGCAACATTGTTGTTGTAGTTATTAATGTTGCAGTAAATGCAACTGAAAAGTGCATTGGAGAAAGGCAAAGTGCTTTAGGAGGTCCCAAAGTTTGTTACCAGTAGTGGTGAGGTGGAGATTCTGCTTTTTAGCTCTAGTTTAGCAGGACAGTGACTGAGATTCATGGTGCAGAGAGGAGGGGAAGCTTTTTTGTGGTGTGTGCATGGGTGTGCATGTGTGATGGGGTAGGAAGGAGAGGATGGGGATAGAAAGCAGCTACCAGTCAAAGCTGCAGTAATCCCAGATGCAACCACTAGAGGGGGTGTAAGTGACATACTAGATGAAAATCTGGAACGCTGTGGGGTAGAGAAAGGCAAAGAAAGAGTTGTATGAGCTGATAGGTACACAAGAGTATGAGGTTCAGTGTGTACATGCATTTGTAATGTCTCTGTTCCGATTACTGTGCAACTCAGAGTCCACTGGATTGTGGTGAGCTATATTTTGGGTATGTCTGGGACATAGGGGGAGTATATCTATAATTATGCCTGGAGAAGATGTTCCTGAACTAAGCTACACCAATTAGGATCATGGTTCTAGGGACGGAAGGGACCTCAGAGGCCATATCATCCAAATATTTCATTTTGCAGATGGAAATAATGAAACCATGAAGGTTGTGACTTGTCCAAGGTCACACAGGTCAATGTCAGAGGTGGGTTTTGAACTTAGGTCCTCTGATTGCACAGTACCTCCACATAGGTACTCAATAGCCAAGCTGGGGGAAGGGGAATCAGGATAGTGTATTGCTCTTTCTCCTCTGAGCTCGTCTATTGACTTTTTCAGGTGCAAGCTATGATTATTCCCCTTAACTAAAAGGATCCCTTCCTCCTTCAAGTGCTTCAAGTCTGATTTCTGTGCACATACTGCTCACATTCAGCCTTGTGTCCTGAAACTTGTATCAGAATTATTAAGAATGGATGACATCTCTATGCTACTGGAGAGTTTGCAAAGTGTTTTATCTCACTTGATCCTCACAACGGCCCTCCTAGGAAAGTGCTACAGATTTGATCTCCATTTTCCAGATGGAGCAATGGTGAAATGATTTGCTGATCCATGTTTAGGCAGCTGCCAAGGGCTAGGGAGGATGTGAAGCCAGGTTTCTCCTGACACTAAATCTAGCACTCTTTCAACCACACAGAGCTGCCTCATTACAGACTACTTCAAGGCCAGACTTCAAGATGCCTCAGACACAGCAGTGCCTGCCACAAAGTCAACTTCCTGACAGAGGCCTCCAGGCCTAGATTCCTGTCATGCTGGGACATTACACCATCAGACTTTGCTTACTCCTGAGGAGACCTCGATCTACTAATTACTTGCTTTCAAAAGTAGAAATCTGCTTATACTCATTCCCCAATGGTTAGTATACTTATATCCCCTCATATTCTCCCAAATTCAATCAATTCTAGTGATCCTAAATGCCTAACTACCCAGGAACATCTCCTTTTCCCCAATGCTTACTATCCTCCCTCCTATCTTGCTTGCACTCCATTTCTGTCTACCCTTCTACTGTGTTCTCTGGAACTCCTGTTCTATAATTAACAAACTTCCTTTCATTCTACATCTCTCCCCCTCTTCCTCCTGCTTTCTTCTGGTACTCACTGAGACCTGCCTCCTTCTAGAAGACACTGCATCATTGGCCACAATTTCTCTTATCCCTCTCCTCATCCTCACTCACTGGTTCCTGTATGGGAGTCAGAATTCTCTTTGCTCCCTAAAGCCACTTCCAAATTCTCCTACCACCATTACTGAGCAATCTCTCAACCTTGAGATTTTCTCTAACCAAAATTTTCACCCAAACCAGATCTTGTTGTCTATTATCTAACAATTCCTCAGATAATTTTCCTTCTTTTTCAATGAATTTAGGAACTATCTCATAGTGTCCCTCTCCACTCAACTCCCAGCCTCAAACTAGAGGACTTCGACATTCATGTTGATGTTACTTTATATGCCCTTACACCCCAGTTCCTCAACTAGTCAGCTCACGTGACCTGCTTCTCTGCTTCACCTCAGCTATACAGAGGGATGATCATATCTTTGATCATGACATCACCCACAAGAGTTCCACTTCCTTGTTCAAGAACTCTGAAATTCTTCTATCTAATTGTGATTTTCTAATCAGTCCTTCCTAAATTGATTATTTCTCATCAGCATGTCCTCCAATCCCTCTACCCCTGAGTGTTGTCCCAAGCCATCACCTCTGCTCTGGCTATATACTCTAGACCCTTTCCAACCTTGACCCTTTAATGAACCAATTCAATTCTACACCATCCTCTACTCTTGGATCCATTTTTCCATTGTCCCGTTGATGCTCACATCTCCATGGAACCCCCAAATTACAGAATTTGACTTGGATGAGTTGGATGTGCCTTTGGTGGCCAACTCATTCATGAATGGAATCCCCATTATAAAATACCCAACAAACAGTGGTCCAATCTCTGCTTGAAGAATTCCAAGGAAGTCTAAATTTACCTCTTTTTAACTTCCATACACTGCTTCTGGTTCTACCCTTTGGGGCCAAACAGAAGTCTAATACCTCCTCCATTTCCAGATACTTGAATCAATCTGCATGTCTCCTTGGTCTTCTCCAGAAAATATGCCCAGTTCCTTCAACCAGTCCTCTTATGTCATGTACTCAAGGCTCTTCACCACACTGGTTCCCTTCTCCAGGACATCAATGTCCTTCTTAAACCTTGGCGCCAAGAACTGAACAAGATACTTCAGATGAGGTCTGTTGAGATTAAAGTACAGTGTGACTGTCACCTCCTTATTTCTGGAAGCTAGGTCCTTCTTCATGCAGCCAGATATCTCATCAGCTTTTTTGGTTGTCACTTCACACTGCTGGCTCCTTGTGAACTTGCAGCCCACTAACACCCCGTCCCAGATTTTTTCAGATAAAATACTGTCTAGTTACACTTTGCCCATCTAGTATTTGTGAATTTGATTTCTATAACCAAGTGCAAGACATTTTCCCCAATGGATTTCATCTTTGTATGTAGCCTAGCGCTTTTGCTTGTCAAGACCCTTTTGGATCTTGACTGTTATCTACTGTAATATAATAACTATTCCTTCCAGCTTTGGGTCATTGGAAAATTTGATGATTACCCCATCTCTGCCTTTATCCAAATCATTGATAAAAATGTTAATGAGCACAAGACTAAGCTCAGATCCTTGGGGTACTCCACTGGAGACCTCCTACCACGTTGACATCAAAACATTAACAATTGCTCTTTGAGTCCTTCCAACCAGTTCTAACTTTATTTTCCCTTCCCTCTCTGATATATTACTCTTCCCCTCTCTTTCTATTCTTCAAATAAGATGAAGACATAACAGAATCACTCCCCTCCCTCTGTGACCAATGATGATGATGATTATAGGATTCAGAGTTAACAATCGTATCATCTCCCCATATTAGAAGGAAGCAGTTTATCTTGTTTAGCCCTTTATGAGTGTCCATGTTAATATTTTTTATATTTCTCTTAATTCCTGTGTTTGACCATCAAAGTTTCTAGGCAGCTCTTGTCTTTTCATTGGGAATGCTTGGAAATTATCTATTTCATTAAAGATTATATTTTCCAATTAGGGTTATATTCAGTTTTGCTAGGCAAACTACTCTTGACCATAAGCCTGTATCCTTTGTCTTCTGGAATACTGTATTCTAAGCTTTCCACTCTTTTATAATGGCGGTTACTAAATAATGTGTAATCCTGCCTGTGTCTCCTTGGTCCTTGACATTTTTCTTTCGACATTTTTTCTTTGACTTGGTAGCTCTGGATTTTGACATAGTCAGACCATGTCATTCCACCCTGCACCCCCATCTCCATGCAATAAACTCCAGCAGCTTCCTATCACCTTCCTTCCTTCCTTCCTTCCTTCTTTTCTTCCTTCCTTCCTTTCTTCCTTCCTTCCTTCCTTCCTTCCTTCCTTCCTTCCTTCCTTCCTTCCTTCCTTCCTTCCTCCCTTCCTCCCTTCCTCCCTCCTTTCCTTCTTTCTTCAATCGAGGGCAGTGGGGGGGGGGACAAATACAAATTCATATCAAAATAAATATCTTTAATTGTTAAACAGAGCACCAAGATACTGTTTTACTCCTCATTCTCATGTACTCCACCTACACAAACATTGGCTAAATGTTGTCTCCACATCTCTGTTAGATGTCCCTTCTTCTCCACTCACAGCCATGGGTCTAGTCCTGGCCTTTATCACCTCTAGCCTGGATAATTGCAATAGCCTCCTGTTTGATCTCTCTGCCTCAAGCCTCTCTCTACTCCAATCCATCTTCCATACCATTTCCAAAATAATTTTCCTAGTGTGTAAGTCTTACCACATCACCTCCCAACAAGTTTCAGTGGCTCCTTTTGGCCTCGAGGATCAGATGGAAACATCTCCAATTGCTGTTCAAAGCTCTTTACAACATTTCCAGTCTTCACGCATATTGCTCCCCTTCCAGCACTCTTTGCTCCAGTTATACTGGTCTACTCCCTCTTTTGAACACAGGATACTCCATCTCCCACTCTGTTCTTTTGTATTGGAAACAAGTCCCCCGTGCCTAGAATATTCTTCTTTCCTCTCTTTCTTGGCATTCATTTTGTCCTTCAAATGCCATGCTCTACATGAAACCTTTACTGATCCCTCCTCCACCCCTCCCATAATCATCCTGTTTTCATTTTGTATAATTTATGACTATATGGATGTACTTAGACATATACATGGTGTCTCTCCCATTAGAATGTTTGCTCCTTGAAGCAAAATGGACTTTCATTTTTGAATGAATTTCACCAGCACTTAGAACTATGCCTAGTGCAGAGTAAGTACTTAAGAGATATTTATTGACTAACTGACCAACTATCATAATAATGAATATACATTCCTCACTTATTGGCTGAGGAGGTGGACCATGGATGGTGGACACTGCATTTACTGGTAGATTTAGCTTATGTTTTTTTTAGTTTTGCTGAATTATTCTCTCCTCCCCCCTTTAAAAAAATTCTTTGTTATAATAGATGACTACCTGGGAGGGGGAAAGAGAGGAATATATTGGAAAATTAAAGTTATATTTTTAAAAAGAAATTGTTAAAAATAAAAAAGAAAGTGAACCACTTGTTCATTCATTCATTCATTCACTCACTCACTCATTCATAAAAATACCAGACTTTAACACCTATACCCCGACCTTACTGATACTCCCTTCTCAAGCTCTCTATCAGCCGAATCCTCTCATCTCCAACCCTCTCTGGTTACTCCCCCAGTGATTTCTGCTCCCTAAAGGGGGCAAATTGAATGAGCTCTCCTAGTGAGATGATCAAAGGTACAGTTAGATCTTGGGCCACAGCAACTGGGACTCCTGGCTTTCTCTGCTTGGGTTGTGAAAATGAAATCTCCCAGGCTCTCTGATGCCTTCTAGACCACTCCCTCCATTATTCCACATTTCAGCCCCCTCCCCAGTTCCTTTCTCCCCCCCCCCCCCCGCCCCAAGATGCCTAGCTCTTGCTCACTCCTTCCCCAGTAATTAAGACTCCTTGTCCCCCTTTGCTTGGGTTGTGAGGATGGAGTTTCCCAGGCTGCTCAATATCTCCTAGACCATTCCCTCCATTATTCCACATTTCAGCCCACCTCCCCAGTTCCTTTCTCCCTGCCCCACCCCCCACCCCTAGGCTGCCTAGCTCCTGCTCATTCCTCCCAGGCAGCTGCTTCTGTTTGTTTTCTCAGGTCGGTTGTTCTGGGTGCTTCCTGCAGTGATGGACTCACAGGTGGCTTTGTTTGCTGGGCTCCCCACCCCCGCTCTTTCCCCGCTCCGCCTCCTCCCCCCCCCCCCAGCCCTGATCTACGTCTATTCTGCTGCTCCTCAGGATTAAACAGGAGGGGTAAAAAAAATCTCCATACCCAGCCTCTATCTACATTGAGGACCCATAGAATTCACATGGAGAGACTGAAACCCCACAGAGATCATCACAGAGACCCACAAAAGGGACCTCCACCCCATGGGAAGACCCTGTGACCCCTTCAGAGGACACCCCTTAATCCCACAGAGGGACTCTACCTCATCTCATAGAATGACCATGATGCCCCTCCACAAAGAGATTTCTACTCCTTAGAGAAACCTTCAGAGCCCATAAACATTTCTCTCCTCTCCGCCCTGCTCAGACACCACAGTTAAATCCCATCCTACAGAAACCATCTGGCCTCATTGGGATGATACATAGCTAGATTGGGGTAGCCTTCTACTGGCTGCCCCACCCCCCACATACACACCCTTTCCCCTCATTTCACTGGAAAATTATCCTGGGTTTTAGAGGCTGAAGATGCAAATTCGAGGAAAGTTTTCTCTTCCCCAACTCCCCAAACCTACAACTATTCCCAGATCCCCTCTTCTTTCTAGACCCACCTGTCTCCTTGTTAATTTGATTTCTCTCTTGCCACTCCCCCCCCCCCCCCCCCCCCCCCCCCCCCCCCGCCCCATTCTCCCATTGCCCTCCAGGCCTTGGTTAGGTTGCTTGGAACACGATGTAACTCTCTTTCCCTAGGGCTGATCCAGGCCTGGTTGCCCAGGAGACAGAGATAACGGCACAGGGACCAGGCTAAAGACAAGCAGGCTCTGGCCAGCTGGGCCAGAGCTGGGGCCCAGACTGAGGGGTGCTACAAAGCTCTCTGTCCTGGGGGTTAGTGGTTTATTGTCACGTCCCTCTCTTTTCTCTCTTCCCACTTCCCTCCAGATCAGCACTTAACTCTCTGGGGATTGCCCATCTTTTGTACCCGCCCCACCCCAACTCACCTGCTGGGGTCCTTCTCAATCTGAACAATGTCCAGAGATTGCTCTGCCACTAGAACGAGTGATGAATCCTGTGAAGTGGCCGAATTATTACAAATACACTATTCAAGTAATTATTTGTAAAATGTGGGAATTGGTTCCAGTCCAATGGAAGTACGCAATGAAAAGTCAAATAATCTGGGCACTTAACAGGATTCCTTATTAACATTAATTGTGATGGCATGTAATAATACATACTCACAATAAGCGGGATACACTTTCCAGTTCCCTAGTTCCAGGTTTAGGATAGCCTGAGAGATCACAATAGGACTAGCACTGTTTCCCACACAAGAGTGGTTTTTACTCATCTCCCCCTCATCTTGGCACTGCCCTTTCCATTCAGTTCAATAAATATATATTAAGCACCTTTTCTTCCCAAGGTTCTGTACAAGGCCTTGGGAATACTAAGACAAAAGTAATTTTGACCCCGAGGAGCTGTCATTCTACTGGGGGTGGGGAAATGGGTGGATATAGCATGTACAGAGGTAAGTGTAATACCAGGTAAGGAATGATGGAGAAAGAGGATGACTCAAATAAAGCACTCTGGGAATATCTGAAGAACCCCTTCAGTTTAGGGGAACTGAGGAAGACTACATAGAGAGGTAGGTCCCAAACAGCTTTGAAGGAAAGTAGACATTCTGAAAGGCAGAAATAAAGAAGGCATGCATTCTAGACATGGAAGATAGCCACTGGGAATCTAAGAGATGGAAAATGTAATGTTTTACTTTGGCTGGAACTAGAATGAGTGGAGGAGAATCATGTGAAATAAATACTAGGCTAGACAATTTACAGTGTACCCCAGTGAGCAACAGAGAGCCATCAAAGGTTTTGGAAGAGGGGAGTGACATGATTAGACCAGTATATTAGGAAAATTATTTTTGCAGTTACTTGGAATATAGATTAGAAAGGGGAAAGGACTAGGAATGCTTGGGTTCCTGCTGCTACAGCTGGTGTTAGCACATGTAGAAGGACAGCTGTGGAAATCCTTCCCTTCTCTCTCCCAATGGTTCAGTCACTCTGCTCATGAAGTGTGGGGGTCCAAACTCATTTTTATCCTTTCTCTTCAAGCCTTTCTTCTTCTAAAGCACCAGTTCCTAAATGCATCCCCCAAATCTGGCCTAACCCTCCCCCTTCCTTCCTGCCCAGCTTCACAGAGACTTTCTGAATCCTGTGCCCATCCTCATGACTCCCCCACCCAATCCCTACCCCCCATAGAGTGAGGGGCAGAACATCTACTTCGGTTCCCATGGGGATTAATCCCAGAGAAGGTCACTGAGGCGCCCAGATCCGCTCTTACTCTGTGCCCTGGGATTACCATTTGGGTGTGAATAACGCCTGCTCCTTTTACCCCCTCCCTTTCTCCAAACCTGGCACAAAAGGGCTGCCTGAAAACCCTGCCTTGGGGCCCTATGCCTGTTCTGCTTTCCCCTACTCTGCCCCATGAAAAAGCTTCTGTCCCTTTCCCCTAGTCCTCAGTGGCTCCTCGATTTCCCTGCTCATTAAAGCAGAACCTGATGCTGCCCAGCTGCCCAGATGATTTCACCAGCTGTTGGTAACAGAAAGCTGGTCAAGGCTGGGGTACCGAGTCTAACAGTGCCTTCTTTCTAAGGACCCTGTTCTCATCCCATGATGTGCTTGTGGGATTGGTAGTGGGATAGAGGGGGACAGCAAGGCACAGGGCCTCAACCCTCCCTCTAGCTACTCATTTATTTACTCTTAGCAGGGGGGTGGGGGAGATGATTCTTTTGAAGATGATGATATCATCCCCGCCTGGAATCCCCTCTCCCACCACATTTGCACCCAGGTGGATTGGGAGGATTTCCATCTTCTCCATACCCCATTCCAACTTGGAGGGGATGATCAGTTTCTGTCCTACTGCCAGCTCCCTCTCCACCCCTGCCATCATACACTATAGTCAGGGTCTGAGCTTGAGGACCCCCTAGTCTGACTTTGTGTACTGTTTCTCTCCATCTTTCTCACTGATTATCTGGCTTTCTTCATCTCTCTGTGTCTCTATTTTTTTCTCTTTGTCTTACTATCCTTACTATCTTTCTCCCTCTCCCTCTCTCCCTCTCTATCAATGTCCCCATCTTTCTCTGCCTTTCAGTTCATTCCTCTGTGTCTGTCTCTCTCTCTATTCCCCTTCTGTCTCTGTCTGTCTCTGTCTTTTACGTCTGTCTGTCTCTTGTCTCTGTCTTTCTTTCTCTATCCCCTTCTGTCTCTGTCTTTCTGTCTGTCTGTCTGTCTGTCTTTTTCTCTCTCTCTATCCCCCTTCTGTCTCCGGCTTTCTGTCTTGTCTTTCTGTCTGTCTCTGTCTCTCTGTCTTTTTCTCTCTATCCCTTCTGTTTCTGTCTTTGTGTCTGTCTTGTCTTTCTGTCTGTCTCCGTCCCTCTCTTTCTTTCTCCTTCTCCCTCTCCCTCCCAACCTCGTTCTACCTGTTTCACTGCTTTTCTCTCTCACTGTACGTCTCTCACTTTTTCTCACTGCTTGTTTCTGTCTCTCTGTCTCTATCTCACTGTCTTTCTCTGTCTATTTCTCATTCAAGGTGTTCCTCTTTCAAGCTTGGTTTCTCCCCTCCCCCATCTCTCCGCCTCTATCTCCTTTAACTCTTACTCCTATGCCCAACTCCCACCTAGGGTGCTGACAGTCACCTCTTTAGGATGATGGAAAACAGGCTCTGGCCCCAAGCTATGGTGGGAAGGAGGAGGGGGCAGTGCCGAACACCAGCTGCTGGGTCCCCCCGCACCACACACACACTCATCACCACTAGCACCTGCAGGGCTCCCTGGCGCCTCCTAGACTCCACCCTAGAGGGGGGTTGGGTTCCATGGGCTGCTCTTCACTCTTTAGCCATTACCCAGAAGCCTCTGGAGGCCATAATGATTTGTTGGAGGAGATGATGGATCTGGTAGAGTGGGACTTGATGGGGGATGGGGGTGAGGTGATTCTCTTTCATCGTGAAATATGTTTGAAGGATAGCTTAGAATCCCAGTACCCTCACCATCTCCCAGATCTGGGACAGAGAGACACCTGTTCATGTGGTGGAAAATGCACTAGAAAAGGAGCCAGGAGACCGGGGTATAACTCGGTCTCTGCCACTTTAGTGGTGTTAGCTTTAGCAAGTAATTTCCCCCTTTCCAGGATCTATTTCTTCGTTTGTAAAACTAGGCGGTTGAATTTTTCTGAGATCCCATTCTGTGGTTCTACCCTTCTTGTGCAGCATCAGGGGGCTGCATGAGATACTGGGGAGGAGACACCCAGCCCAAGATTCTGGGGACACAACAATTACAATTTCTGCCATCCTATGGTGGGTAAGTGGGAGGGGGCTGGGTTCGTATACCAGAAATATCTTAGTGCCCAGACACTAGTCTATCACCCTATGCAAATCATCTTGATTTCAGCAGAGGGTGGAAGGGCTGGACAAAGGATGGGTTGTTAGGGATGGGGCAAGAGAAACATATATATCCAGCATCCTTCCCCAACTTTCCAAAACTAATGATATATGTGCCCTTTCTGTTCCTTTCCCCCTTTACTTTCTTCTTCTTGTCTCTGGTACCGACTGGGGAGAAGAGATGAGAATCGAGCTCTCTCCATGATCAGTACCGAACTTTTTAATGAGCCGACTCTATTCCTCCCTTCTCTAATCATACTGTCTCTCAGTTTGTCTGTGTCTCTACCATCACCACCCCCTGTTCCCTTTCTTCCCAGTCCCAAAGGCTCAGCCAGGTGGATGCTATGTGTGGAAAGTGATGCAAGGGGGGAAGTGGGAAAAAAGTGGATAGAGAACAGTACACCATCTCCCTCTGGGCAATCTTTTCCTGCTCTGGCCATTCTACATGGGGAGTTAGAACTTGTATCATTTTCAGGAACCTTTGCTATTCATGTTCCCTGAAAGGTAGGGAGGGAGCTCTCTTCAATGCCAGGGAAGCACAGTTTACACCTCCCTTCCACTGTCCTCATTCCCTTTCCTCCTCCCGGTGATAGACCTGACTCCATGGACAACTCATCACCACTCCCTTGCAGCTTCAGCCTCTAGTGGGAGGGAGGAGTGTACTGTTCTTGAGTCCAGCTGTCACAGAGCGAACTCCAGGGAACAGGGAACTGGGGAAAGTGTGTGCCCTCTTCAGCCTGGAGAAGAAGAAAGAGGAGCTTAGGGGGCATTTTGGGTAAGGGGCAAGGTGGGACTGGGGTTAAAGATGAAGTACTGATGGCTCTAGTGTCTGAAGAAAGACAGCTTAGACTGATCTTTCATCTCAGGTTTTGTTTTCTGTTCAGAGTTCTCACCAATATCTGTCTAGCTGAGATGATGTGAAGGGTATGTAGATGTGTTTGATGAGCTGTGACCTCTGATTTCAGTGTTTGAATTGTGTGGCTTGGATTCGAGGACTAATAATGTGAGATCCGAGCTCAGACTGGGATCACAGAATCATAGAAACTGGACCCCTGACAGCTTGATGGTCCAGTTCTTTCCTCCCATCTGACTTGAAGAGCCCTTCAACAGGGCCTTGGGGAGAAAGCTTTCTCTTGGAATACATGGTTTAAAAAATTATAGGTAAATAATAAGACAAATTAATGTATGTCTATATTCCATGATCAGGAAGAAGTTATGCCTTCCTGGTGTGACAGTGAGCCTACGGGTCAGTAGCTGCCTCTTCCTTCATGTCTTTTTATATCTGTGCCAAGGGAGAGAGTTTAGAACCGATATGACAAAGAGGTTCACACGGTTCCTAGCATTGCCCAGGGCTGTCTGAGACTTGGATCCTCTCCGATTCCAAGTCCCTACCCACCCTAGCCCACACCTCTGCCACAGGGTCCCCTGCCTTCCTTCTCCCCACCCCCACCCCCCAGCTAGCACGCTTTCTAGTGACATTCAGGGCTAGCCAGAGAGCCCCAGGGTGGCTGGCTAAATCTGAGGGGTAGCTACTACACTCTCCCACAACCAGATGAGCTCCCGGCCCCATGGACTGTAACACAGACTGCCACAGTCCCCGGGACAGGGCCCTGAGTGCCGGGTGGGGCAGGGTGGGCGGGTTCTGGCGCTGTGGAGCCGGATAGGAGCCGGATCTCGGGGAACAATCGCACATGGAGGCAGGAAATTGGGGGGGTGGGGGCCAGAGGGAGCCACGTGGGGGAGGGGGGCTATATCGGCGCAGCTGGGCAGCTAGGGTTCCAGAGGTGGTGGAGTGGCTGAGCTGAGCTGTACTTCGGAGCACTTGACTGCCCTTTGCCGAGTTGTGCCAGGCTTCTGGGTTGCGGGCTGAGGCCCGGTGCCCGGTGTCCCGGGGGCGCGGATAGGCCGCCTCCGCCTCACGCGAGCCGAACGAACAAAACGTTCAGGTCCGGTTTGTGCGAGGGGCTCGGCGCGGGCCGGGAGCGGAGAGCCTGGGACACGGGCACGGGATCACCGGAGTGGGTCCTGGTTTCGGCTTGCTCACGGCCCCTGCGGCGTTTCCTCCTCCTTCTGCTGGCTGCTGCTGGCCGGGCGTCGGGTGGGGGGCCGGGGAGGGGGGCAGGATAGCGAATCTGACAGCAGCCGAGGGCCCGGAGCCGCAGGCGCTCGACTCCTCTCACCTGCGTGGCTCTCGGGGCTGACACGTCGGCGGGCCAGCCGGCCGGCAGCCGAGACAACAGGTGCGCCAGGACCTGGCCTGCCCAGCCCAGCCCAGCCCCTCCCCAGCAGCCCCTCCCCGCTCCCTCCCTCAAGCCAGCCAGCGTGGCGTGGTCCCTGGCCGGAGTCTGAGTGCCGAGTGCCGAGGCCAGGCTGGGCAGGCTCTTATAACACCCTGTCCGCCCCCACCCCCACCTCTTCAGCTCCCACACCACCCGCCTTCTACTCGGGCCACCGCCCCCGCCCCCAACACACACACACACACACACACACACACACACACACACGCACACACACACACCTGTCCGGACTGGTTTACTCCGGGCAAATATTGATTCAAGGGAGGCGGAGCTGCTTCCCCCCTATATCTCCACCAGTCTGGGACCCCACCATCCTAGGTCCCCTCACTCCCAACTTAGACTGATCCCTCAGGACTCCCGGGAACTGGGGTTGGGAGCTACATACACGCCTTCATTTGGGGGAGGGGTCTGAGAGGGAGGAAGGCTCGGGGACCTGGCGGTCACTGGAACAACACCAGATGTCATTTTTCCACCCACCTGCCATGCTGAGGGAGGGGGAGAGGAGGAGGGATGGCCGAGAGAAGTTGAAGGGGAGGGGAGGGGAAGGAGGAGCAACCCTAGCGAAAGAGTTGATGCTGGAGTTCTGCAATGCTAGGATTGAACCGGGGTGGCAGTGTGTGTGTGTGTGTGCGCCTGTGTGTTAGGAGGCGGGCTTTGGGACGCCAAATTCTGGGACGGGGTGTGGGCCATTTAGCTAAATCTGGTCCTTCAGCATTGCACCCAATCTAGCAGTGGGATCTGTGGAAAAGCGCCTTAATACATGCTTCTTCCCTAAGCCCCTGCCAGTGCCTCGGTTTCCCCAGGTTGGGAAGACGTGAGAGTCGGCTGCAGGCGGCTGGAGGGACCGGCGTAGCACTGGGTGGAGGTGGCGGGCGAGACAAGCAAAGGAAGTTGTCTCCAACCTTGTTCAGCCACGCTCTGTCACTCGGACAGCCTAATTTATAAAAGGCTGGACGCTCAGGGCTGACACGAGCCCGCCGCAACCCCTCCCCCCTCCCCACACCACCATCACCGAAGACTCCCTCCCCGCGTGGGACAGCCAGGCAACCAGGCTTCTTCATTCAAGGCTGCGAGAGGCCAGGGCACTCACAGCCCAGGCCGAAGCCCGACGCCTGGCATCAATGCAGCGCCATCTACCTGTAGCACTTGGAGGACCAGTGGTCAGAAGAAGGAGTAGCCAACCAGAGTGGGAGACATCCGACCCCCAGCGCATGCACTCCAGGCTGCTCTCAGACTTCAGTTTTGTTGTCCACCGCCTGCTACTCACCCCCAACACTCCTCTCTCAAAACTCTTAAAACTGCACATTACACTTTGGAGGGGGAAGCAGGGGAAGCCAACAGCCCCTTCCCACTGACTCTCCTCAGCTCCATCTCCCAGGAGCCCGGGCACCGGAAGGGGCAAGAGTCAAGACAGAAGGTGGCTGATGAGAGGTGCCATTTTACTGAAAAAGCTAGGGTGGAAGCCCGGGGAAGGGGAGTGGCTCTGGAAATCTTTTCTCAGGAAAGCACACGATCCCCGGCTGCAGGTCCAGCACCTAGAAAGATGTGAAGACGACAGGCCTTTGTTTGTCCCTGGCCCTGGGGAAGCCTAGAGTACCAGCTCCACGCCACTGAAGATGGATGTCTTCGTGAAAGTGTTGATCTGAGGCAGAGGCAGTTGAACAGTGCCCAAGTTTAGGTACTGCCCAGAGGATCCCTGGGGTATTGTGTCTGGGGTCGGCCCACTGGAAGAAATAAAGCACATGGCCAGGTGAGTGTGGGGCTCTAGTTCCCCTATTCCAGCCAACTATGCCAACACCGGTCCTCTCACCTGGGTAAGATCTTCACGGGGGGCTGTGGTGGAGGAGGGAGGGCGATGACACGGGGCTTCATGGTCAGCACCACCTCCCCACGGCTGGCCTCGATCATGATGTTCTGGATTATGTTTTCCAGCACTGACTGGCGAAGACTCAGGAAGCTGGGCAGCCTAAGAGTAACCTGGGCTCAGATCACTGCTGCCAGGAAATGGGGAATGGGGTACTGGACAGAAGAGGGGCTGGTACAGTTCAGCTAAGGACAGAAAGAGTCAGCAGGGCTGGCCAGGGGACAGACAGTTGAAGAAGGTGGAAAGGGCCTTCCTCCCTCTGGATTGTAAGAAGACTTTCTAAATTTCTAAGACATTTTAAGAAAGGTAGTGTAGTGTAATGGATAGGAACCCAGTTGCACAGCACATTGATAGGAAATGTTTAGACACTGGAAGTTCCTCCACTGTTGAAATTAAAGGCTGGACCCCTTTCCCACCCTACACCTCCCCTTGAAAACAAAATTAAAAATAATAACAAAAAAATAAAATCCACTTTAAAAAGGAGTCTCTTCTATGTTAAGGTTGCAGGTGCTAGATAGACCTTGACTTGTCCCCATGGTTCCTGGACAGGACATGCCCCCTCCCCACTTTTGGAACTAGAATGTACCCATTCCCTACTACCCACTTCCCCATCCACTCTCAGGCTCACCGGGAGATAGTCTCTTTTTCCCACCGGGCATTCTCTTCCTGCAGTATGCTATTCAGTCCTCCTGACAGCAACTGATCCAGAGACCTCTTCTGTATGCTGCTTGGAGAAAGACTTTCATCCAGGGACCCAAACAGCTTTCCCTTGTCCCAGGATTCTTCTTCATCTTCTCCCATCTCATCCTCCTTGTCTTCATCTTGATTTGCTTCCTCCTCTTCTCCCTCACACGAGGTGGAGATATCAGACATGTGGCCTAAGCTACTTTTCTGGTTTAGCATCCGAGCTGATTCCTCACTCCAGAACTGACTGAAGTAAGGAATGGGTTCTACCAGGGTACTTTCCACATCTTCATGGAACTTCCTGTCTTCCAGCAAGCCCCTAATAGGAAGGCCAGAGTTATGGGAAGGACCTGGCTGAGCCTGCCCCTTCTCATCCATTCCCACGTTTCCCACTGGGCCTAGGGCCTATCTGGGGATAGCACTGTGCCTGGCACTTCTGGGAAAAGGAATAAGGCAAAGCCAATAGTCAGCCAGAGGGTCTTATCTACATTGGTCCTAGCCAAGGTCCTGGCCAAGACACCAGCCAATCATTCTTACGAAGGGATCACGTGGACTTAGAGATTTTTCCCTCTCCCAAGCTCCTACAGAAGAAAAGATGGGTTTGGGATCCAAGGGACAAGAGCAAGGTTCCTATGAAACCTTTCTGAGTTCACTTAACAAATAAAGGTAAGAGGGGCAGCTAGGTGGCGAAGTGAGTAGAGCATTGGCCCTGGAGTCAGGAGGGCCTGAGTTCAAATTCGGCCTCAGACACTTAACATACTTACTAGCAGTATGACCTTGGGCAAGTCACTTAACTCCAATTGCCTTGACTTCCCCCACCCCCCAAAAAACAAATAAAAGTAAGAAGAGTAGTTTTGGTGGCTACAGAGCTGACTTAATTAATTGATGGGATCCTTTGGAAGAGGAGCAACTATTTTCATTATTGGGACCCTCAAAGGCATTGGCTTGTTGTCCTGGACACCACTAGGGGAGGGATTAGAGAGTGACAGGGTGAGTTACCTGAGGAAGTCCTCTCTAAAGTTGGTTGGGGGATAGAGGCCACGGGAGGCAGAGCTCAAATGGAGATAGAGAACAGGGAGTGAGCAGATACTCAGCTGGCTTTACGGGCCGGAAAGGCTGAGCTGAATGCTTCTAAGAATTTAGGGTCCAGTACCTGATAACTGTGGTCAGAATATCTGTCACGACCTGCTTTGCCTGCCTAGAAAATGTGCCCTGTTTAGGTTCATCCTCCGCTATCACCGATTCTCCCTCGTTTTTCTTCTCTCTGAGTGGCCTGCAAATACATGTAGTTTAGGTACCTTCCTGAGGAGACAGGGTAAGCCCACAGTTCATGAGTACTCAACAGTCTCACCTTCCCAAGCATGGCAATGTGCTATGGACTGAGTGGGAGACCACTAGGGAGCCCAGAGTTAGGTCCAGCCCATCCCTCTACCTCAACCTCAACCTGAACAAGGAGTCTCTCCCTACATTGGAGAGGAGGCAAATCTGGCCCTTTTTAGCTTGCTACCTCAGTTCCGTTCATCTTGGAGCAGTGCTAGACTGAGTAAAACTCCAGCTGATGCCTAATCACATTCCCCAAAGCAGTTCTTCTGAATTCTTCCTCTCTCCTCAAGCCACCAGCTACACTTCTAACCCTGTTATTCTCAACAGGTGACCTCTCTCCTTTTCTCTTACTCCGCTGAGATAAAGGCTTCCACATCTCAAAACTTAATCTGTTTTCACCCGCCCTTTCCTTCTTGCCTCCTGCCACAATGGGATGGGGGGGAATCTTTGGCAAGGCAGAGAATTCCATCTGTGTTTTTGATCCCATGCCCTTCTACTTCTTCCAGGACTTTGCTCCATCTGTCAACCTTTCCCTGTCTTGAATCTTCAACCTTTCCCTCTCCACTGGCTCCTTCTGTTTCACCTACAAATATAGTAAGGTCTCCTCTAATCTAAAAGATAGAAGCAAAAAAAGGAGACTCCCTTAGCTATGCTACCCACTTCCACCTTAGCCCATCTTCTTCCTTCTCTTCATCCCTAAACTCTTATAAAGAGCAATTCACATTCTCTTTTAACTTCCACACAAGTGCTTTATTCAACTCCTTACAATGTCGCTGGCTTCTGTCCCCATTGCTCTCTCAGAAAGTTACCCCCCAAAAAATAAAAAAGAAAGTTACCCAGAACCATCATCAACTCATTCAATGACATTTTTTTTCAGTCCTTGTCTTTTCTGACCATTCACTGTCTTTAATATCCTCACTCCTTTCTGCTTCCATGACACTGCATACACCTGGTTCTCCTTCATCTCTGACTGCTCCTCTAAATTACTCAGTTTCCTTAATGTTCTCAACCCCCAAGTTTCTGTCTTCAGCCCCCACTCTCTCCTGTCTCTTGGTGGTCTCTTCTGCTCCTATGGTTCTAACTATCACAATTGTAAGATTGACTCCCAAATCTCTAACGCAAACTTCTCTCCTGATTTCTCTATCCAAGTTTCTACCTACCTGTTGCCTTGGTTTTTGGCAAGCATCTAATATTCAAAATATACAAAAAGGGAACTCATCACTCTTCTCTCCAAATCTGTTTTTTTCTCTTGATTTTCTTATTTCAACTAATAGCACCACCATTTCCCCCATACTGAAAACCTTCAATTCCCCCCGCCCCTCAATCCAATACCCAAACGCTGTAGATTCCAGTTCCTAAATATTTCTCTCATAAATCCCCTTCTTCCCCTTCTCAAGCACACTCTAGGCACACTTTACTCCAGGCCTTCATTAACTCTCTCCTGGACTCCAATAGTCTCCTGATTTCTCTATCTCCAACTAGTCTCTTGCCCAACCAATCCATTCTTCACACTCTTGCCAAATTAACCTTTCTTATGCATAGGTCATGAAATCATACTTAAGAAAACCCCAAACTTCAGTGGCTCCCAAATGCCCAATAAGCAAAGTCCAATGTCTTCAGCAAGGCATTTAAGGTCTTCCAGAATGTGACTCCAGCCTTTCTATCCAGTACTATCTTGTTACTCTTCACATACTCAAGCCACAATGAATGAGGAACTACCACCTCCCCCTTCCCACCCCACCCCCCACCCATAGAGGCTTTGCCTTTCCCTAACTCTCTGACTTTGCTCATATAATATTCCCTTTGCTCATGTGATCTTCTCCCTGTCCCCAGGATCTCTCCCTCCACCCACCCACCCCCAAACTCTCACACTTCTCTGTCCATGACAAGCACGCATTTCTGAAGTACTTACAACGTGTAGGGCTCTGTTTCCTTATTGTGATATTGTGGTTTGTAGTTATTCTTGCACAGGTCTTACCACCCCACCCAACCCCTGGCTAAGCAGTAAAGTCCTCATGGCCTCTCCTTGTATCTCCTTCAACACCTTGCATAGGGTCATAGGGTTAGAACTAGAAGGAACCCCAGAGGTCACTTAGTCCAAACTTCTCAGTGTACAGACGAGGAAACTAAGGCTCACGGAAGTTGAATCTTCCATTTTTTCTCAGTATTTCTGAACTTCTCCAGTGTATAGGGAGGGGCCCTGGCTACGTTTTCGCCCTCCTTAAGTGAGTGGGCCAGAGCAGTGATGAGACAACATAAGGACCAGGGAATGTTGGAGGTTGCTCAGACACCAAGTCAATTTTCATCCCACCCATAAAAGCCACTTGAGTCTCTTTGTCCCATACCGCCCCCTGTTCAACTGTTCCCTGAAAGGAGCACATGGACACAGCCGGTTGGTTATGAGGTAGAGACGGAAGAGGGGACCTGAGTATCCCTGGGAACTCACTGGCAGAGGAAGTAGCAGGGGGATTCGGAGAAGAAGTTCCCCATGAAGTCCTCCATGTTATGGGCTCGGGCAGTGAGGCCCAGGTAGAGCAGGCAAGGCTTAGGTGCCTCAGGGTAGAGCCAGATCTTCCCGGTCTTGGGACACCTCAGATTCCAAGTGACTGGTGGGGTATAGGGCAGTTGTTTCTGGATGGGGGGCAAGGTCTGGGGAGAGGGAGATGTGCAAGTGGCAAGAGTTTGGAGTGTGTACCCATTTTCCTTCCCTACCCCTCAGTCAGAGGGCCCTGGCCCCAGAGTTCTGAGCTTTGGGGTCCTGTTCCCAAGAGAGATCTCCCTCCCTGAAGATTAGAGGTGCCAGCTAGCCCTTGGTGCTTCACAACCTTCCGAAGTTCTTTTCCCACCCCCACCCAAAACTCAGTGTGGTGTCTATCTAGAACCTAGGCAAGGGTTCTCTGAGAATATTCCCCAGGGAGCCTGAAGTGGTGACCAGGGAGGGGAGTTATAATTACCTTATACTTCCTGCCACGATCACACGCTGTACAGGATGAAGATTTCGAGAATTCACGTAGTCCCTGTAGAAGGGGAATGGAACCCCTGGCGAAGGGTGATGGGAGAGCCCCGAAATGGTGACTCTCTTCCCCTACCACAGACCCTGAAAGGACTGAACACTCAAATCCTCTCTGCACTCAGACCTTTCGTGGCCCACTCTGCCTTCCCTTTTAGGGAATCTTGTCTTTCTCTCCCAACTCCCAAGCATATCCCACTTCCTCCAGGGCAGGGGGTGGGATGTGAGAGCCAGGGCAAGCCATGCTGGCTTTTACCTTTTAAAGGTGAAATCTGCTTAAAATCCATCTCAAGGGCAGTCCTGAGACCAAAGAGACATCCCTGGGAATAAATACCTAGAAGGGGAGACACTCCCTACAAGGCAGTCACTTCTAGAGTTTCAGTTGCTGGGGAGTCAGTGGGAAGGGAGAGGATGCGGAGGGGGAATCTCTCAGCATGCTTATGGGTCAGAGCTTTTGCCCACCTCTTTATCATCTCTTTAGTGACTTCTCAGCCAGCTGAGTTGTTTGCATCGTGGGCCATCTGAGCCTTACCTCTAAATTCTTTTCTGTGATTGTAAACTCAACCTCTTGACGGTTCTTTTCCTTCTCCCACGCCTGCATCTCTGCTTCATACTGGGCCAGAGCTTTCTGTAGGTAAACCTAAGGTGGGTTGCGGTGAGGGTGGGAGTGAGAAGAGAATGGAGGGTCAGTGAAGCAAACCTCTTAGCCCCGCCTACTTTTCTGGCCTGTCTTCAGGGACTGAAACATCTTCTCCAGGTACAAATTGCCCCTGAAGTCACAGGATATTATCTGCACCAAGTCCAGGTAAAGGCCAGAACTATCAGGCACCACCCTCCAAGCACTGCTGCCTTCTGCCTTTACAGTTCCCCAGGAGTCACTTCCCTGTTCCTCTTCCCATCTGGGGTTTGGATAAGAGCAGCCATCCTGCTCTGGGCTCCTCACCTTGCACACCATGTCAAAACTGTAGAAACAGGCATGCTGTGAGGCCTTCATGGTCACCACACAAGGGATATTCTCCCCGGGAGCCACCACTCCCATCATGGGAGATAGTTTCAGTATCTAGGATGGACAGTAGCAGGGGAGAGCAGGGTGGGGAGGTATCCATGAGGCTTGTTCAGGGAGAAGGGCCAGGGGAGTTTGTACAGGAGGAGGAGTTTGTGGGGTAGGTTAGGACTGAGTGGGACAGATTGGGAGTGGGACTGGTGGAGTGGGCAGGACTGAGACTGGTGAGACTGGTGGGGTTCTTACCACATTATCTATTATACTTGATGACCCCAGGTCCCAGGAGAAGATGATGGACTCTTTCTCCGAGGCATTATTAAGGAATATGAGACGGCTGGATTTGGAGCACACTGGGATGTTGCCCAGGGAAATTCGAGACTGGGATAGGAATGCAACCTGTTGGGTGGAGATTGCTCAGGACTGGAATTGTGGCAGTGAGAAGGAAGAATGGGAGACTGAGTCAACCCAGAGCTAATAATACTTGTAGATGCTAACCTTCATGCTTCTGAAAGGTTATTACACAGAGGAGAGGGACCATCATCATTTAGAGATAAGTACTAAAACTTCAGCAGAAGAGATTAGTCGGAAATCTGGGGAATCTTTCCAACAAGTAAAGAGATTTCCAGTGAAGCAGACAAGAGAGGGGTAGTGGTTTTTATTTGTTTTTTTTTTTCTCTAGATATCACAGACCAACATCCATCTGGGCTTGAAGAGGGGCTAGCCTATCTGAGCCTTGATCCTGGGACCAAAGACCATTAGAGATTCTTAACCTGGGGTCCATGGAAGGACATTATGGGATCTGGGAACTTGGATGGGAAAAAAAAATTACACCTTTATTTTCACTAATCTCTTAGTGAAATTGAGGCATTTTTCTTCAATTATGATTATTTGCAACAAACCACAGGAGTATTGGGTTTTGCCAGATTGCCAAAGTGATCTGTGCTACAAAACAGGTCAATAATTCCTCTTTCCTGGTTAGTTCTCCAATTTTCAACTTATCTCTGAATGGCCCAAGTAGATGGCAGGATTGAAGCCTAGCGAGGAGACCCGTGAAATTTCCTCCTGCTGTGTCAGAGAATACACACTAGGGGGCAGTATAACCTTGTCTTTTCTGGCCCCATTAAATCTGAAGAGCATGCCTCATCCTGCCTCATTTCTTTTCAATCTAAACCTTTTTTTTTTTTTAAAAAATGCCTACTGTGTGCAAGGTCTTGGGCTATATGATTCATGAAAGATGGATATGAAAAAAGTCACACTCCCTGATCTCCGTCAGTCACTGGTTAAGATATGAGATATATCCAAAAGATATGTACACAAATAAACCTACTGAATTATAGGATAATACAATGTAGTGCTGAGACCAAGCCCTTCGCTTTACAGATAATATCATGGAAGGAGGTCCTGAGGAGCTGACTGAGTTACAGTGAGTTACATTGCTGTTGGGGTCAGGAGAGACATGGTGTGTGACCATGGGGGAGACTTAGTTTTCTGATCTGTAAAATGGTGATCATTTTACCTGTAGTGGCCACCTCATAGGGTTTCGAGGCTCAAATGAGATGCATATATTTAAAGTGCCATATAATAAGGCTGTAACAAAAGTATCTTTATAAGGCTTATAGCCTTTAAGCACTGTCAACCATTGCTCTGGGTCACATATAAAGGAATTAGGTAGCAGAATAAGGATTAAAATCCCAGTGCCCTGACTCAAAATCAGTAACCCCAAATGATTATGTTTATGGGAGCTTTTTGAGACAGGTAGGGAGAAATCACTTTTACTTGGGGGAAATCAGAGAAGGCTTCATGGAGGAGGTGAAATTTGGGCTGGATTTTGAAAAAGGATTTTGAAGGAGGCAAATGAAGGGAGGTGGGAAGCTACAGAATGAGATCAAGGAACTGCCATGAATAAGTTGAGTTTGACTGAAGTGTATAGCATGAGAAGGGTTGGACTGTGAAATAAGGTTGAAAAGACAAATTGGGCTAGGTCATGAAGGGGTTTGGACTTTATCCATTAGGCAATGGAGGTACCACTCAAGGTTTTTGGAGAAGGAAGTGACATGGTCCCATCTGTGCATTAGTAAGATTATTTTGGCAAAGTGTGAAGAATGATTGAAGTGGGGGGAGGTAGCTGGGGTGGGGATATAGGCAGAAGGAACAAATGGAAATATATTACAATATAGTCTAAAATAGTGCAAAAAAGAAATGGTGAGGACCTAAACTAGAGTTATGATGATGGAAGTATAAAAGAAGAAAGAGATATGAAAAACAATTAGGAGGCACAATCGACGTGACTTGGCACCTGATTAGGGGTAGGGGGCTAAGAAGAGTCATAGATACTGAGGTTTCAAGTCTGAGTGTCTGTGAGGACAGCGTTCAACAGGTATGGTGAAGTTGGGATGAGGGGAAGATTTTGAAGGGAAGATGATGAATCGGGGTCCATTGAATTCAAGATGTTAATGGGATATCCAGGTGGAGATATTTGAGAAGTTGTTGAAAATGCCAGATTGGAATTCAGGAGAGAGGTTCAAGCTGTCTCCTCTTCTTGTAGAGTTTCCATGGAATCTGTTCTCCTACACCAGCTATCTCATTGACTCTCCTCTTCCTCCTTGTCTTCACTCACAGTTCTGTATTTCTGCCCTACTTTGCCCCCTAATCTTCCTTCCCCACCCATTCCAACTGAAGTTCTTATCTATTTCCCCTCCCCTTACCTGGCCAGGTACAACCAATTTGGTGGCCACTGGAGTTTGGTCATTGGTGGTGACAGCATGGAAGGGTGCTGTATCTCCCATGATGAAACGATCATAGCCCACACCTTCAAACCTGATCACAGCTGAGTTCCAACCCAGGATATGGATGGGGACATCCACCTGTGGAATAGATGGGATGGATGGCGGGGGGGAGGCAACAAGACACCAAATCAGGTTGAGGGTACTCTGTCAGAAGGAAGGGAACTCTAGGGAACTGAGCATCCCCTTCCCCCAGGAAAATAAAATTAGGGTAAAGAACTGGAATTGGAACTGAGACTGGGTCAAAGGTTGGGTTGCTATCAGCTCACAGTGTAGGTCTTGGCCTCTATTGGTGAGAATATCCAGAAGACTTGAGTAGTCTTGCCAGGCTGTATGTCTCCATGGGGATTGAGGCACTGGAAGATGGGGTGCTGGAAATTTTGTTTCTGGACCTTCCATAGAGGATCCAGCTGGATGTCATATAACACAGGTACTGAACCTCCATTATATAGTTCATAAATCTGTGAGAGCATAAGAACATAAGGCTTGTTGAAGTGGGTCAGACTCATAATCCATTCAGCCAGATACTCTGTGTGGCACTGTTCTGGGAGGCTGTGGGTGTTGTGCATAATAGCAAGGTCAAAGGTTAAGGAAAAACCTGAAACCACACCTGTTTTCCCTTAGGATTACTTTGTTAAGTATCTATTGCCCATGATTATATGTAAAGCCTTTTTTTAAAAAGCTAATTACATTTTCAGCCTTTACTTACTAGCTGATGAGTTTTATAAATTTATACATTTTTATAAGTTACCACTGTATAAAGTAGTCATTTCTTTCTCTAGTTCTTTTCAGGCTTCAAGGGGTGGCCTTGAAGAGTTTCATAAAGTGGCAATTGTCTATATACCCTATCCAAACCTTTCATAACTGAACAGACTTTAATTTCAACTGCCCAAATGGAAGAATCCTAAACTCGTTAGTCCGTCCTTGTAAAGTCAATCCTTTCAGGACAGAACATTTCTAATAAGGCAGAGGGGATGGGGGAAAAGTCTGAGTCCAGAGTATGAGATTGAAGGGAAAGAGAAAAAGTCTTTAAAAAGTCTTAAAAAGTCAAACTTCCTCATTATATGGATGAAGAAACCGGGAGACCCAAAGTGTAGACTTGCCCAAGATCACAAAGAGACTTAGAGGTGCAATAAAAACAAATAGAGCAAGGACTAACAATAATAACAGATATAGCTTATATAGCCCCTACTATGCGCTAGGCATTGAGCTAAGCGCTTTACAAATATCTCATTTAATCTTCACAGCCTCCCTGTGAAGTAGGTGCTATGAGCTAGGCATTGAGCTAAGTGCTTTACAAATATCTCATTTAATCTTCACAGCCTCCCTGCGAAGTAGGTGCTATTATCATTCCCATTTTACAGAGGAAGAAACTGAGGCAGACGGTGGTTAAGTGACTTGTCCTAGTCTGAAGCTGGATCTGAACTCAGGTGTTTCTAACTCCAGGCTGAGCACAGTGCCCCTGAGCTGCCTAGACCAGAACCGGTATCTTTTGACTTCCAGTTCAGTGCTGTATTTTCTACTCTTGTACAGTGTTACTTATACTGGGATGAACTCCTCAGGGTCACAGAGAAGGCAGCTGGTCTGGGAGAGTCCCTTGTCTCTTGGGAAAGGATATCTCCACTGCTTGTCACTGCTCTAAATCACGGAGGGACTCCCTCGTTTGGGGTCCTGGTTCCCCAGGTCAAACAGCAAGCATCTCAGCTAAGGACCGGAGTTGTGAATGAGCAGAAATTCAATGTGGGCTTCGAGGCTCTCAGGATGGAGTACACGTTCCTAAAGACCACCGGTCTGTCCTGCCTGCCTCCTTGGCGGTGTGACTGCTTCCCCGGCCCATAGAGACAGGGGTTCCTCTCCACCTTCGTCCTCTAGGTGGCGCTAAAACCACAGCTGCCGAATATTACCTGTGATTATCAGCGCTGTCCCTAGGACAGTTTGTTCAGCAGAACTGTTGTTCTTTGTTACACGGGGAGGGTTCTTTGGGGCGGGGGACACTGGGAAAAGGCTATGGTGCAAAAAGCCTCTGAAGACATCAGTAAAACTTAAACAAAACAAAAAAGACAAAAAAAAAAAAGGGATGTGAGTTTCTCCACAGCAAAAAAAATAAAAAAAAAAGTCACAGCCTCTCCAGATTTTATTCCAGCATCTCACTCAGAAATCTTTCTGATTTTATGTTTTCTCTAGGTTTCTTATTCTCTCTAAATTCAAAAGATTCACTCCAGATCTGTGTGTGAAGAGAAGCAGAGTAAAGGTCTTAAGGCTGGACGCTGGGAGGAGTTCTCTGCTCAGAAGGGCAATCTCCCCATTCTACAGATAAGGAAGCTGAGCCTTAAAGAGGCCAACTGACCTGTCCGAAGTCATTCAGCTGGGAAATAGAGTTGCTGGATTCAAACCCAGGTTGTCTGATTCCAAATCCCGTGTTCTTTATACCATGCCATGTAATAGGTATTGACACTTCTGCCATCTCTAGCCACTCCCCTATATGCCCTGCTCCCAATTTACTATCCTGAAGATAACCAGAATTCCTGGGCCCTCATTGGTTAGTCCTCTGTTTTAAGCTAATTTTAGACTAATTAATGATTGTGCTCATGCCTACTGCCATCCAGGCACTGAGGCTTAATTTAAGACCTCAATTTAAGATGATAATAATGAAGGCAAAGAAGATGATGATGACTGACCTGTCGTGAGGGAAGGGCAGTGCCAATGGTGACTGGGGTGAACCGATGACTGGTGGATGTGAAGTGGACATACTTTTCTCCTACCTGTACGGTCACTCCTATGAAGTTTAGCTACAGAGAGAGGAGAAGAGGGAGAGAGAGAGAGAGAGAGAGAGAGAGAGAGAGACAGAGAGAGAGAGAGAAACAGACAGACAGAGACAGAGACAGAGACAGAGATAGAGAGAGAGGGGAGGGAGAAAGAAACATTTAGGTGGACTAGAATCCCTCCCTCAGTCCAAGGTTAAAAATGTGGTTCTCTAAAAAGAGGCCTGGACTAATGTCAAGGCTGTTCCTGCTCTCTCCCAGGGCAACCTCTCAGTTCTCCCTTGAGGGTACTTTCCCCACCTTGTCCAGGTTCCTTTGATGGTTAAATGCTTTACCAGAATCTCTCGGCCATGGGACACTTTGAGCAGCACAGGCAGGTGGTCTGTACCAACGAAGATGTGACTGTGGAAGGGGAGAGACACACAGGACCAGGAGTCAATTTCCCATCACCAAAGGGAAGTAGGAGAATAAACAGACTTAGTCAGGAGCTGAGCCCTGGAGAGATTTAGTGATACTAACTCAGGACTAAGCTAGGGCCTCCTCACAAGGTCTTGGGGAGACCAAATGAAAGCCTGAATATGCAAATTGAATGATGGGCTCCTTACAGAGAAATGATGGACACAGGGGGCAGATTGAGACCTAAACACACACACACACACACACACACACACACACAGAGATTCAAACACGTACACTTGTTACATGACCAATGTAGAATTTTTTTTTCTTGACTATGCATATTTGTTACAAAGGTTTTGTCTTTCTTTTTCAATTGGGGGGAATAGAATTTTTTTTAGTTAATAAAAACACTAATTTAATTTACAAAAACATTGAATGGTGGCCACATAGGGTGATCTTGGTTCAAAACTAGACATTTACTAGACCTCAGTAAAAGAGTCTTTCTTCAGGGTCTTGCAGCTAGGTGGCAGGGGCATCTAGGTAGCAAACTGGATAGAGTGGCATGCCTGGAGGCAGGAAGACTCATCTTCATGAGTTCACTGGCCTCAGATACTTACTAAATGTGAGACCCGTGGCAAGTCACTTAACTAACTATTTGCCTCAGTTTCCTCTTCTGTAAAATAAGCTGGAGAAGGAAATGGCAAACCACTTCAGTATCTTTGTCAAGAAAATCCCAAATGGGGTCATGAAGAGTCAGACACAACTGAAAACAACTGAATATACACTTGCTTCAGGGGGACTGTTTTCCCTCTGGACTGGCATCACCTGTGTGTGAGCTCCACTGTCTGCTCCTGCCCAGGACACAGACTTCCTGACTTGGGGGTGATGGAGAAGATCTGGTTGTCCTGAACACGCATTTGATGCAATTCAGCAAAGTCAAACTCTGTCCTTTCTGCCCAGAACTCCAGATCAATTTGCTGGTCACTAGGGAAAAGGAAAGCCCTACATAGAGGTGATGGAAAGAAAGAGTCAAGTTGTGTAACAGGGACAATCTCCCAATCCACAGGAGACCTTGGCTAGAATTCTAGATGGTATGTGAAAAAAAGCTTCCCCCCTACCCTTTCCTATTATACATATACTACTATTCTCCTCCCTCTCCCTCTCCCTCTCCCTCTCCCATCCCAGACAAGTCATCTTATAAGATGTTGTAAATATAGGTTTTATAGTTGCTAATTTTATGATCCTTCACAAAGTCCTACTCTTATGCCTCATCTTGGTCTAAGCATGTTCCCTCGCCACTCAAAGGCTATACAAGCATGGGGCAGCTAGGTGGCACAGTGAATAAAGCACCGGCCCTGGAGTCAGGAGGCCCTGAGTTCAAATCCGGCCTCAGACACTTGACACACTTACTAGCTGTGTGACCTTGGGCAAGTCACTTAACCCCAATTGCCCTGCTTTCCCCCCTCCAAAAAAAAAGGAAAGCTTTATTGGAGACCCAATGAAGCCAGACCAATCTAAGAACACCTATTAAGGATGAAACTGTGAAAAGAACAAGCAGATACAAAATGGAAAAGGTAAAATCAAATTCCTTGAACATTTACCATGTGCCTGCTAAGCTTGGGGTACCGTGACATGTGCTGAAAATACAAAGTTGAAATAAAATAATAATAATAAGGTCACTGTCCTCAGGGTTATTACATTCTACTTGGAGATTATATATGGAGACAGATATGGAAAATCTTAATAAGATTAATTTAATTTGCATGGAGAGTATCCTTAGGGAAGAAATGAGATTGGGAACAGGCAAGGATTTTGTAACCAATGGACCACATCTTTGTAATCATCCAATTGGCTGAAAAGTGCACAAGAGTGGACAGAGCAATGAGGTCATGGACATCTTGGTAACAGGAAAACAAGCTCCGGGAAGAAGGCTGACAGATGGGCTGGTGGAAGGGACAAAGAGGTAATGACTACATGCCAACTCTCTTTTTCCTTCTCCTTTTCTGTCTCAACTTTGCTGTTACTGAAACTATCTCCGAGGCCTCCAGGCCACATGTGGCCCTCTAGGGTCTCAAGTGTGGCCCTCTGACTGAATCCAAACTTCACAGAACCAATCCCTTTGCCTCAAGGCTGAAGGTTCCCCACGCCTGTACTAGGCACTTACTCTGACTTGGGAGTGGGAAGCTGTTAGTGGGCAGCAATCTGCAGGTGTTGTGGCAGAGACAAAGGGAAGCCAAAATGCTAGGTAAATTGTCACTGAAAACTGGCCCATATGCCATCCTTGGCCTATATGCCGTAGGAGGCTAACCCCTGTTGTTTCCATCTAGGACTCCATCTAGGATGCCTGGCTCCCAATCCTAGTATTCCTGAGGATCAGAGCTAAAGAGGAAATCTTACTGTTCTAGGGATGAAAAGGGATCAAGATGCTGGAGCTCTATTAAGCAGAATCCATGACCGGATAAACCCATGTAACATGCCTAACTACACTTGCATTTCTGAAACTCCTCACACCTTCGAAAAACATAGACTATTGGAGCTGAATGGGACCTCTACAAATAGATCATCCAGGCTGTTACATACCAACTAAGGGCCTGTATCAGTGGCAAATTTCTACCAATGTTACTGCCAAACGTCTTTCCTTCTATTTTTTTTGTCTTTCCTTCTTAAAAGCTATAAAAAGGAGAGGGGGAGGGAACTCCCTGCTCCTTTTCTGCACATCCTGCTGCCATCAGCTTGACCTCCTTTCTTCTATGGGCTCCCAATATCTGTTCTGAGCCCTGGAGAACTGATGCATGGGGCTTCAGAGAGCAGGACAGGTAATGGCAGAGAATTTAGAAATTTTACTAATCCAGACTATAATGTATATTGGTGTCTTAAGCAGCAGACAGGGCTATGTATGAAAGACTCATTAAGATTACAGAGAAAGACAAAGAAGACGTGTTCTACAGGCAGAAACACTGGCTGATGATGAACCTGAGGAAATGTCTTGTTGAGGATTTCCTAAAAAGCTTCACCACAAGAGCACTTAAGTTACTGGACTTCTAAACTGGCCCCTCTGTTTTTCTCATTGTTCTGGTTTCACCACTCTTCCAGATTCCAATGTAGGTCTTCACTCTGCTTCAGTTTCCCTAACCCTGGTCTCCCAGCTCCCTCCCCCAAAGCTGGCCATACCAGTTCAAGGGTACCACGCCACTGTTCTTCAGCAACAGGAACACCACTGAGGGCTCAGATCCAATGGGTGAGGCCCCAAAATTGAAATCAAGCAACAAAGGGGTGAAGAAGGAGGGAATCCTGCTCGTGCTGTATTGGAGAGAGAAACCAAGAAGTCATGAAAAGAGAACCAGGGAAGCTCAGAGGAATCATTCACCTGAGACCCACATAGCTAGCTCATCTGTGGGGAGAGGCCCAGAAACCAAGTTAGACCCTGGGCTCCCTTCTATTCTGCTGGGGTTGGTGAGGGGAGATTCCTGAGCATTCTCAGTCCCAGGACTAGAAGGCTGAGGCATATTACAATAGAACAAGAAGAGGCATGCAAGCAATTACCAAGGACCAGCAAGCATATTCATGGGAGTGGGAGGCAGAGGAAAGCTCTCTGGAAATCCCACGTTAATCCTTATTCCACTCCCATCTCATCTTCTACTTCCTCCCCAGGGAGAGCCTGCCCCTCCACTTTCACTCAGGTGGTCTTTCCCCTACCTGTGTCGGGTAGGCACCCTATAGGTGAGCTCCCAGGAGGTGGGGTCCCGCTCCAGGTAGCTGTTGAGAGTTTCTAAGGAGAGGAGCCGCCAAAGATGTTGGCGAGTGATTCCCCCGGCGCTGCCTGTTGCACAGGCATCCAAAATTGAGAGGGTTGGGTATACACCCATCATGGTTACCTTGCACACCACCTCCTTAGCTCCACATTCACTTTCTGAGGAAGAAGAGAGGGAGTTGAGGGGATGTACCCAAGGGCAGAAGGGTCTCTCTGCCTGAAAAAAGCATCGCATTTGATGTCGGGAGACCAGGACCTAATCCTAGCTCTAAGCCGAGCTACCCCTATGATCGTGGACATTTCCCTGCCTGGATCTTAGTTGCTTTATCTATAAAACGAAGGGATTGTTATTAGTTGATCTCTGAAATCCCTCCCAGTTCTGGAATTCTGTTCTATATTCTTTTCTCTTCCTAGGAAATCCTTCAAGATCCAATCAGCCTTCGTACTCACACCTCATCAGTACCCTCTGCCCCTCTGATCTGTGGAGAAATGGACTCCTCAACCTTCATTCAAGGAGGGGACACAGGACAAACATGCCGCTTCCTGCTCACCTTTACTCGTTTTGGACTTCTTAAACTTCACCACCAATCACTCCCACGCATACCCTTATCAGCTTTCTTTTCTGTGTGTCTTCCCCAATTAGATTGTAAGCAGCTTGAGGACAGTTGTCTTTTCTTTCTGTATTTGTATCCCCAGTGCTTAGTAGAGTGCTAGGCACATAGTAGGCACTTAATCTATGTTTCTTGACTATTGATTGACTAGTAATCTGTATGGTCCACATTCTCCAGGTATTCTACCCGTAAATGTGAAAGCTAGTACTTGGGATAATACCAAGAATGGCTTACATTTGTATGGTATTTTTTTTTAACCTTACAAAGCACCATAAGCTATCATGGTCTTGCTTGGTTTTCCAAACAATCCTATGAGATAAAGTAGTTATGGTTAACTCCATTTTACAAATAAGTAAACCAAGGACGAGAAAAGCAGAGTGTCTTGCCTAATGTCAAACAGCAAGTTAGTGGCAGAAGCAATCTCTTGCCTCTGACTTTATAACATCCTGTGATCACTAGGCTACACACACATACCCACAACCTTTTACTTGTACCTCCTCCCACACCTTGCCAATCTGAGTCCTGATCAAAGCAATGTAAGTGCTTGTCTCTCTTGCTTTCTTCTTCTCTCCCTCTTCCTCCACCCATCTCTCGTCTGTCTTCATGCCACTCAATATCTAATACCTTTATGGGTGAGGATGGAGCAGCTGATGGTCCAAGTGTACTTCAGGCGACGAGTAGGGCAGGCAGTAAGGCAGATGGTTTCCTGTGACCGGGCAGACAATATTCCCTCCATTTTGTCCATTTTCAGAACTGCTCAGGATGGGAAACAGAGATGAGCTAGGCAGCCCACTGGCCAGGGTGCCTTTCCTCTTTCCCATCCCATATCCAACACTATCCATACCTCTTTCTTCTACCTTACTCCCCACCTCCACACACTTAGGGCCCACTAGAGAACTGGAGAATAATAGATCTAGGATTTCATCCATACGGATACTTCCTACAAGAGAGCAGTTTGCAAATCATCCACATTTTCTCATCTTGTTCAATTCACATACTTATCCTCCTATAAATCCTGCATAGAGAACCCACCCACTGTGCTGAAGGGAGGGGGAGGAGAATTCTTCTAGGCATCTTAACATTACACGGGCATAGAAGATGGTCTATTTCTCACTCTGCATGACTGAGCCACTTTTCCAGTATTAAATCTCTTTGATATCTCTCATACTGCTGCTTGCACACAATTTATCACCAGTGAAATACTGGTCTATTTGCTTCCCCAAAAGGTCTTTGCATTGCCCTTTGAGAGACTCCCGATCTTTCATTCTTTGGAGATAATGGTATTTCATGATTCACAGTGATAAAGGAATCAACAGAAGAATACCGGTCCTGAAAGGTGGAAAAGCTTGAGGTCATTAAAAGTGCTGAGTCATTTCCCAAATGTAATTCGGACTACTCTCTTCCTCTTACTCAATTCTGGGCTGAGTTTATTTGCTCTTCATCTGCAGGGTCCGTCCAACACCGATGGACCAATTCTATGGAATGTCCACAGAACTGCATATCCAAGTTTGGACAGTAAGGATTCATCCACTTGTTTTTTCTTGTATGGATATTTATGATGAACTCTTCTGAGTGATATGATCTCATTTAAAAGACTGGGCAAGGTACCAGGGCTTGATGTAATCAATACAATGTCATCAGCAAAGAGGACCTTCCAACCTTCCTTTTCCCTTTACACTAGACTCCTCCATGACTGTGGTAAACACCTTTGGCTAGATACATTTTCCTGTTTTATGCCTTAAATTTAAATGTATAATCAGAAGGACAGGAAAAAAAAACTGTTCTTTGAGGAGACACCTTGATGAAGGAGAGCCTTTAAGGTGAATTTTTACTCTATCAAATTATGTGATTCTTGTAGAAAATAAAAATAGGCACAATAGAATCTTTCATTTTGTGCAATTTTTTTAGTCAATTGGCAAATTCTCTCAAATGAAATTCTGAAAGCACAAAAAATTTCTAATGAAGAGGGAGAAAAGTTGTATAAAGAGACTGGAGTACACAGGGAACTCTTCAAGAAACTAAGATTTTTTTTAAAGATATGTACAAATGTGGAAGCAAAGTCAGGATAAATTTTTCAAAAACCATGGCTCTGAATGAGTTGCAGCTGTTCAAAGATAAAGACATCAAAAAAGGTGTGTGTGTGTGTGTGTGTGTGTGTGTGTGTGTGTGTGGTGCAGTTTAAAAGCTATGTAACAGGTGGGGACTGACTTGTAGAGAGGGTCATTCCCCGAAACATCTGCAAATATCTACCAACTTGGTTTCAGTGCAAGTAACTGTGTGGAGTTAGGGGGTGGGAAGTGGGGAGTTTCTGGCCATGATAACTCAGGTGCTGGTATTATGTGATGATGAAGTCTTCAATTGGTCAAGTCAGAAGACCTGATGACTCAGGAGAGCCAGAACTGGGTGTCCCTACTTCCCTCTGTGGCTATGAGGCAAGACTATTTCAAGTTGCCTCTATGAGCCAGGTCAGGGTAAGAGTGGTTACTCTTATTTCTCACCCAGCCATAGTAGCTATGATCACATGGCCCACCCATATGTGGATGTAAGGAAAAACCTCTAATTACACATCACTGTCTCAAAGCCTATAGATTGCCTCAGGAAGTGCTAGGTTCTTCCTCATTGAGGTACTTCAAGCACAGCCTAGATGACTATTTATTGCGTGTATTGTTCATGTATAACATAGAATGGAGACCCTCTCAAATTCCTTCCATTTCCCAGATTCTTCATGCCCTCAATATGTTTATAGATTATTTTAAATCAAATCTGGCACTGGGCATACAAAGGTAAGCAAAATACAATCCTTAGTCTCAGGGAGCTTACTAATCAAAATGTGATGGAAATGAAAAAGTGGGCATACAGAGGGTAATGCTTGATATCTTCTTGGTCACCTTTATTTGGAAAGTAATACTGTCCATATCTTTCCTAGTTATTCCATAGTTTTTCCTCTTTCATGTACGTTTGAGAGCAACCCCTCATTGCTCTCAACATTATGTTGCTTCCACCACAGGAATTTTCTATGTACTTGGAGTGGTCTAGTTCCTTTCCTTGTCTTTTTTTGTTTTGTTTTAATGCAGTTTTTACTTCTTTGTGTCTCACCTTCAGAATTAGTGGTGTTAAGAGTTCAAATGTGATGGCTTCACTGGCACTGGTGGAGAAAACAGTTCAGCATAGAAATGTTGACTAATATTTTCCGTTTTTTCTTTTGTTGTCCTTCCAGTTTCGTTCTTAAATGCTCTGACGTAACTGGCTCTCAAGCCAAAGCTTCTGTAACTCGATTTTTCCTTGTAACATTTCTGGGTATTTATGATACAATATTACTCATAATTTTCCACTATTCTCCAAAACACTTTATAAACAAGTTTATATTCAAAACTAATATTGTGCTTGACTACCGTGTTTCTCCTTTTGGCAAGGAAATTAAGTGTTTGCTGACTAAGGTGGTTTAGAGGCTCTTTTGGTTTCATTGTGGTTTTTTATATCAACTAAACTTTAGGAGATGGTGATAATCTGTGCCAATGACTGAGCTTCTCCCCATTGCCCATTTTAGGGTCAACAGTTTATTTAAATAGGTCAGGTTATGGTTTCTTCAATTTTGTGCCATATCATCTCATTTTTACTCCTCCTCCCCAATTTGATATTGATTTTGATCTCTGCTCTAACAAGTGGATGGTCTGACTTGGAAATGATTCCCACATTGATAACCAATTGTTTCTGTCTATTAAAATATAATCAATTTCAATTTTTGGTAACGTTACTTGGTGCTTGACATGTCTGGTGCCCTTTGATCCTCTTTTCGTGAAGAAATCATCCATGATCTCAGGCTTCTGCATAGTCTAAAAGCTTTTGGCCTCTTTCCTTTTTTTAAGTCTGAGCCATATGTCCAACATATTTTCTCAGTCCTTTCCAAGGCCCAATCTTGCATTAAAGTTGTTGAGTCTTAACGTATGTATTGATTTCTATTAGAGGGTCTTACCAGGTTTTGATTTTCCTACCTTCTCATTCTTTGCAATGGACATTGATAGACAAGCTGTGACTATTTTTGTGGTGGCTTTTTTTTTTCCTTTTGCTCATTTTGGGCACAGCAAGGTGAGATAGCCAAATGTTCTATTAAATTACATGTCTTATTCCCTTTGGAAGCACAATAAAATCAACTGCATTTATTCCTTATTTGCTTCTTTAAGGAAAACAATAACATCCTTCCATTTAGTTGCAAACCTCCTATCTTCTGGCTTTGTTTAGTCATAGGTGAGAATGTTAAAATGAATATGATTCAATCCCTTCAGCAATATATTCATTAGAGTTCAATATATTCCAGCAATATATTCATTAGCAATATAGTCATTAGAAAAGGATTTCAAATTTAGAGTGCCAATAGATTAACGTTTATAGATGGTGGAAAAATGGTGATTCTTTCTCCTTTTCATTCCTAAGACTGAAGCAGTAGAAGGGGGAAATTCAGGGACTGTGGGCTATTTTGTATCTTTTTTGTTTGCCATGGCCAAAGAATTCGTCACCTAGTGACTAGTCTACTGGTGATGAGTCTCTCTATGCTAAAATGGCTGGTTCTTAGGAAGTAGGTGCAGTCTATCATTGAGAGTCTGCTTGAAACCGTTCCAGCACATTAGAACCAGGAAGAGCTTGACTTCTGTCGGTATAGGCTTTGGAATCCCTGGGGTACCTCTACACCATGACAAGACATCAGACTAGACTTTGTGGAGGACCAGACAACCAGAGGATAAGAGCTCAAAATAAACTATCTATCTCCTTTTCTCTAAAATGGTGAGAACATCCCCTCATCATTAACCCCTGTGGAAGAGGCGATGGGCTCCACTAAACCTTAGGTTAGTGGTCTGTGCTCTGTAGGCAAGCACTGCTGCTTCCCAACTCAGCCTCCATGTGTTGTGCCCCAGCCCAATGGGGTTCCCTGTTGAAGGGGGTGTTGTTGTCCTCAGGTCTCCATACCAATTGGGTCACTTTCCACCTCCTCAGGATCACAAGGCCCTCTCATTGACTGCTCCACAAACAGGCGGTAACGAAGGGTGCAGTTCCCATCATTCAGCAGGACCAGGTCTTTCCTCTGCTCACTGTCCACGAGCACATTCCCAAAGTCCAGCTCTTTTTCTTTTGCCTAGGGCCCAAACCCAACCCATGCAGTCCTTTAGTGAGCTCTGGAGAAGTTTCCACAGGAAAGAAGGGCCATCCCAAACACAGAGGTAGACAGTTCTCTCCCACCCTCATCATCACCCTAAAGGAGGAGGCCTTTCCAAAAACTAGAGCATGGCAGCCATGCAGCTACAGGGTCATCTTGGACTAGCTACCTCAGAAAGCAAGTCTGGGGGGAGAGGGGTATCATACCAGGCACTGATGATTTGTGATTAACTAGCCCTCACAATTAAAATCTCACCTTGAGGGCAAGGTTCATAAATAACAGCTCACACTTATCTAGTGTTTTAAGGTTTACAAAGCATTAAATGTACCATTACAGATAGAAGACAGGTATCTGGCACAGTGGATAGAGTACTGGGCCTGGAGTCAGGAAGACCTGAGTTCAAAACAAGCTTCAGGCACTTACTAGCTGTGTGACCCTGGGCAAGTCACTTAACCTCTATTTGACTCAGTTTCCTCATCTATAAAATAGGGATAATAATAGCACCTAACTCCCAGGGTTGTTGTGAGGATCAAATGAGATAATATTTGTAAGTGCTTTGCAAGCTTTAAAGTGTTATTTAAATGCTATTATTAGTGTATCACCATCAGCATCATTTTATAGATGAGAAAGCTTAGGCTTGCTAAGGTGAAGTGATTTGCCCAGGGCCACATGGCTTAGGAAGTATTCTAGTCAGGGGCAGCTAGGTGGCACAGTGATTAGAGCACCAGCCCTGGAGTCAGGAGGACCTGAGTTCAAATCCAGCCTCAGATACTTGATATGCTTACTAGCTGTGTGACTTTGGGCAAGTCACTTAATCCCAATTGCCCTGCCTTCCCCCCTCCAAAAAGATTTTTTTAAAAAGGAATTATTCTAGTGAGGATTTAAACCAAAAGACTCCATGTCTTGGGCTCTTCCCTCTTCACCAAGGTGCCACCTGCTTATTATGTTTTTTTTTTCAGATCAGTACCTTTATTCTATGACATTTATTGGGCCCTAGCCTGGGGACCAGTTAACCTGAAGGAAAATGCTTCCCTCCTCACATTCCTTCTCCACAGGACCTCAGCACTGATTGAGAGAGGCAAGAGTGGGGAGGTGTAGCCAAGATGGTAGAGCAAGTCAGGAATTTACCTGAGTTCTTGAAACAACTTAAAATAACACCTCAAAATGAATTCTGGAGTAGAAGAACCAACAAAAGGATAGGGTGAAACATTTTCCAGCCCAAGACAACTTAGAACGTTTACAAGAAGGGAGTTTAGACCAGTACGGGCAGCCTAGGCAAGCCAGTAGCAGGCTGTGCCCCAGCAAGGCAGCAGTGAGGCCCTGCATATGCCTGCAGGTCACAGATCTGGGTCACAGTCCCAGGATGAGGAGGAGTACTAGTACATTAAAGCAAGGGTCACTGGTCCAGGGCAAAAAAGAGTGTTTGTGGTAGCTCATAGACCAGTGCACAGCCCAGGAGAGCAATGACCACACCTCTTCTTAATCATATCACCTTGGAAGAACTGAAAACTTATAGATCTGTCCAAAAAAAAAAAAACTAGCTCACAAAGAAACTTGAAGCTTGGGACAGTGCACCGCTCCCCCCGCCCCCACCTCAGGAGCAAACACAAACTCAGAAGAGGACAACAGTATCAAAATGGCTACATGTGAGGCTCAAAGATAAAATCTCAATTAGTGTCAAGCCCAAAAAGAACTCCTGAAAGAGCTCAAAAAAGGAATTTAAAAATCAGATAAGAGAAGTAGAAGAAAAATTGGGAAAAGAAACAAGAGTGATTCATGAAAAAAAGAGTCAACAGCTTGGTAAAGGAAGCACGAAAAATGGGAAAAGATATAAAAAGGTTGCTGAAGATAACTCCTTAAAAAGTAGAATTGGCCACATGAAAAAGGAGACACAAAACCTCACTGAAGAAAATAATTCCTTAAAAATTAGAATTGGGCTAGTGGAAGCTAATGGCTCCATGAGCTATCAAGAAACAATAAAACAAAATTGAAAGAATGAAAAATAGAAGAAAATATGAAGTATCTCACTGGAAGAACAAGTTACCTGGAAAATAGATCAAGGAGAAATGATTTGAGGATTATTGGACTAGCTGAAAGCCATGGTCAAAAAAGAGCCTAGAATTATGTTTCAAGAAATTATCAAGGAAAACTGCCCTATCCTAGAACCAGAGGGTAAAATAGAAATTGAAAGAATCCACCAATCACATCCTGAAAGAGAAATCAAAATGAAAACTCCCAGGAATATTATAGCCAAATTCCAGAGCTCCCAGGTCAAGGATAAAAATACTGCAAGCAGCCAGAAAGAAACAATTCAAATATCATGGAGCCACAGTCAGAATTGCGCAGGATTTAGAAGCTTCTACATTTAAGGTCTGGAGGGCTTGGAATATGATGTTCTGGAAGGCAAAGAGCTAGGATTGAAACCAAGAATCACCTACCTAGCACAACCAAGTGTATTCCTTCAAGGCCAAAAAAAGGATATTTAATGAAATAAAGGACTTTCAAGCATTCCTGATGAAAAGACCAGAGCTGAACAGAAAATATGATTTTCAAATACAAGACTCAAGAAAAGTATCAAAAGATAAACAGGAAAGAGAAATCATAAGGGACTTAATAAGATTCAGCTGTTTCCATTCCTATATGGGAAGATGATACTTGTAACTCTTAAGGACTTTATTGCTGTTAGGGCAGTTTGAAGGAGTATACATAGACAGAGGGTGAGGATGCGGGTTGACTATGATGGGATGATATTAAAAAAAAAAACAAAATTAAGGAGTGAGAAAGAGGGGTACACGGGGAGAAGGAAATTGAACGGGGTAAATTATCTCACATAAAAGAGGCATGAAAGAGCTATTACAGTGGAGGGAGGATGGGGGGCAACTTCAGAGAGACAAAATAGGAGGTTGTTTGAGGGAAAAATACTCACAGTAATGAAGCCCTTAATGCCCTCCCCAATGACTCTTAGTATGTAGTGAGTTGTTTGGGAAGGAGGAAGGCCAGAAGATGCTCCTGCATCCCACCCCCACAAGACAGCTCGGATCAGGTACTTGGTCTCTAGACTAGGAGTGAAGGTCCATTTGTGAATCTGAAATTACAGAGATGGCCATATGCACATAGTTTCATGGAATCTTCCCTAATTGCCCCCCAGAGATCTTTCCAATCTATGAACTCCAATATACAGCTCTTATTGTCTAAAACACATCATATAAGCTATTTACACATTAGTAGCTACTTTTAAAAATGTAGGTATGTTCTGTCTCCCTTAACTAGACTGTAATCCCCATGAGAGCAGGGAAAATGTTGGTCTTAGACCTCTATGCATCACCACAACTTAGTGCAGTGTAAGGCACATAGTAGATGATTAAGAAATGTTTGTTGGTGTTATATTGACTCTAGGGACTCAGATTCCCCTGGCTGAAGACCCCTGTCAAGCCCTCAATAAGGGAAAAGGGCAGAACAGGGAACTCTGACTGGTCTTACCTCCAGAGAATTCCTCTTCCTTTCTTCCTTGACCCATCCTTAGCAACTGAAATTCTTCCCCTCCACTCTACTCTGACTACTGCTTGAGTTACCATTCAAACCACACACACACACTCCTTATCTCCAACACTTCTATTGTATTCTAAAGTGGAATAAGGTGTAATAGTGGCCTTCCAGACCGAAGCCAGTTTCCCTGATAGTCTCTCAAAAGTGAAGAGACAGGGCAGGACTTACCATGGCCTCATTGGGCAAGATGATCCCTTTGGAAGGCCGGACAGACACCACCTTGCTGTTGTGGTAGGTGTACTTCCATTCAAATGACAGGGGCAGGCGTGTAGTGTTTCGGATGGTAAAGGGGCTGGTGGAGGAGCCTCCCACATAAGTGGGCTTCAAAAAGAGGGTTGTGCCAGACTCCAGCTGAAGATGCAGTGGTTCTTCCCGGCTCATCATCATGATTTCCTAGGGATTCAGGAAAAATGCCATGCGGTCAAAGAGAGCTCCCCATCCCTCTCACTCTGCTACTGGGGCCAGCAGTCCAACAACCCTGAATGAATTGGTTCCTATGGTGGGGAGTTGGGGTGGAGGCAGAGCAAGGTGTCTTTAATGTCTTTCGTCCCTTTCTGCCCCAGGGTTCCTCTGTCATCCCACTTTTTGTTTCTTACTCAGGTCAACAGCTGAGGGTTAATGCCTACAAGCTGTAGGCCTCTTGAAAAGTGTTAGAATATGGCCATTAGGGGAATTTGTTTTACTTGACTACAAATATTTATGATTCTCTCTTCCTCTCCTTCCCTGTATGTGAGAATAAATGCTTGTTAATTGAATAAAATGTTAATTTTAAAAAGTGCTAAAGGGCTATAGTAAAGAACTTGTTGATAATGTGCTAATTTCTACATAGAGAGAACTGCAGAACTCAGCCATCTTTCATGCCTTATTGAGTTCTAGATGACTATTATCTCATCTATTCAAAGGACTCTGGCTACATGGAATGAAGAGAGTCTCCCATGCTGCAGGTTACCTAAGTGTAGGGATGGGTGGGGGAAGACTGTAGACAGAATGTCTGTCTGCTTTGAGACATGGAATGATCTCTGCATGTTGGTTGTGTGGACACTGAGTTACTTACAGGATGCATTTCGGGCAGCCCTAGGTTTGAGTCCTCATTCTATGTCTAACTAATTGGGCGACATCCAATAAGTCACTTCATCACTCTGGGCCTCTTATCTCTTCATGAAATGAAAGAGTTGGATCTAATGATCTCTAAGGGCCTTTCCAGTTCCACTGTGTTGTGCTTTGCTATACTGTGGAAACTGACGACAGGCAGAACAGAGCTATATGTGGATGGAGACACAGACCTGGCCAGGCAACAATCTCCAGCCCTCCGCCCCATTCCTAGCCCCTACCTTGATATACTTGGGGCAAAAGTTGAACTGCAGGGTTAATGAGTGCTGTTTCCAGGGGATGTCCTTGGGGCAAGTGGAAAGGAGAAAGATCTGGCAGGCCCCAGGAAGGATGAAGCCAGAGGTGGGTCGGAATGTGACTTCTGGGCTGCTACTTGGCATCAGGTTGAAGGTGAACATCAAAGATCCAGTGTTGCAGAGTAACAAGGTACGGTAGCTCATGGTGTTGGAAGAAACTGCAGGGAAGAGCTGAGGAGGAGAGAAGGAGGAAGGGGGGTGTGTGGGGGAGGTTCTAAGACCCTGTCACACCACATCAGGGAAGGGGACTTGGGCAGGGATCATCCCTAGACGACTTAAGCACATGACCGGCAGAAGTGGGCACACCCTGGGGAGGGGAAGCTCTGGCCTGGGATTGGTGGGAACCAGACAGACAGAAGTAGAAGCTTATGGGCTGCCCAAATTGCCCAGGGCCTACTTCTTTTGCAAATGTCTGGTCCTCAGTATCTTTGTATGAACCTGCTTCATCACATACATACATCAATTCTTTGAGGATCTGGGATTCTGTCAGTCTAGGTACTCCCTTTAAATATGCAGTTTATAACCTTCTTTAGATAGTATTCATGAGTCATCATAGTGAATAACAGTTAACATTTATCTAATGCCTTAAGGTATATTTTTTACATATGTTATCTCATTTGAGCTTTACAATGACCTTGAGAGACAGGTGCTAATATTATCCCCATTTCACAGATGTGGACGTTAAGGCAGAGAGAGGTTGACTTGTTCAGTGTCACATGGCTATTAAGTACCTTAGAGAGGATTTTAACTCAGGTCTTCCTGACTCCAAATCTAGCACTCCATCATTACCTAGGATCATGTGCTAGCTAACCTTTTGGACTTGTCTGGAGGTAGCTGTGCTGGTTCTCAGAAAGCAGAAATAGTCCATTGCTGGGCCTGTACTCAAATCCCTTCCAACTTTATAGGAGCTGTCAGGGATTGTACTTCATAGCCATAGTCAGGGTCACCTTCATGACACATTGAGGCGGGTCCCTAATACACACGCACTAGACTCTAGGTCATATGGCACATGGGACAAAGAAAAGAAGGGGGGCAGGACTTGGAACCAGAAGCAGAAGGTTGGAGCCCAAGGGAAGTGACTAGAGTATAGCAGAATGTTGTCTCAAATATCTCAGAGATGTGAACCAGGGCTCAAGCTATTTAGAGCCAATGAGAAGAAGGAGCCCAGTACCTGGATCAGTGTTTTCCTGAAATAGATCTGAAATCCCCTGGATCTCCCAGGAAACCCCAGTGGAGTGACAGGGTTCCAGACTGGGAATTTCTTACAAGAATACACCCTCTAGAAGTTAGAGCAGAAGTATTTGAGGTGGCTGACATGCTGAATTTTAGGATGTACCAGAAAGAGGCAGAAAAGGATTTATATGTATATAAATCCATAATTCATGCTAAAATCAGAGACCCAGTACCTACCTTCTGTGGCTTTCCACTCACCTTGGGGACATCTAAGGTATAACGAGGGAAATTGTGCTCCTTGTCCACTTCGTAGGTATGCCCCATGGCCATCAGTCTAAGGCACCAAGATGGAAACACAGTACAGTCTTCCTCTATGTTGTTATAGCTCCTTAGTACCTGCAAGACAAGGGGCAGACTCCAAGACAATCTAGCTACACTTTCCAGGGATTTCTCTGGTCCTCCCAGAGTCCTTCCCCTAGTCCTCACAGATCATACAAGGAGAATTCCCACAGTTAAGACATGGAGAAGGACTTTCCTCTCCATTAAAGTGGCCCCATTGTTATAAAGATTAAGCGAATCAGCAGAGTGGAGTGGTCAAAGAACAGAAACAAATCATTTTCCAAAAAAGAATGGCAAACTATAAATGACCACTTGAAAACATGCTCCAAATCACAAATTGGAGGAAAGGCAAAATTGAAACAAGTCTGGGATTTCACTTCAGACCCCAAAAACTGACAAAGTTAATAAAAATGGGGCACGGTCAATGTTAGAGGGACTTTGGGAGGACAGGCATAATAACATGCTGTTGGTAAAGCTGTGAATTGGTTCAACCGTTATGGATATCAGTTTGAAATCATGCAAGAAAAGTGACTAAATTGTCCATGGATTTTGATCCAGTGACCCAATTATTGGATGTGTCATTGTCGTCGTCATCATCATCATCATCATCACCACCACCACCTCCACTCAAATTTATATGGTGTTTTAAAGTTTGCAAAGTACTTCACATTAACTCATTTGATCATGTGCTCCAAAGGAGTAAAAGAAAAAAAATCCACTATCTACCAAAATATTCTTAGCAATATTCTATGATAGCAAAGAGCTGAAAACAAAATGGTGCTTATCAAATAGGTTGGGTGGACCCCAAAACTATGGCCTATGGATGCAAAAGAATATTGTTGCATAAGAAGAAACAATAAGTATGATGAATTCAGAGAAACATGGGAAGATCTGGACAAACTGATGCACAAAGTCCATCAGAAAGACCTCAATAGCTGAAACAACAATGAAATTAGCCTACCCAGCCCTTGCCCGTGACCAAACAAGCTAAGCTGGAAAGAGTCGACAATACAAGAGCAATAGGGAAAGAATACAATATTAGCCAACATTTACGTAGCACTCTTGGATTTGCGAAGCACTTGGCATATAGTAACTCATTTGAGCCTTACAAAATCCTGGGAGGCAGGTGCTATACAGATGAGGAAGATGAGACAGAGAGAGGTTTAATGACCTGCCCAGGGTCACACAGTTGTTACGTGTCTGAGAATAGATTTGAATTCAGGTCTTCAAGACTCCAGATCCAGCCTACTATCCCCTGCCCACCTACATGATCTATGATAAAGAATCAAGAAATAAATGTCAAAATGTTTAATGTGAATGTATATGTACAGTCTACATCACATCGCATGCCATCTTGGGGACGGGCAAGGGGAAGGAAGGGGAGAAAATTTGGAACTCAAAAGCTTTTGGAACTGAATGTTCCAAATGTTGAAAATAAATTAATTTTAAAAAAGAATCAAGAAATAGAGACCCATTGGCTCTCCAGACATCTAGGGTCAGAAAACTGGGGTTAAAGTCACTGGTTGTGACTCACCTCTTCAAGGACTGAAGGATGTTCTAAGATAAAGCTTGCTCTTTCCCTAATTTCTTCTCCCAATGCCTATCCATCAACAGCCACTGTATCATACTTTCCTTCCTTCTTCACATAAATGTTTCTGGTAGGTTGAATTTTGTGTCAATCATAAGGAGACCAGGGCTTAGCTTGTGAGCCAAACCTTTTCCTAAGTATTAGAAATCTTCTTAATTGGGAGCTCTGAGCAAATTGATTGTACTCCCAACTTTTCATTTGCCATAAACTCCATAAAGCAGCAGAAGAGGGGAACCACAGGGAACTGAAGAGCCATCTAATTAAGTGTCCAGAGACAAAGGGATAAGGGGGGGAGACTGGAGGGAGACTGTTCCACAGCAACATCTGTATCCACTGATGTAACATGAGGGAGGAGTTCCTAAGGATGGTGAAGTCTTTCAGACAAACCCGTTTGCAGATGATACTGTATTGGTAGTTCTCCTGCACTCACTGTTCCTTTTCAGAGGTGTGGAACATTTTACATATATGTGTGTGTGTGTGTGTGTGTGTGTGTATGTGTATTAGAACATTATATATATGTTAGAACATTATATATATGTTAGAACATTACATATATATTAGAACATTTTATATATATTAGAACATTATATATATTAGAACATTGTATATATTAGAACACTATATATATTAGAACATTATAAATATATAAGAACATTATATATATATTAGAACATTATATATATTAGAACATTATATATTAGAACATTACATATATATTAGAACATTATATATATTAGAACATTATATATATTAGAATATTATGTATGTTAGAACATTTATATATATACACACATTAGAACATTATATATATTAGAACATTATATATTAGAACATTATATATATGTTAGATTATATACATTAGAACACTATATATAAGAACATTATATATGTTAGAACATTGTATATATTAGAACATTATATATATTAGAACATTATATACATATTAGAACATTATATATATTAGAACATTATATATATTAGAATATTATATATGTTAGAACATTTATATATACACACACATTAGAACATTATATATTAGAACATTATATATGTTAGATTATATACATTAGAACACTTATATATAAGAACATTATATATGTTAGAACATTGTATATATTAGAACATTATATATGTTAGAACATTGTATATATTAGAACATCATATATATTAGAACATTATATATTAGAACATTATATATGTTAGAACATCATGCATATTAGAACATTATAAATATATTAGAACATTATATATGTTAGAACATTATATATTAGAATATTAAATATATATTCAAACATTATATATGTTAGAACATTTTACACACATATATACATTAGAACATTATATACCTATATATTAGAACATTATATATGTTAGGATATTATATATAAGAACATTATATATATGTTAGAACATTATATATATATGTATTAGAACATTATATATATAGTTAGATTCTTTTTTCAACGTATTGATCAGTTTTGCTGAATTTTTTCTCTTCTACTTTTTCTTTCTTCCTAAAAAATTCTTTGTTCTAAGGGATTACTCTCTGGGATGAAGGGAAAAGAAACAGAAAATCTTGGTAATATAAAAACAAAAGACACAAATTTTTAAAAAACCTATTTGTGTTAAAAGGCCTTGACCCAAGAAGGCCATTGCCAGGAGTAAAGTGCCCATATAATCTCAGGTATTTGCAACAGCACTTGTGAAGTTGTTTTTGTTTTTGTTATTGTTTGTCCTTCATTTTTTTTGAAAAGAACCAATGACATCACAGGGTGATGTTTTGACTCATGCATGCATTGGATGAAGAATGTCCATAATGCCCACATTATGACATGCTATTAGGTGGACCTTGTCTATCTGTACATAAAGCTAGAAAACATGGTATGGATGCTCAGCTAGGTAGGCTCAGAACTAAAGAGGAAGAAAAGGAAAATGAAAATTTAGGAATCTTAAAACTCTTTTAATGGCCCCAAGTTTCTTTCAGAAACAAAGGCACATCTTTTTAATAATAATATTTTGTTGTTGTTCAGTTATTTCAGTTGTGACCAACTTTTCATAACCACATTTGGGGTTTTCTTGGCAGAGATACTGCAGCAGTTTGTCATTTCCTTCTCCAACTCATTTTACAGATGAGGAAACTAAGGCAAACAGGGTTCAGTGACTTGCCTAGGGTCACATAGCTAATAAGTGTCTGAGGCTGGATTTACTTACTCTAAGCCCAGTGATCTATCCACTGAACCACCTGGTTATTCTGAATAATAAGATTCTATTGGTGTCCTAATACTGTGAGCCATGAAACACAATCATGTCTCAAGATTGAAAACAAATATCACACAGAGTAAGTACGATGGAGAGGCACGTGGTGTATGCGAATAGGCTGAAACATATTGATGAGGAACTTCAGGGAACAGGAGTTAAGAGAGGCCATTGAGAATGTATGATTATGTGGTGGTAGTGCTGGGAGGTGCATCTCATAGAGCATTCGATAAGGTGCCTTGGCCATTTCCAGGAAAATGTGTGCTTACTTTTGAAGGACTTATAGCTTTTGGAAATCATTCCCATGGTCCTTCACCCTCCCCCCACTGGCTGAGGGAGGGAGGAGGTTGTATCAAAGGCTGGATAGAGGATTGAGCTTAAAGACAAGACAGGTTACCCTCCTAACTGTTAGTCTCTCTAATTGTTCCTATATTTGGCTACCAAAACGATTTTCCTTAATTGCAGATCTGACCATAACACTAATCTCCTACTCTATAAACTCTAGTGGCCGCCTATTGACCCTTAGATCCTATATTATATCTTTCTATTATCCTTTTAAAAGTTATATTTAGTATATGTTTATAATGTATTAATTATTACTATCATGGTGATAAGTATCTACGTTTATAAATAAATATTTACATTTTGGAGGCCCATGTCCAAAACTTTTTTTTTTTTGCTGATGGGGGAGAGCACCAACAAAGGAGTTTGGAGACCAGAGTTCTAGAAGACTTTTAGGACCTTGCCAGGCAGGGGTGGCATGTGGTAGGTCTCTTCCATGTAACTTAGCTGATTTGTCTCTAAAAAGTTATAAAACCATGCTCGACACTGTTGGCATAGCTTCCTGGTCATCTAAATACAAAAGCCCTTTCAGCATGAGGAGAAGAACGTATACCTTGTTGTTGGGGGTGTACCAGCATGACAAATATACAGGCAGGGGAGCTGTACCCCATTAAATCCATGCTGTGTCCTTGCTGAATAACCTTTCTATGCTACTGTTGAGTAAACCACTTTCTGTTACATGATGGTTCACAAATGTCTCATTTCATTCCAATCCAAAACTTGAACTGCCCAACTGGCCTGAGTCTGGGCTGGCCCTAAACTCTCAGGGTGAGCAGATATAGATAGTCTTTGGCTCTGCATCACCGGGGAGGAAACAACCAAATCAATACGATCACACATCCATTTGAGTATTTGACTCCAAATGTTTGTTAAATCAAAGACAGTCTTGTGCAAAAGAGAACAAACTGTATTTCTAGTTGTCTCTTCCAACGCCTATTGTCTAAGGATAAATTCCTAAACTATTTTTTTGATTAAAAATTAGTTTCTGATGAATTTGGTTATCATGCCACATTTTCCTAGAACCTTATCTCCCCATTGGGTGAATGGATAAAAGCAAGTGTCTTAGCCTGAAAAGTTGAGCATCAGTCGTTAATTCGAAAGTGATCCCACCAAGATGCAGACACCTCCTCTGAGTCCCTGGCCTAAGAAACCTACCATCTGCTCTCTCTCGGACTACAGTGACCACAATACATCTTGCCAGGGGATGAATAAAGTCCTCCAAACATGGACCTGTCCAAATCAAACCCACATAGAAAGACCAAGAAACCAGCACCAAGGGAGGTGGCTAGCCATAGGGAGCACAGAAATTGCAAGAGGCACAAAGAGAAAGAACTCCATGACCTTTAAAGAGAAGTGGGTCATGGCAGCTACCCTTCTGACTCTCCACATCCATCCTGGGGTACCAAAAAGGACCCCACTATCTGTCTTTGTCTCTCTCTCTCTCTCTCTCTCTCTCTCTCTCTCTCTCTCTCTCTCTCACACACACACACATACACACACACACACACACACACATTCCTATGTGCATACTCATACTCACACATGGTGCGCACGCACACATATACACACAGTGCATTGTGCAAACGCACCTTGTAGTAGGCAAAGGCCTCGAGTTCAGCAGCATAGATTTTGTTGGGATATTGAGGCAGGAAGTGCAGGCGGACGGCTGTATTCTTGAGTGGGGGAATGTCAACCACATCAGGCACCACATGGAAGGGACTGTTGGCTTTATAAGTCCAGACAACTGTAATCTTGCCTCTGGTGTGATTGGTCAGGCAGAGTGGGAAGGGGTGGAGTTCCTCAGAACTAGAGCACCTGCCGAAGTTCACCACAAGGGGCTCTATGCTGACCGTTGGAGGGAAGATGGCTGTGTCACTGGTCCCATCCAGGAAATATTCACTCAGGGGTGGAATTGATGGATATTTTGCAGGGGGCGGCTCCTCAGGGTCCTGTGTAAACAAAGAGAGGAGGGCCCAGGCCATCCTTAAAGCTTATAGGGAAGGGCCTGGCCCCACTCAGATCTATTTCCTTCCAAGTATTTCAGCCAGTGGAAGCAGGATAATTAGCCCTGTTTTGACACCTCCCCTTCTTTTGTGGCTGCTTCTACCCCCAACTCCTCATGGCCTTCTCCTTCCTGTAAGAGATTCTTGAGAGCTAGCCAGGGAATGACGCTTTGATTTCTAATGACAATAGGAAAGAGTCAGTACAAGTAAGATGGGTTAGATCTATAACCTGGAATACAAGAAAGACTACCTAGCTGGACTGTGGGGTACCAGGAACAGTGAGGTGGTGGCAGCATGGGGGTGGGAGTCCATGCTGGTAATGTGATATGGAGGATTCTGTCGGTACCTCATGGCACAGCATGAGCGCTCCGTCTTCATCCCGAGCGAGCTTCTTCTCCCTCAGCATGGTGCCCAATATGTCTGGTGAAAACAGTATCAACCCCCGTGCCATGTGGGTACGATACCACTTAAGGTGCCGGGGTCTCAGGATGGCTGGCTTGGCGCTATCAGAGTGGCAGGTCCCAATGATATCCAAGAACAGTGGTTCCTGCAACGCCCCGAGTGTGGCAATAAGGAGTGGGAGGAGGGTCATGGTGGGTATGGAAATTGGAAGGAAGTCTAGGAGCTGAAGTGAAGGATGGAGAACAGGACAGTAATTCAGAGCCCATAGGGATGAGGGAACAGTGACTAAGGGCAGGGATAAGAGCTGGAGCTGAGAGTACGAATAAAGAAATAGTCTAAGAACAGATGCTAGAATTCTTTCCCACCCCTTAAATCAGATGCCCTGGGCTTCTTTATGAAGAAACTAATGTCCTTTCAGGACACCTTTATCTATCATTTTTGGAACATTAAAGGACATTCCAGGGGCACCTATATGAAGGACAAGAGAGCCGTAGTGAACCACGGCTCCTCGGCCAAAGCCCTCTGGGCTCAGCCACCCCTTATCTCATCATTTTATGAGGGTAAAATCTAGTCAATATGAACATCCAGGGCCCTGTTGAAAGATGAAGGAACAAGCCCACTTGACTGACTTGAGCTTAGGAGACCCTCTGGTCCTTTGCAAACTATAACCTTCTTCCCAAGTCATGGCTCAGAGATCTAGTCCCCCAAGCAGGGTGGGGGGACTATCCCCAAATCACAAGTCCCAAGGCAATTGCCCCTAATCTTCTGTACCCAAGGGCCAACTTTGGGGGGAGAAATTTAAATGAAGAGCCCTCTACCTTACATGTCACAGGATCATAGAATCATCTATTTCTAGCTGGATCTCAAGAGGCCATCTGGTCATTAACTCCTTCATTTTACAGATGAGAAACCTGAGATCTAAGGAGGGGAAGCAACATCTCCAAAGTCCCACAGATAGTGAGTAAAGGTGTGGAATTGGAACTGATGTCCTCTGTCTACACTGCGTCCTTCTGGGGAAAGGAGCAGTGTGGAGAAACACTGATGGTGAGAAACCTACCCAACCATCTCAGGGACATGGTTGGTGTTAATAGTGGGCTTATATTACTTCTCACTCATCCTTGCCATACAAAGATGGAAGCAGTAAGTATTATTGTCCATAGGCCTGTGGTCATTCAGTGGATCCAAGAAAATCAAAAGTAAAGCTGGAAAAATGATTCTACTTCCCTGGGGAGCTGGGCTCACCAGATGGTCTCTCATCTGTCCCAACATCTACCTGTTCTCACTTTAAGTACTATAAAGAGCTGCTGCCTTTGCTTCTCAATCCCCCTCCTTCCCTAACCTTCAGGTCAAACTTATTCCCTACATCCTACCTGATGGTGGATCAGACATGCCACCCTTCGGTAGCAGATGATAGGGTGGGTGGGCTGGAAGGTGATAGTCAGCATTTTCTGCTCCCTACTACCCAGAAACCCACTTTGAGGCTCCAAGGAGAAGACACTCTCTTGGTTATCAAGCTCAAACATGAAGTAAGCAGGGCAATCGGCATCATTATGGATCATCAGAGATTTTGTGGCACACTGGCCTAAGGTGATCCAGTTGAAATCAATGCAGTAATGCTTCAAGGACACAGCAGGGCCTATGCAGATAGGAAAAGCAAGAGGATCACCACACTCAGCGTCTACTGATTTGGGGAAGCTCACTACCACCCGCCCTTGACTTTAATCCTCTCAGGGGACTTGGAGAGAGTGGAGGAAAATAAAAGAGGGCTTAATAGGAAACCATTCACTGATAGGATAGGATAGGGGCTTCCCCTTTATAAGAGATGAATTTCTGGACCAAGAGCCTGCAGTGATACAGAAGGAAATGACAACAGGTGGAGAGACAAAGGTTAGACATTAAGAAGAGCCTACAGAATGTCAAGGATATAAGACAGAACAGTAGCTAACAAAAGAGGATATGAAGTCTTCTTCCCTATTTTCTGTTCTAAGAATGAGAAAGCTCTGCGTCAGCCTGGCCAGAGGGTCCCACTTGAGATAAAAAGGATAGCCAGACAGTTTCCAGAAAGCCTCTTTAGTCTTGTATTCTCTGAAAGGACCTCTAATATCACCACATTAATGTGCTGTGTATATGACCCTCCCCGCCTCCCACAAGAGTTGGGAACCTTCTAGGGCCACCCCCTCCCCAAATCCAGTGGCAACTGAGTAGGAGATGTGATGCTTATAATGGGCCACCAGGGGACATCAAACATCCACTTGGAAATCACGGAGAAAGGCACTCATGAGTGGAACTGGAAAGATGAATCTGAACCATGTTTTTCCACTCAAGAAATACCCTCCAAGCCCCTTCAGGGGAAGGGGAAATCAGGGAATGAGGGTATGGGGAACATTAGTACCTGCACATAAACCAGTTATTTTAAGGGAGACATTCGAGGTGCTCCCAGGTGGTAAAATTGTAATGTAGTCAATGCTCTGAAGGCCCACAGTCTGGGGACGGAATAACAGAGGAAGCCACATCTGCTCCCCAGGAGACACAATCCCTCGTATGATCGGGCAGGTGAACACTCGGTCGTCCTCATACAGGTCTCGGTTAGCCTCGATTCGGAATGGGGCATTCACCTATAGAGGCCAGGGTTGGGAAAGGAAGTCAGTGCCAGCCTAGGGGTGAGAGGTCTGCACTCAAGAGCTCCAAAGTGTGTTCTGTTCCATCTACAACTGCCAGGTATTCACCTCAAAATTCTATGAGATGAAAGATGTGTGATAGTTTCTAACCTGTGATACATTTCAGGGGTAGTGGTGTTGGAGCTAAGAAGCAAGACACTCTGGGATTTGGGTAGATGGGGAAAAGAAGGGAAGGAATAATAATAATTCTTAAAATATAAATGTTTAGGGTTTCAGAGAATGCTACGTAAATGATCATATTAAATGGAAGAAGTATTGAGGGAGGAACAAAGGTTTTCATGAACAGTCTGGTCCCCTGCAGGATCAGAGAGTCCCCTGCAGGTGGGGCAAGAGGGGTTGGTTAATACAGATCTTTGTTCCCCAGTCTTTGGACTATACCACAGATGGGTTAAACAGCTGGATGCACTTCTTCATAGTGTAGCCCACTGGGGCAGGACCAAAGTTCACCACCTTCTGGGAGGATTCCAGGTCAATCTCCTCAGCCCCTTCTCTGTTTACATATACCATTATCTGGGGGCATTTAGCTGGGGAAGAAAGGAAAGGAAATGATGTCAGAACTTTAGAAGAATACACAAGTAAGCAATCTGACCCGTACCCCAAGGAGAGCCTAAACATTTAACCTGCTGGCTACATGAGAAACCTGAAGGGCAAATATTCCAAGGCTATAAATCTGCCCATGTGACTGTCAAGGAGTCTTGGAGAAGCCAACTTAAAAGAAAACCAAGCAAGAGTGGGAGAAAAGAAAAAGGTAAGGAAATTTTATGTTTTGTGGATGGGGCTGGAGGTGGCTGGGGACAGGTGAGGAGGATGTCAGGAATTAGAATGAAAGCAGTGAGTTCAGGTTTGGGCCCAAGGAGGCATGTTACATCTCCATTAGCAACAGCATGCTAGAATGGAAGGAGACCCAAGGTCAAGTTCTGGTTCTTCCATGTACTGATGGAGTGACCTTAGGAAAGTCACTTCCTATCTAGGCTTCAGGTTCCTCATCTGTAAAATGAGAGTGTTGGACTAGACATTCCTTCCAGCTCTAAGATTCCAAGTGTCTATGAGCTCCATCTCTACTGGCCTAAGCAACAGGAGAGACAAAAAAAGGGGGTGATCTTACCAACAGCTTGGAGTTGCATGGTAATTTTCTGCTCACTAGTCTTCCCATACCAACAAATGGCCTGGACATCATAGATGAGGGCAACGAGAGGCTGGAACACAACCTTGATCTGGCAAACTGAGCCTGGTTCCAACAACCCCGTGGAGGGCAGCCCATGAAATGGGTTGGGGAAATCCCATGTGAAGAAGGTGGGCAGGTCCCTGGGGGAAACATCAGACCTATGAGAGTTTATTCTTGTTCCCACTTTTCCTATCATCCCAATCCTAGCTCTCCTTTCCCTGGGCTTGCTATGTGGTATGGTGGAGGTCCCCCCTCTTTTACAGAATCCTCCAGAAAGCTACCTCCCAATCAAAAGGGGCATTCCCAGAATCTCTCTGACTTTGGTGTTTTCCAGTTTCCCAAGGGATTCTTGGAGTCTCGAAAAGCTTTCCCCATCAAATGGTCTTTGCCATACTTAGCCTGCCCCTGGCCAACACAGCTTGGAGAGGCAAGTAGAGGAAGCCCAGAAATGGATAGGCAGGCATTGTAACAATGAACTCACCCCACATTGCACAGATTGAACCAGGCCTCGGTGGAATCAGACACAGCACATAAAGGCAACTGCAGTGATGGGGGGCAGAACAGCTGGTGGCTAGGCAGGGTGGCTTTGAGCTCCACTGAAAACTCACCTTCTGCCATTACAAAACATAGCTGATCCACATACTCCTTCTGTGTTAAGAAAGGGCATGAAGCAGATGAGGAGGGCAGGGGAGAGGCACAGAGAAGGGAAAGGAAGGCAGAGTCATGGTTTTCACTCTGTAGTCTCAGGGCAGGAATTCTCAGGTGATATCCTTGCCTCACTGCTTGGTCAAGACAACCAGGGCACCAGAGATGGACAGCACATGAACAGACAGATTTTAGCAGATTTGGGGAGGAGAAGGTATAGTTACTAGTGCCCAGAAAGTAGAGTTAGAATGATACATGACTTAGACAATGTGTGAGCCTTCCTGTGAGTAAAGAAGGAGGAATTTGGGGTCTCTCTGTAGGATCCAGGGGATTCCGATGGCCCAAATGCTATTGGAGTACGGCTTCCCAAAGCCCCTGTTGCCTTTATTCCATGTACCCTGAAGGAAACCTTATCAGCTTCCTCCCCAGGCCCTAGCAGATTCAAAACTGAGAGCCCAAGTTCCAGGACTTCTCAAGTAGAGGAGTCTGCCTTAAGAGGAGTTAAGGAATGGTGTCGACTTTCTGTCCAGTCAATGGGAAGACTGCTGGTGTGGAGTCCCTCTCACCTCCCACGTACCCTATGGACTGGCCCATACCTCTTCCAAGGGCCGGAAGATTATAGGAAGAGTAAAGGACATCCCAGGACTCAAGAAGATGGGTTGTGGGTACACTGTGAAGAAGAACTTAGTGCTGGGAAGCCTGTGGGATGGAACCAGGAAAGACAAACATCAGAAGCAAAACTCAAGGAACCAGCAGTGTTTGAAGGGCTGAGCATTTTCAGGACTAGAAGGTTTTGGGGACATGAGGAGGGACAGGTGATGAAAAGGGGTCACAGCTAATAGTTCCCTAAGTGAAGGCATATAAACATAATATTTTTGTGTGTGTGAAGGCAATCAGGGTTAAGTGATTTGCCCAGGGTCACACAGCTAGTAACCAACTGAGATCAAATTTGAACTCATGTCTTCCTGACTATGGGGCTGGTGCTCTATCCACTGTACCATCTCACTGCCCCAAATATAGCATGTTAACATCCCCCTTCTGGGCTACAAAGTTTCCTTCACATACTTCATGTAATTCTTTGGCTTTGTCTCAATACTGTTATCTTAGGAGGACAGAACTCTTTATTAACAGACCAAGTGACTGAAAATGGAATGGTGTCCAGGGAGAGACTGAAGCTATAAAGATGATCAGGATGTCTTTGAGCACAGTATCCAAGAGTTTTTAATCTCCGGAAAGCCTTCTTTGGAGGAAAGTAAAAGAGGGAATGACTGTGACGGAGGAAAAGACCTAAGGGTGGTCTCTATGTGGGGACACATGACATAGAGGCCTCAGGAGGGGCTGGGGGCTGGGTGAACAAGCTTTTAGGGAAAAGACTTGGCGGGGGGCACCTCCCTTGTGTACCTGTATTTCAGCTTCTGGGTTTTTATGTTTAAATTTTTCAAAGTCAAGTTCTTGGTGATCTCCTTGCCCAATCTCCAGTTCTTCCAAACCAGTGACTCAACCACCTGGATGCCCCAGAAGACCCCCTTCTTCACTTTGCTCTGCTTCTTCTGTATGCATCGTTGGGTCCCTAGACCTTGTTCTGGCTGCCTCAGTGAAAGCAAGAAGGAAAGGTAAAAGGATCTGCTCTACCCTAGCAGCCAACTAGGATCAACTACACTTCACTATCTGCACTCTTCCCACTGAGTCCCTCGCCAAGCTATCATCTCCTGCAAACAAATCCAGGCTCTTCCCATGAAGCCTACCCAGTTCAGGTAAAACCACCTGACTAAATTTCCCTCTTTTTCTCCCTATTCCTTAATTCTCTTCCATTCATGGGGGATGTTTCCCCAAAAGTTCCTCCTGCAATAGTTGACTCTAGGTATCCTTCCAGTTCCATTCAGGTCTCTGGGCTTCCCTTAACCCCTCCCTTTCTCATCTGCCCATTAAAACAGCGCTGGATCACACCTCTACTCCAACTCTCTAGGACCCATCTTCCTGAAAGTGAAAAACCCAGGCTAGAAACCCAGGATGTCTACATTCCATTCTTTGTACTGCCTTAGGCTTTGTGTATGATACCGGCTATGCCTCAGGTTTTTTTTAATCTGTAACAAGCAACTTATTAGATTTCTCAGCATCCTCTATGAAGTCTATGGAGAACTCCACAGAGCTGTCCTTAGTAGTGAGGCTCTCCAAAGTAGAGTGAGCATCCTCAAGAACAGAGGAAATCCTAGCCTGGAGCCTCCCCCTGTCCCTGCTATTTCTATTCTTAACCTTAGCTACATTCTTCCTATAAGGATGACAATACTAAATAACATTAGTAGTATCCACTGGCATAGTGGATAGAGAGCTGTGTCCGGGAGCCAGAGAGAGCTGGGTTCAAGTCTCACCTCTTACACATACTGGCCCTGTAGCTCTGGACAAGTCACTTTAGTGCTCAATTCTCTAGCAACCCTTTAAGATGCAGAGAAGATCCCTGCATTGGGAGAGGGCACTTCCTCATCCAGGATGTCCCTATACCAACAAAATCACAGGTACAGACCCTATCACATTATATACTACCACATCGGGAGGGGATTATAATATACTATAGTATTTATATTTACAGACATAAACATTAATGATCACCATAATATTTTGCACCCAACTTGCCAATGTGCAAAAAAAGGAGTCAGATGGGAGGAAGAGAATAACTCGGTATAGGTCTCAGACACAATGACCACAGCCATAACTGGTACTGGAGTAAATGGGGGCAGGGTGCTAACATGGAGAAAGTCCTATGGATCACAGCTAGCATTGTCTCCTCACTTTGTGGATCTCTGTTAGACTTGGAAGGCACCATACTTCCCAAGTGTCCCTGGGCCAACTACCAGAACAGTCATACCATGGGAAGAACCAGTCCAGCTCTTGCCCCAACTGGGACTAGGTGAGAAGGATTGGACTGCTCCCTTTCCCTGTACAATTTCATTCAGGCTTGGACTCCTCCCTCTTCAGCTTGCCCCAGGAGAAAATACTCCTACTTGCACTTCCGTGGCATCTAATCTGATATACAGCCACAAATACACAATAAGGTGTGAACCCTGAGCTGCGCTCCCACTGTATACAATCCATCCATGTAGCAGGCATAGCACTGGGCTAGCCCATAGGAGAGGTCAGCAGCAGCTGAGCCCTCAAAGACTCTGGCTCCTCCACTTAGCCTGCTGAAGTTGGCCCTCCCTCACCTGGGCACTGAAGCTAGCGTTGGTCCAGGCATAAGTACTTGAAGAGCTTCCAGCTGCACTGGCCCTGCTGGTGACACTGAAGGTTGGGCTGGAGTTAATGGTATAATCAAAGCTGTCGCTGGGTTTCTGCAAAGAGTCAGGGCTCAAAGCCCAGCTCTTCACCTGGGTGAGCATTGGGCACCTGAAAAAATAACTCATGGTAGGTGAGATATTCTGGTCCATTTTGTTATCACTGTACTGATATTAATGACTGGGAAAGGGCATGGCAAACTTGGAGGAGAATCAATGGGGACACAAAAATGTGATTGAAAACTTGGCTACTATGAGGAAGCAGAAAGGGAACTAAGAAAAATCTGGCTTGTAAATGAAAGACTGATAGAAGACTAGACAATGACATCGCTATGTCATAGAATCTTAGAATCATAGAATTTTAAAGTTGATAAGAAACTTTGAGATCACTGCAACTGGCTTTGTTTCTATGGGGCAAACCAAACCAAAGGATGAGAGAGTTAAACACAAGCAAGGTTCCGGGGTGAGTGAGGGTCTTCAGCCTTGCCCTATGCTGGCTATGTCTCTGTTTTGTGTTCTTTGTCATTAATTTAGTACTTGGGTTTTATTCTAACATGTGAGTTGTTGTTGGTTTATGTTCTCTGGTTGTTTCCTGTATTGTCCCCTATGATCCAGTATTAGGGGAGCTAACACTGGGTCAACATTTTCTCTTTTTTTGCCCTTTGAAGGGCCTAGGACAAATACTGTGAAATCAATCAATGCTTTATGTTTCTTTAATTTATAAATTTCTAAAGCAGTCTTCCCCAAACTAATTTGGTCACAGAATACTTTAGGTCTTAAAATATGCTGACAGAGCCCATAAGTGCTGGTGTGGGCCACCTAGAGACACAGAAATCTACCAGGATAAAGGGCCAGGGTCTGGGCAAATTTTGGAGTGAAGTAGAGGAAGCTATTTTCATTCTGAAAAAATTCCTGGACAAAATAAGTATTTTGATACAGATGTAATTTAATGTTCAATATTTAGGGAAGAAAATATTATTGGCACTAATGTTTTCTCACAGAATCCTTAGCCATATCAAATACCAGGACTCTGTGGAATACAGTTTAGGAAACACTGAGTTCATCGAGCTTCAGATTTTCTAAAATTCTATGACCTCAAATTCCCTTTTCCTTGGAGCAGGGGACAAGAGAATTCAGGGGTAGCTTTTTTACTCTACATGAATAAATTGCCATATACAGTCCCACCTCCAATCAGTTCAACTCAGAATTATTTCTCTGACAGTGGTATGAAGGGATGTTTTGTGGCTTTCCCTGGTATCAACCTCAAAAGTTTAAAGTTAAACTTCAAATATTCCTAATTCCTTTTAGTAACTTACTATGGAACTCTTATTCACCAATATACTTAAACCTCTTTGGAATGACTTGTTTTTTAGCCTGTCCTCCATTTAGGGTAAAGGGTTCTATAAATTTGATAACCATCATATACTCTCTTTTGTTTGCCCCCAGATACTTCTTTCAAGTTTTGATGGGTCCCCTTCCAGTTCTAATGCTCTAATATTTAGGAACAAGTCTAACTTACCCTTTAAGATTTTAGATGTCTATCCACTCTCAGCCATCACCTTTCCAGGCTGAAGAATTCTGGTTTCTTAGAGTCTATCTTTATTCAGCAGTCCTGTCTTTTCGCTGATCAAACTTGCTTGCTTTGCTGAGTATTGAACGTCTATACAATGTACTTACATTATATCTTGTTTGAGTCTCTCCTGGGGTCTTCTGAAACCTGGAATAGGAATAAAGAGGATGCGTGGGCATGTTTCAGGCTAATTATAGAAGAGAATACAAATGTTTTTCCAGAAACAATGGGCTGGGAAAGAGGGAGGGAAGATATTCTATGAGGACGTAACAGATGTTTGGGGTTGGCTGTATAGCAAATCTACAGAAGGGAACTATCTTAGAATGAAGGGAAAATATTCAGAAAGAATGAAACAAATACAAACCAAGAAGGCCTGACCCTTCCACTCTGACCTTTTTCCTCCCCACCCATTCAAAGGGTCTGTACTGTCCAGTCTTAACTCTCTGACCCCTGGGGATTTCTATAGTTGACAGCTGATCACCTCTGCCTGGTGTTCCTGGGGTCATTCTCAGTTATATTCCTCTGTTGGAGCTCCTAGAAATGCCAGAAGGGATCAAGATGGGGGGGAAGAAAGTAACTTCAGGGAAACAACGAAGGGAATGGGGCAGAAGACTGGTTATACTGGGTCTTTCAGTTCAGGACCTTGCATTCTGCCCATAGTCTAACCTGATTTGGCCAAAGTTAAGACCTCTTGACTTAAGACCCTTCCTCTCTTTACCATCTAAGATGGCACAGTTGAAAGACTACTGGTCTAAGAGTGTAATGATCTGAATTCTTGTTCTTCTGCCACTTACTAGCCACTGTAACCCTGGACAAGGCACTTTATCATTTCTGGGTCGAAATTTCCTCATCTGGAAAAATGGAAACAAGAACACATCACTAGGATGCTAGAAGGATTCAAGATGCCTAGTATCATAGAATTTAAAGCACAGGGGTCTCAACATTTTTGTGTCATGGATCCCTTTGGCAGTCTGGTGAAGCCTATGGACCCCTCCTCAGAATAATATTTTAAATGCATAAAATGAAGTACATAATATTACAAACTATTATAGGAAACTATATTGAAAAGAGTTATTAAATATTTGTTAAAAATTCCACAGATCCCAGATTAAGAACCCCAGAGGTAGATGAAATGTTCCAAATCTGCTAGTCAATTGGTTTATTTTGCAGAAAAGAAATACACGTACAAACACACAAACATAAATATGTATGTATACATATATATTGCTTTATATTTTCTGTCTATATTTTTCTATGTATTTATATTTATCCCTACATAGCTATCTATATAGCTGTCTAGTTCTATCTCTGTATCTGCAATTATCTATGTCTATATATCTCTATCTGCATATTACTATCTCTATCTGTATGTCTATCTTTACCTTCATATCTATATCGATATTATCTCCATCTCCATCTGAATAACTCCATCTCTGTATCTACATATCTCTATCTCTATTTCCTATTCCACCCTAAGCTGTCGTTCTCTCACGTTCCCACGGGAAACTCGGGTCAGGAGGAAGGTTGTACAAGGAGACTGTGTGGTGCAGAAAGAGCGGGGGAAACTCGGAGTACCTGGCCTGGCCTCATCACCCCTCACCCCTGCCCCAATCTCGCGTCTTCCCTCTTCACACCCCGCCGGCCAGGGGCAGGCTCTTGATCGGGAGAAAATCGCACCATGGCTCGGGGCGGCCAGGGTCCTACACCTACCTCTTCTGAGGTTCCCCGGACGCCCTGGGGCCAGAGCTGCGGGAATCACTATAGATACGAAGCACGCTCTGGGGTAGCGTCATCTGGTAGCCACTAGCAACGACGGCGGCTTGCTAGGGCCACGCCTCGTCTGAGAAGCTGCTGGCTTCTTAGAGCTTGGAAGCGACGTTGTAGGCTGGCCTCTGGGCTGTACTCCAGAACTATCATAGGACTCAGAGCCGGAAGCAGGTAACAGCAGCAGCAGCCACAACAATAACAAGAAAAGCGTAGCACTTTGAGCTTTTACAAATATTATCTCCTCGGGGATCAACTCCTACAACCTCCTCATTTCACAGATGAGAAAACTGAGGTTCAGAGAACTGAATACTTTCCAGAGCTGGTCCTCATTTACTGATTCATTTATTCATTCAACAAGCATTTATTAAGTGCCTGCTATGTGCCAGGTATGGTGCGATGTACTGGGAATATACAGACAAAAACTAAACTGGCTCTGCACTCAAAGAATTTACTTTCTGTTGGGAGAGAAACAAAATCTATATAGGTGAGTAAACACAAAATATAGGAAAGGGACTAAATCTGTGCTTTCATTGGTCCAAGGACCTCTCAGCTGAGGAAACTCATTCCACCAATGCAAGTCCACAACTTCTCCACAGTCTTAGATTATGGATACATATGACCCACATAAATGAAAACTCTGGGGGGGAGGGGTTAATTATTTTTAAGAGTGTAAAGAGGTCCTTGATGGAAAAATTTGAAAATTGCTGCCGTAGAGACCTTTCCTATGTGTTTATCTCAGAGAAGGGAAAATTTAGGGATGTGGGGAGAGGGAGTGATAAATCCAGGTATTTGAATACTTGAATATTTGAATACATCAAATACAAGAGAGATTAGACATGTCCTGCTTGGCCTCAATGGTCAGAACTTAGAACAATGGGTAGAAATTTTAGCAAAGTAGATTTAGGGTCGATTTAAGGAAAAGTTCCTAACAATTAGATATTCAAATTTAGAATGGTGGCCTCTAGAGGTAGTGTGTTCCCCTCCCTCTTCCCCCCTCCCCATAAACATCTTCATTTGAAGGATGGCTGAGCACTTGTCCTGTATGTTACAGACCATATTCTTCAGGTAATGATCCAAGCAAATGGCTCCCAAGGTCTCTTCCACCACTCAGATCCAGTGATTCTATTTATCTACATTAAGCGGCTACTATATACCAGACACTGTGCTAAGTGCTGGAGATACCAAGAAAAGCAAAAGATAGTCCTTCCCATCAAGAAACTCACAGTCTAATGGGGGGAATTACATGCAAACAACTATGCGCAGACAAGCTATACACATAAATTGGAGATAGTCAGCAGGGAGAAGTCAATACAACAAAGGGGGACCTGGAAAGGCTTCCTATAAAAGGTAGATTTTACCTGGGACTTGAAGGAAGCCAGGGAAGAGGACATAGAAAGGAGAGAATTACAGGCATAGGAGACAGTTAGTGAAAATGGAGTCCAAAGATGAGTGTCTTGTTGGAGGAAGATGAAGGAGGCTGGTGTCACTGGATCAAAGAGTACGGGGAGGATGTAAGGTATAAGGAGACTGAAAAGGGAGGGCAGGTTATGAATGGCTTTGAATGACAAACAGAAGATTTTATATTTGATCCTGGAGGTCATAGGGAACTACTGGAGTTTATTGAGTGATGGGGAATGTGCATATGTGTGATGGTTAATCTTGCACTTTCAGAAGATGACTTTGGCAGTTGAGTGGAAGATGAACTGGAGTGGGGAGAGACTTGAAGCAGTCAGACCAACCACCAAGTTATATTCAATAGTCCAAGTGTGAAGTGATAAAGGCATATACCAGGGTGGTCATGGTATCAGAAGAGTGAAGGAGGGATATACAAGAGATGTTATGAAGGTAAAGTTAGCAGGTCTACCCAACAGATAGGATATGGGGGAGGGGGGAATGAGAGAGTGGGGAGTTAAGGATGGTACATAGGTTGCTAACCTAGGTGACTGGGAGGATCATCAGCACCACCAACAATAATAGGAAATTTAAGAAGAGGAGAGTCCTCTTCTTAAGATGAGTTCAGTTTTGGATATATTCAGTTTAAGGTTCCTGATAGGCAGTCAGAGACTTGAGACTAGAGATAAGTTGATTTGATAATCATTAGCATAAAGGTGATCACTGAATCTATGAAGGCTGATGAGAAAAGATGAAGAGGTTCCAGGAGAGAACCCTGGAGAACATCCATGGTTCTCAGGCATGACCTAGATGAAAGCCCAGCAAAGGATATTGAGGAGTCAAACAAGTAGGAGGAAAATCAAGAGACAGTTGTGTCAGGAAAACATAAAGAGAATATTGAAAAAAAAGAGAGTGATTGGCAAAGGCTGTAGGGAGATCAAGAAGGATCAAGATTGAGAAAGGGCCATTAGATTTGGCAACTAAAAGATCATTTGTAACTTTAGTAAATTAGTAAAGTAAAGTTAGTAAAGTAAGTAAATTTAGTAAAGTAAAATTAGTAAAGCAGTTTGGGTTAAATGATGAGGTCAGAAGCCAGATTTATAGAGTTAAGAAGAGAATGAGAGGAAAGGAAAGGTAGGCACCTATTAGATGGTCTTCTCAAAGAGTTTTGCCACAAAAAGGAGGAGGGACATGGTATGATTTCGTGTGGGGATGGAGAGATCAAATTGGTTGGTAGGTAGTAGGGAAGCAGCTAATAGACAAGAAGAGATTCATGATAAGTGAGAGAGTGGTGATGATAGAAGAGGCAATCTGCTGGAGGAGAGAGAAAGTGCATGTAGGAGTTTTGCCTTGGCAAAGAGATGGGCTACCTCCATATGAGAGACAGCTCTGAAGATGGACATGTGGAAGAAGGCATCTGGGTGATGTGAGATGAGGAGGATGGGAGAAGAGAGAGTCCTTTGCAAATGGCCTCAGTTTTTTTTCAATGAAATATGAGGTAAGGTGCTCATCAGATGTTGGGAATCCTCCAGGCAGGTCAAGATTAGTGATACAATAAGGGTAGAACAGATTCAGGAGAAGCAGACTATATATTTGAACTCATTCACTAAGGGGTCAAATTGGGGAATGGAGGAGAGTGTAGCCAGGGCAGGAATGATAGCTTGGGAAAGAACTAAGGGTTTGAGGAATTGGAGGTCATGGTGAGGATGAAGAAGAGGGTTTAGGGTTTGGGGGAAGGAGAAGAGGAGGAATTACAACACATTTTGATCAAATAAGGGAATTCCAGAATCAATAAACAAGAAGATGGAGCATTTATAGGTGATGACAAACATCAAAAGATCTCTGTATATGGCTGAGGTGGGGTGGGGGAGTAGGTCATGGGAAATGAGCAAGTTAAGGAACTAGGAGGTAAGAGTTTTGATGGAGCACAAATCTAACACATACTCACAAAATCGAACCTAAAGCATTCCTTCCCTCACCCATTATCCCCAAGTCTATCAGAGGCACTCTTGTTTACTGCTAGCCATATTAAAATGACTCCTCCTCTGAATCTCCAAGATGCTTCCTCCTACCCATTCCTCATTTTATCTCCTGCAGAATATCCTTTCCTTTTCACTTTTCCACCCAATCTCAGCTTCCTTCTTCTCCAGCTAACACGACTTTGGATGAAACCTTGGACAGCTCCAAGCAGGCTACATAGCCTAAGGCCCCCCACTACATGTTCTAAATACAACTAAATTCAACAGCCTGTTGGACAGCTCCATGCTGGTCAATTATCCTGTATTGCCTTGACACCTCTTCTCAATTCTTTTCAAAAATCACTTTTTTAAATTTTATTTTCTTTGTACTTCTTTAAACCATATATTTGAATTATTTTGATTTTTAAAATTATCTTCATTTCTTAATAGTCTTTCCTCTTTCCCCCTCCAGAGACCTCTTGCAACAACAACAAAAAAAGAGGGACTAAAAAGCAGCTGAGCCAAGCTAACTAGCATATCAAAAAAGTCTGGCATTATCCATAGTGTTCCACATATCTAGCTCTCCTCAGTTACAAAGAAGTACAAGGGGTTCTTTTTCTTTGGGGGGTGGTGCCAAAGTTGATCATTATAATGTCACAGGATTAAATTTCCATTTTTGTTGTTTCTATTTAAATTGTTGTTGTCACTGTATATATGTACTAATATCCTGGTTCTGCTCATTTCACTTTACATCAGTTCACATGTCTTCCTAATGCTTCTCTTTGTTCATTATATTCACTATTTCTTAGGTCCATTCCATTTTGTAGGTCCAATCCATTCCATTCATTTACCATGATTTATTTAGCCATTCCTCAATAGATATGTTTTCAAGTAATATGAACAAACAATTCATGAAAGAAGAATTGCAAACTATTATCAATCATATGCAACCATGCTGCAAATCACTAAGAATAAAAGAAATGAAAAATCAAAGCATCTCTAAGGTTTCACCTCACAACCAGCAAATTGACATGGATGACAAAAGATGGATTGTTGGAGCAGTTGTGGGAAAATAGACACATGGATTCCCTGTTAGTTGAATTGTGAATTCGTCAAACCATTATTGAAGGCATTTTGGAACTATGCTAAGAAAGTAACATATATATGTGTATATATATATATATATACACACACATATACATATACATACACACACATATATATACACACACATACCATATAGATACACACACATATATATATGCTTAGGAGTGAGATCTTTGGGTCACAAGGTGTATGTATATCTATATATCTATGTATATATATATATATATATATATATACACACACACACATAGATGTGGATATAGATATAACCTGTGACCCAAAGATCTCACTCCTAAGCATGACCCTAATGGGGATCAATGACAAAAACAAAGGCACCATACACACAACAATATGTATACCAGTACTTTTTGTAGTAGCAAAGCATTGGAAACTAAGTAGATGCCCATCAACAACCATCATTTAAGCTCCTACTTTGCCCAAAGCACTATGCTAGTCACTATAGAAGATACAAAGATATATGTTATTTGTTCCTGCCTCAATGAGTTTATAATATAATAAGAGAAATAATGTACAGTACCTAAATAACTACAAATTAAATAACCATAGCTTTTAGATCTGGAAAAGACCTTAGAGATCAACTACTATAGCAGCACTTAAAGTGGACTGAAGATACCTAGGGGTCCCTGAGACTTCTTCAGTAGGTCCAGGAGGTCAAAACTATTTTCATAATAATACTAAGACATTATGTGCCTATAAAAATACTCCTTCCTTTTCCAATTGCCTATGTATAGGAGGCCAGATTTTCTTCACATACCTCAACCAAAGCAACATTTTTCAAGAGATTGAATGCAGAAATAGATATGAAAATCCAACTGTCTTCTCTTAGGCAAGACATTAAAGAGATTTACAAAAATATCTAAAACAATATCACTGTCACTGAATTTTTGTTTTGGAAAATATGTTTTTCATAAAATTTTATTATGTAAATATGCAATAGATTTATTGATGTTTTAAATAAATTATTTTTTTAGATTTTTATCAGTTTTAATTTCAAATAAGGTAAATATTAATAGATATAGCCCAAATAAGCAAAAGTTATTTGGAGTTCTCAATAATTTTCAAGAGTGTAAAGAGGTTCCCAATAATTTTGAAGAGTATAAACAGGTCCTGAATCAAAAAAGTTTGGGAACAACTGACCTACTACAATCCATTCATTTCTACAGATGACGAAATTAAGGTTAAGAAAGATTAAGCGATTTGCTCAAGGTTTTGCAAGTAGTAGTAGAGCTTAGATTGGAATTTGGGTCCTCTGACATCAGTTATAGTGTTTAATCCTCTGAACCTCAATGGACAAATTACAAACTTCACCTATCTTCTCATTCTAGCATTATTGCCCTCCCACTCCAAAGCAAAGAATAAATGAATGAATGAATGAATGAATGAATGAATGAAAAAGCATTTCTTAAGCACTTACTATGTAAGTAAGGCCCTGTGCTAAATACTAGAGATACAATAGAAAAACAAAATAATCCTCCTTTTCAAATATAACTGACCCGTATTCCAATGGGGGAGGCAACATGTATAGGAGGTTTCAGCTGCAAGTCTTAAGAAAAGATCCAGTGGTCCTTAGGGTTCATTGGCAAGGTAGATGGATAGTGCATCTCCTTTAAAGTTACTTCATTAATAAAGCCATATCTGCTTCTGATGTTTAAATGTTGAAGGTAGTCCATGAACACTTTTTACTGTTAACTGTGGCTACCAGAGAAGCGGGAGTTGCAGCACCTGCAGTGGCAGTGACCGGGTCTTATCACCAAGGCTGCTCCCCTGGACAATGCCAAAAGGGGCCATGACTAGAGTAGGGTTGGTGATCTGTGAGGCACTGCTGTTCCCCAGACTCTTGGTCCTACCTTCAGTAGCATTGGTCAGCATTGGTTGGGGGAGGCTGGTGGCTCCCTTCTGACTGGGGTGGGGCCAGGCTGGAAGCAGGCTAATAGTTGGGGTGGGGAGTCTTGCTTCTCCCTGGGCTCTTGGGCTTACCAACCAGTCAGGCAGTTGGTGTCTTCTCTTACACCAACTTTAGAAGCTAGAAGTTTTTCTTAGTAGCCATGTCTCTGTCAACCATAACTTTCTCCAAGCTCTTCTTGAATTCAGATTAAATTTCTTCCCATACTATATCTGAGGGAAAGTTTACTGTCTGCCTTGTTAAAAATTACCTTTTCCTAATTTGTTCATTTTTTTTAAAATTGTCCAAATGTTACCTTGCTGGAATTTGCAGAAGATCTATCAGTCCTGGTAGAATATTAAGTACCACAAGATTTTTTATAGAAAAGATTTTATAGCTCAAATTTATGTAGCATTTTCTTATTTTCATGCAAAATCTTTATTTGGAACATGTGCATTAGGTAGCAGAGTTAATCACCCTTAAATGGTAATACAGTATAGCAACACAGTATTTACATTGTGCAGAGAAATACAAAACTCTTTGGAAACATTCATCCCATTACATTTTACAAATATTTCATTTGTTTACTTTCTTCTTCCCCTGTCCTCAATGTCCTCTTCACCTCCCCTTTCTCACCACGCATTCTCTTGAACCAGATGACTGGTAGCCACAGTGCCAAGCTGGTGACAAGCCATTATCTGCTGCTGCAGTTTGCCATGAGGCTCCCCATCTGCTCTCTGTAGCTGTGCTCACTGACATGTGGGCAGACATAGACTAGCCATGATTCACCAAGGTGCTTGTCTTTGCTGCAGGGATGTTTCTGGTTATTTTCTCCACCAGGTCTGGGTGTGATGGTTGGAATTTCTACTGACCCAGGTGGAGAGGATCTCATTTATTTTATAATCTGGAGGTTATGTAGGATTTTCTATATCTAATTTCATTTGATTTTCACAACCATCCAGCCAGGAAGGTAGTATTGTTATCTCCACTTCACTGATAAGCAAACAAAGACTCAAATGGTTTAAACAATTTACCCTAGAGGATATAGTTAGTAAATAAAGCCAGGATCCAAACCCATGGCCTCTGACTCCAAAATCAGCATTCTTTCTACTATACTTGCTTCTGGGATTTTTTGAATTTCATGTTATCTTACACTTATTTATTATTTCATACTTTTGAATCACATCCTGTGGTGGTGAGGGGGGGAGGGTGGGGGTGGAGGGGGTGGTATGGGAGGGTGTCCTCTGCTGATTTTTCCCCTTCGTCTGTCCCATTATTCTCCCCCAGTCAACCCAAAAGTCAGAGAAAGGGGAGACAGAATGTACTCATCCTCAGGTAAATTCTCCACACTCAAAATGCTGAGGCAATTCTGCTAGGACTCTTAGTATTATGTATGTAACAACAGAGCGTTAAGTCTATCTATTGACTATCCTGCACTCTTGATACATAACTGACTAACCATTTCTCATCACACATCTCTTCCATACATTTTTACACTATTTTTTGTGTGCAGTTCTTGGTAATATCCTATAGTCTATTATTCCCATCATCTGATAGCTAGGTAATGCAGTGGACAGAGCACTGACTTGGAGTCAGGAAGACCTGAGTTCAAATCCAGCCTCAGATACTTAATAAATGTGTGACTCTGGGCAAATCGTTCAATCTCTGTCTTCCTCAATTTCCTCAATTGTAAAATGAGAAAAAATCATGGTGATAATATTGTAATATTATTAAATATATTCATATTTTATAAATGATATAGTTTGTATAAGTTTATTCTGTAAATTCTATCAATATTAATGTATTCTACAAATGTTATATAAATTTATTCTATAAATTATACAAATATTATATGAATTTACTCTATAAATATTATACAATTTTTTCTATAAAGATACAAATAAAATAATGATAATAGCACCTACCTTCCAAGGTTGTTGTGAGGATCAAATGAGATAAAGTTTGTAAAGTGCCTGGCACATTTTGTTGTTGTCTTTCAGTCATTTTTCAGTTGTATCTGACTCTTTGTGGCCCCATTTGGCACAATAGTAGGTGTTTAATAAATGCTTTTTAAAAAAATGTTATTATGCATTACCCCATCGCCCTTTTGGTCATCTGTAATTTTGATCTTTTGTACTTCTGATTCAATCAGAGAAGTCTTTAACATTTTGTAAAGGGATGACAGTAGATAGATAGATTAGATAGACAGACAGACAGATAGATTAAGTAGATAGATTAGATAGATAGATAGATAGACAGATAGATACATAGATACATAGATAGATTGATAGATTAAATAGACAGACAGACAGATAGATAGATTGATAGAGAGACAGACAGAAAGATAGATAGACAGATTAGATAGATAGACAGACAGACAGACAGACAGACAGATAGATTAGATAGATAGATAGACAGACAGACAGACAGACAGACAGACAGACAGACAGATAGATAGATAGATAGATTAGATAGATAGACAGACAGACAGGCAGGCAGGCAGATAGATAGATTAGATAGACAGACAGACAGATAGACAGACAGACAGACAGACAGATAGATAGATAGATAGATAAACAGACAGGTGGGTGGATGGATGAATATAGATGTCTTTGCAGCCAATTAATGTTTTAATACCTTGTTACCTCTATCAAATGCCCCCGGTTTTCTGGGATTATAGTAACTGAATGACCAACGAAGTTAAATCTCCTCCCACTAAAAATGAATAGTCAGAGGATTCACAGGACTAAGTGGCCTCTGTTGTTGAATCTTTCATAGAACCTCATAGGTGCTTGCTCCAGGGGGCAGCAGTGACATAAACATAAACTCAAATTTCAAGTCAAGAGAGCCCTGGTTTTAAATCTCACCTCTGAACCTGACTAGGACATGCCATTTAATCTCTCTGAACTTAAGTTTCCTCATTCGTAAAATGGGAATGTTAATACCTTAGAACTTCTTTTGGGAGTATTGTTAGAAGCACACTAGATTTTATAGATAGATAGATAGATAGATACGTATGCATACTGTGTGTGTAGTTTGTCCTTCATTCTCTAAAAGGACCATGACATCAGGAAGGTGATGCCATGACTTGCAAGTGAATTGGATTGAAGTGAGGGAGGGCTGTGCAAGGTCACCAGCCTCACTTTCTCCTCTGGGGTCATATGGATCCAGTGGCAAGATATAGATCAGGACAACTAGAGATGGCATGGTAACATACATAAAGCGCCAGGCATACCTTAAGATGCTAAAAAAAAATGTCAGCTATCATTAAAATATGCATGCATAACACTGTTGGAGGAAAGCCTTGGAGCCAGAATTTTGCTCTATCTAATAAAATTTCTTTCTTAAAAAAATTGATAGTGCAGCGTGACATGGTGGCCAGAGAGCTGACCTCTGGATCCAGGAAGACCTGGGTTCAAACTCTCCCTCTGACACATCCTGGCTGTGTAACTGGGCAACTCACCTAACCTCTCAGTGCTACAGGCCACTCTCTAAGATTCTATGTTGCAGAGAAAGGTGCTCACCTGCATTAGTAGAGTTAGTTTCCCCATTTTGGAGTTGCTTATGCTAGTGAAATCACAAGGCCAGTGCCTGTCCACAAACAACAAGCAAGGGGAGATTCTTGTGCACTATATAACTTTCAGACAATCATGTGACAATAAAGACATGGTTGTTTTAAAAGCTTCTATGTTCCCTTTTCATTCCTTCATCAAAGATGCCCTTGAGAAACATGTAGATTATTCTCATGAAAATGTTGTAGAGATGCCAAAATGAGCATATTGATCAGTAATAATTGGCACTTTCTGTATTGCCTTTTTAAAGTAGTAATATCATCTGTGATACTTTTACAGACATCTGGCATCCTTGCCTTCTTCAGAAACCTTAAAAATCATTTCTTCAAAGCCCTCAAAACTTCTAGCATGGACCTCCTCTTTTCAATCCTCAGGGTACAGTGCAGTTGCAATTTCTTTTTCTTTCTTTCTTTCCTTCCTTCTTTCTTTCTTTCTGTCTGTCTCTCTCTCTCTCTCTCTCTCTCTCTCTCTCTTCATTTTTTAGCTTTCTTTGATCTTATTTCTACTTCTTCATGGAAATGTAGTCACATGAAACAGCGGAAGCCATTAGGACTTGAAATCTGAAGACCTTGGACCCATTGTAACGTTCATGAGCTGTGTGATAATCTAGCTAGGTCTCAGTTTCCCTTGCTGTAAAAGAGGAATATTAATATTTGCACTACTAGCTGTTATGAGGAAAGCTCTTTGGAATCTTTAAAGTACTATAGAAATGCCAAGAAAGCAACATATACAATGACTACAACCATGTAATGGAAAAATCAATGACACACAAAAAATCAAAAATGAATGTTGCAAAATTATAAAGAACAAGCATGGCTCAAATGATGGAATGCAGAGGCAGGAGGGCCACAGGCGTGGTACATTGCATATGTTTTTGATGCCACCTAGGTGGCAAAGTGTGTAGAAGGTACTGGACATGGAGTCCAGATGACTTCAGGCAGAATCTGTGTCAGACACTGGTTCTGTGACCCTGGGCAAATCACTTAATCTCTGTCTGCCTCAGTTTCCACATCTACAAAATGGGGATAATCATAGCACCTACCTTTCAGGGTTGTTGTGAGGGGAAAAATGAAATGATACTTGTAAAGTGCTTTGCAAACCTTAAAGTACTCTTGTTATTATGCATTTATCTATCATGTTTGTGTTTTTCCACTTTTTATTTTTTGATTTTTGTCTTTAACAAATGCTATTTGTTATTTGGGATGGCTCTTTGGAAGGAGCAGGGGGAGAGAAATTGGGGAAAACTGATGAAACCAAAGCACATCAAACATAACTTATTAAATATAAATTTTTAAAAGAGAAAAAAGTACTATAGAAATGTGAGCTCAAGTATCTGAGGCCAGATTTAAACTCCAGTCCTCCTGACTCCAGGGCCTGTGCTCTACTCACTGCACCACCTAGCTGCCCCTGCTCTTTGATGATTAAAGTTTGATCCACTCACCTCACCTTTGGTATATTAGGAACAGTCTACATTAACAGCTCAGTACTCCCAGAAGTGGCACTAATTGTGGACTTGTGGGTACAGAGAGGTGCAGTGGGATGAAGAAGGATAGCCACCCCACCCCCGGCCACCCCACAGAGAGTTGAGAGGGCACACTTTTTGCCAATGGAGCATGGAAGTAGGGGGAGATTGAAGCAAGAGGGAATAAAATAGCGAAGGTGGCCAGAAGCTATGTCTACTTTAAAAAAAAATCCATGCAGTCATCTGCTTCTGTGGGGAATCATTTTGTCATTTGAAAGCACTCCTGTCCTTCAGCACGAAGCCATGATATTATTGGAAGCAGCTGGGAAGTGCATCATTTCTGATGAGCCAACTGCTAATGTCCCTGAAGTCCTCAGAAGCTTCCTGGATAGCTGCTCACGCATGTCCTCATGAATAGCCTATTCAAACTTTTGCTATAATGATAAGATCTGTTTCCAATTTTACTGTGATGCAGTACTGGTGCATAATTAAAATGTTCAAATGTTTTATTTACACTCATGATTTTCCTGCTTTAATGGTCAGTACCATTTGTATTAAAAGTTTTTAATAAAAAAAATTGTGGACTTGAGACTGCCTAGGAAAAGCCATAGAAAATTGGAGTGTTACTAGAGGTCATGGACAAAATGACACAAAGGACAATTAGGTTCAAGTGGACAGATTTCAAAGGAAAATAGAAACAGCTTTAAGGGAAAAAAACTACCACAAATTTCATAGAGTCCTTGAACTGTGGGGAGATTGTAGCCATGTTTAAGGCAGATTTGAAGGCAGAGAATGAAGATAAGGAGATCTGTCTCTGCGAATAACACCAGGATGGGATCACAGTGTTAGAAAAGAAGTACCCAAGACATGAGCAGGTCTGTAAAGAGAGTCACAATGTGGGGTGGCCTCCTCATAGAAAGAGTGAAGGGGAAGCTCTTCCCATAGACGAGTGGCCCAAGGTAATGAAATAAACCAGAGATGGTTTATTCCTTTAGTCTTGTGCCTTCTTTTAGATTTGGGTATATAATTTCTACACACACACACACACACACACACACACACACACACAAAACAACACCCCAAATATGGGTCCCTATTTTTCCCAAGTAAAATTCAAAGTATTCTACCTGGCATTCAAGGCTCTCTATGATCTGGCACTACTCTATGTTTCCAGCCTTATCTCATGTGACTGCCATCCATGTACTCTACAACACTCTGGCTTGACTGGACTATTTCTCTTTCTAATGTAATGTCTCCATAACGTCTCCAGTGCTGTCTGCCTGGACTGTCCATCTTTCCTTTCCTCACCTGATAAATTTTAATCTAACTATTAAAGCCTAACACAAATGCCAATTTCTCTTCTTTGGGGGAAATGACCTTGACTTTGGAACTTCACACAGCGTTTTATTATGCATGAATGTGATCTCTGATGTATATCAAAGGACCATAAGAATATAGAGTTGGAAGGGACCTTAGAGGTCAAAGAGTCCCACTCCCTCATGGTACAGATGAGGAAACTGAAGCATAGAGCCCTTAAGTAACTTACCCAGCTCACACAGTTAGATAATTCCTGGAGGGAGATTTGAACCCAGGTTTCCTGACTCCAAGATCAGTGCTTCATCCATTACACCATGCTGCCTTGTACTGACTATTGAATATTAGCAAAATAGTTATCCCTGCCTGTGTCCTTCCCCCACTGGATTATAAACCCCATGGGCCATATCTTCTCTAAGTTTTGCATTTCCCCTATTGCCTAGCATAGAACAATCACTTGATAAATGTTTGATGAATGAATGAATAAGTGAATGAATGAAGTGAAATAATTGAACCTTTAACACCTTAGAGAAAAGCAGGGGTCTGGAACAATATCAGAAGCCACTAAGGTAGCTTGAACTATGAATTGCAATGACTACAACACTTTTTAAAAATTGTATTGATATATTTTGTTTTTATATCACCTACATTTCCCAATATAACTTTTCCCCTCTCAGAGGGATATCCCTTATAATAAAGTAGAAAAAGGGGGGAGGGGTAGAATCAGCAGAACTAACAAACATATAGAAAATGACTGACATTGTGTTCCATGTTCCACAATCATGGTCACTTGTGACAATTTAATGTCAGAAAATCCCATTGTCCAGGTTTCTTAGGCATTTATTTGGTTATGTCAAGTTACAAGTGTTTAATGAAGGCCCAGAGTCTCTAATGGGACAGCAATATGTTGGGGATGGGGAAGAGGGAGTTCCATTTTCAATTTTTGGCTAGGTTATATATTCTTTGTTCTGCCTATGCCACAGAGCCCCCAGAAGCCAATAAGCAGACCAACTATGGGAGTCCCATACTATTTAGATACTGACCACAGAAGACCAGGCTACTGATTGGCCTTTGGGTATAGATGTTAGCAGCGAATTGTCTGATGCTGAGGGTAGGTAGGTGGCTCAGTGGATAGAGTACTGGTCCTGGAGTCAGGAAGACTTATCTTCCTGAGTTCAAATCTAACCTCAGACATTTACTAGTTCTGTAATCCTGGGCAAGTCACTTAACCCTATTTATCTCAGTTTCCTCATCTGTAAAATGAGCTGGAGAAGAAAATGGTAAAGCATGCCAGTATCTTTGCCCAAAAAACCTCAAACAGGGTCATGAAGAGTCAGACACACTGAAACAACTGAGGGGCAAAACGATCAGCCCAGGAGGGGGCTGCTGTATGGACCACCCTTAGAGAACTTCCAACAGAAAAAGGGCAAGGGCAATATGGAATGGTCATTATTGCAATATTCCCCTCTGAGGAAAGTCCTCCAGACCTCCTATTATAGAAGGTCTTTAAGCGGTAAGCCCCTGACTCCTTGTTGGGGAATGCTATAAAGGAGATTCTGTGGGTACTGTTATGTTAAATCTAATATATACTATTAAAAAATCAAGTTGCAATTTGGAACTGTGTAAATAAAGTAACTAAAATATTCATGTCCCTTGACCCACAGACTTCGTTACTGGGCTTATACCTCAAGGAAGCCATTGATAAGAAAATCCTAATATATGCCAAAATACTTATAACAGAACTTTTTGGGTTAACAAAGCATTGGAAACAAAGTAGATGTTCATCGACAGTGGGAATTCTTAACAAATTGTGGTACATGAATGTAATAGTGGTACTATCTGTAAGAAATGAAAACTGGGATGAATACTGAGAAGCATAGAAAAGTCTATGTAAATTGATGCATAATGAAGTAGGCAGAGCCAAAAAAATTTCATATATATGTATATGTACATATATATGTATATGTATATATACATATATATATGTATACACACATATACATACATACATATATATAGTGGTCTACAACAATGTAAACACAAAGAACAACCACATATGCTCACGCATGCACACACACACACACACACACACATACACATACACACACACACAAATCAGGTGTTAATGCTGCGAAATTGTAAAGACGCTCCTACCCAACCGTTTGCTGTGTGTTGTACATCACATATATTTTTAGATCTTTTTGATTTATTGATCAATTATGCTGATTTTCCCCTTTTTCTTATTTTATCTTAAAAATACTACTTGTTATATGGGATGAATCTGTGGGAGGAAGAGGGGAAGGGATACTGGGGGAAACTATGATGAATTTTTAAAAATATATCAATAAAAACTTTTAAAATAAAATAAAAAACAAGTTGTATATAACAAAAATTAACAGTTAAATATACAATCCTCCTTTTCTTTTTCTGTCCTTCATATAGGGTAATTTTGATATTTGTGACAGTTATCAAGTTCATAGTAAAAAAAAGAAAACTCATTGTTACAAGGGCTGTGGGAAGACAGGCATGCTAATTCACTGCTGGTGGAACTGTGAATTGGTTCAACTGTTCTGGAAAACAATTTGGAATTATGTAAGAAGAGTCACTAAATTGTTCATCTCCTTTGACCCATAGATTCCATTAGGGGAACTGTATTCCAAAGAGGTAATTGACAACAAGAAAAGACCCATAAGTATCCCCAAAAATGTTCATAACAGCATTATTTGAGAAACCAAAAAAAATGTGGCCAGAGACTGAGAAATAGATGAACAAATTATGGTATGTGGATGTAATAGAATATTACTGTAACATGAGGAATAATGAATATGAGGAATTTAGATGAACACAAGAAGACTTGGAAGAAGTGATGCAGGGTGAAGAAAATCAGGTCAAAAGAACAGTGTCTACAACAGTGCAAATAGAGTCAATGTGAAACCACAATCAAACTGTCTCAAAATGCAATGGTCAGTGTTAATAGCACACCATCAAAGTTAACGGACACATCCATCCTTTCTGTTAACAATAGATTAACTGTTTTGTTGGCAATATACTTTATATGTTTGTTGGGAAGTTCCTGCTATGCCAAACTAAAATGTATCAATATAATTTTCAAAAGAAAAGTAATTTCCCCAAGGAGAGATGAAAGACCTACTATGAAAAAATGACCAATTTTACTGCCAAGAGACAGTTTCATAACTGCCTCTTAAGACTAACTTAAAACTGGCCCCTTATGAGATAAGGGAACAAAAGCATCCTGTCATCTCTCCTACAGTCAAATTTACTGAATGAGGGTCGGGGAAAATTGAGCATGCAAATACATGAAAAAAACTCTACCATCAGAAAACGGAGGAGCTGGCTATATCTTGAACATCCTGTTCTGAGGAGGGCACTGGCATTCTGGCAGGGCTATGCTAAACCAATGTTCTTTGGAAAAAGTGTTTTGATCAGAGAATGTGGCTCCTGCTAAAGCTGATATTGTAAGGATAGTGTCTATGTTACCCAGATTTGAAAAAAAGCTTTTCCAGAGCCACCAAGCAACACCAACCTCACTAGCTGTGCCATAGATACTGAGACCTTTAAAACTCTTTCCCTCTTTCCTTTGCTAAATTGTACTGCCAAACACACACACACAAATACACACACACACACACACACACACACACACACACACACACACACAAAATGAAAAATTAAAAGAGAGGCATAGGAATTAAAAGTGTCAGGACTAGAAGGGATCTTAGAGAGATTGCTGTATCGCACAGTAGAAACAACAGATGCCCTAGAGATGAAATGGCTGGCCTAAGACTACATAGCAAATTATGGGTAGGGTCAGGTCTGGGTCCTAGGTTTGCCAAATTTCAGGTCAATGCCTGTTCCACTGAACCAAGCTCCTTTCCAGGAGTCACTGGATTTCTCAGAAGGCCCTAATCCTAAAGTCAGATGAATTTATTGGGTTTTACTTGAAAAATGAGCTAAATGCTAATATAATAGAAGCTCCTTGGGGGCAGAGACTGCTTCGTTTGTTCCTTTGTACACCCATCTCTTAGCATAGTACTTTATGTATATCAGATGCTTAATAAAAGTTTGATAAATTGCAGTACTAGACCTTAATGAGTATGGTTGTTCTAAAATGAAGGAATTCATAGAGACCTCGGGGACTGCCAAAGTAGTTTTAGCTTCAGATTGGTGTAAGGGTTAATGGTTCCTGCCAGAGGGAGTAATGTCCTAAAACCAAACAAGAAAATGCATTCAAATCACACACACACACACCACTCCCCCTTTATTCCTCTTCCCTCTGGACTGAGGAACAGATCATTCTCTTTTCAGACTGTTTAATTAACTATTGAATGGGAAGGTAGGAGAATGACCTGGCCAACATCAACTTAATAGCCACATATAGCCCAGATGTGGAGTTAGTTCTGAGACATTTAAGGTGTGTACTCAAAGCAATTTAGGAGAACAGATTGCCAGTAAAAACCACTAAGTGCCAATTCTGTTTACTTGAAACAGTCTATCTAGGTCACAGGGTAGGGAGTTATAAAATAATTATCAATGTTAGAGCTGGGAGAGACCTTAGAATTCATCAGTCCAATCTCCATCATTTTACAAAAGAAGAAACTGAAAACTTTCCGTATCAGGCAGCCAGGTAACACAATGCGTAGAGCAATGGCCCTCGAATCAGGAGGACCTGAATTCAAATATGGCCTCAGACACTTACTAGCTGTGTGACCCTGGGCAAGTCACTTAATCCTGATTGCTTTAAAAATAAAAATTCTCCATATGGTTACTATGACATGCATATTTAAATAACTCTGAGGTTTCACCTCATACCCGTCAGATTGGAAAGGTGACACAAAAGGAAAATGACAATTGTTGGAAGGATGACAGGAGAACAAGCATGTACTACTGGTAGGACTTTGAATTATTTTTGAAGCCATTCTTGATAACAATTTGTAACTAGGGCCAAAAGTCACTAAATAGTATACACCCTTTAGACCAGCAATGCCACTAGTAGGTAATATTCCCAGAGAGGTCAAAGATAGAAGAAAAGGATGTGCAAAATGTCAATTTGTTAGGTGGCAAGGTTAAACTCCAGGGATGTTCTGATTTGTATATGTACAAAAATATTTATGGCAGTATTTTTTGTTGTAGCAAAAAACTGGAAATAAATTGGATGCCCATCAGTTCATTCAGGAAATGACTGAAAAAAATTATGGTATTTGAATGTTTCATGGAGGTCTGGTGGCACATGTACAAATCTCATCAGCTTGCTTGGTTGATGTGATATCCCCACATGGGAAAACTGGGAAGTTTGCTGCTGGGAGAATTCTGATAATATGTAAGGGAAGTAACTTGAAGAGATTTGGGGGCATGCACGAACAGTCTCTAACTGGTTATGGTTGGCTAACAACATGGTTGGTTAGTGGTCTTTTCAATTGGCTGCATAGATGGAAATGTCAGCATCTTCAAAATTATTTAAATCATCTTGAACCATCCCAGCCAATTCCAGCCCACCTCCTCCACAAGATCTCTTCGCTTCATCCAATGGTTTTTACTTTTTACGCAATGATAAAGGATTTTTTTTTTTGCATCTACTCCAATGCCCTCGATTGATTGTTTCAATAAAGGTGTCCTAGACTGATTAAAGTAGTTACTTTAAGTGGGTGGGGGTAGTTGGATCATGCCCTTACACCTGGATAAGGCACAATAGCATTCTTTTAGCCATTGTCTAGCTGCTGAACATCAACTTGTTTCCAATTCTTTCCTGCTACAAAAAAAAAAAAAGTGTTTCTATGAATATCTTGGCAGACTTTCGTTTCTGTCTTCGATCTCCTTGTTGTATATGCCTAGCAGTGAGAACTCTGGATAAAAGGGTGTGGATATTTTCATCACATGTTTAGCATAATTGCAAATTGATTTCTAGAATGATGAGACCAATTCTCATCTCCACCAACAGTTAGTGTTCCTTTGTTCCCACAACCCTTCCAGTTCATTGCTATTTCCATTTTTATCACCTTTGCCAGTTTGTTAGGAGGTCAGGTTAAACCCCAGAGATGTTTTGATTTGCATTTCTCTTATTATTCGTGATTTGGAGTAGTCTTATATAGTTGTTAGTAATTTGTGATTTTCTTTTTGAGATGTATTTATAGTCTTTGACCACTTATCTATCCGGGATTGATTGTTGGTCTTTTATATTTATGTTAATTCTTCTTGAAAGAAATCTAATAAATTAATGAGGCATGCTTTCTTCTTCTAGAAAAACCAGCATATCATTTTAAGTGTTCTTTGATTACATGCCTCTTTATAGACCCTGCTAGCTCGCCCTACAAAAAGGTGTTTCCTCCAGCCTCCATGAAGTACTTCTTTTATACTGAGATCGCATTTGAAATTGTCTAGATCTCTAGCATAGTCATCATTAGGAGGTGGTGGACCTTCTAAGAATCCTTCACGCTTCTCTATCCTCCTTAAGCTCTAGCCCCTCCCTTTGGGATTCAAGGTTTGAGGAACAAACAAACCTCGGGCTTGCTTTGGAGCAGAATGGAGGAATCATGGGGAAAGACTTCTGGTGTGAGGAGTTGAAGAGACTGAATAAAATAAAACTGTTTGCCACTCTGTGGATTGCAAAGCTCTGTGGGGCCAGGTAGGAAGTTATTGTCAGCAGTATATTTCATTAAAAAAGATCAAGGCTGGCTTCTTTAAACTGCACAAATAAAGGCGGCACAGTACAGCCAAGATCATGCTGGATCTGGAGTCCAAAAGTCAGATTTCATATCGCAGCTTTGACACTTCCTACTTTCGTGAACTTGGGTGAGTCACGACCTCTCTTTTATTCCTTATTGGTAAAATGAGGGGGTTGAACTAGAATGATCAAGATGCTTGAAGCTGAGAAGTAGAACGCTGGACCTGCAGTCAGGAAGTTGAAGTGGTTGTTGTTGTGGCTGTGGTTGTGGTTGTGGTTGTTGTTGTTGTTGTCAAGTCATGTTTGACTCTTCACGACCCCATTTGGGGTTTTCTTGGCAAAGATGCTGGAGTAGTTTGCCATTTTCTTCTCCAGCTCACTTTTACAGATGAGTAAACTGAGGCAGAGTTAAGTGACTTGCCCAGGATCACACAGCTAGTAAGTGTCTGAGGCCAGATTTGAACTCAAGAAGATGAGTCTTCTTGACTCCAGGTCCCAAGATCTATCTGCTTTTTCTATCTAACTGCTCTAATTTCAAATCTGGCCTCAGTTGCTTACTAGCTGTGTGATCCTGGGCAAGTCACATAACTGTTTATCTCAGTCTAGTCATCTGTAAAAATGGGGAAAATAAACAAAGCCACCTTCCAGGGCTTTTTAGCTTCCCAGGGAGACTCAAATGAAATAATATTTATGGAGCTAAGTGCTATACGAATGCTAGGTATTGTTATTAGTATAACCTAGAAATCCCTTCCAGCTCCAAAGCTATATGTTACTACTTTGCAAATGCATGTAAATGAGTTGAAGTTAATCAAATATTTTGTTTTAAAGGATTACTGAATTCAATGGCTTTTGGTTATTGCTTGCTATAGAAATAGCAAAAGTACCTATCATGTGAGAGTCCAGATTTTTCTTACTTTGAAATGGAGTACTGTTGCAGAATGTCAAAAAACAAAAGAAGGTACATGATAACTTTAATATATTTAAAAGGAATAGCAAGTTATACATAATAGATTTGCAGTTTTATGTGCAATCATCTTTTTTCCTATTCTACTATGTTATAGAAATGCTTGTTTTGTTTCTTAAGTTCAGAATAAAATAAATAAAATTTTTAAAAATGTTATTAGCCACTGGTTTAGTGGAAAGGTACGCTGGGTTTGGATTAGCTAGGGCTCAAATCCCATTATCTTGGGCAAGTAATTTTACTTTTCTGGGCTTCAGTTTCCTCTGCCATAAAATGAGGGGATTAGATAAAATTATCTCTAAAATTATCTCTGAATCCCATGACATTACAGCCAGTAAGCCTGTATCCCTAGAAATAGGGAGACTCAGTCATGCATCATGATGAATTGGACAGATATCCTATGCCTCCAGGGGCATAAATTGTATGACCCCTGGAAGGCCAAGGGAACTGAAGGGTTCCTCTCTGCCTGTGCCAAGGGAAATCCTGAAGTTAGACTTTGTTATAGGTGAAAGGAGTTCCAATACCTCACCTCCCTGTACTAGGTGTTTGGGTGGTTTCTGGGAAGCCACAGCGAGTCTACTGCCTAGAAACTGTTCACTTATTTGGGTTCCTGAGGTGTGGGAGTAATTGCACCCAGCTGCCAGGGTGTGAGATTAGAAGGGAGACTTTGGGGTTGGTAGGGTTCCTATCTGCCTACAGCAATTTTATCAGATCAGAGCTGGCTGAGTCTGAGTAGAACTAAAAAGGGAACAAAGAGTCTTTGAGAACCAGACCAGGGTGGGGGAATAGCAGGGTAAAGTGGCATATACCCACAGGGTTGGCACAGGGCAAAAGGGTGAGGGAGATAACCAGCTTATCTCCTACTCCACTGGGTCCGCCCTTGGGCCTCTGACTTCCAAACAGCCTCAACAGGTGTTTGGCTCTCTACCTTGGTCCAGCCTCCTTTTCTTCCAGTCATCTAAGGGGGAATCTGCTGCTGGAGGTGAGAACTGCTTGTTTACATTGTGCCCCAAGCCAGACACTTAGCTCAGTGTGAGCTTTGCAGTCCTGGTGCCTGGGAGTGTTTGGGGACAAGTCACTGTGCTCCCTTGCCTTCTACCTGCTCCCATTTCCCCTTTTCTTGGCTCAGTTCCACCTCCTCTTCTCACTCCTGCACCTGGTCCCACTCCCTTCAGGGTTTTACTATTTTATTAAATACTTTTAAAAATAAATGCTTTTGGATGACCTACACCAGATTTTTGCCGTCTTGTGAAGGGGGGAGGGTGGAAGGGGGAGGAGGGAGGGAGAAAAGTTTGGAACTTAAAATCTTATAAAAATGAATATTGAAAACTATCTTTACATGTAATTTGAAAAAATAAATGCTATTTACCAAAAAATACAATAAAAAAATTCTGACAACCTTCCCTGAAAAAAATTAAAAATAAAATAAATGACCAATGTAGGAATTTGTTTTGCTTGACTATGCAGAGTTGTTAGAAGGATTTTGTTTTTCTCCTTTTTTCCCAACTGGGGAAGAAGGAGGGAGAGAAAATAAATGCTTATTAATTTAAAATAAAATTATTTTTAAAATGCTTTGTGCATATTTTTAATGGTGCTGTTATTTCCCAGTGATTCTCAGCAGCTAAAAACCCTTCCTTGTAACAAAGAAGAATTAAGCAAAATCGACATTCCTGATTCCACAACTATAGTCTGTCTCTTCAGGGAAGGAAAGCTTACTTTGCTGTCAGTCCTCTATAGTTACAAACCTCATCGATTTTAAAGAATTTGGAGTTAGAACAGGTCTTATAGATCATCTTTAATGACCTCCTCCTAATTTTACAGATGAAGAAACTGAAGCCTACAGAGTGCCTTGCCCAAGGTTTTGCAGCTAACAAGCATCAGGACTGGGATTCAAAGTCAGGTCCTCTGATTCCAAATACAACAGGTTTTTTTTTTCCACTGCTCTCTTTCTGTCTCAGTCTCTCTCTCCTTCAGTGTCTCTTTCAACTTTCCCTACTCACTTCTATCAAATGCAAATTTTACTACAATAGCAAATGACTAATCCTTGCCCTATAGACTGCTAGGCAGCCCAGTAGATGGAGCTCTGGGGCTGGCGTCAGGAAGACCTGAGTTCAAATCCAGTCTCAGATACTGTGTGACCCTGGGCAAGTCACTGAATGCTGTTTGCCTCAGTTTCCTCATCTGTAAAATGAGCCGGAGAAGGAAATGGCAAACCACGCCCATATCTTTGCCAAGAAATCCCCAGATGAGGTCATGAAGAGTCAGACAGGACTGAACAACAAGAAGTCATAGTCCATAGTCTGCTTCTTCCAGGACTCTGGCACAGGGGACGCACTGAAGCAACTAAGTTGAAGATTTCTGCCACTTATTCCCAGTAGAAGGAAAGTGTAGTTGGGAAGTGTAGTCACAGAAGGGAAGAGAACAAGTGATCTTGGAGATGCCGAGGCTTTGACTCCCTGATCAGTTAGGAGAATGAGAACCAACTACAAGAATCACAGAGCCTTGGAGTTGGAAGGGACTTGAGAAGCCATCTAGTCTTTGACATATCAGAACAAGAATGAAAATTGTCATAGAGTCTCTGGTTGAAGACATTCAGTGAAGAGGAAATTTCCAATTCCATTTTTGTCTATTCTAATTTCATTGTATATCCATTTCATACTAATTTTCCCATGTTCCTCCAAATTCCTCATATTTGTCATTTCTTCCTGGAAATTGATATTCCATATCACTCATATGCCAGCGTTTCCAGCAATTCCCCGATCCATGGACACTCATTTCATTTCCAAATCTATGAACCATGAAGAATGATGCTATAAATATTTTAGCTAGTTTATGTCTTTGACTTCCCTGAGGTGTTGTATACCAGTAGTGGGATAGCTGGATCAAAAGACATACACCATGGGTCAGGAACCTGCAGCCTCGAGACCACATGTGGCCCTCTAGGTCCTCAAGTGAGGCCCTCTGACTGAATCCAAACTTCACAGAATAAATCATTTTATTTAAGGAGATTTGTTTTATGAAGTTTGGATTCAGCCAAAGGGCTGCCCTTGAGGACCTAGAGGGCCACATGTGGCCTCGAGGTTTCAGGTTACCCACCCCTGATAGATGATTTAGTCACCTTTCTTGCACGATTCCAAATTGATATCCAGAGTGGTTAAAACTTGTTTTATTTTGAGACAGCATCAAGTGTTAGAAGGTTCTCCTTCTATTGGAAAGTATACCTCTACAACATTTCCATCCCACAGATCATAGAATTGGAGCTGGCAGGCACCTTAGATACTATTTAATCCAGCCTCCTCATTTTCCAAAAGAGGAACAGAGGCCCAGAGAGGCTGTGACTTGCCCAAGATGCCAAGGTAATAAATAACAGAGTTAGGATTTGAACCCAGGTCCTCTGCCTCCAAATCTAACACTCTTTCCTACTGTACTATAGTGCTCATTATTTTGCTCTCTGGAGCAAGTTTTGTCCCTTGATCACATGATGGTTTTCACCCTATCTCAATTTTCTCCAGGCTAAATATTCCCAATTTCTTCAACCCATCCTCGTATGACATGGTATCCAGCCCATTCACTGTCTTGGTCATGCTCCTCTGCATGCTCTCCAGTTTGTAAATACGAACCAACAAACAAGAAAGTGCTGCACAGAAATGAACACAATAGTCCAAATATCATCTGTCCATCATCTCCATCACTCTGGACTCCAAAGTCTCTCTTCATTAAGCCTAGATCCAGTTAACTTCTTTGACTTTCATGCCACACTGTTGACTCATGTTGACCTTGCATCCACTAAAATCCCAACTCCATTGTATCCCCACTCTCCCACCCTACCTAGATTTCTGATCACTCCATGTTCCCAAGCTTGTTTGCCCACATATCCAGCAAAGCCACAAAAGAGCTTAGTATGTAGAAAGTGCAAAGTGCTTTTTTGTTCATTGTTCAATTTTAACTTCCTGTTTTCCTTCCTTCCTTCTTTCTTTTCCTCCTTCTTTCCTTTTTTCCTTCCTCCTTTCTTTCTTTTTTTTTTCCTTTTTTTTTTTACTTCCTTCCTGCTTTCTTGCTTTATTCAGTCAGAGCAAAGGCAAACTGACCCAGTATCCTGGATTTGGAGGAGACAGAACCTTCTTTCTCCCTCACTCCTCCAAACTCCCCAATCCCAGTTTGGGTTGTTTTCAGATGCTACTCCATTCCTAACAGACTCTTTGTGAGCCATAGTAGGAGGAGAGGGGTCAAGCTGCCGCTTCCGGGGTGCCTCCTTTCTTCTCTGGCACTTGCCAGTGAGAAAACAAGGATATGAAAACTAACAGTGCATATGGGGGTGAGATGAAGATCAAACCAGACAGGATACATAAAAACACTTTGTAAACTTGCAAGCACTATAAAAACATCAGCCATTGTCCTTTCACTAAGATACTCCCACAGTAGCTCATCAGGACAAGAAGCTGAACATCCAGTCTCAAAGTAATCCCTTTCCCCTGCTCCTGATCCCCTATTTATTCATTGTCTATCTATCATCTAACTATCCATTAACTCTTTACTATCTGTCATCTGTCTATGTATCTATTGTATGTCTCATCCATCTGTCTCTCATCCATCTTTATCATCCACCTTTCCTCTATCACATCTCTCTGTCATCTAGCTATCAAAGGCTAAACCAGCTGAACACAAGCCTTCAAATGTTCTACCTACCTGGAAAGGTCTTCAGTAAAGGAAGAGAGGAAGGAGAAGAGTCCAGACACCAGCCTACCAGCCTGTTTGTCTGCAATTCAAACCCCAGCCTAGTAGTAGGGGTCACCACTGATTTGGCTAATAGCTGAGGAATTTTTTCACCCAAGAAATTTCTGTAGAAATTTGCTTTTTACTAAAGCAAAGAGGAGTCATTAGGGTATGGGGGTAGCCACTATAATGGAATAATTGGCCCCTGAAGTATTGAAATTTTTAAAAACTGTCAGTAGCCGAGGCCCCGGCTCAAGACAGGCAGTTTTCAGGCTACAGCCTACAGGTCCATAGAGACCCAGTGCCCTTTTTGGTACCTCTGATTGGCAGAAGTCAGAGGTGTTCTCTTTCCTCATACTAATTTGGAGCTGAGTTGGGGGTAAGGGAATTCTTTAGTTAATGTAGCAGCTGTCATGTATGTTAGGGGCTGGAGCCAGATTTTCTTTCTTCTCTAAAAATAATTTAATAATTTAATTTTTAATAATACTTTTCCCAATTACTGAGGCCAGATTTTCAAGAGCTGCTTTTCCTCCTCTTCCTCCTTCTAGCCATCCATCCTTCAACACTGTTTCCCAAGATTTTCTCTTCTCAGTGTCATTTGAGATTCCCTTCTGTCTGCAGTCAGGGCAGCTTTGTGTTTGTCTAGTAGGAGGATGGTCCTTCCTTGCCCATCCAGAACTACTAGTTAACAGGCCATTGCATGGCACATGTGTGGTGGAGGGAACCCTGGAGCAAAGATAAATAGTTGGAGAAACAGACTTCCAGAAGGTCAGCTGGGAAAGGCCAGAGAGAGCATCCAACACAACATCCTTATTTGACAGGTGCTCAACAGGATTGGATGGGAGGGGAGAGTGATGGTAGAACAGGACCATAAACTGGAACTAGACATTGTCTTCTTGGAGAAGTAATTTATCTTTGTTATGGAGGTGGGACCCAGGCCCATCCCTTGTCTGGGATGGGTGGAATCGCTAAGGAGGGGCGCGGAAAAAGGCAGCGTCTACTCCTCTGAGTCCCAGTTACAACACCTATAAAATATACTGTTTCCACTACCTGACTCATAGGTTCCTTGTGAGGAAAGCATTTTGTAAGCCTTAAAGTCCTCCAGTGAGCTTTTATTGCAGAGCTATCCATAGACTAAGGCAGGATGCCAAACCCTAAGTAGGGCTCAGACGAGAAGTAGAAATAGATCCACAGAAGGCCAAGGTGTAGAAGGAAAAATGAATCAGGTCTGGGCTATCCCCTATCTATAGTACCTCCTGGTAGCTTTTCTCCTTGGCCACAGTTAACTGCATTAAGCACCAGGTGGAGTCCGGAAGGATCACGGGGGATCGCGCCGTGGTGACGTTGTAAAATACGGATTGTAATGCTGTACTACCCTATTCACCCGACTGATGTGAGGAAAACAGCTTTGCAGCTATGCACGAATGAGAATTTGGGGCCAAAGGACCCGCCCACATCACCGTTGAATCAATTTATTGGTCTCATTACAATGACCCTGCCCCACGGTTGTGACATCTTAAATAACGTTTATTACAAAAGAAAGAGAAGACAAAAATGCTTCAAAACCGCCCCCATGGACCTCCCCCTCCACGCCAATAAATAAGAAGGGGGGGACACGAGTGGAGGAGGGGGTGCAGTGGGGGGAGACCTAGATGGGGAGGGAATTGTGCTTAGTCCGGGAGCCAGTGCTCCTCATCCCCATCTCACGTTGTGGGGAACCTTCTTCCCCCTCCACGCAGGGTCCGGGCTGGGGTGAAGAAGAGATCCACCCCCCCACACACGCACGCACATTTTCCGGGGCACTCCGAGTATTATTCTCCTAGGTCTTTCGAGGTGAGTGGCTCGAGTGCCCCCATCCTATTGGCTAGATCACAGAGTTCCGGTTGCTTTCAAGAACGCTATCCACCAATAACAAGAGTGTTTTGGGGCTCTCCGGGAATGTATTGGAGAGAAGTTACAAGCCCCGGTGGCTGAGTGAAGAACTTCGAGAGCTGTCTCTCCATATGTCCAGGAACTTACTACCTTCTACTTCACCCTGCTCTTGGGAAATCTAGCAGCATCAAGGAAGGTGCACCTTAACCCAAGGGTGAGGACCTGGGACTGGAAGCATGAGACCTCTTAAAGTCAATGAAGGGGCGCGGGGGGCGTTGCTTATTGGTTGGAAGTGATGGGAGCAATAAGCCAACGTCAAGGTCTCTAGAGGGTTCCTGGTAGCTGTTTTTGTTCTGTGGGTAGAAGCCGGACACCTAACAACCCACATCCATTGTCTTCGTGACAGGTTGGAAGAGAGCCTTGGGTCACTCACTTTAGTGTTAAATGTGGCATGCCTCCCCGGTAACCAAGTCGGTCTTCCTTTCCCCACCGCCCTCCCCATGCTCCTTCACCATCCACCAGGACTAGAGTCCTCCTGGTTGAGAGATAGAGGGATTTGAGGTGGGGGAGGTTTCATGCCCAGCATGGTGGGTTGGGGGTGAATGGGTATGGGACACTGTTCAGCTGCCCATCCCTGCCATTCCCAAGGGATGGAAACTGTCTTCATCCAGCAAGAGGCGCCCCAGGCGGTAGAGCAGCTGAGGGTACCAATGTACACCCTCTCCTGGGGTCCTGCTGCCCCATGACAGACTGTGGTAGAGACGAAGGGGCCAGAAAGCCAGCTGAGCTAGGCGCTGCTCAGCCACAGTTGCAAAACAGGAGGCCACTACATCTTCAACCACCAGAGTCCCATGCTTCGTGAGAGGGGCATAGGCCCCTGGGGCTGTTCGAGTGGAAACAGCTGACACCCTGGCAGGCTGCAGCCCTGGCACCCCTGCCACCAGCACGTACTGGCCAGGCTGCACTTGGCTGGCAAAGGTAGCCCGAAAACCAGTAGCAGGCTCTGTGTGGTTATCTGCAGTGAACAGCAGGTGTGCTGGTGTAAGTGTCAGACGCCGGGGTGGGTCCAGGGTCTCTATAACATGGAAGGCCCTCTGAATGGCTGGCTCCCGATCCAGGAAGATGAGCACATCACTGAAGATTGGGTTCCCATCCTCCCCCATGGCCAGTACCCGGTCCCCTGGTCGCAAGGCAGACAGGGCCACTTGAGCCCCATTTTCCAGGCGAACCCTGGCTCCTGCTGGAAAACAGCCGCCAGTCTTGGCTGCAGCTGAGTGCTCTGTGGGGAGAATGGACAGGGTAGGGAGACTTGGTTATTGTCATGGATTTCAGATTCCTAGCCTCATCACTCAGCTCACCCACAGGGAGGAGGCATCTAATTCCTAGAGACCCCATTTTTATTCCCACCTCAACCTTTTGCCTGGTTCCATTTCTTCCCTCCTATAGGCAGACCTGACTCCTCATCAATGCCAGTCCCAAACCCAGATCATGTCGTCACCTCATCTCATCCCCATTCGTTCTGAGAACACAACATGCAACATAACCAAAGCCCCAGCAAAGCCCACACCCTCCCATCTTAAGAACTGTGACAAGAAATGGGGGAAGGAGAGCAGGATAGAAGGTGAAGGTTTTCTTTAAGCTCCAGGGCCCTTTTTGTAACACTGAGACAAAGGGTACCTCTGCAAAACTGAAGGGAAAAAGAGAAGTCTGGTGACATCATGGGGAAGAAGTGGCAAGAAGGAAAGCAATAGACTTGGTTCCTCTAGATCCCCGCTCCTGTATAGAATATCACTTCCTTTTTTATCTCTCACCCCTGATTCAAATGTCTCTCACTCCCCAGACAAAAACTGCCTTCCTTTGGAGTTTTTCCAGTTTTTTCCCTGCCTAAGTCATGCTTTGTGTGTCTGTGGAGTATAGGTCCAGTTATTGGGGAGGGAGGAACGGGGGAGGGAATGTAGTACCGACTACAAGTTTGTACATTAGTAGCCAAGTTCAGGTCACTATGAATCGCAAAGGTCACCAGGTTCCAGGCCACATACAGGGTCAGTGTGCAGGCTCAATGTACTGGGACAGTGCGGGGTGAGATTAGTGGATGAGCCAAGGTCAATGAGCAGAATCAGTGTAGGATTAGGAGTAACAGAAATGTGTGGTGTTGATCCATATGTGAAATCGGGATGGTCAAGATTAAAGGGAAAGAGCGAATGAATGGATTTGGGATTGGTTATGAATAATATTGGTTGAGATAAAGGTGACTTGGGAAGCTCAGTGTATGACTTCATGTTAGTGTATTCACACCATCAGTGTGAGATCATTGACTTGGAGACCATATGAGTCTGGAGAGTTGGGATACAGAGCTGTTTGCAAAGATCTATGTGTTGTGTTACTGTGCAGGGCCAGTGAGGGATGGGAGTCAGAAGGAAGGGAAGGAGGACCAGTAGGGTAGGTAAAACATTTGTATACTCTCCCAAAGGGCACTATGTTAAATCAGTGTAGGGGACTGGTACTGAAAGACCCCAGTTCTAGCCAGTTCTGATTGACAAGGCAGCCATTTCAGGAAAATCCACTTTATTAACTCCATGCTGCCCATTCTGGCTCTCATTCTTTGCTTGGCCCCAAATCGCCCAGCGTCAGGGTTTGGGGGTCGCCTGCGCCCCCTTGGGTAGAGAGAGCTACACAGTAGGAGGGGGGCCCTAACCTGCATGGTGGCATACAGAAATCCCCTCCAAGCTCTGAATCTCCAAAGGATCTGGGGTTCAGTTCTGTACAGCACAAATCCCAGCTCCCCAAACAAGGCGCCTCAGGCAAACACTGTCCCAATCTGCACCCCAGTTTCAACACCTCCACTCTCCAGCCCAAAGAGTTGGGCACTGAGTGGTTCTGCCAGCCCCTGGCTCCCTCCATCCGTCCATCTCGTTTTGGTCTTGTTCCTCGTCCCGGCGCGGCTTGGGGGGTGTTGGGCCCATCCTGAAGGGTGGCTTTGGGTTGTGGCCCCAGGCTCGGGGCAGGGGCACTGAACCCACCACTCTAGAGTGCTGGCTAATGAGGTTATCAAGCAAGGGACGGACAAGTGGTCACAAGCAGAGGAGGGGGGCGGTATCAACGTCCTGCTGAGGGCCATTGTGCCTCACCCACCCCTTTTTCACCTCCTTAGTTCATTCCGACCGGCCCCTGCCCTGTCCTCGGCCCCGCCCCTCCCGGGCCCAGTCTCCCGAAGGCTCACCAGACTTGACCGAGCAGTGTACATGCGCCTTGGACTCATAGTAGACCCAGTCGAAGCCGGCCTCCACTGCCAGCCTTGCCAGGAGCCCATACTTGTTCCGGTCGCGGTCCGACGTGGTAATGTCCACGGCGCGACCTTCGTAGTGCAGCGACTCCTCGGAGTGGTGGCCGTCCTCGTCCCAGCCTTCCGTCACCCTCAGCTTCACGCCTGGCCACTGGTTCATCACCGAGATGGCCAACGAGTTCAGACGGTCCTTGCAACGCTGCGAGGGGAAAGAAGGGGAGAGATGGGAGGATCAGAAGCTGGGGGTGGGGTCTCGAGTCAACGAAAGCTCTGTCTCGTATTGGGGGTGAGGAAGGACAGAAGGGGCTGGAAGGTCAGCCCACACAGCGAAGATACCAGATTGTTCCAGGGAAGAAGCGGCCAACCTAATCATCAGGCTCTGTACCCCTAATTTGGTGTCCTCTCCTGCCTTGCCTCACTTGGGTCTAACCTCACGTGCGCCCCAGCGCCCTCGGCTTTAGCTACTAGCGCCTGTGGCTGGGTGCCTGAAGACTTGTGAGTCAGTGAAAAATGAAGGGGCGGGAGGTGGGGAGGACCGCGGGTTTCAGAAGGGTAAACTGGACAGTCTAAATAAGAGGAGACTGGGGTATCGCGAGCACGTGCTTCTGGCCTGCGGGTCGAATCTGCGGAACAGGACAAGAAAGGGCTTCCTTGACCACGACTTCCCAACTTTGTCCCTTCTGGCAAAAGCATATGAAATGATAGAACCCATTTCTATCCCTGACCCAGAGACTCCACCAGGATGAATCTCGCACCTCCTGGACGGCCCTCTTTCTGAACGACCCTAGGATCAGCTGCACCCCCGAAGCTTCTGTCTCCCAGACCTAAACCCTGCCTCTCAGGGCTCTTAAGAGCAGAAACCCGCGGGACCTTCCTTGTGTTCCCTGGCTAAGCAGGATTAGCTCCAGTTCCGAGTGGGAGCCTCTATTTCCGTTCTTCTTTTGCTTCCAAGCCCAAAGTTCCCTGCCAGCCCATGCACGTACATGTCTCGGTCTCTTTGTTCTCCCTTATATCGCCTCGGACCTCGGCTTCTGGGGCTTCGTGCCCCTTTCCCCACCCAACAACGCTGGGCCGAAAGGCGGGGGGTTACAAGTAGCTAGGACTAGCCGGAACGGGACAGGAAAGGGGTGCAGGAACCGCTATGCCCAGCAGGTGTCACCGCAGCCTCAGGGCTGGAAGTCCCGCAAAGGGTGGGATTGTCGAGTCCAAGGCAGGTGTAGAGAGCACCCTGGTTGGGCAAAGGGTCCAAGCGCCCAGCCCAATAACTGCGTACCTGAATCGTCCCTCAGATCTGCAGCCGAACTTTTATACCCTGGGTACTGTGAGAGGGAGTATCGAAGAATGTCTTTCTGGTCAAAGAGAGATACCGACCATCTCTCCTTCCTTCGGTTCCTTCCCTGTCCCCAGCTACAGATCTGAAGGCAGGGACGCAGACAGGGACTGGGAAAGTTGACTACGACTCTGGAGCGGTCGGAGTGGGAAAATACTGAGTAGGGAGGTGCAAAAGGAGCACCGCTGCTCTTGATAACTAAGGCCGTTGGGGCCGGGGAGTGGGAAAGGAGGGAGAACTGGACAGTGGAGAGCGATAGGTTGACAGCCTAAACGGAGTTCTCATCCAGACCAGCGCGCCTTCAGCACCTTGGTGAGGGGCGGGGGTCACAGAGCTACCCGGAGGGATAAAGACGGGAAAACAGAAATGGATTCCTGGGGCAGCTCAGAAAAGTGATCCAGGTAGCCGGCCGCACGCCCCAAATCCCTAGAATCTGGGAAGCGGGACTAACTGGAGGGGAGGGATTGTAGAGATGAGCTACAGCCGCTGACTCCCGTGGGTCTGGAGTCCCGGGGCCTGGGAACAAGGAAGTGTAGACTATTGACGTTTACACAGGACCTGAAGGCAAAAAGAGTAACTGAGGGAGGATGAGAGGGAGGATGGGGGAAGATGGACGAGTAGGGAACATATCAGAGATTCTCCGACCCAGGAAACATCCTTGGTTTATAGAGCTGAACTTATTCTTCCCTTTAATGGGGCGGGGGCAATGAAGAGTCAAACCGAGCCTCACAGACCCTTGGACTCCTCGGGTCGGGAGTCAACAGCGGCAAACCTTTGCGGGGTGGGGGCAGGGACAGCGCTGAAGAGAACTGGATGAGGTGGTGTGAGAGAGACAGAGAGGGCAGCCGCTTCTGGAAGAAACTAGATGGCCGGTTTGCATGCAGGATCCGAACAGCTTTTCTCCTGGGCTTCTGCTGTCCCGGCCCAGCCGCTTGCTCCCTTTTGAAGGGGCCTTTCCCCCATTTCTTTCCCCTCCCGGATAAGCCCGGATCTCTGACCTCTCTTCCCCAGCCTATTCCTGCTACTTCCTCGGGCCGGAGAGTCCGCCTTCCTTCTCTCCCTGAGCCAGGGCCGAAGCTGGGCGCTGTCAATGATTGTCGAGCCCGCTGCCGGGATCCTTATCTGCATTCCACAGAGCCCCGGCCTGCCAGCAGCCAACCTTCGGCCTCACAAACTAGGGCCTGCCCGGCTCTACGACTCTCAATGTTCCCCCTCACAATCCATAGCTAAAGCATAGATGCTGGACGGTGGGGGGTGGGGTGGAGAAGAGGGGGCTGTGGTCTTCTAAGAAGCCACAGAGGGAGCAGACTGGGAAGTACCGGGTGAATGTCGAGGTTGGAAGAAGTGAGAGGGAGCTCTCCCCATTTACCACCCTGGCTTTAGGCAAGTTTGCTCCAGCCAGCTCGGGGACTCACTCCTGTCCAACTCTGGCTCCCGGCTCCGCAGCTAAAGGACTCGGGAGTTTCGGGCCACTTGGGTCAGCTCTCTTCTAACTTCCCCACTATCGTGGTCCTTTCCCATCCAAGCCCACTTCTAAAGTTCCATCCCTCCTGCCCAACACCCCTAGCCAAGCCCTGAAATCTCCCACAGTTCGGCTTTGGGTCTCGGTGTCAGAAACAGTGAATCTCCCCATCTGGCGTGAGCCCCCAGCAACACACTCAGCCTCTGGATTCCAGGGACAGCTCCCACAGGGGTCCCTCCCCTTCCTGATCCAGTACTAGCGCAACTCATCTTCTGCTGCTTGGTCTCCCCCAAGTCCCTGCGCTCAAGCCCAGACACGTCTCCGTTTTGGCTTGGACTCAACTCCAGGAGCGGCGGGAGCAGAAGACTGCTAGGACGTCGTAGAGGAAGCCCGGTCCCCGAGCTCCTAGCAGCGTCGCTCCGGGGACCAGGGAGGGTTGGGTTCAGGAGTTAAGTGCGCATCCCCAGGCAGAATGGAGAACTAAGCTGGGAGAAACCCTGAAGATTCCCGAGACAGAGAGACGTCCTACGTGGCCCCGGGTCAGAGTTCCTTTGGGCACTCTCCCACCGTACCCCCACCCCTGGGCTATTCCGTCTCTAGTCCATCCCACCCTGATCCCCGGCCCTGGAAGTCCGGACCGGCTAGCGTGCACCTGCTCCAGTCTGAGCCCCCGGGATTCCTCGGGGAGGCGTGGGGCACGAGCCGGCCCGACGGAGGCCAAAGGGGGCAGGGCGGACCAGTGTGGGCAGGTGCCAAGGGGGCGGGCTGGGCAGCTTGGAAGAAGGTGCCAGCCAGGTCGGGTCGTCTGGGCCGCCGGGCGCTGACGGTGTCAGCAGCGGGCAGGTCGCACTCACCTGGGTCATGAGACGGTCGGCGCCCGTGTTCTCCTCGTCCTTGAAGATGATGTCGGGATTGTAGTTGGGGGTGAGCTCCTTGAAGCGCTCGGAGCTCCGCGCGATCTTCCCTTCGTAGCGCCCGCTGGCGCCCAGAGTCTTCTCGGGCACGTTGGGGCTGAACTGCTTATAGGCTAGTGGCACCAGCTTCCGCGGCGGCCGGCGGCGGCTTCCCACCACCCGGCCCGGCCCGCAGCCCCATGCCGCCGGCGCCAGCAGCAGCAGCAGTAGCAGCAAGAGCCGGAGTCGGGGCCGGAGCCGGGCCGGAGACATGGCCGGGAGCCCCGGGGGAGCGGCCGAGGGCGCCGGGCGGGCGGGCGGGGGCGCTGCGGGGCGCTCAGGCGTTGGGGTGGCGCTGAGGGGCTCCGGGCGGGAGCGCCATCGGCGGGGGCGGGACGGAGCTCTGCGGGGTGGCGGGGGACTGGGGCCCAGGGCCCGGGCTGGTGGCGGCGCTCTGTCCCCCTCGGCGCCTCGGCTCTGAGCTGCCCAGCCCGCCGGCCGCCAATAAATAGGCCGGCCCGTTTGTTTTGGCAACGCGGCGGCGGCGGGGGGCGGCGGGACTGCGGGCCGGTGGGGCTGGGCTGGGCTGGGCTGGTCGGACCGGCGGGCTGGCCGGACCCCGCGGTTTGCACCCCGGCCCGGCGGTCAGGCGACTGGGGCAGAGCGGGAGCTGCTGCCGTCTGCGGCGCGGCCCGGGGCCGAGTGAGAGGGGAAATGGAAGAGATCCGGGCTCGGGCCCCGCGCAGACCGCACCCTATCCATGTCCCTGCCTCCCTCCCGCTCCCCAGCGAACCTGCGACAGGGGCAGCCGCAGCCTCCTCCCCCTCGGGCGGGCGGCCCCAGGCACTAGCCCTTGCCCCGATCCCCGGCCGCCCGCCCGCTGCCCTCTGTGCCCCCAGCACCTCCTGGGCTCGCCCTCCCCGCCCGCCGGGACCCGCCCCGCCCCGCCCTAGCCTCGCCTCTGGACTCAGCCAAGCTGCAGGGGGCTGGGGGGGGGGGGTTGGGGCGGGACCCTGCCAAAGCGCAAATCTCCAGGGCAGGAGGTCTCACCCCATGTTGACCGCAGCCCTCTGCGCGGCCGGACGGGAGGGGCAGGGGACAGTGGCTGGACCGCACAGACGCCCACGATGTTCCCTGCGGGAAGACAAACGAAAGACCCGGGGAGGTCATCGACACCCCGGCGGTGTACCTCCGACCTCGATACCTACACGTCGCTCAGCCTAGCATTTCTGTTCTCAGTATTAGCTATGCTTCGTCCCTCAGCTCTCTCTGATCTGACCCCCGGATTTTGGTCTCATTATTGTGCACACCCCAGATGTCAGTCACACGTTTGTCCCGCCAGCTGGGGTAGGTGGATGGGGGTGGGACTCCTCTAGGAGAACAATAGGATTTTAATAAGTCTTTTGAAGTTGGAAATGTGGTCAGAACAAGTAGAATGTAGTTCCAGTACAAGGTATAAGGTAGAGAAGCCAGGATGGAGCAATTAGTGAAACGAATAGGTGGCAGCATGACTGGGTAGAATTGAAAGGGATAATAAGAACCTTAGCACATAATGGACCACAAAATGAATAGGAACAAGAAGGTAAAAATGACACTGAGGGCTGATTCAGTAAAATTGCGAGTAAGAAATGTAAGCTAATCCTCTCAGTAGACTCAGCAATGGTAAACCCCAGAAGGGAACACGGGATTGTGCACTTCTAGGAGCTACAGATTAAATAGGACGTGGAAAACTTGTAGGAGATCCAGGCAACTGCAGTAGAAAGGGCCAGAGAAATTGATTGGGGGGGGGGGGGCCGCGTGCGTGCGTGCTTTTGTGTGTGTGTGTGTGTGTGTGTGTGTGTGTGTGTGTGTAACCTGGGGCTCCAGGGCAAGCATAAAGCAGCTTAGCCAGAACAAGGAACGGGGGAGAAGAACCTTTATAGTTTCTCCAAGACAATCGTCTCTTAAATCTAGCAAGAACTGGTTGAGCCTTTTAAAAAGAGAGCTCACTCTTCCTTACATCCAAAGATGACATTTCCAAATCACCACTGGAGGAGCATGCACCTAGAGAGGCTGATTTTTTCCAATAGGGAAGGATAGATTCATCTTCACTCTCACAGGGTCACCTTTAAAACATTGTATAAACCACAGACTTGATCACCAGCATTAGGGGTGCAGTCTGTGGTTATGGAATCTAGTTTAAATTGTAGCTGCTAAGATTTGAGGCTGACAGTCCACTTTACCGTATTATCCTTACAGATACCAGCCCTCCCAAACCTCTGTATTTCATCCCAAAAGTAGCCCAATCTTGTCTTTACCTTAAAGTCATTGGAAGTCTTCCAGCTTTCTCCTTTCCATTGTCACCCAAGTCATCATTCTGCATATCATATATGAAGTGGTTTTGCACTGTAATCGGCTCCCCCCTTTTCTCTCTTCTTCCACAAAGCAATGGCATATTTGCACCTTATCAGTAGGTTTTTTTTTTCTTTTGTATTTGTGTCTCCAGGGCCTAGGATACTGTCTAGAACATGGAAGGTTCTTAATCAATGCTTGCTGGTTCATTTACTGATCAAGACAGCTTCCCCCTCCCCACTCCCAGCCCAGACAAAGGGGGGGGTCGCCTTTTATTACAGAGATCCATAAAAAGAAAGTCACAGCTTCCTTTGGTCATTTCTTCTATGATTCTCTAACAGTTCTTTGGAAGTTCTGCCATATGGACAACTTAGCTTTCTTACTACTCTGTCCTCAGTAATGATTGCCATCTCAGCAAGCCATTAACTATATATACATACATACATATATATATATATATACACACACACATATGCACACACACATATATATATACATTCATATGTGTGTATATTATTATATATAGTGTGCTTATTATCTCTCTCTTCAATTGTCCTCCTCCCCCTCCCACTACAGAATGTGGGGGAGGGGAGGGGAAGAAAACCCTCATAACAAATATGTATCAGCAAAACAAATTCACACACTGGTGGTCATGTCCAATTTTTTGTAAGTCTCATTTTGCTGTTTAAGTCATCCCCTCTCTGGAAGGAGGTGGATGAGCAAGACATCAGTTTTAAAGGCAATTGCTAAATCCTCTCAAAAATGGATTCCCCATTTAAAAAATAAAAAAGCTTTAATTTCCTTCCACCTTGGTTTCTGCCTTATAACTTCTTAGCTTTGCCACTCTCCCCTTAACTTTGGTTTCTTCTCTCAAACTGTAGCACTCTAACTTGGACCCAGATCCCTACGTAGATTAGTCCCTAATATAGTGGGAAGATTATTTCCGCAAACTTGGATGCCAAAGTCCTATCACATACTGCCTCTGTTTCTGTAAACATAGTGGTACCTTGTGGACAGCCGGCTCCCCTGGCTAGAGGCTTGCTAAAATACATCATTTCTGTCCAGCTTAGAAGTTGGCTGAGGTTTTCACACTTCCAATAGGGGACCTGATGCACACGTGCTAGAAGAAGACTCACAGGGTGCTGAATGATAAGATTAGGTCAGGACCAGTGTAGCTCTGGCCTTTGGAACTGGAGAAGAGGGAAAGGGAATGGACATGTTTGCCAGACCTGGTCCTGAACTAGTAAGTTATTCCAGGTCCAAATGGCCTCTGAAACATGAGGTCAGGTTCGTGTTTTACTATTTGGGTATGTCATTGTTCAATGGCGTCAGAGTATCTCAAAGTTCCTGAACTAAAATAGACATATTGGAGAGCTACGTGTTATCTTCCCTTAGTCGTTGGTCTTAAGTGATTTTTAAGGGCTAGGCCACACACCCGGAACCACTAGCAAAGGAAACATTCTTCTAGGAGATTCTAGGACAGCTTTAGTGGTAGATTTAACAGATGGGTGTAATCACCTGAGGATCCTGATCATGGGATTGTTTGTTTGTTTGTTTTCATGGCTTCATAGAATTCAGTTAAGTCTCTGCCAGTAGCAACAAGGGGCAGTGAGATGGGGGGGGGGGGGCATTTGTAACTATACCAGTAGCCACAGGCAGCCCCGGAACATCCAAGGCTTGTGCCACAAATGAGTAGCGGCGGCTGGAGTTTCAAATGGGGGTTGAAGTCAACCAACACATGGTTTTTGGCTTTTGTGATTAAAAAAAAATGGTGCTCCCTCCCCTGTCTCTGTGTTCTGTTCTTTTTAGTTTGAGAAAGATAAAACCAATGCAAAATTTGGTCCAATCTTCTGAATAATCTTAACTTCCCACAATCGAAGCCAGACAAGGTAGCTTGGAGTCATCTAGCATTTACTAAGCCCCTACTATGTGCCAGGCCCTGTGCTAAGAAAGCCAAAGAAAGAGTACAAGGAAAGGCAAAGTCAATCCTCATTCTCCAGAAATTCACGATCTAACAGGGGAGACAACATGCAAACAACTGTGTACAAACGAGATATAGAAGGATAAGTTGGCAATCATTCCAGAGGGAAGGTACTAAAATTAAGGACTAGGAAAGGCTTCTTGCAGAATCTGAGACTTTGGCTGAAACTTGGAAGGAAACCAGGGAAGCCAGCAGGTAGAAATTTGAAGGAAAAGCATTCCAGGCATGGGGGACAGCTAGGGAAAATGAATTGGGGGATGGAGTGTCTCATTTGAGGAACAGCAAGGAGGCCAGAGTACATGGAGGGGAGCAAAGTGGAAGAAGACTGGAAAGGTAAAAGTTGGGGAGGTAAGTAGGGGGAGACTATGAACAGCTAAGAACAGGATGAATTGGAATAGGAGAGAAATGTGAGGCAGGGTAACCAACCAACAGACTACTGCAATAGTCCAGATGTGAAATGATGAGGGGGATGTACCAGGGTAGTGTCAGTGTCAGAGGAGAGAAGAGGACATCTATAAGAGAATTTGTGAAGTGAAACCAATAGGCCTTGACAATCCATTGGATATGGGGAATGAGAAGGAGAAGTCAAGATGACATCCAGATTGCAAGCCTGGGTGACTGGGAATATGGGGTATCCTCAATAGTAAAAGCGAAGTCTGGAAGAGGGGACAGTTTGGGGGAAAAGATAATGAGTTCAGTTTTGAACGTGTTCAGTTTATGGGACTTCAAGTTGGAAATGTCTAATAGGCAGCTGGGGATGTAGGAACAGAGGGCAGCAGAGAGGTTGAGACTGGAGGATTTCGGTCAATAAGCATTTATTAAAAGTGTCTACTATGCGCTAGACACTGTGCTAAAAATTGAGGATACAAAGAAAGGCAAAAGACATTCCAGCCCTCAAGGAGCTCACAATCCAACGGAGGAGACAATGAGGAAACATGTACAAACTAGATCCAAGAGTTATTTCTGTAGAAATGATCATTGAAACCATGGGAGCCAAAGAGATCACCAAATGAAATAGCATAGAGGGAGAAAGGAAGAGGGCCCAGGATAGAGCCTTGGTGGCCCCTATGATTCGTGAGTGTGATAAGGATGAAGATCCAGGAAAGGAGACAGAGAAAGAGTAATCAGACAAGTAGAAGGAGAACAAGGAGCAGTAGCCTGAAAACCTAAAGAGGAGAGAATTCAGAAATGGGTGATAGTGTCAAAAGCTTCTGAGAAGTCAATGAGAATGAGGATTGAGAAAAGGCCATTAATTAGCCTTGGTAGTTAACAGATGCCTTTGGAGAGAGCAGTTTGGGTTGAATAGTGAGGTTAAAAGCCAGACTGTAGAGTTGAGAAGAGATTGAAAGACAGTAGAGGCACCTATTGTACAGGGACCACCTTCTCAAAAGGGAGGGGAGACATGACATTTGCAATTATCCTTTTGATCACAGGATCCCTGATTCAGAATTGGGGCTATCTCATCTGAACTCCTCCTTTTTGCAGATGGCGAACCGGGAGCCAACAAAAGTTAAATGGCTTTTCCAATGTGCAGTTATCTCATGTTAATCTGAATCAATCAAAAACCATTTCTTAAATGTTTTCTATGTGCCAGGGACTATGTTAAGTGCTAGGGATACAAAGAAAGGTAAAATAGCATCTGATCTCAAGAAATTCTCATTCGAATGGGAGTTCACAATTCAAATGCTAATGTTAACAAATTAATAACTAGCTATGTACAAGACATATACAGAGTAAGCAGGAGGTAACCTCAGAGGGAGTGGCATCCAAAAACGAAGTAAAATCTGTATTCCTCCATAGCCACTTGGAGGCCTTTACTGTGAAATCAGCCACTAGTCAGACCAATCCCCACCTGATTCTAAAGATGACCAATCACAACAAGTTTGGCCTCCAGAATGCAGTGGCTTGGATGCCTATTTGAGTCACAGCATTTGGTCATCATGGACTGGGACTACTGTAACGATATTAGTTACTTACCATTCTCTGAATCAACCCACCAACTGTACACACAGAAGTAATCTACACACAGTGTAGTGTCTGTGGCCTGGGATTAGTAAACAAAATGTACTAATATTCAAGCATTTTTTAAGCAACTACTGTTTGTATAATAGGCACTTAAGGGTCATGGGAGCACAAAGGAGAGAGAAGGCATACTCACAGTTGGAAGGAAGCAAGGGATCATGAACTTTTTGGAAGTGTTTTGAGGTGATGAGAAAGAAAACCTGGTAATTTTTTGTTCCCAACACTTTGGAAAGTAGACAGTGGTCAGAAGGTGGAGGGCCATAAGCCCACACCAAGGCTCAGTGGAATAGGTGACTGCCAATTAGCTAAGGGTCTGGAACCAAATTTTAAATCTTGACAAAAGGTTTGGGTAGAACCAGAGGTTCATAGAGAATCCCGAGAACAAGGCTCTCTTCATAGGAGGTTAGGATGAAGGAAGGTCATGAAGGTGGCTTCCCCTAAAACAAATGGGGTGTTAACCCCAGACGTCTGGGAAAGTAAATAGAAACTAGATCACTGTGCAGATTCAACAGGTTGGGAGCCATAAGTTTATGGTAGATTTCTTTTACCCACTTTCAATTACCTTTCCGTTACATGTTGGATATGATTTTCCCACGTGAATAAGTCCCTACAAAAAGCACAGAAACTATTTATTATGTGACTTAGGGTAAAAAGAACACAATATGATAAACATCTTAGGGTGGCAGTATTTAGGGGTCCACAGTTGAAGAATAAATGGCAAAATACTGAGCTTTGGACCAGACCAAGTCTAGAGACTGAGATATTAGTTAAACCTGGGCCTTAGACAACTTCCTCATGGGGCAAATCTGAAAATGATCCGATCTTCTCTGGAACTCGAGGGTCCCAGTCTTGGAAGCTTTTCAAGGAATTTACAATTGAGTTTCAAGAACCAAACCTGAACCATCCATAGAACAACAATAAAATGTGTAAAAAAAAAAGCCTGAGATGATAGGACATGGATTCTTTGTACGCATAACTTACTTGAAAGACAGCACTGCAGAGTGGCTGGAGGGTGGACTTGCTTTTAGAAAGCCCTCTCTCTGTCCACATCCTACCTCTGACAAACACAGGCTATGGGACTGCGAACAAGACCCTTCATCAGTTGAGTGAGTCTCCACATTGACAAAATCACAGGTGTACACATACATAAACATACTCGGTACATCAGTCTGTAACAATCTCTATACTGTATGGATACCATAGCAGAGGCATATTTACACATGTCACATCTGAAGTTACAGGGATTTAAAGAGTTGAATGGACCACAGTGAGGTTCCTTGTTCTGTGAAGGGATTTGAAGAGTATAATGGGCATGGACCAGCAAATAGATGGGGGATGGGGGTAGGAATGGTCTGAAGAAAGGCACAGAGGTGGAAGCAAAACTTATTCGTGCAGGACAGACACCTCTAGAGGAAAATGAAGCATTAGCAGAGTCACAAAGGTCATGGAGGTCAGTCTGGTGAGTGGCTCTTCAATATAATGCAAGGTTTACACAAGGCTTTAATGGTTTGCAAAGTACTTTACATAGGTCTCAGAGAGACAATGTAAATATCACTATTCCCATTTTATAGATGAGGAAGCTGAGGCCCAAAGAGGTTAAGTGAACCAAGATCACAGAGCTAAGAAGTGGCAAAATAGGGTTTTCAAGCTAAGGCCTTCTGACTCCATCCAAATCCACTGGTTATCTTTACCCCCCCAGCCACCCTCCTTTAGAAAGCGCACTGTGATGCTGAGCCTTGCTCAAGGAAGGCAGTCTCTTTCTCCAACTGGATAGGATCTTTCTGATATCTGTTCTTGATCTGATGGTTACCTAGTATGGCCCATATGTAGAAATACCTATCTGCAGATGGGTGGATTGGTTCTGGCCCAAACTGGAGTAGCTTTATGAGGTATTCAAAATCAAATATAAAAACACTAAGAAAGGTGACTATTGCAATTTATATATATATATATGTATATTATATATATACATACATATGCATACATACATAAGCATATATATACACACATATGCAAAAACCCACATATCCATATGTATGTACATATGTAAATTGCAATAATTTACTTTCTTAATGTCCTGACATTTCATTTGATTTTGAATATCTCAAAATGGTTCTCCAGCTTTGGCAAGGACTAAATAAATATGTATATGTGTGTATACCTATATATGTGTATGTATGTACATATATGTATATATAGCTATAAACAAAAATATGACTTTCCATAAACAGCAAACACTAACAATGAACCCATGAGAAAGGACTTGTGAAAACCTAGCTTCAAGACCTTTGCCTTGATGATTTAGAAAGGCGCAACTAGTTCCCATTTGAGTAAAAAGCTTATTCTGCTTATTTCAAGCCAGAGCTAAAAGTCCTAATGATTCCAGAAAACTCTAAATGGTTCTGTACATTTGAGTAGGACTCATTTGGCCATCTGCAAATTTGCAAATGTGCATATTTCTGCACGTGGGTTGTAACATATATTGTGGGTTGCAACAAATTTAATGGGCCCAGCTCTCTACTCTGGGAATGTTAGATGCTTAGGGAGTCAGATTCACTCTTCTAGGCAACTAGGAGGCTAGTAATTAAATAATGGGGGAAAAGAAGAGCTGATTTTTGCAAACCACACACCTCAGGTGGCACTAGCTGTTGGTACTTCCTCCCACCTCAATTTTCCCTGTTCAGGTTGTATTCTCCTCAGTAGAATTTAAGCTTCTTGATGGCAGGAACTGTGTTCATCTTTGTAATCCCAGGGCCTAAACAGAGTAGGCATTTAATAAAACTTTATGGAATTAAATTCAGCCATTTATTATGATTCCTCTTTATTGACTCAACCTGTCTTCTGCTTCTTAAGATTGTTCCATTTGCATTTCAAATTTAAATCTAGTTGTGCCAGGTTTAGCTGACCTAGCTTCTTATAGCCATTCCTGGATACTTTACAGTGTTTGGGGAGCCTTCTATTGGAGCACCTTTTATCTGGGCCCTTCTTCCCACCGAGTATTTCCCAACAGCTCTCAGAGTTTGTCAAATTGGGTTTTGTTGAAATCAGCTTTCTTCCTTTCTGGAATTCTTATTTCTTTTTTTGGAATTTCTATTATCTTTCAATCATTTTAACTAACATATACTCCTACCTTGTTTCCACTAATTTCTCACTGTTTTCAAGACCCAAACCCAGAAGCAGTCATGTATCTTTGGGCCTCATGCCTGGCCCTGATTTGATCACTTTGCAAGCAATTTTCTCCTAGGTCTCCTTCCATAATGGAAGATACCAGTGATCGAATTATCATCAGAATCTGCTCAAAAAAGTGTCATTGTCTATTATCCAGCAGAGCAAATGATACTGGAGGTAAGAAATAGTCTTGGGTAGACAACATAGAAAATGGGCAAACACTGAGTTTCATTTGGCAATTTTTTGACCTACATTCTTGATATTCTAAAAATGTAGGTTTATTTTCATTCTTCAATTGTGCACATGTTGTAGCTGGGAAGGCATTTTTTTTCTTGTATTTGTTTGTCATTGCATTGGTCAGGTTGGCTGACATTTCCAAAAGCGTTATGGCAACTATCCACATTGAATTCTTCTTGTTTGCATGATGGCAATGTTTGGAGTCAGACAGCCATTCAGAAGCACTCTCCTCTGGCTTTTCCTCCAGGCTCAAGGGCTAAAGCAGACATTGCATAGAGATATCGGTTCCTTGCCTTCTTTCTGTATAATCCATTTGCATTTCAAGTTTACACACAACTCCAGTTTAAATAACTTGTTTTCTTATAATTCTATCTGGACAAGGATTATCTTGATTCCAACAGTCTCTTTTTATTTCTTAATCCTAAAAGCACATCTTCAAGTCTATGGTAGAAAGACAAGACCACCTACTATTTTTTCTATTTATCTTTCTTAAGTGGTCTATACTTTCGTCTTGATAGATTAATCATGCAAATTATCTTGCCATCCTTGTTATGCTTATTGTACTAATCATGATAATGGGGACAGGTAAGTGCCACTTCATCACCACTGCTAGACAAATATTTCAAAGTGCATGCCCTAATTATCTTGGGTGACCATAATAATTTCACCTTTATGTATATGCAGATTATTGTGATTTTATTAGTATTGCAATGAGATGGAAAAATCATCACTAGCCCGGAGTTTTGGGACTGGCTGATAAGTTTCTTGGTGGTATAATGAGTGAGTGAAATAAGCATTCTTTCTTACTCATCTAATATCACTTCTGACTTAGTAAGTGACCATTTGCAATGCTGTTACACCAGAATCATATTTTAAGGAAAACCTCTAGCCTTCTCTGCTTATTTGCCATGTTCTTTACATGATAACCTCCCCCGCCCAAATCCCCCAAACTAGAGGCCTCCCCCTTCCTCCTTCTAGCCGGAACAAAAGTGTTGTTACAATGGCTCTTGTCCTGCCAATGTTATACCTAGGTTCCTCTACTCTCCGGCTCCAGCTAAATGTCTTCAACGTTTGAGTCCATAATAGTTCTGGCTTTCCTGCCAGTGCCCTATATGACAAATAGGCTTTTCCATCCCCTCTCAAGCCCCACCTCATTTCACTCCACAAAGTGTGGTGAAGAAAAGCAGCTTGGGGTGCCAGCCAGGAAGATTATCTCTCCCTTACTCTGTTCTCCCCTCTCCAGTCACTCATTTCTGACCGGCTGTCGATCCTATCAGGGGTCCATAAAGCTAGGAGGACTCTGGCCCGGGAGAGGGGGGTAGGGGTTAGGCAAACAGGCCAGGGAGGCAACTGGTTGAAATTTAACCACAATATTCTTGGTCTCTATTGTTTTGAGTGAGGCCCAATATTTCCACAGCAGGATTATAGGATCTGATTAACCATGTTAGACAACAATGCCGAGCTGGGATGGGCTTCCCCTTCCAGCTGCCAATATGAAAAAGTAAATACAACACCCAGATTTCATTAGGGAGGCCCCAGCAGCCCCTAAGCCCTACTCCCCATTTCTGACCCTATTGCTGACTTTGGCCCCAAAGTGAGAAGAGGAAGGGTTTGAAGGGTGCTTCTCTGGCCTCAGAGGACAAGTAATTTGAGTACAATCTTCCAAGATGAGCCAGCCCATGCTTCCATGGGCTTATACCATGCTCCTTACACCATAGAGATCAACAGCTCTTACAGGGTCCCCCAAGCTGACTGGCCCCAACATCCATAGTGGCTGGTAGGAACTTTCAGACCAGCCACAGATCAAAGGAATGCAGAAATATGGAGAAGGCGGCTACTACCCCTGGAAGAGCCTACTAGGTTGCTGGCTTTGGGAGAAGGGTGACTTCATGAGGAATTGTCCCTGACAGAGGCAGGTCTCCAGCTTTTCTGGGAGGCAAGACTCTCTGGGACCCACTGATCTCTATTTGGATTCTCTGACTACTTTCTCTCCACTTTATTTTGGGGGTGACATCTCCTAAATCTCCTCACCTATCACAGGTAGGGGCCTCATACAACAGTGTCTTAGAATGGCTTCTTTAGGACTGGGGAGACCATCCCCCCCTCCAAGAGACAGCAGTCTCATCCCAAACACCCATCCAGTACCTTAGAGAAAGTGACCACTTTGTATGTTTGTGGGCGAGGATGATGCCAAATGCTGGGATCCCTGACTTCTTGACTCTGGAGTCAGCTGCTGACTCGACATGTACCCTTGGGTCTTCCTACTGAAATGTCAGCTTTCCCCATCAATAGAATTGAGAGTCCGCTCTTGGGCAGAGCTGACAGGAGGAGAGGCTAATTTTTATCATTACCGCTTTTAATATAGAATTACCCATCCTAACACTGATCCATTAGATTGGAAATTTGTCTATAAATTAAACTGTGAAGTTTGTCAGAGCAGAATGTGTGTAGTCTCTTTGTATGGTGAGAGCACTGAACACAGCAGGCACTGAATAAATGTCTGAACTGAACTGACTGAAATACTAAGCAATGAGACGCGAGTGGATACGGGCTCTGTTCTCTAATTTAACAAGCATTTATTCATTGTCTAATATGTGCAAGAGATTTTTCTGGTGCCGGTGATGTAAGGGGCCAGAGACAACACGTATAAACACAGATCACAGGCTGAGTTCGAGTCAGTGAGAGAACAGCCTAGGTGGGGTGGGTCTCTCTGGCATCAGGGAAGGCTCTACTAGATGGGTTTACTTGTTCTATATGGAATCGACACTTCTAATCTAGAGGCAGATGGAGAAACAGAGTCACAAGATAGGAGGACATGGCTGTGGCTACACAGACCAATCAGTCCCGGGGCCTGGCCCAGCACCCAAAAGCAAATCCTCCCACACTGAACTCATAGACCCAGGGGCTCCTCACAACATCAAGACCAAGGAGAATGTAGGGACTTGGGAAAGGAAAGCCATGAAATGGACAAGAGAGAAAAGTAAGCCCCAAGGGACAGGAAGAAGCAGGAGGGCTTGGGCAGCTGCTCTGCTTCAAAGCTCTGGCTACCAGTTTGCTGCTTGGGGACTATGGGGTTGTGATGGCAGCCTGGTCCGGCCTCGCAGATCCTCTGACAGCCCTGCCCTTCAGAACGGGTGCAGCCCCCATTCCCATGTGGGACTCTGGGGATAGATCCTGAGAATCTCTAAAGGAGCCTTTCCTGATTCTCCCCTCAGTACTACGCAGCTAAGAGCAAGAAAAATGCCCCTGGCTTTAAGAGGGGAAAATCAGTTCTAATGGGATGTTATCTAGTCCCTGCCTTGGTCAGTGGTAGGGAAGGCCTCACTCAAGTGTGGAGAGGGAAGAGGATGCCTTGAAACTTTGCCGAAGGAATTCTCCATCTCTGAGCCTGCCTGAGCCGGCTGTGGGGGAAGGGAGGACTGGGCAGCTGGGCCAAGCGGGCCCTGCAGTATAGGTGGCGCTATTTCTCTACTTTTAGGTCCGGTTTGGCCAGTCACTTCCTCGAGGTCTCCAGTCCTGCTCCTGGTTTGCTGGCTTGCTCATGTAAACCACCTTGTATTATTTTTTTTTCTAAAAATACTCCAAAGCAATTGAAAGAGTCCCTTCTCCCACCACCGGCCCCAGCCTCAGCCCCGGCCCCGGGGAAAGGGCGGGTGGGCGGGGAGGTGGGCCGCTGCTTTATTAAACACAGGGAAAACTAATATTTACGGAATAAAATTTATGGAGCAGCCACTAGAATTCGACCCTTTTATGTGCCTGTAGAGCTGGGGTGGAGGCTGGGCCAGGCCAGGGCCCTGGGGGAGGGGCCGATCTGGGGGCAGGGCCTGAGAAAGACAAGTTAGGGATTCCCTGGGGTTTGTCCTGGGTTGAGGGGACTCTTTGCCACCACCTTTATCTTGTCTTCTTAAATGAAAAAGTTCCTTAAACAGGACACCCGGGAAGGAGGGTGGGAGGTGGGGTGGCATCCCCTCAGAAATGAAGGGATAAGGGACGTTGAGCACCTTGCTGGGGATTCCTCCCCTCTCCCCATGTGGCCTAGCGCCTGATACTCATTGAAACCAAGCTCTGAATCCTGCAGAAAATATGTGGAAAACAAACAGTGCCACTTGATAACAAGTTCTCACACAGCCCAAGATCCACCTCAATGCTAGCCTGGGAGACTAAAGATGCAGCAAGTTCAGCAGACCTGTGAGGGGGGCACGGTGTGCAGAAGGAGAACGGGTGAAGAACCAAGCTCTTCCTTTGGGAAATGAACTCGGTGTGACCTCCCACAGTGGGCTAGACAGCAGAGTAAGAGCTGGGAATGACCTAGAAAAGGAACAGACTGAGAAGAACCACCACCCAGCCAGAAAAACCCACCTCCACCTTGTGCTAAGCTCTACAGACCAGTGCCCTAGGACTCCTTCTCCTACCTTATGTCTATCTTTTCTTATTCCCAGGTAAAGCTTTGCAGGGCCCTGCCTCCGTAGGGGAATGGGGCAAAAATGCTGGGACCTATTCAACCCTAATTGGCTAATCCAGCTATTTCCCCCAGGAGATGGCTAAGGGGTCATATGCTGAGGCTTACGTCAGACTCCCTTTGGGTCCAGGATCCTGTTTCTGCTGTCACTTCGAGCACTCTCTGGCCCCTCTGCTGCTTCTTATCTAGGTCCTATAGAAGGTGCTTTACCTGGAGAATGGGGGTAGGAAGGACACAAAGCCTCCTGGGGCCTGAGCTCTAGGCCTTTCCTGAGGCTTTGTCTGGCCCAGGAGGATCCTGTTAGGGCTCTACACGGCCTGACTTGTTAGTATCTTTACCTTGAAAACAAGACTGGAAGATGAACAGAATCGAGAAGAGGACAATTACAATCCATGATGTTTGGTGTCCTCTTTAGGAGAAGGGACTTCAGATGAAAGTTAAGGTTCCGTTTAGGTCACAGTACAAGGAAACCTGAAGGTATCTGAGCTGAGGGCTCAGGGTGCAAGAGATGGCATGGGAACTATGTGCATGTATGTGTGAGGAGAAAGGTGGAGAGGAGAGGAGAGAAAACAAGTACTTCTTATGAAGGAACAGATCAAAATCTGGGGAGCTTCAGGGGTGTTGTTTATTCTGCTCAGGCCATGGGAATAACTACAGGCTCCCTAAATGAAGTAGGGACTTGCCAGTGAGTTTGTGGCAAACACAGAAGTAAGTTAATATTCTCTTAAGATAGCACAGGAGTTTTGGAAGCTTTTATTTTTGTTGTGTTTCTAGTAAATCCACCACAAATATATACATACAAAGTCTAGAGGAGGATCCTGTGAGAGAATAGGGTTCAGTATTTCCCCAGGTTCAGGCTCTTCCTCAGGTCAGGAAACCTGGCACAATCATGAGCATATTCAGACCGAAGGTCTCCCTGCCAAAGTGTCCACTCTATGGCAGGCTAACAAGAATCTTCCAGCTGGACCCAGTCCAACTTCGGCCAAGGTCTGAGCTTTCACCCCAGAAGATCCTTTCAAGGCGATGCTGAGAGAATCTCCTCTCCAGAGTCCTCCTCAGCAGCTGGAGCACTGCTACGTGAGCTCAGTTCAGCTGAAGAGTCCCTTTGGTTTCTTTCTCTTGATTTTGGACAGATGAGGTCTCTGCACTGGAGCCGAAGTCTCCTAGGGAAGAAAGGAACCCAAATTAGAGGAGAAACAATCTACACCTTCCCTAGCTCAGGTTTCCATCCCAAGAGTGTTACAGGCAGGACCATGAGATTTACTTCTCAGTGTCTTCCTACTTTCCCTTTCTCATCTTAAAGTGAGCAGGTAACTCTTTTAGGTGAAATGTTATATGCTCCTCACTGTATGCTGATATGTAGTGCTAAAAATGTTATATGCTGCTCTCTACAGACAGGCACAGGACAAAAAAAAAGGATACATTGTCCTTCCTTCCCACGAGGAATGATCTTTATAAGACCCAGGCTGAGAGTGGAATAGAAGAGTAAGGAAACCACTGCCTAGGTTATCAGGTCGGAAAAGGGTAAGGTTATCGGAGACACGTGGGCCTCTCCCTCTAGACATTTAGTATTCAGTCATGGTCCGCATCTCTAAGCATTTAAAAGAGAAAGACAACATGGTAGCAGCTCCAGTGGGGAAAGAACTTGACTGATTCTAGGTGCTGATTTCCTGAACCCTTAGGTTTTCTCTCAAAAAAGGCTCGAGGCTTCCACTGAGTTTTACCATATTCAAAGTCTCAAGCACAGACAGGGATGGGGCCGAGAAGGACTGCTGCTCTGGCTGGTTCAGCAGTCTATCATCAGTTTCATTGGAAGAAGTCCTGTCCGAAGCCTGGGAGTCTCCTGGAATCAGAGAGATGAAACAGGACAAAAGGTCAAGAAATCTCCCTCCCACCAAGAGGGACAGCGACAGGGTCATCGTCATGGCCTGGTCAGAGTGACCCTCATGGTAACTGCTAAGAGTCACATGTACCGAGCTAGCTGCTGGGAGGCTTCAGTCACGGTGGACAGGAGGTCCCCGCACACACCAAGCCAGGTTAACACTTCGGAGGGGCAGAACTCAGTGTCAATTGGGTAGCCACAAATTGCAGCTCTCCCCAAGCCTGGAAAAGTCCTCTGACCCCAGTCTCACAATGAGTATCCAGACTTCTCAAGGACCCTGGAGAAATTCAGTGTCCAATTATGACGAATGAAGATGCCTGGTGGGCAGACAGAGAAAGAAAAAGAATAAAGCCTACTTGCTACCTCATAGCCCAGGGCTCTGGCAACCCCGACACATTCCAGGAGGACTGGATTAGCTTCATCAGGCGCACTCTTCCACCCCAGATACCTAGAATAGGAACAGAGCCCCCTGAACTGCTCACCCCCAAACTGCTCACCAGAACCTTGTCGTTTTCGTCCTGCCTGGAATTCTTGTTTAGTTATTGCCACATAGAGATTTTGCAGCTTCGTAGCAAAGGATCTTCCATTCTCAATACTGCATGTGTCTGGCAGATTCTATGGGAGAAATGAAACCCTTGTCACTGACATGCATGGAAAGAAGAAACTTAGAAGCCCTCTTTTCCATCTGTGCGACTGGCATCAATCCCAAGAGAGACATACCTATTCCTACAGAAGGAAGGTAAGAAGCTAGTCTGGTGTGGGACCTGGGGCTCCAAACCCATTAGGATCCAACCATATAAAAGAATCCTACTTAGAATTTTTCCTTTGGCAGGTTTCTTTTGAGTCTCCATATTCCCCAATTCTTAATTCTCTCATCTCATTTACATCCTGCAGGTCTCTAGTCTGGGGGATTTTGAATATCCCTGATGGATCTGTCGTAGGAGATTTGTCACTAAACAGATAATCATTTTAATCAAGCTCATATCCAATCTCTATGATTGAGAGAAAAGGTAAAAGCTAACAACAAGGGGCTAACCTTGGAACTGTGGAGAAAGAGGCAATGTATATTGTGGGGATATAGGTGTGCTGAAGGATGTGGGAGAAATGGAGAGAGGGTGAAGGAAATGAAAACATAAAATGAGGGTGGAAGACAATGGGGTCAAAAGAAGTCTGTGACATAAAGGGAAGCAGCATTTGGCCACAGAGTCAAAAGAGCTGTATTTAAGTACCAGCTCCACGACTTACTAGCTCCGTAATTACGTGCAAGCTAATGACTCTCTCAGACTCTACACTGGCAACCTCACAGCTTAGTTGTAAAGAAAGCATTTTAATGGTAACCTGTAGAGTACTATCCAAGCGTCAGCTCGTCATCATCATCATCACCACCACGACCACCATCACCATGTCATCATCATCTAACAGAATGGTAGCAGAGATAGAGGTGATGCTAAGGCACAAACAAAGTCCTCTTTTCTTCCTGGGCTAAGTCAGTGTCCCTAATGGCTCTCTTGCCAACACCTGGGCATCTCCTCTATACGACCCCACCTACCAATAATCCTTGGCCAGGCCCTAAGCTGTGCACACACATCATGGCTCCCAGCCAAACTGCAGGAGCCCAAGGGGCTGCCACACTACCACCTCACATGGGACTCACTACAGAGATTCTGGCCTGGCCTGCCAGTAAGTATTGGGAGTATTCCCTCTGTTCTGGGGAAAATCGATCCTGGGAACCAAGCCTGGGCACAGGAAGGAAGTGGAAAATAGTAAGGCAAAGTGCCCCTCCATGAATCAGAAACTTAGCTCTATTTCTTGGAACTGATCCAACTTCCTTCTAGGACAGAGGCAGCTGAGGAACCTGGTATGAGATATCACCAGGAACTACAGCATCACTCTCATCTCCATTCCCCAACTCCCACCCACCCACATAAACTCCCCTCCCACCAAGTAGGATTCTATCAGGTTTTGACTTTTCACTGCAGAGGCAGTTTTAAATGGTTGGAGTTAGAGATTAGGAAACAAGCCTGGAGTCTAAGCCCTGCTTTTGACCCAGACTCACACTAAAGGGAATAGCCCTTCCCCTTGGCAGTCTGCCTCCAGGGGCCCTGGGAAATGCACTGAAATGGGGAAGGGGAATGCCTAGGTCATGCCTATTTTAGACCTAAAACAGCCTCTTCCCCAGGCCAAAGCCTCTGCCCCCTCCCTTTTACCTCCCTACAAAGGGTACTCTATTCTGCAGCAAAAGGGTCCTGTTATCTAAGAGACCGAGGGCTGGCCTCTACTCCTATCTCCATGGTTCTCCTCCATACTTTTCAGTATGTATGGCCTCTGCCTCAGTCATTCACACACAGCTTCCCTAGCATAGTCTGTCCTGAGTAAACAAATAAGACAGATAAAGCCTACCTAGTAAGAATAGTTGAGACCCTTGAGCCAACTCTCCCTCTGCCCTCCTCTTAGAGCAAAGCAAATCCATAAAGCTGCTGGGGGCCTCAATAATCCGGTCTCAAAGGTTCCTGGGATGATCTTTACCCAGCCCCTGTGTTTGGCCTCGAAACCAAACGTCAGAGATGAAAGGCCACTGAAGCCAGGGTTGCCCTGGGCCAGAGTCCAAGCCCATAACCTCGCTAGCCCTCCCTCCTCCCCTTTCCTAAGGCTACTACTTTAGTCCTACGATTGTTGCCTTGGGTTTTTCCCTTTTGCGTTCCCCTTCTTTCCACTTGTCCTTACTGTTCTTTGAACACTCGTTCCCAGAGGGCCCAGAGGAAAGGAAGTCAGAGGTCTGTTTCAGGAACTCAGTATAGCCATATCAATAAGCTAACCAATCTCCTATACAACCCCACCAACCACCCCACATCACACACAAGAATGTTGTTCTGGAAGTATATACCCAAGGTCATCCAGCTATACCACTAACTACCCAAATGAGAAATTTCCCCCAAAGAGACAAGCTGCCCTGGCAATCCAGCCCTCCTTCAGGGGACAAACATCGCAGCCAAAGGTAACCAGGAGGAGGCCACTCACTCGGAGCATCACTCTATTACACTCTACCTAGCATCACTGATCCCTGAGACCGACCTTACAGAACAAGCTAGACAAGAGGTGAAAGCAGCAGCTTCAGCCTAGGAAAGAGAGAGACGTTAACTTTTCTAGGCAGGACAATAGCAGAGTTTGGCTGAGGCAGTCGGTACAGATCAAAGGGAGAATGCTGGAGTCAGGATTCAGAGAAAAGCAAACAGCGGTGCCCCCTGCCTCGAGAATGACTGAGCAAGGAGCAAAGTGTACCAGCCACAATTCGGGTCACTGCCCAGGTGGGGAGGGGAAGAAAGGAGAGAAAGCACCTTAATTCAGCCAGACGGCATGGCCCTCAAAAGCCGTGCTCATCGTCTCAGGGACGCTCCACACTTCGTTTTCACACACCGCCTCTTCCCACAGATCTAGTCAGCTGCCAGATGATGCCTACTTCCCCAGTTAAGTTAATACAGCCAGAGGAAAACAACAACAACCAAAACCCCACCACCTTTTCTCCAGAATCCTCCCATCGGTTTCCTTCAGAATTTTCTAATTAGTTCTCATCTCCTCAATCCACCTAGGATCTTTAATAGCCCACCACTTCAGTGTGAACACTCAGTGTGTTCAATAGATACTATGTTCTACCATCTCTAATCCGTCTGGGACTCTAGATGAAGCTTTATTGGAGAAAGGCTTTTAGGAAAATCAGACACTTCCATCCTACAGAATCTCCTATCCCCTTTCTCATCTGGATTTCAACTCTACTACTATTCAGCAGTCACTCCTGTCTCCACTGATGGCCAGACTCATTTCTTGCAGTGAGGACTTCCAAGGATCCCACCAAAAAGACCTCTGACTTTAGCAGAACCACTTTTAATCACTACACTTAATCAGAAAATTCCCAAAGAGGTTACTCTTCCTAGAAGTTCCCAAAGGTCTCACAAATGGTGCCTTCAAATGCTGGGTGAGGTATGGCAAAGACAGTGGTGGTATGGGACCTGCTATGTCGTGTACCATACTCCTAGGGAAAGTAATATTTCAAGCAGGAGAGACAAAGAAAGAAAAAAAAAAGATACGGACGGAGTTTCCGGCTGAGAAGCCCAGCTCAGTCTCAGCCTTGAGCAACCCCTCCCCAGCAGTCTCTCCTCCTGCCCCAGCCTTGGCACAGCCCCCAAGGACCTAGCATAGACAGTCACAACATCCCACAGCCAACATCCAAGGAAGAACCCCCATCATGTGACCTCCTCAAGGACAAGGAATGCTCTTCCCCACTTTTTACTCCTACAGGGTTAGAAAATTCAATGAAAGCTGAGGGTGCAGAGCTCTCTCGATTCCTTCCTAAAAGAGTTAGGAGTTTCCTGCTTGAAGATAAAGGCAATTTCCACTATGGCACCTGTCTTTACTCTGAGGAAAGAGAAGACAACTGATATTTTACATGGTTTTCTGTGGTTTTCTCAAACCATACTCGAAAACAAGGGAAATGGTGAGAGGCATCATAGGCTAGCAGTGGATTTGGACTCAGAGGGCTGGATTCAAATTTAGACTCAACTCTTTATTATTTATTACCTTTATGATCTTGGGTACATGACTTCCTGTTTCTGGGCCTCAGTTTACTCACTCACAAAATGAGGGGGTTGATCTCTAAGATATTTGACAATTCTAAGTCCTATGATTTGGGGAGTCTACATGACAAACTCTCAAGAAAGGGGGGATTGGGAGAGGGCTTCCTACCTTCTAGGGCACAAAGTAAATATCTTTGATGCTAAAAGCTTTATTAAAGGGAAGATCCATAGGCTCAACAGGAAAGGTACTCTAAGGGAATCCTGGGGCCCATGATAATCGCATAAATTACCAAGTGTGAGTTTAGGCAACAAATCTAAAGGGAAATCCTAGCCCCCAACACACAGACACACAGACACAGACACACACAGACAGACAGACAGACACACACACACACACACACACACACACACGTATATATACAGAGCATGTCCAAACACCCAAGAAAAAAAGTATCAAAAGTGTCTTCTCACTCTCACAAGACTACTTGGGAATGTTCAGAACTATCCCCCAAAAGAGAGGATCCCCACAATTTTTTAATTAAAAGCGAAAGCCAAGAAAGAATGTTTTTCACAGGAAAAAGATGACTGGGACAAACATGTGGCCCTGCCCCAGTGCTGATCAGGCCTAGAAATATCAGCACAGCCTGAACGCTGTGCTGGCACAAAGAAATCAATGTCTGATATATCCACTGACTCAATTACCTCCTCTACGGACACAGTAGGTAAAGGGGGAAGGCAGGGGCTAGACACAGAATCCTCTTAAGGCCTGAGAAAGGAGTTGCAACACAGGCAGATGTTACAGAAACGATCCTAGGTAGTGTGTGAAAATAAGTGCCCACCTCACACCATCACTACACACTAGTCCAACCCTCATCCTCTTTCCTGGTCCATTTCACTTCTTTGACTAACCAGTTCCATTCTTCCCATAAAGCTCCTTAACTCCAACTGCTGGGGTGCAGTCAGGGGCAAAAGGAAAGAAGGGAGGTCTGTAAGTTTCCATGAAGAATGAGACAGTGTTGGTAAGTGAGAGACTGTGGAGCAGTTGCAAGGAGCCAGTGGAGACTACACGCCATCAGTTTGTCACAGGTGAAGTCCTCACACTGTCAGGATGTATTTCAGAGAACATTCTTCCAGCTCCAAGCTCCTTATCCATAGGGACTGTGCATTTTTGTCTCTGTACCCCTGGATCTAGTGCTGTGCCTAGTACATGGTGGGTGCTTAATGAATGCTTGCTGAAGAAGTCACTGAGAGGAGAAACCATTTCGTTTTTGTCTTCATATTTATCTCGAGAGCTTGTGCTCTCGTTGCACAATGCCTGACTTATAACAGGAGGCAGTTAGCAAATTCTCACTGAATTGAATTCTGGGCCTCATGGATGGAACTTATGGGGACAGAGAAAAAGGGGAAGATTAAAAAGATCTCCAAAGATCTTTTTGAGTCCCAACCTGCTCTCTTTCTCTTCTTTTCTTCTCTTCAAGACCAACTTTCTCGATAGGACCCTTGGTGAATCCCAGAGATGCCCCCCGAGGACTTACTCCACTCATTCCTACAGGCTGTTTCAATAATCAGAAACCTTGATGACCTGGGTGTCATGCCCAACAAGATATCCTGCCCTTGAGGAGCTACACACAAGAGACAAGACAGACAGACAGTGCTTCTGTGTTTGGTCTGGTTCAGCTTTGTTTAGGTCTGCCTAACACAGTCTCAGTGCCCAGAGCACAGACTGCCTCTGGTTAATTGCCTTTGATATAGCTGTCCTCACCATGTCACTTGAGGGAGATGAAATAATTACCACAATACACTTCCAGCTCCTAAGCATCTCTGAGTTCTGGCCTTCCTCACTGCAAAGACTGAAGTGCTCTGAAGCCAAGTTTAGTGACTCAGGGTCTATATGGACTGAGGAGATCTATCTCGCAAAGAGACCACAGCCAAATCACTGTATCTCTTTCTGGATTTTAGGCTCATTCCCTACAAAATAGGAATATTCTGCAATCTTCTACAATTCTTTCACATTAAAGAAAATGTAACAGAAATAGTAAGTGCATAGCTTAAGAAATTATGAAGAAAAGCCCAGATCCTGCTGGCATTATTCTGATTTGTATGAATCAACTGAAGCCTAATCCCCCAGGTTTCTCAGTCAAAGAACACAGACGTAGAGAGTTAGGGAGGAAAGAGCAAAAGAAGCTCATCTAGTCTTCAATCCTTTCATTCAACAAAAAATAAATTAAGGCCTAGAGAGGTTAAGGGATTTGTCCAAGTCACACAGCCCATTAGGGTATTAGTGACTGGGTCAGGACTGGGATGCAGATCTTGATTCCTAGTCCACTCCTCCCCCCACCCCCACACTGTACCATGCTGCAACTACTGAGCAGAGCTGCCCCCTTCTTTTCTAAGTCCCCACATCTCTCCTTCCCCTCTCAGACCTGCAAACAGCCCAAGGGTTTGAGGTTGGAAGAGGCACCCTCTACCTTCCTCAGAGTGACCTGGGATGGAGGCTGTATCTTTCCTGCTCACCCTGAGTGATCTGTTGGATAAAAGCAGAAATACCTTCTAGAGAAGATAAACCCAGCACCTCATGCTTGGCACCCTACTAGGGGGTTTAGAAATTCACAAAAATTAATACTTGGGGTGCTCACACCGAAGGGACAGGCAGAAGTTCTAGACAAGTTAGCTCCTTTTCAAACAAGCAGAGTCCATCAGTCATAACCAGGAGACCCCCAGGCTCTGCCCAAAAGAAAAATAAGAGCCAAGGGAGTGGGGGAGGGGAAAGCTGTTCTTCTAAGAACCCTTTGTGGTGGCTGCCTGCGCAAGAAAGTTTTACAGAGAAGGTGAAACTTCTCAAGGTAACAGATCCAGCTGTGACCCTTCCAAATGCCTGACCAGTTGCCCCCGCTTACATGTATGCCCCCCCCAGGGAGAAGCAGAGCCCAAAGGGTGCTTGGCCCACCCTGGCCTGGCACAAAGCCCAAGACTAGAGGGGGACAAAGGGAAAGTGAGGAGGGGGCAGGGAGGAAGGCTCTTCGGGCTTCCTGGCAAGTGCAGTGGCAAATTGTGTTCCCCTTCCCCAAGAACAGGAAGTTTTCCCCTCTCCCCCAATTCACTGGGAGCTCCAGTTCCTCTGCAGGGGAGGTGAAAAGTCGGAAATCTCTCACTATCACCTAACTCAGCGTGCCTTCTCCAAAGGGAATGAGGAAAGGGAAGGCCTGTCTGAAGGGAGGCCAGTGGGTGGGAGGCAGTGCCCTCAGCAGTGAACTGGGAAGAGAGAGGCACAGGCAGCTGGCCCTGTGGCTCGAAGGGGGATTTAAGGGAGCTGCCGTGTGTTCAGGAGCATCTCCACCACAAGAGGATTCTCTTTCGCCCCAAATTACACGCTTGACAGCTGGGAACACAACCTATGGCAGCTTCTGACACCAGGTGCAACACACCGACCCTCCTCACTCTGAGAAATCCTATTCTAAAGGGTGCAAACTTGCTGCAGTTCCCACAATGACAGATCTGGCTGACCGAAGTGCACCTGGACAGAAGGAAAGAGATTCCACTCTCCTTCAGCTTCATTCTTCTCCTCATTATAGTTCTAACTTTGGGACGAGGTCCAGGCTCTGCCATGGGCCAAGCTGCCATTTACAGGACTTAGAGACATGTGGTTGCCTGAATGTAGAGAGCTCCAAGTGGAGTTATGATCTTAGCCACACTTGATGTCACCAAGAAAAGGAATATCCCCCCCACCATGGCTGGCCATACAATGGCATCTTTCATTTCTGCCCATTCATAGAACAGAACGCCAAAGCAAGAACCCATAGGAAAGAGCAACTATTAACAATGGAGAAAACTGAGTAGAGACAGAAAGATGCACAGAAAGGGGAGGGAGGGGAGAAAAAGAAAAGAAAAGAAGGCAAGGCAGGCATGACACAAAAAACCCTGAGTATATATTGAAGTAAGGAAATAGATTTACCAGAGGCACTTCTAAATATAAGGCATTTGGGGATCAAGGTAGGTAGACATGATTTCAGGACTCTGAGCTTCAATCTCAGTTCTGCCATTGAGTGGCCTGGCCAGGGGTAGAGGAGGGAGGAGAGGCAGTACATGTTAAGGACAACCTCTTCCTTCCTCATGGTGGCTAGTTAGGTGAGTCAGTGCACAGAGCCCCAGGCCTGGAGTCAGGATGACTCATCTTCCTGAGTTCAAATCTGGCCTCAGATACTTACTAGCTGTGTGACCTTGGACAAGTCACTTTACCCTGTTTGCCTCAGTTTCCTTATCTGTAAAATGAGCTGGAGAAGGAAATGGCAAACCACCCCAGTATCTTTTTTTTGTTGTTTTTGTTTTTGGCAGGGCAATTGGGGTTAAGTGACTTGCCCAAGGTCACACAGCTAGTTCATGTGTCAAGTGTCTGAGGCCCGATTTGAACTCAGGTCCTCCTGACTCCAGGGCCAGTGCTCTACTCACTGCGCCGCCTAGCTGCCCCCCACCCCAGTATCTTCACCAAGAAAACTCTAAATGGGGTCATGAAGAGTTGGGCATGACTGAACAACAACATACCTTCCTCACGGTAATCTTTGATGGAGACCAAGTCTTCCTTCCTGCTCCCACTGAGTAGTCTGTCAGATAAGAGCAGAAATCTGGCAGTCACCTCCAGAGTACAAGAGAGAAGCTGGGGTTCTGAGGACATTTTCCTCTGGCACCTCCAAATGCCAATGCTTACTGACAGTCATGAGCTGACAGACCTAGAGCTGATACTGAGCCAGAGAAAGCCAGCAATGCTTAACCTAAGAACACCCCAAAGCCATTTCTGTAAATCTTTTCCCTCTCAAATTCATTTAAATCTGGTGGCAAAAGTGTGTGTGTTCAGGGGTGGGGGCAGTAAATGGTGCTATCCCTTCTGCCACATTCCATCCTCATCTCCCCCAGCCCCCCCATCCCCATCCCCCACCCACCACCTCCCAGCATGGTGCTGAGGAGAGGTTTAGGGCTTCCCTGCAGTCCCTTATGGAAGGAGTAAACTGAGTTTGGCAGCGTTGAACTCTTGACACCTTCCAAGTTCAATGAGTTTAGCTTCTGCTTGGGCAGCTGTTTCTTGCGCCTGACTTCAGCCCAAACCCAGCCTTCTGCTAGGAACAACGTGATGAGGTCTGGGGATACTGGAGTTTCATTAGTCTGTAGCAAAAATATTCTGCTGAATGTGCTCTCAGCCAAGAAGCAGTTTGTTGTTGGTTTGGTTTTTTTTTTCCCCCTCAGGACTGGGAGACAGTAAAAGCAGGTAAACAAATTCTGAATACGTCCTTGGAAATCTCAAGCCACAGAAACTGGGTAAGATGGTTCAGCTTTGTTTGGTTCCACAACTGACTCTCAATCCAGCTTCAAACCTACATTTGCCTAGTGACTGAGTCCCATCTCAGAAGTGAACCAAGCCCAAGCAAAGATAAGGAGACTGAATCTTGGGAGTGCTGAATGCATTTCTACAGACTCCAGACTACATACCAGATTAGAAAAGATGAGGAAAATTAGCTTCTGACTGCACCATTGTCCCAATGGCCCAAAACATCATTGACTCAAACCTGTCAGCATTAATGGCCAGACTTCAGGATATGTGGCAGGAGGTTGTAAGGGAAAATATTCCCAATCTGGGAAATGTCACCTTTGAAGGTGTTAGGGCAGCTGGTTAGAGAGCAAAAGATGACACGGCCTGAACTCTAGAGCTCCTGTGGGGGACTGCATGGTCAGGCATTAGGTCTATTTACGCCCTATTTCTTCAGGCTTTAGATTCTACCTGTAAACTCGCTTCCCTGGGTAGTGTCTGCTTGCCCCAACCTGGGGAAGAAAGTAAAGAGGACCAGAAAGTACAACTCTAAGCATAAGACAACACAGTGTGCAAGTCAGGTGATAATCCTGGACAGAGTTTTTTTAAATAAATTTTTACTAACATCTCTCATTTTTTACATCACCTACATTTCCATCTATATGCCTCTCCCTGCCTCCTTTCCAATGAGCCATTTTTTATAACAATGCGTGTTTTAAAAAGAATTTGCTGAAAAAAATCAGCAAAACTAATCAACTCATAGGAAAAATACAACAATTCCACTTTCACAGACCCCTATTTCTGCAAATGAGCTAAAGGAAATGTTTTCTCATATCACTTATCTAGAGCCATGCTCGCTCTTTGTAATTGTGCAATATTAATTTTTGATTTTATGATTACTGTTCTTTCCAATAACACTCTTACAATCTTTATGTATATTGTTTTCTTGGCTCTGTTTAATTTACCTTGTATCCATTCATGTCAGTCCTTCCATGCTACTCTCTACTTATCCTATTCATTTCTTACAGCACAGTAATACTCCATTACATTCATGTACCGTAATTTGTTTAGCCATTTCCCAATCGATGGGCATCTACTCTGTTTCTAGTTCTTTGCTACCACAAAAAGTGCTACTATGAATATTTTGATGTACGTGGGGACTTTCTTCTCATCAATGACCTCCTTTGGGTATATGTCTAGCATTGGAATCTCTGGGTCAAAGATGGAGTCTCTGGGACATATTGGCCACTTTATTTGCATAATTCCAATTTGCTTTCCATGAATGGCTGCACTGACTCACAGCCCTGACACCAAAGCTCTAGCATGCTTGTCTTTCCAGGAGACCTCCTACTGCCATCTTTTGTCATTTTTACTCATTAGAGGGGCTATTAGGTGATGTGGGGCTTAGAGAAATGGTAGAAGAATGGGGGAAGTAAGCAGAATGAGCCTTTCAGAATCTCAAGCTCTAGACCAATTAGTCATCTTGTATTTAGACAGAAAACCAGCAATTTCCTCAGGGAATTGTTCTTTGAGTATATCTACACCAAACTCCCTAATTCAGATCATAAGTTGAAAGAAGTATAAACACACATTAATATATATGTACATATATATGTATATATATATGTACATATATACATATATATATATGTATGAAATGAAAGCAAGTGATGTCATGTGAATCTGCCCATTAGGGTAGCAACCTTTCCTATCCTTGATTGGTATAATAAAATCACTATCAGTGGAAGCTGACATCTAATAGTGGTGAAATCTAAGACAACAACCTCTTACTTCAGAACACTGCATACAGATTGCAAGAAGACTCTCAGGATCTACCATTTACCACCCTCCCTTGTTCTTCAAATACCTTAATTGACATTATGTCAATTATAGAGCAACTCATTACTATGGTACCTCTCTGTATTCTACAGTTGTCAAGACCAGGTTGGGCATCATCAAATACTAGCTGTCTGATTCTCTCCTAATTTTTCTGTAGTGTGATCATTAATATTAAGGTTGTTTATCTATTTAAAATGCATTCCAGAATATGGTCTAATGTATTGATCTAAGCATAATTTCTACCAGATTCCTCTCTAATTTTCCCAGAAGTTTTCATCATATAGGGTTATTTATGTTTTCTAGTTTATCAAACACTCTGTTATTGAGTCTCATTGTTTCTGATTCACCCTGTCTGGTCTGTCTCACTGATCCACTTCTCTATTTTTTAACCAATTCCAGATGGTTTTAATGACTGCTGTTTTATAATATAGTTTGAGGTCTGAAAATACTAATCTTCCTTCACCTCTATTCCCTTTATTACTTCCCTTGATATTCTAGATTTATTATTTTTCCAAATGAATTTGGGCACCATTTTATCAGGTTTTGTAAAGTATCCCTATGATGATTTGATTGATATTACATTAAAACTGTAAATCAACTTTAGTATTACTGTTATTTCATTGGTATGTTCCAGTGTTCACGGACACTGAACGTTCCCCCAGTTATTTAAGCAGTTCTTCACTTCGTCATTGAGGAGCACTTTGTAGTTGAATCTACTCAAGGATGTCATGTACTCTGGCAGATTGATTCCCAAATGCTTTATGCATTTTGCAGTTATTTGAAAATGTATTTCTGAGGGTTTATTTTGTAACCTCCAATTTTGCTGAAGCTATTGTCTCAATTAGTATCTTTGCTGATGCCCTAGGATTTTCTAAATCACTATCATGTCATCAGCAAATAGGGGAACTTTTATTTCTTTCGCCTGATCTTATTGATAGCATTTGCAGAACTATACCAAATAAAAGAAGGCAGAGTGGGCATCTTTGCTTTACTCCTCTATTTACTGGGTGTATCCCCATAGGATGCTTGCTTTGAGATAAGTTTTTATATTAAAAAAAAAGTTCCTCCCAGGGGTGAGGAACCTGCTTCTTCAAGTGCAACCCTTTGACTGAATCCAAACTTCACAGAACAAATCCTTCTATTAAGGGGATTTATTAAGGGGATTTTTTCTGTGAAATGTGGATTCAGTCAAAGGGTCACACTTGAGGACCTAGAGGGCCACATGAGGTCTCAAGGCCATAGGTTCCTCCCCTCACCCTGCACCTATAGTTTTATAGGATTATTAGCTTAAATGAGTGTTGGACTTTGTCAAAAGACTTCTGCATCTACTGAGATAATTACGTGGCTTTGAATGTTTTTATTTTTAATATACTTATGTTGATAGTTTTCCCAATGTTGAACCATCCTTGCAGCCCAAGTCCAACTTGATCATAATGAATAATTTCTTGATTAACTGCTGTTTTACAGGATTTTATTTAAAACTTTTGAACCAACATTCATTAACCGTATTGATCAAAAGTCCTGTGTATTTACCTTTCCTAGTTTAGGGATTAGGATTACATCTCAGAAAAAGAGTCTGGTCAGTTGCTTTCTTTTTCAATTCCTGAGAATAATTTGTACAGTATTTGTACTAATTGTTCTTTAAAGCTATGACAGAATTCTACAAATCCATCACAACTAGGATTTGTTCTCTTTTAGTAATTCAATTACAATTGGGTTGGGTTTTTTTCTGAGATTTGATTATTTAAGATATTTACTTGGTCTTCTGTTAGTTCAGGTATTTTTTATTTTGATTGTGAAAGCCTTTAAACGCTTAATACAGTAGTTTGTATTTGATCCTGGAGACAACTGGGAGCCATCAGAGATGGGAATGACATGATCAGATTGGTAGGTTAGAAAAATCAATTTGGCAGCTACATAAAAGGATGGATCAGAGATGAAAGACACAAAGCAATCGAGGTACCTCCCATCTTTTAGAGGGTGACTCCAAATTCATTTCCTCCAAGAAATGTTCCCTGCTTAACCCAGAATTTTCCATAGCTAATTACTAACCTATAACACCCAATATGGCCATTTTATTCCCCTACTATACATACAGATGTTAACATAGTACTCGTATCCTGTATGTAATCTCTATATACACATTACACTCTATATGAAGATGTTCTTCATTTTTGTTACTGTATACCCAGAGCTTTGCATTAATATTACTTTGCAAGTAGTAGGAGCTTAAAAAATACTTGTGGAATTGAATTCACTATCAGTAGGATTCATGTCTTGAATGAATTCTGATAGCAGGAATGGTCCATTCATACTTTCTTGCCTTGTCCCTCTGATGATTAATAGCACACATTAGCTAGAAAGCTGGACAGGATTTTAGTTTAGTCCCTGGCCACAATGCTGTATGAACAGCAAAGCCACCAGGTAGATTTGAGAAAGAAGCCAATGATTTTTGGTTCATTAATACTACTTTCTAAATAACCAACCTAACCAACCCAAGCATTTATAGCATATCTCTGTGTACCTATGACTATTATCTTCTCACTAGATTATAAACTTCTTAAAGTCTTAGGTTATGGCTAATCTGAATTCTGTAAATTCCATAGCTCTTAGCAATTCCTGAAGCTAAGAGAGGTCTCAGTAAGTGGGATGATGATGTTAAACTCTCTGAATAAGTAGGGGCCTAAAAGGTAGCTCAAAACTACAAATGTTAAGCAGGAGGCACAATAAAAAAATGGCATAAGACGGTTACCCAATGCAGATATCACAATACTGTCAAAGCCATTACAGATGCTTAAGTCTGTGGAAGTTAGCAACAAAAGAGAAGCTTAGCTAGCCAGGAGAAGAAACCAAACCTGTTCAAAGTTCAGTCATGAAAGTATCTTAAATTAGGTAAAAAGCAAATGGGAAGAAGCAGTGGAGAATCTTGCCTGTTACATGGAGGGCCTACTTCTCGAACTTCCACTTTGCTGTCCCTGCAGTTTGTCTGGCTTCTCTTCCCATTAGATTATTAAGCCCTTGAGGCAGAAAGATTAAAAATATAGGGTTAGGGTTCTCTGGAAAGTTCTTTTTAGAGTTGTTCAACATTGCTCCCTCATAAAAAAAATCAACGAAAACAAAATCAAATCAACAATCTAAATAAAAAAGTGAAAAATTCCTTGAAGTTGAGACTAAAATCTGCAGGTGCATAAAGCCTAGCAAATCAACACATGTCCATACCTATGCTGTCTGTTGAGATGTAAACACCCCATTTGATGCCTCCATCCAAAGAAACGGGCAAAGCTTTTGTAGAGTCAGGGAGCAATGGTGAGAAGTAAGTCTGAAATGAGCAGCTACCTTCCAAGTCACTAGGAAGATCAGAAGAGTGCGGTGGTCAGGGGTTAAGGAGGTCAGAGAATGAGAAGGTCAGTGGCTACACAGGAGTTACCTGCTGCCTGAGCCAGACTGTATATTTTCAAAGTGCTCATTCTTATCGGCTTCTGCCCAGCCCACTGGGCAGAGTGTTTGGGCTGGATTCATGCCAGTGACTGCCCTGCATTCCAGAGCCACGGGAAGTTAGTCGAAGTTGAACAGGCCTAACCAGGGGACTGAGGAGCTTCCAGAAAAGACTGAGGACAAGGAGAAAGGGTATAGTGTGGGATGTGTGCTTGAGTTCTGGTTTAACCTAGACCTATGACAAGCAGATGATGATGATAACTAGGGTATAAGAGAGGCACAAAGGGAAAAGTGACTTCCAACTAACAAGCCAAAGGTCAGGATCTCCTGGGGGAAAAATCCCTAAGAGAATTGTACTTCTCCCTCTCCCTTCTGGATGAGCACCAGTTTGAGACTCAAGAGTGGGAATTATTCTTTAGTTCTCTGGTTTCTCAACTAAATGTTTCTCCTTCCTTGATGTGACCCACTTGATCTGACCTATTCCAAACACCTAAATTATGTGTGGATAAAATACATCACATGCCTTCTTTGCTCCAGGTTTTATGAAGGAGGAAACATGAATGCAGAATTTACTATTGATACAGTCCACCTATCCATGCTGGAAGCAGTTACTCTGCTGGTCTGACTAACCACTACCCTTAGGTTAGGGGGACCTCTTCCAGCCTGGAGACTGACTCCAAGCTGACCTTGGGAGGCATAATAACTGCCCCAGGGTTCATCTTCAGGTGAGGGGATGAGTAAAGGACTAAGTCCAGGCTCTGGTTACAGGGCATCCTGGACACCTGTTGATAATAAAACACTTTTGTCAGATGCATGGCCCTCTACCCATCAAAGCAGAGAAAAAGGGTGGGAGAGGAATTTTATTTCTCTTTTATCCCCAATTCAGAGAACAGCAAACCCTCTGAAAGCCTACAGCTTGGGCAGAAGGGCATCTAAGCAGAGGAGTGAGGGACAAATGAAAGCTAGGCCAACAGACACAGAGGTTGAATATGTCCCTGTGAAGAAAGATGCCTCAACGGTACCCTAGATGGGGAGGAGAAGGAGAATATTAAGCAGGTAGCCCTCCTCCTTTCTTAGTTACCAGTGAGCAAGCCACTTAGGTGGCTTCTGGCAAAATGTGTGAAGGAAAGGGGCCAGGTGGAGCACTTCCATTAAAGATGACAGGTATCAATGGGACAAAATGTAGAGTTTTAGGCTGGGAGTCAAGGCCCAAGGCTTTTACTCCCAGTTTCATGATTAATTCCAACCATCATGCATCTATGATATCCTTTTCAATTCCCTTCAAGAAGCTGGACAGATGGGATGGCTATAGATGCCTGCCACTGGGATTAAAAGTCACTAAGTTTTCACTGTTACCTGTGACATATCTAGTAGGTCCTTCTGCCTAACCAGCAGTCCTCAGCAAGCGCTCCCTAAATGATAAAATACAATGCCCTGCACATAATGGTCATTGCAAGTGATATAAGAAGGTACCTTGTCCTGCTGCTTTGCAGATGTAAGGGTTTACAGCTATGGAATATTGTGTATAATGTCAGATTTTTCAACACACTGATTAGTTTTGCTGATTTTTTTTTCTTCTTTCTAAAAAAATTCTTTGTTATAAGGGATGGCTCTCTGGGAAGTGGGGGGAAATATATATGACGTAACAACTAAAGTATCAAAAATCTTTTTTGTAAAAAGAAAAATTAATTACCTGAAAATTGTAATTTTAAAAAGTGGTCCTTCAATAGTGTTACTGATTGAATAACTAAGTCTCTTTAGCTTTGGAACTGAAACAGGGTGCTGAAGACTATAAAATCAATTCAAACACAGGTAAAGTTGAATTGTCAGAGACCCAGCTTCTAGAACTGCGGGACAAACTCCACATTCAACAGGAAGCTGAAGACCCCCTTGCCGGGAAGGACTGATAAAAGTAACTCTCATTTATAAAGCACTTGAAGCTTTGCAAAGCTTATCATCTCATTTGAACCTCAAAACAAACCTCTTGAAGTAGAGAATGCAGGTATTATTATCCTCATTCTACAGAGAAGGGTGCACACTCAAAGACGTTACATGACTTGTCCATGGTCAGTCAACTAACGTTAAAAGTAGGAATCTCTACTGACTCCAAGTCCAACATTCTTTGCACTTTAACAGGATACCCAGAAGAAAAAGATTCAATAGACAGTTGATCTATCAGTTCCAGACAGTAAAACAAGGCATCAGAACCAGGTAGAGATAAAACTTATATATAGGACAGCTGTAGGGGTTCTCCAGAGCATAAGGCCCAAGAAAGGTGAAATAAGCCTTGTGGGGGATCCCTTTTGACTATACTCTGAGACACCAACAATTCTTTGAAAAGGAAGAACAAAGAGCAAATGGCACTCATATCTACGGGCCTCTCAAAAAAAAAAACAAACCATATTTTTCCAAGTATAAGAGAAGAAAGAAATAAAGACCAAAACCCTAGAATAGACAAGATAGTAATTAGATGCTACACAAGAAAAGGTGGCAGGAAAAATGGAACAAATTGCCACCTAAAGACCAGATCACTGCCCTCCTCTTCAGCCCATGAAAAGTATCCTAGAGAGTAAGGATAGCCTTGGAAACGTTCCCAGGAGAAAATGATGCTGAGAGGAAACCCAGTTGTGGTGGCTCTGAAATGAATGGAATCCTGGACTCATTCCTCAGGCTAGCCTCTCCCAGAAGTGATGTAAAAGCAACTGAAGTCTTAGGAAGACATGAAGAATTCAGCAAATTAAATGACCCAAAGCCATAAAGAGATAATTAAGGAAAGGGAAGCCCAGATATCAGCCAGGCAAGAGGCAAAGGATAGGCGCCACAACTATCAAGGGCCAACCACCAGAGCCATGGAACTGGGGGGCAAGTTGGGGAGGGGGGGAACAAGGAAGGAAACTGAAAGATTCAGCCAAACTAAATAAATAACTTAGCAGGCAGGGCTGGGAACGGGCTGTTATGGTTAATTATATATTCCAGTTAATAGAGAGTACTCTTCCAATGCTTCATTATAATGGAAAAGCTATCCTGGGTTCTCAAAGGCTTTGCCAATGGAAATTAAGCACGCAGATCCTACATAAAGCCAGAAAGGGTTTAAGAATGGGCCAGGTCCCCATATACATCAACATATTTATAGCAGCACTTTTGTGACAGTAAAAAATGTATATGAAGTAGATTGCCTTTGATAATGGCTACACAAATTGTGGTACATGAATGTAATGGAATATTACTGTGTTGTAAGAAATGGCAAATATGATGAATACAGAGAAGCATGGAAAGACTGAAATGAATCAATGCAGAATGAAGTAAACACAGCTAAGAAGACAATACATATAACTGACTACAACACTATAAATGGAAAGTACAAAAAATATCAAAAGTGAATTGCAAAATTCCAAAGAACAAGAATAAAATACCCCCATCCTACTCCTTTGCAGAGGTGGGAGGTCTATGAATATGGCACTTTAAATATATTTTCAGATTTTTGGACAAACTAATTAATTTTGCTTCTTTTCTCTTATTTTTCTTACTTTTTTGTAAAATATTAGTTGTTATATGTGATGGCTCTCTGGGAAGGTGAGGGGGAAAGATAGTGGGGGAAATTTTGGTGATTAAAAAACCAAGAAACACCAATAAAAATGTATTTTTTAAAATGAGTCACATGGTGAACTGTATGTCTGATGTGAGATAACGCCTGGCTAAGTTCAGAATGGCTCATCACCAGGCTGGATGCAGGATGAGGCCAGAGAGGAAAGAGCTAGCACAAAAAAGTAGGATAACAAGTGATACCAGGTGACAATGCTACGACAGAATGAAAAGCAAGAACAAGATGACCAGGTTGTTCAAAATCCCAGATCTGGGAGGCATCATGCTTTGGGGATACAGAAAAGGGGTCTCTTCCTCTCTAAGAAGATCATACCTGAACCTTGTGCTCACTATTGAAGCACTTTGGTACCAACACTATAAAGATAAATTGAAGGGAGTCTCAAGAAGAGTAACAAAACTGATTGGAGAAGAGGGGTGATAGTAGTGGGGAGGAGGAAGGGGTGGAAGATTAGGGCTTAAGTTGGACAGCTAGGCCAAGTGACGTCTAAAGCCAGACATGATAACTTTCTGTTAACATTGGAAGAGTGTAAACATGAAAGAGGGGAGGAATTGTTTAGCCTGGTTCAAGGGGATAAAAGTAGAAAGAAAGGATGAAACAAAGGGAAGGAAGATCAAAGTCAAATGGGAAAGCCTCTCAGAGAAACACTGTTCTTCCTTGGAATAAAGCAAAATGCCATAGATATCTAAATCTATATCTACACATACACAAAAATTCTTTGGGAAAGGAAGAACAAAGATGGTAAATCAATTACCATCAATAGCATCACTTTCAGATATGAAGGGCAAAGTCCCATATCTTGCTCTGTATGTCTACAAATAAATGATTCCTTTTCTTCTTCCATACCACAATTAAGCATTAAAGGAGTACTCTGTTAAACAAAATATACAACTGGAATCAGCCGAACTCTGACAAAGATAAGATAAATGAATATAAGGACTGGGAGGTCCCTTAACTACCAAAAAAATACAACCATGGGGATATTCAATGTGCAAAGCAATGTCAAAGAATAAAATGGAACTACAACCTAAGAGAACTAGAATGAAAAAGGCAAAGGAAAAACAGGGAAAACAAAATCAGCAAAGAAGCAGCCCTGGAATTCTAGCACCCAGTAAAAAAAATCAAGCAAACAAAAACTGTATAAGGACCTTCATTTTTCCAGCCTGCTGCCAATTAAGTTTCCTATGACACTTTACTTAACAATGGTTAAGTGCCAGGCATACAAGGACACAATAGCCTTAATGCTTTCTGGAGGGAAGTGTCATCCGACACCCAGAATCCTTACTTCATCTATTAATAAAATATGAAAGCACTTTTAAAGATGTAAACAACTGATATTAATAAACATGTGAAAAATGCTCCAACTGACTAATAATAAGAGAAATGTAAATCAAAACAACTCTGAGATTCCATTTCATACCCATTAGCTCAGCAATGATGACAAAAAGAGGAAAATGCCAACTGTTGAAGGACTGGTGGAGGAGAGGTGCATTGATCCAGTACAAATTTGCGAAGGAGTTCAACCAATCTGTAACCATGTCCCCAAGTCACTAAACTATGCACACCTCTCAGCCCAGCAATATCCTACAAGGCTTATTCTCTAAAGAGATTAAAGACAGGGAAAGGGACAAAAACATTTATAACAACATTCTTTGTTGTAGCAAAGAACTACAAAGTGGATGTCCATAAATTGGGGGAATGTCTGAATGAATTACAGGACACTGACGTAACAGAATTATACCAGAAGAAATGACAAAAGGGATAGATTCTGAGAAACTTGGCTTCCCATCTCTTAGCTGAATGGTGATAGACTAGAAGTGCATAATGAGACATATTTTCAGAAAAAACCAAAGCAACACAAATTTGATTCAACTGAATATACTTGTTACAAGGGCAGGTTTTTATTTGGAGAGTGACATGGTGATGGTGAGAAAGAGAGAAAGAAAGAAAAAGAGGATGAGAGAGAGAGGAGGAGGAGGGGAAGGAAGAAAGGAAGGAAAGAAGGAGGGAAGGAAGGAAGGAAGGAAAGAAGGAGGGAAGGAAGGAAGGAAGGAAAGGAGGGAGGGAGGGAGGAAGGAAGGATACACATAAAAGAGAGAACAGAAGGAAGTTAGAAGAGGACACTGACAAAAAGAACAATGATTAGATGTAAACTTGAAAACCAAGCTACATATGGCAGATTCATGATTGCACATTCAATCTTCTTTTTTCTGTCCTTCTTTGTATACGGAAATATTCATATTAGTTGATGATTGGCAAGTTCATAAAAAAGATTTTAGAAAATAAGTCTTATCATACAACAAACATGTACTAAGTTCCTACTCTGTCTACAAGGCGGCTGCTAGGTCTTCTGAATGAAGTGTGGCCTTCTGATCACTTGTCCAGCTGGGAGGAGCTGGACAAGAGGAGTGAAGCTCCGATTGCTTGAGTGAGCCCTCCAGATCCCTGAACAGTGAACATGGATAAGGGCACAGAGATCTGGTCTTCTCTCAGTAGGTGCTGTTGCTAAGGATCTTGAAGTCACTAGATAAAGGTCAGGCTGTGCTCTGGTACTACACTTGGGGCTCGAAGTTCGACCAAGGGAATCAAACCAGCCGCTGAAGAGCAGCACCTCTATTATTTTAGGGCACCTGCATGTGAAAAGTGTCCCTCTGCCACCTACAATGCATCCCAGAATGTCTGCTTTATCATCTATCATGTAACCAGATTCTGTTAAATTGAACTTCAGTTTTTATCTGAGTTTTCCACTAATTCTAGCAGCTCTTTCGCTTGTCCATCATAATGTATGTGAGTCAGTATGGGTGGCCCTTCCCAAGGGCTGGGTTTGCAGTTCTTCATCCAGAAAGCTAGTATCATGAATAGGAGGCACATCTACTCTGCCTGGACCACCACAGAGACCTCCATTAATGTGGAGCCACTAGGTAGGAGGGAGCTGCCCCTGATACTAAAGCTCCTTCTAGAACTGTATTTTTCTTCTCTATCAGTGGACACAGGAGTGTGAGATTCCACCCAACCCTCTTCGCAGGGACACAATATGGAAACCTCTTTTCCTGAGAACCTACTTTTCTACATGTGAAGTCACTGCCTTTACCTCCTTGCTTCACTGAACCATCTGAGACAAGTAACAAGAGGTCAGTGCTCCAGCTCTAAGTCTCTCCATCAGGATGCTATTCAGTAGCAGGGCTTTACTGTAGAAAGGTAATCCTTTTACTCCTCTTTGCCACTTCCCACAGAGACTGTTTCAAATTTTGTCTTAAGCCTCACCTCCCCCTACCCTCTCTGCTGAGAATCTTGCCACACACTTTATTAGAAAACATGCAAGCTCCCTCTTTCCCCCTTCTCCACATCTCCAAACACCTTGATATTACACCCCATCTTCTCTTACTCTTCTTGTGTCTGATAAAGAAGTGTCTCTTCTCACAAAGGCAAATGCACGTACCCTCGATCCCATTCCTTCCCATTTCCTCCATCAAATGCCTCATGATTACCTCCCCACTCCCAACAGTCAGTCTTTCTTCATCTATTGATGTCTTTTATAGTACCTATAGACCCATGTCTTTCATTCTTAAAATACTCCCTCAATGCAATCATCTCCTCAAGCTGTTGTCCTTCACATTTTCATGGTCAAAACCCGTAGGAAAAACTGTCTCCACTCTCTTCTTGCTTCTTACCCTTTTACCATCTGACTTCTGACCTCATCACTAAATTCAAACTGTTCTCCAAAGTTTCAAATAATTTTTTAATGGCAAAGTCTTATGGTCTTTTCTCAATCCTCATGCTTCTTCTGACAGCTAAGAGAATTCCCATTAATTGGGAAATGGATGAACAAATTAAAACATATAAATGTAAAGGCCTACAGAGGTAATGGACCCAAAGTATGGGTATGGGTAAAGGTATGACCCAAGAGTCATACGTTTGTGGACATGGCCACTATATAGATTAATTTTGTTTGATTATGCTTATTTATTACAAAGGGTTTTCTCCCTTTATTTCTCTTGATTAAGAGGAGCCAGAGTTATAACAGTGATGTCAAATAAGAGGACTATTGAAACTTTTTTTAATGCAGAGAAAAGAAATAAGGAAGCATTTGAAAGTAACAGGTAATTAAAAAAAAAGCAAGCAGTATGAAATGAAAATTCATGGAACAACCCTTTTTTGTGTTCTACTTTGTCTGTAGAAATATTCTTTAAGGAGGAGAGTTAAATTCTGAATGAAAAACTTAAACATATATAAGAAAGATAAGAGGAGGAAAAGGCTTGTGGGGAACGACAACAATTCTGGTTTTGAACATGATGAGTTGAAGATATTGTTGGCACACTCAAATGATGCTACACGAGTAACTAGAAGTACAGAACTGGGACACCAATGAAAAGTCAGGGCTCGTCGCAGGAGTGGCATCTTTTTTATTGGCTGGTGGCTGGGCTGGTCTTTAAGGGGAAGCCATTTCGCTTCATTGCTACCTGAGGCATAAAAGATGTAGCTTATAAGGAATTCATATCAGAGGTTTTACCAGAATTTCCGTTGCCCTAAAGGAACACTTTTTGATCTAGCATTACCCATTACAACGTTCAATACAGAGGCAGAGGGAGTAGTATTTTATTTAAACTGAACCAGTAATTGTATCCCTTTTCATTCTATTTTCAGTAAAATTGTTTTTACTGCATTTTATGGTCCATGAGTACCTCACTGCATTCTAATCCTAAGCATCAACCAATGGACTAGGCTCACTGAGGCCTAGACCAAATAAGACCAAATATGTAGATCTAGGAATCATCTACATGGGGTAAACCAAAATTATACAAGATTCCTGAAGGTTATATCAACAAAGATGACCTTATTTGATAATCTTCTGAATATAAATATCAGGCAAAGGCCCTTGGCAGGAGAACATAAACTTCCCAAAGGTATTTGCTAGTCATAGAGGGATTCCAATAGACGATCAAGGTTGAAGATCAATTCCCTAATATATGATGAGGTCCTCCAGATACACCCGTCTGAGGATGACATTGTTTGATTGCATCAAGTACCAGAATACTATGGAGCCTACTAAATGAGCCCCATAACCAATCAAGAGTTTCGTCTTACTATTTACATAGAAAAGCCAAAGAGATGAAAATATTTATTGTCCATATTCTGATATACATAGAGCTCAATTATCTTGGCCAAATATTATAAACAGACAATGAGTCAGACCCAGAAGTGAACAGGAAATAGAAAAGTAGTTTAGAATGCCTTTGGGAAAGTTCTTTTTATGATCACAAAGGCCCATCATCTTAATACCAATATTCTGCTAATACTGTTATTTGGTGCTGAGCCATGGAATACCATAGCCTCCAAGAACTGAAAATAAGTATCACCTCAAAGAAAGAGGAAACAGTATAATATATGCATAATTATTTAAAGCAGGTCTTTTGTACTAGCAAAGAACTAGAAACTAAGAAGTGCCAATCTATTGGGATGTGACTAAAAAAATTATGGTTTATGAATGTAATGTAATATTGTAACCTAAGAAATGATGAAATGGATGACTTCAGAGAAAGTTGGGAAAAGCTATATGAACCGATGAAGAGTGAAGTGAGTAGAACCAAGAGAACAACTTATACAATAATAGTAATATAAGAAAAACAACTTTGAAAGACTTGACGAGAGAGAGAGAGAGAAAGAGAGAGAGAGAGAGAAACAGAGGGAGGGAAGGAAGGGAGGGAGGAAAGAAGAAGGAAGGAAGGTCACTGCGGCATCTTTTAAAAAAATAGAGATCAGAAAAAAAGGCCAGAAAAAAAGCACAGTTTTGAAAGGTATAAGATGAACTTATATACTTGAAAGAAAAGCATGCTACACATACAGGGATTTGCAGGTTTATGTTTCGTGTACAATCTTTTTATACTCTCCTGTTTATAGGGAAATGATCATTTTATTGATGTTTTTAAAGTTCAAGATTTTTAAAAATAGGAAAAAAAGAAAATAGGTCACTCAAGGGACAAAGGACAGACATACACTGGGTATGTATAGGCTACATTATATGTGGAATAAAGGATATCAGAGAAATGTATGATAGAAAAAACAGATTGATTATGTGGTGAAGGCATGGGACACCAGGCAAACTTCAGAAAGGATACCAACATTTTGGGCACAACTCCTGAGTCACAGTTTATGAGAAGAGTGTTATGCTATAAGAGTATTACAGGATGAACAAGTGTGGAGGGGTTGTGATCTGCACTGTTGGAGGAAGTACAAATATTACTGATATCACAAACCTATCCGAGCATTAAAATAAGCATCTTTCTGCAGTGACATTTTCTCAATGAATGTGAATGCCTGGCAGAGTGTCTCATACACATTAGGTGCTTAATGTTTGTTGTAATCCAGTGGTATGAACGCAAAAGACAGGTCCCTGTCTTTGTTGAGTATAAATCTAGTAAGAGATACAGCACGCAAACGTTAAATAACTGGAGAACACTTACACGAGCTGCCTTCATGGAGTCTTCCTCATTTCTCTTGACTGTTCTGCAGCATGGCATCCCTGATCATGGCCCTTCCTCCTTTGTGCTTCCTGCCCCTTGCTGTGCTCGATGCTGTCTTCTTATTCTCTTATTTTTCTGATGGCATCTTCGTAGTTTTCTTCTCTGGTTCCTCTTGCTGGTCCCCTCCCCCGGGGCTTTGCATCTGGCCCTTTCCTTTCCAGTCTACACTGCTTCCCTTAGCCTCAGTTATAACTCCCATGCAGCTGATTCCCAAATCTGTGTATCCTGCCTTGACCCGTCCATTGAATTCTAAGTCTTGAACTTCCAACTACTTACAGCAAAGTACCTCAAAACCTTCCCTCCTTTTAACTTTCCTATTTCCATCCATTGCATCCTTTTTCTCCTAAGCTTAAAGCTTCAGCAGCATCTTTGATCTTTGCTTCTCCCACAGGACCTCACCCAAGTCCTCCCTATTCTACCTCTAAAACACTCTTCACACCCTTCTCTCCCTAACCCCACTGCAATCTGCCTCTATAACCTCTCACTTGCGCTGTTCCTGTCCAATGGCATGTCTACCTTCAATTTCTCTTCTTCTCTAATCCATCCTCTACATTTGCCAAAGTAAACTTTCAAATACACAATCGGATCGCATCTCTCCTCCACATCAACTCTTTTTATGGTGGCAAAGAACTAGATACAAAGAGGGTGCCCGTCAACTGGGAAATGGCTGAATGACATGGGAATATAATGGAATACCATTGTACTATAAAAATCAATAAAGAGAAGGAGAGAGTTTCAGAGATACCTGGGAAAACTTATATGTACTGATAAAGAGTAAGGTAAGTAGAACAAGGAGAACACTTTATATTACAGCATCAATACTGTGAAAACAATTACGAAAGAACTAAGAACTCTGATTGATAAAATAATCAACCATGACTCCTGAGGTCCAATGATGGTCCATTACCTGCTTTCTAACAAAGATGTGACTGACTAAATATTCAGAATGAGACAAACATTCTTGGACATGGCAAACGTAGGAATGTGTTTTCCTTGACCCTGCAAATTTGTTACAAGGGTTTTCTTTGTTTCTGTGGGGACTGGAGTGGAGAAGGGGGCCGGATGGAGAGAAGGTGGTCACAAGAAAAAAAAAAAGAAATGCTTATGAATTGAAAAATATTAAAATTTAATTTTAAAAAATGAGACGGTTGGACTAGATGGCTTTGAAGGTGCCTTTCAACTCTTAAATCCATGACTTTATGATCTCTTCATGCGTTCTATACTTTGGCCAAACTGAAGTTTTTTATTTAGCTTCACTGTGCTCCCTCCCACTTTAGGATGTTTGAATATGCTGTGCCCCATGCCTGAAATAAACTTTCATATCTCCCCATACCAAAATCCTTGGAATCATAGGACTAATCAGATGACAAAACTGGAAAGGAACTTAGAGATTATTCTGTCCCTCTCATTTTGCACAAAAAGAAAGTAAGACTCAGAGAAATTCAATGATTTGACCATGCTCAGGTGGCTGGTAAGTGGCAAAGCCTGGTCTTGAGCCTGGCCTTTCTGATTTCAGGCCAATGTTTCTTTTCCATTGCACCAAATTTTATCCCTTTTCTGAAGACCAAGTACTTGCAACACTTCTTTCATGAAATCTTACATGACTACCTCCAGCTAAAAGTGGTCCCTTCCTCATCAAATCTCTCACAATACTGTTTCCCCCTCCTATGTGTATAATAATATTGTAACTTATATTACATTTGCACATATTTCTTATACCCCACCCCAAGCCATAAATTCCTTGAGTGCAAAGTATCTGCCATCTTTGAATCCACAGCCTGTGCAGAGTAAAGGTCATTCAACAATATGCTTTAATGAATATTTGTTGAACTAAACTGATTTACGTAACATACACTGTATTAGAGATGAGCAGCTGAGGTATTCCATGAGAAGAGAACATATAAGCAAAGTCATAAAAGCAGGAGTTAGCAAGTTTGAAGAGAAAAGCAAAAAAGTAAATGGATTGGCTTTACTGTGTTGGAGAACAGAGATGGGCATCCCCGATCTCTCTTAGTGGCACCATGCAAGATTTCCCCCACTCAAGAACACCACCCATGAACCAAGGAACTAAGACTCACAAGATAACTCTAATTTACAAACTTTGTGCTTTCCCATAAGGCCTGATCTCTCTTTAATGAAACCACAAAGCTTGTCCCTTAACCCCAGGCCCTACAGAGGTTCAAGACCCCAAGAATCTCTGAGTACTAATGCCAGGAGGGTATCTAGAAGTTACTCTCTGTATGTAGGCCTTCTGCTTCCTCTCATGGCTCTCCCTCCCCCTGTTCCCCACCATTGTAGAAGAAACCAGATGTACAAATGGTTAACAGGGGGAAAAAAATCCCACCCAGACCACTTGAAACGCGGCTAGTCTGGCTGGGCTGTAACCGCGCTCAGTGAAAGTTTCATGCCTACTATTTATAGCTTCTGGGTGCCCAGCCTGGCTTCCAGGTCACTAATTGTGGCCCAGCCCCGTGCCAACCCCCACACCTCCTCCTCCACCCTGTAGCTCAGGAAACAAGAAATAAGTCCAGCTCTGAATATCCCAGGAAAAACGGCCAGGGGTAAGATTTGAACCTAAGACCAAATATTCTGAGGAAGATAAAACTGTCTGATAGAATCTGTCCTTGGTCCATCTGTTCATGGAATTTGGGCTGCCTCTCTGGCACCAAATGCTTCCCCAAATCCCTGGACTGCTCTAAGAGGCAATCCTCTATGTACCTCCTAGCTTATTTGACTAGCTAATTTAAGGTGAAAAAAAGAGACTGTGATTCCCAAAGATGGCAGTCAGTGGGCTGATCAGCGCATCTACCCATTACAAATGTCTACATGTCTGCTCATTAGTGTATCTACCCATCTGTCTACCTGTTTCCCCACTCCGTCCCTTCTCCGCTATGAAAAACATGCACATAAGCTTTAACCTCAAGGACTCCATAAAGACTCCTTACCTGTTAGAGGGTCGCTTTCCCAAAATATGCCACGTTCATTTCAAACCCACAGAGTTTTAATTTCAGACAGTTTTATAAAGTGAATTTTCTGGGTACCAATAGACTTGGGGTCTCAATGACTTCTCTGGAAACATAGCTGGCACTAAGGTAGACACTTGGGAGTTTCTCTGAGTGGGAAAAGGGTGTACCTTGGGTCTCATTGAAATTAAGGGGAAGGGTTGCTCTATAGAACCCCATAAGCTGGGGTTGACTTGGGCCACTAGAGTTAAGACCACAACTCTTGGCATCAAGCACCATGAGGTTCCTCTATCAGTTATGCATGAACTTCACTCACAGCGAAGTTGCTAACAGGCCTCATCTTGTTCTATTCATTCTATCTCTGGTTCCTGAAAGAAACCCTCTTTACATCCTGATTTATCTTATCCTTCCTTAGTTAAGTTCCGGTTTAAAGCATAAGGCATGGGAAGTGAGAAGCAGGGAAAAATCACTTTAAGTGAAGGTGAAAGGTTTCCTTCCTTCCAGAGTAGGTACACTACCCTAACACCATTCCCCTTCAACACCCTCAATAAGTCCCAATTTTTCTTCGACCCCTCCCCTCCAGGTTGTTCTCCCCAACCATCTTCCCTCCTGCCACCACAATGATTTGGGGGCTCCTATGGGTAGTTGGGTAATGTGCTGGGGTTTCTGGTTGTTGGGACAAGAACCAGAATGCTGCTGCGCTGTCTCATCCTCACCCACAAATGCCAGTCCCCGGCCCCAAATGGCCCCAAATCTTTCCTCCCAAGACCACAAGGAGAAAAAAAGTTTCCAAATTAAAAAACTAAAACTGGCAACAAAGGTGCCCCATGGCAGTAACCTTTAAAACTGGCCATTAAAGTTTATAAGTCAGACGGGCACCAACGTGAATGATCAAGTACAGAAAAACAGCCCCCTCCCTTGAGAACCCAGAGCCACAGCCTTTCCCCCAAAGCCACAGAGATGATGTCACGAGAAGCGCTTGCTGCTGTCAAGGGCTCTCTGTCTCTGGACTGTAGCGACTCACAATACAGGCAGCATGCTCTTACTAGGATCAGGCTACGTCTGGCAGGAAGGAGGAGAAAGGAGAGGGGAGGGATAGGTAGAGGTGGGGTTGTGAGGTGGTGGTGGGTGGGGGTGGAACGAGGAAGAACACTACCACCAAACTTTCTCCTTAGCCACAAGGGCTACTTGCAAATGGAAGGCCAGGAGGGGACAAACCCTTTTTGCTTGACCAAGGAGTAACTCCTTTCCTGACCCCTTACATAGTACTCAGGGCAGAGTCCCTCCATCAGGAATGCCAGGCCTAGATGAGGAGAGATGGTGGATTCTCAAAGCATAATTCTAATGAGGAACTTGGCCTGTAGTTCTTGGGACTCAACCTTCCAGTCTGGCATAATGCTGAGTAGAAAGAACTATAGATTCTTTAAATGCTTCCAAGGGAAGAAAGGAGGTGAGAATAGGCTAACTTCAAGGTATTCCTCTACATTTTCTCAAAGTTCTTTCAAAAAGGATTGTATTCATCCTCATAAAATTAGAGACAGGCAGTCATGCTCCTTAATTTAAAGGATGAGAAATAAAAGTCTACATAGATAAAGGGACCCAGGCAAGGCAAAAGAGTCCCCGGCAAAGCTGAATTGGAGTGTAACCCAGAAGACTTGATGCCTAGTCCTATGCTTTTTCATGGAATAATACAATTTTTGAGCTGAAAGATACCAGAAACTTAGAAATCATCTTACAAATGAGGAAACTGGGCCCAAAAGAGAGCTAGCTGACTTACCCACAGTCAGTTTGTTATCAGCAGAGCCAGCAAGAAATTCCAAGGCTCCTGAATGTCAGTCCAATACTTTCTACATCTCCCTATTTTATAGATCTCATATGATTTAGAGATGGAAGAAACTACAGAGTACAAATAACCCAACATCATTTTTATGCTAAGGAAACAGGCACAGAAAAGGAAAATGAAATTGCCCAAGGTCACAAATGTAGTAAACAGCAGATTTAGGATTTTAACTCAGGTCCTCTAATCCAAAACCCAACTGTCTTTATTGCATTTGTCTGGATCAGAGGTTAACCTGTAGTCTGCTAACAAATTTTGGAGAGGTGAGTGAACTTAAGATGAGAAAAAGCTACATCTTTTATTTCAAAAGAACTGGCTTTCTTTATAATTTTATGTATTTTATTTTATGCATTTAAAAATACTACTCTGAGAACAGGTCCATAGGCTTCACCAGACTGCCACAGTGGTCCATGACACACAAAAAAGGTTAAAAAACCCTTGATCTAAATGGAGACCCAATACAGGAGACACAGCACTGGCTTCCAGCTTAGTACCCAAAAAGGAGTGTGTGTATGATAAAAGGAATAGGTTTATAAAGAGAAGAATGATTAATGTTGAACATCATGACCTTCTGGAAAACTTCCTACAAGTGAGTGAGTATGGTCTAGGTACATGGGTTGAAGGAGTCAGAACCAAGCTCTGGATGCTCTAAGAAAGGGTCTTGTTAGCTTGCCAGATGCTGTTAGGGTCCCTTCACCCCTGAATATCACCCATAAGGAAGAGTTTGGGCAGGCCAGAGGAATATGAATCTTAGGAACTACTAGAACCAGTACTGTAGTTCGAAACATATTCTATCATATTTCTCTGATGAGGGTTTAGAATACAAGATATATAAACAATTAATAGATATATATCTATAAAAAAAGTGTATCTATATACATGTATACATATATAAAAGCCATTACCCCAACTGATAAGTGGTCAAAGGATATAAACAAACAATTCTCAAAAGAAAATTACAAACTATCAATAACAACCACATGAAAGAATGTTCCAAATCATTGATAATTACGAGAGAAATGCAAATCAAAATAACCCTGAGGTGTCATCTCATATCCTGCACATTGGCAAAAGTAACACAAGATGGAAAGAATCAATGTGGGAAGAATTGTGGAAGAGAAGTGTACAAGTGCATTGTTAGTGGAGCAGTGAATCCAATCATTGTGGAAAATAATTTGGAGTTATTCAAATGAAACAGCTAAAATGGCCATACCCTTGGAACCAGAAATTCCATTACTAAGTTTATACATCGAGAAGGCCATGAATAAGCGGAAAGTCCCCATATACATCAAAATGTTTATAGCAGCAATTTTTGTGATAGCAAAGAACTGGATACAAAGTAGATGTCTATTGACTGGAAATGGCAAAACAAGTTGTAGTATATGAATACGGTGGAATATTATTGTGCTGTAAAAACTTATGAATATGATGAATTCAGAGAAGCATGGAATGATCTTCATAAACTGATGCAGAGTGAAGTAAGCAAAGCCAAGAAAATAATACACACAATGACTACAGCAATGTAAACAGAAAGAACCACCACAGGAAAAAAAATAAATAAATGTTGCACAATTATAAAGAACACATATGTCTCAAAAGAAGAGCTATGAGAAGCCATCCTTGCCACACCTCTTTGCAGAGGTGGGAGGCCCATGAGTGTGATTTATATTGCAGCACATATTTTCAGACTTTTTCAATGTGTTGATCAGTTATGCTAATTTTTTCCTTCTTTTTTTTTGTCTTAAAAATACAATTTGTTATACGGGATGACTCTCTGGGAGGGGAGAAGGATATAGAGGGAAATTATGCTGATATATGTTGATATTAAATAAAAACTTATTTAAAACAAAAAGAAAATACATATACACATACAGTTAGTTAGAGAGAAGGAGGGGAAAGAGGAAAGCACACACAACACAACACACCAGGGCAGCTGCAGAAAACAACTGCTTGTTAAGTTAAAATTAAACTCTGCACAAATATTGACCTTTGGAGGGGACAGAAACCGGTCCCATATTTACCAGCTTTATAAATGGGACTGACCACAGCTGCCCCACGCGCTCAGCCAGCCGGACGGCAGGACGGGAAGAGGCCGCGCTTTGGGGGAGGGGGAGGGGGAGGGGACAGGAGACGTTTTTAACAGTCTCCTAAATGCAGGGACTCTTCTGGAAGGTGGGAGCTCCTCTGGCTTCCTAAGGAGGCACTTTCACAAAAGTGGAAAGGGTACAGATTCTTCAAGTAAAGAGAGGGTAGAGATGGAGTAAGAAAGAGAAAGAAAAAGCTAAGTGCTGGAAAGAAAGAGATGGAAGGAAAAGGAGCCAGCTGGATGGCAAAAGATTGAAAACAAGTGAAAACAGAGCACTAGGAAACTTATCCTTTTGAACTCTGGCCCTTGGTCAGGCATGGTAAGCAATCTGAAGAAGGCAGCTTGGAAGCTTCCCTCTCAACTCAAGATGGTTTGGTCTTGTTTCCACTAACTGTACAGTTCTAAGGCGAGCTTGTTCTTCCCCCAAACTCATCCAAAGGCTGTAAGAGTCAGGTGAGAGGCCAGGAGGCAGAGCTTCTGCTCTACCTAGATTTCTTAATCCTCTCCAAAAGTACCCAATGGCACACACCTAAACCCTTCCCTTGCCTAAAACAACTAAATAATCCTATACAGGCCTCGACATTGAGATGTGGAGCATCTATGAGGTCCAGGAACTAAAGCAGAGGGAAAGAATCACCTTCAATACTCCTCGAGCACTGCCTTCTGGAAGGCTAAGGGACAAGCAGTGTATGACACAAGTTCAACCTGGCTGCTGCTCTGTACTTCAAGAATGGACAGCTCCATTCTGTCTCCAAGTCCTGACACCGTTACTCTTTGCTACTCCCCCAATTTTGATGACTAAAAGCAATTCAGGATACATCTTCCCATAGTGACAGGACCTATAAATGATTCCTCTGTAGCTGAATTCCTTCTCCTTCTGACTTTGCCATAAATGGGTTGTTTCCCAGGTTCTCTCTTGAGCAAGCAGTCCACGAAGTATTTAATATACAAAGATACTGCCTGGATCAGTTGCCCAATTATATAAAAGCTTGAAGTCAGAGCAAGGAAACAAATGAACCCTAAGTCACTGAAGAAATCAGAAGAACCAAGTAGTAGTAACCCTTTATAGGGCACAATTTTTATACTACATACCCTGTGATCACAGTTCACACAGACAGCATTACCAATGGCAAAAAAGAAAGGTTGTGGGCAAGGTGAGACCCCTTCCTATACAACCTCATTGTTAACCAAAGACATGTAACCAGAATTTTTGACTCCTATTTGATTTATTCAATATTTTACCTTAATATAACAATATAACCATTTACATAGTTAAATATGTCATAAAAATACAAAATCAGCAACATGACCCTGTCTTTAATTTAGGAAGAATCTCCAATTCTGCTGTCTCCATGATCACACAGTAGTATTAAGAGATTGTGCATGGGGTACCCCTCAAAAATGCTGGAGACCCACATTCCTAGCTTTATGTACCTATAGAACTTATTTTATACCTGAACTTCATTAACTTCTGCAATCTTTTCTCTTTAACTCTGTCCTTTCCTAAGGTCTCTACTAAAGCTAAACAGGTTGTTTGCAGTTTCAGACTAAGGAAGTTATAATCACTAAAATTTTAAAAAGGTTTTTCTTTTCCCATCAGTTTTTCTTCATGTTATCATGAGAGAATGACTTCCCCCTTTGCGGGTTTCAGTTCCACTTTCTAGTATATAAGTTGGGTGAATTATACCTTTCCCTGGATGGTCCTTTAGGTCCTACACCAAACATAACAAACTAAAAACAAGGACTCACAGTTTTACCAGGGTGCCCCAAATTTCTGCAAAAAGGGAGATGACATTAGAAAGTTTTTATGGCTTTCCCCGGAATGGTCATATTGGCTAAAACAATTCACTCACTTGATGCCCAAAACAGCCAGACAGCATATTTCCAAAAAGTTGGGTAAGCAAAAGCAAGAGTTCTTTCTAACAAAAGACCAATGGTACTGTTCACAGTTTCATGAGGTAGCAGGGATCTTCAAGACTTTCTGGTCCTCACAGTAAAACCTTTAGTGGAAAAGAGCCTACCATCTCCCAGCAGACTGTTCTGTTTCTGAAGAGTCCTTGCTAATTGTTTCTTCACATCAAGGCAAAACCCCAACTCCCTGCAATGACCACACATGCTAGTGCTGCCTCAGGGACCAAGCTGAACAAGCCTAGTTACTTGTCCATGAGGCCTCTAACACACTTCAGGACAAGCTTCATGTACTCCCACATCTTCTTTTCTCCCTCTATTGCCTCTCTCTCCTTGATCTCTCATATCCAATAGATCTGAAGTCTTGCTGACTTCCGCTCTGCATCACTGCTTAAATCCATTTCCACTGCCATCAGTCCTGAGGCCCTCACTAACATCCTGCTAGACTATAACAGCAGCCCCCTAACAGGTCTTCCTACCTCCAAGATCCGTGCTCCAATCCTTATGTCATACTATTTTCAGACTAATTTTTCATATGCACAAATCTGGTTATGTCACTTCTACGCTCAAAAATCTATAGTGGGTCCCTAGAGTTTACCAAGTAAAATTCAAATTCCTTTGCCTATCATACAAGGCCTTCCTAATTAAGTGTCATTCTACCTTCCTAGCTTCATCCCATTATTACTGCACTTCAAAAACTCTGTACTCTAGCCAGATTGAATTACCCTGTCTCCTAAAATGCCCTGTTATCATTCCACTTTTGTGACATTTTGCTTATGTTGTATCCTAGGCCAGGAAATGTCCTACCTCCCTCTCTGCCCATTGAGTACTTATACATCATTTAAAGCCCAATTAAAATGTTACCTCTTCCATAAAACTTCCCTGATCTCCTCAATATGGAATGACCTTCCCGCTCAGACCTCACACAGTACTTTATTTTGGACCTCCCTAATGTACTTGTTGAGCATTATATTAAACTCTGTTATATTTTATCTCCATACTAGATTGTAAATTTCATGAAGACGGTAACTACATGTGTCTTTTCTAATCTTTGTATCTCATTCTTCACCTAACATAGTGTTCTGCAAGAAAGTTTGTTGAATTAAGTTTCTGAAGAGTCCCATTGCAAAACTGCCAAGTGTTCATAATAACATCCCTAAATAGAACCAAGCTCATCCCATGTTCTCTACATGATAACCCTAATTATTACAATGTCTCACTAGGGATCAAATGAAATTAAAATTTCAAACAGAAAAGTATCCATGCTGGAAAAAAGGGAGCATCTGAAAACAACTTAAAAATCAAAATGTTCTTACACATATGCCCACACTAAGAGCTTCGAGTAAGCTAAGCTAGCCACTGAAAATCCTCTCAACAACAGGATTATCAGTCGCCCTAGATGGGAAATGATTTGTTCGAGGTCACTGTACCCATCGATAGCAGTAAGGCCTAGATCCCTGGGCTTCTGACTCCTGGCCTGAAATTCAGTCTGAAACATGCCATGACACACTTGAGGACTGAATTCAGATTGCTTGTTCCAGCAAAAGGTAGTCCCAGGTAAAGTTTCCAATTAGTGATTTTTTTTTCAAAGACTTCCTGCTCCCCTCAAGCCAATAACAAGAGCTGATTTTCCTGAGAAGTCCTCAGATGCAGGATGTTTCAGGGTCAGTGCCTTTTCAGAATGTTCTGTCATAAGCAAGATAAAAGTCATCCTACAGCTTTCATGATAGGACTGGCAAATGGCAAAAGAGCCTCGATGACAAAGATGAGAAATATAGACAAGTACTCCCAAAAGTCAATCATGCTAGAGCAATTTTTCAAGTGGGATATGGAAGCCAAAGATGGAGAAAACTTTGCTAACAGAGCCTGTCCGGTAGCAAACCAGAACTCTTCCACTAGAGTTCCGAACAGAGTAGAAGCACTCCAAAAAGACCAGTGGACCTAGATAGCATCTATGAACAAATGCTATCTTGTGCTTGAGTATGCAAGTACCAGCTACGTACAAGAAACAACTGAGTCCTGAATATACTCCTAGGAAGCATCTCTCCAACTTAATCTTGGAAGCCCCCAGAGAAGCAAACAAGGAAACACTGCTACCGGGTACTAGGGAGTGCTGCCGACTCACTAGCCCTGGGAAATGTCTGAACAGAGTCTTATTCAGGCCAAGGGAAAACGCTGTTAAAACACACAAAACTCCTTTGACTAATGTGAGAGGGGGAAAGAGCCTCTATAATTAACAGAAACTGTCACAGGCATTGGGGGCCTCCGACGTGTTCTGGGCAAACCACTTGAAAAGGCCCCGTCTTCCAGGAGAAGGCTGGTGTTTGTGAGCTGGGCTCCAACAGGCAGGGGACAGCCTTTCCAAAAGAATTCTGCCATATTAAAAAAAAAAAGCCCAAACCTCAGCTTAATCGTTTTCCACCACTGGAAGTAAAAAGCAGAACAGAAGAAGAAAAATCCAATGCAACCAGTTTCCAATTAGGACCTAATTAGAAAGAAAAGTAGCAATGCTATTAAAGAACCCGGGAGGAAGAAGAACAGTCAATGACTTTTGTTTGGACTGAGCCATCCACTTGAAAGCTGTGATGATTAGAGGCAAATGGAGGGACCTAAGTGGAAGAGAGGGCTGTTGATGTCTACCAGAAAGCAAAGCGGTTGGTCAGTACAGAGCCCTTCCAAAGCATCTGCTTTGTGAATTGTTGGGTCAAGAGGGAAAGTAAACAGAGTCAACATATTCTTTGCTCTGAAGAAGCTGACAAATATCAACCTCCCAGATATATGCATAAGAAAGAAAAGCTACCATTGGCTTGTTTTCTCTATGCTCAGAATGATCCAGGCCATCTCCTTGAGTTCTTTACATTTCCATATACATCCCCACAAAAACACCACTGGAGCAAGGTAGAGCCAACATACTTCTAGGTGAGAAGCCATTTGAAAATCTCAGTCTTCTAAAGAAGTCAGGCAGACAAGTATATTACTTTTCAGGATGTAGATCCATCAATTAAGACTGTGAAAATACATAAGGTTAACAAAAGCCTATAAAAGGGACTCTTCTGCATTTACCACAGTCCTTAAGGCCACAGGATCCTTTTTCCTAGATTTCCCTACTGAGGAGGCATACATAGTGTGGAAAGCCACGCCAAGTGGTCCTGGAGCAGATAGGGAAAAGGAGATCATAAGGACCCATTTCCAAGCCAAACTAAGGTAGAAGAGTTTGATGCTGACAAGCATCTCCTAATCTCCTCCCCTTGCTTTGGGGTCCTCTCTCCCTTGTTGATTTAGTCCAGACAACTTGGGGGAGGGGCAGGAAGAGCCAGGGCAAACATGTCCTAGCCTGCAGTGGCTAGAGCCAAGCAGGGAGGAGAGTCAAGGAGCAGAACTGAGAGCAAAGGAGAGGAGAGGCCTCTCTTCCCACCACACGACCTGGGACTCATCCAACACAAAGTTAATTCCTAACCTCGGCTTCACCACCCTGCCCACTGCTTGCATGATTTATCCCCCTATCTGCCTGCGTCGCCTTTACGAGCCTCCCAGCCCTGAGCACCATTATAAAAGCTGTGTCTGTGCTGCTGGCCTGGCCTGTCCCAACTCCTGACTCTTGCCATGGCCCCCACCTCCCTCATTTTATAAGCCTTCCGCCATCACGGAAACCTGCAATCCCACGAAAGAACAGTAAACATCACAAGGGAAAGAAAACACCTCGCCAGGCCACTGCAGGCAGCACAGTCACAGATGGTTTGATGTCTCCAAGACCTGCCCAGGACACAGCACAGGACAAAGGTTTAAAAGCAGCACTGGGTTGCAAATTGACCCCGAAACCGAGAGTAGCAAAGGGATTCAGGGACACCACTGGGTACCACCAAGCATTCTGCATCTTGGAAATTCCCAGGCTCCAAGGGTCAGTCAGGTCACTGTGGATCTGGAAAGGACAGTGGGAAGTCATAGGAGAAACACAGGAAAGCCACATAAGAGGCAGAAAAGATCGAAAAAGGTTTCTCACAGGATCACGGGACTCAGAAATGAAAAGGTCTTTAGAGATCATCTATCCAACCATTCCATTTCACAGATGGAGAAACTGAAGCTTAGAAAGGAAAACTGACTTGTGCCACTTCCATAATCCAGCAGGTTTACAAGGATCTCAGTGCTTAGCCTCACAGACCCAAAGTGGCGCAAACAGGGCCATTTCTCCCTTTCCCACATGGACTGAGTGGTATGGTATTGTTTCATCTGTCATAACTGCTGTTAGCCAGAGTTCCCATTTGTTCCTATCTCCTCTGACTTCTGTTCCCTCTTCATTTGCTTTGGTATCCAAAGGGCTACTTATTCTTTTCATAAAGAGCCCAAACATCCCTTGAGTGGGTGCAAAGGTAGAAGGGGGCAGGGGTGTGTGGAAGAGAAGAGAGAACACCTCTTCAAATTGATCTGGTGGGGAAAAGAACTCTGAAAACTGCTCCCCTCACCCCTGGGGGTCCAGCATCCTCAGCCAGTCAGGCTGAGGACTCCCCAGGGCTCTGCTGCTCAGTGGGGGAGGGAGCCATGAAGGGCAAGTAGAGAAGAGAGCCTTGATTCAAGAGGCCAGACGGGGCCGCTACAGGCCCGGCTCCTCTGAGGTTTCTCGGGTGAAACACGCCTCTGTGATGGCTATGTCTGTAAAGCGGATGGAAATGCCCATAAAGCCCATATCAAACCCCGTGCAGAGAAGGACAGGGATATATATAGAACCAGGAACTGAAGGGGCCGCAGGGGATTTAGCCGGACAGCCCCGCCCAGCCCTGTAAACCTGCCCCAGGGACAGGGGGAGGCCAGGGAACCAGCCAGAGGAATGAGGCTTGGAGACAGCCCGTCGGGTTTACTGAGGGGGTGGGGAGGTTAGGGGTAGGGACAATGTAAGGAAAGATGGTGAGAGCTGGGGACCAGGCCGTGAGAGCCAAGACCGAGGTGTAGGAGGGTCTCCTGCCGCACACAGGAATGGAGCACCTAGCTAGCTCTATGGGCAGGATGATCTCTGGGGCACATCGTCTCCTTCCTATCACCCTCCAGAAGCTTCTTATAAAGGCAGTGTGTATTCGAGGAGAAAAAGCACTTGCCCAAGAGTCAGGAGAGTGTTTTTGTGGCCCTTATCAGCTGTGTGACTAGTGAATCATCTAACCTGGATGAACCTCATTTTCTTCACCTGTAAAATGGAGATAATGCACTACTTACTTCATGGGGATCAGAGGATCAGAGAACTAAAAGGGTCTTTATGCCAACTCCCCCATTTTACATCTAAGTAAACTGAGGCACTGAGAAGTTAAGATCACCCAGGTAATAAGCAGCAGAGCCTGGGTTAATGTAAGAAGCATACATTCTAACCCACCACCACCACTGCCACAACACCCTCCTTTGCTCCCAACCAAGACACTACACGTGACATGGGCATTGTCTTACATAGCTCTTCCAACTTCCCACTTCAAATCCGGATTAACCTCTACTTGTTTTGTCCCAGAGAAATAAAGTTCTTTAATACTATCCCCCTTTAGGCACCAAAGCAGAAGCTTCAAAGAGAAGACTGGACAAGGACTGGGCATCTATATATGTCAGTGCCATGCCATAATGAAACCTGAGGTAGTGCAAGATGGGCAAACCCCTAAAGACAGAGAGATCCCCAAAGCCAAATGAGTCAGGACAGGAGGGAGCCAGTGGAACAACAGCCCACTGAGTCATTGAGAGAGGAACAATATGGCAGGTCCCAGGCTACTACCACACCTGAAACCCTCCTCTCCCCACCAAACTCTGACCCTGAGTGGGACACTGGAGATTGACCTCTGCCTCTGAGAAGCTGGGGACACACAATAGGAATCCTTAAGGTTCCCTACCTAGCAACAAGCTGATGCCCACTCCCCTTACTCAAAGCAAAGGACAGCCTTTCTCTTAACCCAGCACCTCAATCAGCACTATAGGGATAGTGTTCTAGCGCCACCTGCTGTCCTCTCCTGGAGGAGGGGGGAGCTAGTTCATGAACTGACTATATCCCACAGGGTCAGAGACCAAAGTTGAAAGCAACCTTAGAAATTTATCTTGCTCCACTCCCTTATTGAACAGATGAGGACATGGAAGTCTAGCTAGGTTAATAGGTTTTCCAAAGGTCATAATGGTAGTAAGTAGCAAAGCTGGGATTTGAACTCCGGATCAGCACTCTTTCCACTCCACTACCTTCCCTGGCTTATTAACCTGTTCCCACAAGGGAGGCAGCTGAAATAGAGTTCCTATATTAAAGGACACACTGGGGAAATCCTACTAAACTATATGAGACAGTTGTCCCAGAAACCTGTTCCTCAACTAAAACCAAGTCAATAAGTTTTGCTTTTTATCTAACATCTGTTTTCCTTCTAGGTTCTTGACTTAAGAGAGGTAAGATTTATCTCTGAATTATTTTTTAAAAGCCTTTCCTTAAAGTAATCTGCAAACTTTTAAAAGCATTTCTGAATTAGATGAATGTATTTTTCTTGATGTTACACAGATGACCTGACCCACTAGAAATAAAATTCAAGTCACCTACTTAAGCTGTTGAAAGAAGCCTCATATAACTCTACCATCCTGATATAGACGAAGGAATGATGTCTTGAATCCTATTTCTCACTTTTGGTACACCTCTGACTTCATAGGAATCTTTGAGCACATCACTGGGCAGTCAGTTCCCTCCCCCCCCACCTCCTGCCCATTACATGAATAGCATTAACCTGATCTCCTAGGATCATCTGGAAGCTTCTTACCCATAGCAATGAACAACCAGTACTCATTTAGGCAGTAGGACAAGAACACAGCATGTTTTATAATGTGAAAAGAAAGATGAAAGATTGGGAACGGAAGATTACAGAAAAGGGAAATCAGAGGCGAGGACTAAAAGGATAGTTCACCTAAAGAAAAATCAATTTTCCTCACTGAGCTTCTCCCTGGATCCAACTTCAGGAATCACAAATAAGAGCAGCCTCTGCACACATCTGTGATCTGTGGCCCTTTAACAGGAAGCTGGGAGGGTGACTGTTCTCATACCTGGAACAGACAGCCTAAGTGGTTCAGAAGCATTGCCCCATGAGTTTTTTAACTCCTAGGGTTAACTATACAAATTCTCATCTGTAAGCAGAGATTGCAGATCCATGTATCCAGTCCTAGGACCCTTCCTGAGCTTCAGTCCCACATCACCAGTTGCCTACTGGTCATTCAGACAGAATATTTCAGAGATCTCTTCAGAGAGCTCAATATATCTAAAATTGAATTAATAATCTGTCCACAAAAAAAAAACCCCAACCAACCAAAATAAAAATAAAAGCCTTCCTTTTTTCTGAACTTCCCTCCTTCTGTCAAAGGAGGCACCCTTGCCGTCCGCCAGGTCCCTAACCTTGGTGTGATCTCATTATCTATACTGCTCACTCTACCTGTCTAATTAGTTACCAAACCTGGCCATTTCTACCTTCCTTCACTCTTGGACCCTTCTTGACATTCACCCAGTTGCCACCTTAGTTCAGACCCTCATCATCTCTCAACTAGATTACTGCAACCAGCCTCCTAACTGGTGTCCCTGACTTAGGTATCCCACCATTCCATTCCATCCCATCTTACACACTGTAGCCCAAGTAATTTTCCTTTAGGACAAATCTGACCATGTGACTTCCCTTCTCAACCAACCCCAAAGGCTTCATATTCTCTCTAGGATCAAACATAAACTCCACTGTTTAGCTTGTGAACGCCAACATGACCTGCCCCTAATGTCCCTTGCCAGGCTCACTGGGCATTACTCCACTCAAATACTCCTGACTCAACCAGACTAGCTTTCTTTGCTCCCCACTCAAAACTTTCCACCTCCAATCTCCACTCCTTCGAACTGGTTGTAGGGAATGCTACCTCTGCCTTACAGGGTCCTTTCTCAAAAACCATCTTTTGCAGGAAACCTGCCTAATCTGCCAACTGCTAGTACCCACTCTCCCAAACCACCTTCTATTTATCTACTTTGTATATATTTGTATTTAGTCTGTAACTCTTTTTATATGTACTTGTCTCCCTCATTAGTTATGAGCTCCATGTGAATAGGGATTGCTTCATTCTTGTACCTGCATGCACAGTGCCTGGCACATAGTAGATGCTTCATAAATGCTTGTTGATTAACTGACTGAATGGACATTTCCAACTTGATGTCCTAAAGACTTCTCAAACTCAACATGTCCAAAACAGAATTCTTTATTTTCCTCCTAAACCCACCTCTTTTCCAAACTTTCCTTTTTTTGTCAAAAAAAATTCCCCATTCTTCCAATCTTCTAGGTTTGTAACCCTGATATTATCTTCTACTTCTCACTCTATGTATCCCATTAGACACCAAGTCTTGCTGCTGCTCCCTCTTTCTACCTATCCCTCTCTCCACTCACAAAGTCACTGCCTTAGTTCAGACCCTTATCAACTTTCAACAACCTCTGAGGTGGTCTCCCAACCTCAGATCTCCCCCTCCTCCAGGCCATCACCCACACTGCCACCAAAGTGACTCCTCTATTCAATGATCCCTGGGTACCTGTGGGGCAGTGGATAGAGCTCTGGGCCTGGAGTCAAGAAGGGTTGAGTTCAAATCCAGACTCAGATACTTATTAACTTTTTTTTTGGAGGGGAGAAGGCAAGGCAATTGGAGTTAAGTGAGGGAAGGTAGAAACGGCCAGATATGGTAACTAATTAGACAGGTGGAGTTAAGTGACTTGCCCAAGATTACAACAGCTAGTGTCACGTGTCTGAGGCTGGATTTGAGCTCAGGTCCTCCTGACTCCAGGGCCAGTGCTCCATTCACTGTGCCAAGTAGCTGCCCCTGCTTATTAACTTTTGACCCTGGGCAAGTTACTTTATCTCTGCCTTGGTTTCCTCAACTGTAAATTGGGGATAATGACAGCACTTCTCTCCCAAGATCATTGTGATAATCAAATGAGAGAACAATTGTAAAGCCTCGGCACAGTGCTGGCACAAAGTACTGCACAAATGTTAGCTATCAAAACCTCCAGGGGCTCCCTACTGCCTCTAAGATAAAATATAAAGACCTCTCTTTAGTCTTGGAAGACTTTCACAGCCTGGCTCCAAGTTATCTTTCGGGCCTCATTCTAAGTTGCTGCCACACTCTAAGATCCAGCCTCTGGTCCTCATACATGACCCTCCAGCTCCATCCCCTCCCCTGCCTTTGCACTGGCCTTCCCCAGTGCCTGAAATGCACTTCCTCTCTGATTCTGCCTCATGGAATCCCTCTCTTCCTTCAAGTCATCTCGAGCACCACCTCTGCTAGTGGCCTCCCTCCCAAACTATCCTATACTCTGTATTTATTTGTATTCATTCGCTGTTTACTCTGTATATACATAAACACATAAGTATACTGTGCTCATCTCCCTCCATTTGAGTGGAGGGTAAGGATTATTTCATTCTCTGTGTGTGTATCCCCAGCACCAAAAAAAAAAAAATCACACACATAACAGGTGCTTAATAAATGCTTGTTGACTGAATGATCAATGAATGGCCACAAAGCCATTGTACAAAGGAGAAACCTTTGAGGAGAAAGGGCCTGCCAATGCCCACCCCCACCCTCACCACCACCAGCAGCAGCGGGCAGGTAAGTCTAAGAAACCAGGCAATAGCAGCCCTTCCTCCTTCCCCCTTCCCCCATCCCAACCACCAGCACTGCTTCTAGCCTGTCCCCCACATCCACAATCTTGTGGAGATATGTCCTAGCAGCTGCTTCTACAAGCAGTACAATCCCTGCCTCCTCAACAGCCACACTTACGGAAAACAAAGTTCTTACCACCAATGGCCCTGGCACCATAGGAAACAGGCATGGTTGTTATGAATGAAAGTGACCCTAAAGGAGCTGTATCACCATGTGCCTCCCTGCTGTCCCCAAAGGACCACTGGAGCCAAAGCTCCTTCTGTGCACTGTCTCCTTGAAAGCACAGGCTGTCTGACATTTCTGTTCGCATCTCCAGTGCTGAGTACATAGTGAGTATTTGGGCTATGCTTTTTCGTTTGTTCGTTTAAATTCACTGTCTCCTTGTAAAAGAAGAAGATTCCATTTGGTCTCAACATGAATTGCTATAATTGAGTGGAGCAGAAGGTGGATCTCAGAATTGCAGAGCTCGTCAGCACCTCCCGAGATCATTTGGCACTGCCCTTACTACAGGCAGTACCAACATCCCATTCAGTCTTGGGGAAATGGGAAGAGGAAAAAACCCATTTGAGAATTTAAAGGTTTTGAAAAGACCTCCAACCTTCTCTTGGCAACATGTTACCATCATCCTAGGATCGTGAAATTTTGAAGTTGAAATGGAGCTAACAGATCAGCTGGTCTAACTTCACAGGTGAAGCTATCAGGCAGAAAGTTCCTGCTCACCTAATCTCTTCATCCCTTTTTGTTTTATTATTTATTTTTTAAACATTCTTTTCTTTTAAAATTGAGTTCTAGATTCTCTCCCTCCTATCCCTCCCCCACTCCCCACAAAAGGCAAACAATATGATATCAATTATGCATGTGAAATAATGTAAAACATTTCCATATTAGCCACAAGCATAAAAAAAGCAAAAAAGAAAGTGAGAAAATTATACTTCAATTTGCACTCAGAGTTCATCAGTTCCCCCTCTGGAAGTGGACGGTATTTTTTCATCATGGGTCCTTTGGATTGTCTTGAATCATTGTATTGATCAGAGTAACCAAGTCTTTCATACCTGATCTTCATTATAACTTTGCTGTTGCTGTACATAATGATCTCCCGGTTCTTCTCATTTCACTTTCTATCAGTTCATAGAGGTCTTGTCATGTTTTTCTGAAACCATTCTACTCATTATTTCTTATAAAACGATAGTATTCCATCACAACTATATGCCACAACCTGTTCTCCCCAATTGATGAGCATCCCCTCAATTTCCTATTCTTTGCCAACACAAAAAGAGCTGCTATAAATATTTTTGTGCATATAGGGCCTTTTCCTTCTTCTTTGATCTCTTTCAGGGATAGACCTAGCAGTGGTATCGCTGGATCAAAGGATACACACAGTTTTATAGCCCTTTGCACATAGTTACAAATTGTTCTCCAGAATGGTTGAACCACTTCACTACTCCACCAACAGTTCATTAATGTACCTATTTTCCATCATCCCCTCCAGTATTTATAATTGTTGACAGGTGTGAGGTGGTACTTCAGAGTTGTTTTAATTTGACTTTCTCTAATGACTATAGATAGCTTTGATTTCTTCTTCTGAAAACTGACAGTTCATATCTTTTAACTACTTTATCAATTGGAGAATGATTCTTATTTTTATTGACTCCATTCTCTATACATTTGAGAAATGAGGCCTTTATCAGAGAAACCTGCTGTACAATTTTTGTATTACTTCATTGTCCATGGTACCTTTTAGCAAAACGCAATTTCACTGATTATCTCTCTTAATTAGGTCTATTTTTGCTTTTGCTTTTTTTGAGATCATGATTGGTACCCCTGCCTTTTTTTTCCTTCAGCTGAAGCATGATAGATTCTGCTCTAGCCCTTTATTTTAATTCTGTCTGTGTCTTTCTGTTTCAAGTGTGTCTCTTATACACAACATATTGTTGGATTCTGGTTTCTAATCCATTCTGCTATCTGCTTCTATTTTATGGGTGAGCTGATTCCATTCACATTAACAGTTAGGATTACTGTGTATTTCCCTTCATCTCATTTTCTTTTGTTTATCCTTCTCTCTTTCTTTTTATCCTGTTCCTCCTCTAGGACCTCTGCCTCATTTAATCTGCCCTCCCTTTTATTATCTCTCTGCCTCCCATATCTCTTATCCTCTTTCCCCTCCTCTTTCCCTATTACATAAGATAGATTTCTATACCTAACTGCACGTGTGTGTGCACATGTGTATATGCATATGTATATGCATATGTACATATATGTATATACATTTATATATATAAATTTATATATAATACCTATTTTTTTCTTCCCTCTTTGAACCAATTCTAATAAGAGTGAAGTTGAAGCACTGCCCACCCCCACTTCCTTGCTCTCTCTTGAGCACTTCTTTTAGGTGAGAAAATTTTCCCCATTCTACCTCTCCCTTCCCCCATCTCCCAGTGCATCCCTCTTTCTCCCCCTATTTTTTTTTTTTTTTGGAGATCATCCCAACATAAACAATTCATACCCATGCCCTCTGTCTATTTAGATTCCTTCTAACTGCCCAATAATAATGTTAATAAATAAAGTCCTCGGGAGTTACACATATAGGAATGTGAACAATTTAACTTTGAGTTCCTTATGATTACTCTTTCATATTTACCTTTTTATGCTTCTCTTGAGTCTTCTGTTTGAATGTCCAATTTTCTATTCAGTTATGGTCTTTTTATTAGGAACACTCAGAAGTCCTCTATTTCATTGAATACACATTTTTTTCCTCTAAAGGATTATACTCAGTTTTGCTGGGTAGGTTATTCTTGGTTGTAATCCTAGCTCCTTTGCATTTTGGAACATCATATTCCAAGCCCTTCATTCCTTTAATGTGGAAGCTGTTAAATACTGTATGATACTAACTGTGGCTACATAATATGTGAATTACTTCTTTCTGGCTGCTTATGAGAATTAGAGCATAATATTTTTTGGAGTTTTCATTTTGGATCTCTTTCAGGAGGTGATCAGTGGATTCTTTCAATTTTTATTTTATCCTCTGGATTTAAGATACCAAAAAAGTTTTCTCTGACAATTTCTTGAAATATGATGTCTAGGTTCTTTTTTTGATGATGGCTTTCAGATAGTCCAATAATTCTTAAATTTTCTCTTTTCAATCTGTTTTCCAGGTCAGTTGTTTTTCAAATGAGGTTATTTCACATTTTCTTCTTTCTTTCATTCTTTTGACTTTGTTTTATTGTTTCTTGAAATCTCATGGAGTCATTAGCTTCTACTTGCCAAATCTAATTTTTAAAGAATTATTTTCTTCAGTGAGTTTTTGTGCCTCTTTTTCCATTTGGCTAATTCTGCCTTTTAAGGAGTTCTTGTCTTCAATTAATTTTTGTACATCCTTTTCCATCTGGTCTCTTCTACCCTTAAAGGAGTTCTTTTCTTCAATGAATTTCTGTGCTTCTTTTACCATTAGGCCAATTATTTTTTTTTAGGGTGTTACTTTCTTCTGTATTTTTTTTTGGTGCCTCTCTGACCAAGCTGTTAATCCTCTTTTCATGATTTTCTTGCATCATTCTCATTTCTTTTCCCTACCACTCTTACCTCTTTCTTTAACTCTGCCAGGAATTCTTGCTGGGCTGGGGTCCAATTAGCAATTTTCTTGGAGGCTTTGCTTGTAGCTGTTTTCGCACTGTTGTCTTCTTCCAAGTTTATGTTTTGGTCTTCCCTGCCACTACAATAGCTTTTTATGATCAAGTTCTTTTTGTTGTTATTTGCTCGTTTTCCCAGCTTATTTCTTGACTTTGTTCTGCTCACTGGGGATGAGCTAAACTTCAGTTTTTTCAAGCTACTGTTTACAGAGCTAGTTCTGGGGGTCTGCAAGTTTTCAGTGCTTCCAAGGTGGTGTTATTCTGGGGGGGAAGTATGGTCACTGCTCTTCTGATCTGTACTCTGGTCTTTACCCAGGAAGGGCACCTGCTCCCCTGCAGCCACAAATGGTAGTACTCTTCTTAGCCCTGGAACTATGATCAGGTCACCCACTCCCTTGTGACTGATCACTAGTGCTCCACCCTGCAACAGTGACCCAAAACTTCTTATTGGCAAAAGAGTTACCAATCAGTTCCAGCTACATGCAATACCAACAAAAAGTCCCCTGTAATCTCTTTCTGACCTGCTATCTGAGCCCCTTACTGTCTCTGGGCTGAGAGCTCCTAGAGCTTCTGTCACCTCCAAGAACCACTGCTAGTGCTCCTGCCAAACTCCAGGCCTGCACCCACCCAAGTGTTACAGACCTTTCCTGTGGACTTCCTAATTTGTCTTAGGCTCAAAAAATATCTCCTCTGACTTTTTGTTGGCTTTGCCACTTTAAAATTTAATCTGAGGCATTATTTTAAAGTTGTTTGGAAGGGAATGTGGAGAGAGCTCAGCTGGGTCCTGGCCTGTCCTCTGCCATTTTGGCTCCACTCTCCAATTTACCAAACTATTCCCTTCCTTTCTTGATGTACTGTTTCAAAATGGAAAGCTGATGCTATCAGTTTAATTATTTATACATGAAGATTTATTGTAACTACTTTTCGACTTTCTCCACCTCTGGAGTCTCTTCTCTCAAATGCTTTACATATAACGTTTAATAACTGCTCATTTGTTGTTGAGTTAAATAATCCCATTTCCTTTAGTTTCTTCCCCCTGCTGTCCTCTGAAAAGGAAGATTTCACATTCATTCATTCATTCATTTATTCAATCATCCATTCAACCATCTACTCTACTAGTGTGCTAATGAGGAGAGAGAAGATACAAATAACTCCCCCATAACAGAGCTCAAAGAGTTTGCAACCTAGTAGGAGATAACAGATACCAATACAAGAGTACTGTGAATAAGAGAAGAACAAGAGGTGGCAAAAAGCAAAGGATACAGGAGTCAGAAGGCCTGGATTTCAGTCCTGCCTCTGATGACATGCTGGCTATGCTGGTCAAGGCAGAATCACACAACCTCCCAAACAATTCTCCAAGACTGAGCATCTCACGCAGAGAAGTGATACAGTTCTGTGGAAAGTGTGCTGGACTGGGAGTGAGCTCTGCTGCGTACTACCTGTGCGAGCCTGGGCAAGTCACTCTCCAGGCCTCAGTTCCTCATCTGTAAAATGAGAGGGTGGCTCTAAATGGGATCTAAGGACCCTTCTAGCTCTAAATCTATTCTCATGTGTTCTTCTGAGCTGCAGATCCACATCGGTGGAAGACGTTCCCTAAAATGCCCACCCTCATCCCCTGCTCCCCCTAAAAAGGAGGAATGTAAGAGTAAAAAGCACTGGGGAGAAAGGGGGAGGAAGAGATGGTTTCCAACTGCGAATAACTAAAAAGGCTCTATGTCAGGGGACATATATTCACATTTTTCTTAAGACACAAGGACCAAAATTCTAAGGCAATCATGGCATGGAGTAAACTAGGAGGATTTCAAAATACTTCCATGTTAAATTTCACTCTTTTTAAAATTCGATTCTATTTTATTTTCACTTCCAAATTCTCATGGTCCCTACTCTTCTCCCCAACCAATTTCACTAAAAAAAAAAAAAAAAACACCCAAACTAAAGACCACACCACAATTGTGCCTTCTTCAAAAACAAACCTTTGATTTGTTCAAAAAACATTGTACTATGTGCTATTCTTTTAAGGAACAAGATAACTTCTCCAAGGAGGGGGAAAAGCGGGAAGTCATAGGAAAGGGCTTCTACCAAAGGAAGGAAGGTTAGAAGACTCTGGGAGAGCTTAGTTAGAGCTGTCACCATTAGAGACATGAAGGAAACTGAAAATGGTGCCACCTTATTTTTCTTAGACTGATCCTCTCATGGAGAGCCACCTAGGAATTCTATCCCTACCCCTAGCCATGCCCCTTCCTCCTGCCAGGAAAATCTATCTGGGATTCTTCTTGCAAGACCCTCCATCTCCTGCCTTGAATTATCTACTTAAGCTATTCCTAACACCTGGCATGGTCTGCTTCCCTCCCCTCCACTATGAATTTAATTTAAAAAATTATTTTCTCTAAGAAGTCTTCTGTGACTAACTCCAATACCCCCATGTAAAAGGGATACCCTCACCATCTCATAGCATCCAACAAACCCTCATTTCATTGTACACAAGTTAACACATAGTCATTATATCGGCCCCAGAAGTTCTAATCATAACTATTTTCTCTAGGCTAGGGGCCTGAAGGAAGGATGCAGAGGTCTCATGAATATTGATGAGCCTCTGTGGCCACATAAATATTAACAACACCCTGTGGCTTTCAGGAACATCAGCCCAGCTAGGTCTAATATTAACCTTGGCTGAGTCCAGCGGGTGGAAAGATGTGATGCCCAAGCATCCACAGAAGGACTGAAGAGCAGAGAGCAGGGTCCAGTCTGGGGTCTGGCTTACATGCAGAAGCTGGGCAGTGGGCACAAGGGCAGCTAGGAAAGGGTTCCATACAACTCTACTCCCAATGCCCTGGGGGTGGGTAGTTTTCTGTTAACTGCTATTTAGGCAGTGCTTCCCAGTTCTCTTCCCTATTGATAGTCAGGGTCTAGAAAATAAATCACATTTAGTTCTGAGAGCAGCTACTGAAGCTGGTAAGATTAAATGCAACACCTTCACCATATCAGTAAGTAAAACAGCAGAGACCAAGCACCCTTGTAACTGAGAACCAGGAACAGCTATGGATGTAGCACTGGAAAACGAAAACCACAAATCAATCCATCCACAAGCATTCACCTGTGCTGGGCACTGGAGCTAGAAACCCCAAAATGAGATGGTCCCTGCCCTCAAGGGGCTTATATTCCTTTAGGGGAGACAATGTAACGATAGTTAATAATATAGAGCATTTATATAGTTTTACAAATATCAACTCCTTTGGTCCTCACAACTCTGGAGGTAAGTGCTATCATTATCCCCATCTTACAGTTGAGGAAACAGAGGCCAAGGTGGAATGACTTGCCCAGGGCCACAAGATGAGGCTGAATTTGAACTCATGTCTTCCTAACTACAGATCCAGCACTCGGTCAACGTCTCTGCCTCACTGCCTCTAAGGACAGACACACATATGTACATACACATACACATACAGTAAGTGTAAGGTCATCTGAAGAGTAAGGAACTCGCTGTTAGGAAGACCAGGAAAGGCTTCATGCATAAAAGTGGTCCTTGAGCAGGGTCCGGTAAGAAATCAGGGCTTCTAAGACATGGAGGGAAGGAGGAGCTGGTACAAAGGCAGAGAGGTGAGCGCCAAAGCAGTGTACATGAGGAACGATAGAAAGGCTTGTTGAGCTGGGATCTAAGGGAGACCAGCTTGGCTGAATCCAAGGTTACACTGTAGGAAGGCGGGGTAACATGTAAGACTAACTGTGCTGGGGACAGGCTGAGAAGAAACAAAGATTATGGGTGATTCTAGAGTCAACAGGGAGCCATCAGAGTTTAATAAGCAAGAGAATGACATGGTCATACCAGAGACCAGAAAATCCTTTTGGCAGCTGTGTGGAGGATGTACTGGGGAAGGGGGAGATTTAGGGCCAGGAGACCTTTGGAAAGTTTACTCAGCAGGCCACAAGAGTGTGATGAGGGCCTGACCTGGGCCGCAAGCCATGGGAGTGGAGAAAAAGGATGGAGTTCTAGAGTCAAGATGGAGGTAGCGATGATAAGACTTAACAACTGAACGGCTACGGGGTGAGGGAGAGGAAGTAGCCGAAGACAACGCTAATGTTGCAAACCCAGGAGCCTGGAAAGACAGCAGGAGTGCCCCCGACAGAGAGTGCAAGCTTAGAGGAGGAGTTAATGGGTATGAAGTGATAAGTATGAGGTATCTCTTAGACAGCCAGTCTGAAAGGTCTAATAGACAGCTGGAGATGCAGGACTGGAGTGAGGATAAGGACCAGCTACACACAGACTCAGGAGTCATATGCATAGAGTTGGTGGTTAAACCTCAAGGAGCTGGGAGGCTGCTTAGTGAGAGACGGACTGACCGAAATACACCAAACAAGGGATAGTAAGACAGGCCAAGCAACGGCCTCCATGACCAGCCTCACACCAGGTAGACGTGTGAGCTGAGGCAAACCAGACACAGGTTTGACCATGAGGCTCTTCTAGGGATGAGACAGAAGACAGATGGACGTGAGGCTTTATTATTAGCACAGAATATGAGTCCTGGAGAAATCAGCAAGAGTGGTTTTCATCCAGAAAAGCAGACAGGTGCCATGCACCAGATACTTCCTCATGCCAGGGCAGGCCTAAGGAATTTCTGTACCACCGCCCTGGGCCTAAGTTCAAAACCCACTCCTTTGCCACGTGAGGGCCACACTCATAGGAAAGGGCAGCTTACGTGTCCTCATGTAGTGATTAGTAATAATCTGGCAAGATCCTAGCTGCTCTTGTAGGAAGCAAAAGTAGTAGTCTGGAACAAGATCTCATTCCACAAACCTGGCTCCACTTGAGGGCCCAGACTCCTTCAGACTACCTAAGTCACGAGCCCAGCCCCCTCCTACAACTTAGCAGCATCCCTGAAGAGGAACAGAGGGGCCTGTGGGCCCAGCCCAAGCTTTGGTGGTGAGAAGCCACACCTAGGAAAAGGGTGGAGGCTGTTCACAGGAGCCCTGCTCTGTCACACAATTACCATATTATGTAGCACTAATAAAAAGAAATACTTGAAGTTTTACTGGTGCCATATAATAAAGTATTTATAGAATCAGTTGGGGGAGGGGGGTACACCACAAGGGGAAGGGGAGGGGGGGGTGTCTTAAGAGTGCTAAGCTAACAGTGCAGTAATGACTGCTCCTAGACCTCCCCCTACCAGGTAAATTAGTTTGAGTCCACAACGAAGGGCATAAGGCTGTTTCTGAGCCCTATCCATTTGCTTCTAAGCTACAGCAAGACGAATAGGTTTGAACACTTCTCTATCATGCTGCCTCCCTTCCCTTCTTTCTCCTGGATCTAATCAGAGGAAGCAAAGGAAATAAAGGACGTGAACCAAGTTGTACGGCACCGTGGCACCCAGGCCAGAAGAAGCTTAGGAACAAGACTAACTGGGGCATCAGACGAAGACATTATCTAAGTTTAAAGATTCTTCTATTCTAAGGCCAAATGTTCAATTCTCAATATTAAACTTGCTGGTTTGAAATTTGCCTCAGAAGGGTTTTCCATCACCGCACTATCCACCTTCACAGATCTCCCACACATACCCACTCTGACCACATTCCCTACTTGTTACTGCCCCTGCAGAAATTCATTCCATATCTACTACAACCACATAGCGCACACACCCATGTGCTACCCACTCCTCACATAATGCTTAACACCATAATGCCTGTCTCTGTTTCTTTTTCTGTTTCTCTTTTTCTGTCTCAGTCTCTGTCTGTCTCTCTCTCTCTCTCTCTCTCTCTCTCTCACACACACACACACACACACACACACACACACAATTTCCCAATTAAAAGACTTGTCTTGAGCAAAAATTTCTTGGACTTCCCATGCTTACCATTTCAAATTTTTCTATTACCCAGAAAATCTCCCCAAAAAGGAGAAAGTAGTGAGGGCTATGGCATTATTACAGAGGAGGACACAAACAGTACAAATATAGAGTGGCCTTATTACAAGGCAGCACGGGGCTGGTGGCTGGCTGATTACAGGGACACTCCCCAGAGCTCTATTCAGTCCCAGACCTCAATAAAGGCCAGACTAGAGCTGCCCTCAACTGATGGACACCCCAGGCTCAGAGGCCCCCTAGAGCTCCTTGAAATTCCAGTACCAGTACATGCTGCCCACCTGGAAAGGAGAAAACAAACCAAAAGTCCAGGAAAAACCAAGTTGGGCTAAGAACCACAAGGCTACCTCCTCAAATGACAAACACAGTAAGTGTGGTTTGGGTCTTCCGAAAGCAAGAGTGTAAACCTGAGATAAAAGACTGAAAATCAAGAACAAAATGATAGATGAGAAAAAAAAAACAAAACAAACAAAAAATCCCAGAGACTGTGGGGCAGGGGATGGGCCTTAGACAAGGAAGCTTGGGTGACTAAGACGACCCACATTATGCATAAAAACATAGAAGGAGCAAGAGGGAAATCCACAATCCCTCCCTCCTGGGCTCCGGCACACGGCGTCCCTTCCTGGGTGACTCACGGTGGGATCACCTTCACCAATTACTTCATGTGGTGAGGGCCTCTTTATAAGGAGACACACCACGAACCTTCTCCTCCTCCTACCCTTAACAGTGCAGGAATTGCGTCACTGACCTCCACACTCACTCACTCATCTCTCCAGCCAGCTGCCACACAAGGGATCTTGTCTTGTGGTCCCCGGCCTCCTTTCATGTGCGCTCCAAACCCACGGTCACCTTGGCCCTGATTCACTCCTCAGGAGACATTGGGAAAACACAGTCGGACAAAGAGTGTCTGGGTCCTGTATGGTCAGAGTTTACTGCTCCCTGCTGGTGACAGGGACAGGGTCATGCTCCTCTCTCACCCAAGGCTCACACACAGAAATGACTCTGAACCTGATCTTCTGACTGGCCGTGCTGATAGGCCAGATTTCCACTGACTGGGGTAATGACACTTCATTTGTCCAGGAAACAAGGACTGAAGGGTAATTGGGGCTGGGGGATGGCTGTAGGCCCCCGAGGACCTAAAACATTTGCATCTCAATTAGACTCTGGCTCCTACACCTCAGCTGTTTGGGAATTGAGTCTGATGGAGCTGAAAAAAAAAGTAAGAAAGCGGCACTCAGTTCAATTGTCATTTCACTGAGATCCTCTGTTCCTTACATAGCTCCAAGTAGTATAAGGAAGCAGTAGAAAACATGAAGTTTCTTCATAGCCTTCACCAAAAAAGTGGAGACTAGCCCCCAGCTGCTTCATTGGCTCCAATGAGATAATGTATGTCAACTGTTTTGTAGCCATAAAACCGCAGCTCTTGTTACTCTCACTATTCCAATCTCTCCGACCCTACCCCTTTCCTTTAGTCATCCCTAAAATAGTCCAGTTTGCTCACTACTGTTTTCTACCACCTTGAAACATATTCTCATGTAGACTGGACCAGACCAGGATTTCTTAGGCTACACGACACACAGATTCAGTCAAAGGTTCCAATCCACACTGGTTACTCTTCCTGAAAGCGTATTTCTAGAGTTACAGAAAAAAGAGAGTGCTCCAGCCAAGAGCAAACCTGGGACTGTCCATCTCTTTTTTATCAATCTCTCCATCAAGGCAGAATCCAGAGTGTTCCTTGGTGTCATGAAGATGCCAAGCCATCTGAATTCTTGGTTTCCTTACAAGATAGTGCTGTCTGACTTTCTCTGCTCTTTCATGCTTCTCTCCCTAGCAGGGAAAACACCACCAGCAACAATAACAACAATCCTTTTTAACCATATACAGTAAGCCCCCCACATCCACTCTTCCACCAGCTCTTTTTCATTTCCTTGTTTTCTTGCTGTCTCTGCTTGAATTCCTCTACAGAACCCTATAAAACAGAACCCAATAATGTACATTTCTGACCCAAGCCATGTCTACTCTGCATTCTGAGTCCCAAACAGCCTACTAATGCTTACACTGATCTATGACTCCAGGTTCTCCTCCTCCTCACATAATGACTGTAGAGATCAATATGGTGACTATGGACTGGCTACACAAAGGACAGGACAGATTAAATACCTCTCCCTCACCACCACCTCTCTCTATAACATACTCCTAAGCACCCTAAATCTTGGGATCTGGGTTTGTAACCAATACCATATCAAGAAAGCAGTCTCAGGAAATAGTGTGAAATGGCAGAGATGGAAAAACAAAAGATATCGATAAAAATGTATTTTTTTAAAAAGTAGCACCAGTCATAGGATCACAGATCTAAAGCTTCGAGGGAGGACCAAGGAGGTCATTTAGTCCAACCCTTTCATTTTACCAATTGAGAAATCAAGACTCACAGATGTCAGGCAACTTGCACAAGTCCCCGCAAGGTGGTAATGGCTGTGCCAGGACTAAGACCCAGGCCCTCCAAACCTAGTCCTCCTCCCACTCGACCAGACAGCCTCCTCCTTGGCTTGTCTCAAGGCTCTAACTCAGAATAACAGAATCTTAGAATCAGAAGGGCCCCCGAGGTCATCTAGTACAGCACCAGCACCGCACCTGAATGCCAAGACCACATTGGAATGACTTGGCGATGAAAGCCTAATTAACTACTCCCCCTGGGCTTCCCCAGTTTCCTCAATAACTCCCTTGCCTGTCTATCACTTCTGTGCAGAATTGGGGCCTGATCCCTGAATCTACCTGGGAACAGCTCAAGCACAATAGGTTTTAAGACCACTAGATGCTCCCCTTCCAGACCAGGGTGAAAAGTGAATCTACTGCCTGAGATGAGGGGCCGGAAACCGCTCACACTGCACCAGAGGCTGTATGGGGTGAAGAGAAGGGCAGGGGCCGGTGGCCGGGTTATCAGGCACTAACAAACTCAGCATCCAAGCACGCGACTTCCAGCAATGCAAGGAGCTTCCTTTGTTTTGGGAAAATAAGGGCAGCAAGAGGCCTCTCCCCAACACGTTCCAACTTGGTCTTGGGAGCCATCCCCACCCCCTTGACACAAACAGGACAGTCGTGGTAAAGGAGGGACAGACCAAATGCCCCAACTACAGCTCTTGTTTGCTTTTCCTTTTCCACTATTTCCTTGGTTCAAGAGCCACTGTGGGGGCACAGGTGACAGCCTAGGTCACCATTCAGGAACTTCGTTCCTCATGACCCAACTGCCTGGCCTACACATCTTCTCCAATACCCCTTCAACCATCTCCTTCCCACACCAACCAGACAGTTTTGGCCTGGGACCAACAGCTTCCTGCTCTGTCCTCATGATTGTGAATGTAGCCAGTTCTCAAAGTAATATCGCATCTCAGAGTGATGGGAGACACTTGGGATATAATCATGCTGCTTGACCCTAGCAATGCTAAAGGGCCTGGTCCAAGCAGGTTTCAGTGCCCCAGAGCAGGGCTTAAAGTCTCAACAAGGTATTGCCAGTGGAAAATACATTATCTTTATTTGTATTGGGGTTCATTAGTTCAGAAATGAGACCAATACTACCTGCATGAGATAACATTCATACAGTGCTTTGTAAACCTTAAAGTGCTATAAAAATGCTAGCTGCTATCGTCATAGCTATTATTATATATGGTGCAGTAAAGAGCTCCCTGGTCTAGAAAGGTGATAATCAATCTGAGAACTTTTAGGAACTGAGTTACTTAAGACTAAAACACAAATATTAAACAATAGCCAGAAGCCTAGTTCTTTCGATATAAATTGAGAAGGCCCAGCTTCTCAAAGTCATATGCCAAATGAAAGAACCAAAGTCTTGAGGATAGTCACTTTCTCCAGGAGCTCTGAGTAGGAGGTACTACAAGTTCCACATGGGCCTTTCCCAATGATAAACTGAGGATCTTGGGCACCAGTGAGCCTTTTTCTTTTCCCTGATCAACCAGAAAACCCAACTCTCCCCCTCATGGTCTAAGGCCCCAAGCCCCCTCAAAGACTGTGGTTTGCATATGAGGGAGGGTTATGGGAGTGGGACTTCCCCCTCCCCAGGATGCCTTCGTGCCAAAGGAGAAGGAAACAGAATAAGCAAAATAAAATTCATAAAGGAGGCAGTAATTACTATGTGGTCAACAAGAGGCTGCTCTTCAGGCCCATCATTATGTGGCTAAATTTAACGCCCTACGCAGCCGGGGGAGCCGTGCGCCCCGGGCACCGCATGTCCACACAGACGCCGGCTCCGCCACCTTCGCCTGCTCAACAGCCGCCAGGGCTGCCAGAAAGCAGGTCACAATTTTTTTTATAGTCTGTTTACCAAGATGCTGTTTTTATTGCCGAGGTTTCTCTCGTTTTATCTCTTTTTCCTTCTCTCCTGAACAGTCTGGGCTGTATTTTCTGTCCTGGGTTTTTTTGGTTCTCCCTCTCTCAGTACTATTTTCAGAACTCTAATTTTATATGGTATGTCCCTATTTTTTTTTTTTGGTAAATATTTGCCATGACTAAGCCAGGCACATCCAGTTTAAAAGGCTCCCATTCCACAAAACATCAGCCCTTTAATGACATGCATCTCATTAGGCTGCCCCATGAAAAGGGGTATAGAAAAAAAAGCAATTCACAGACTCTCTCAATTTTTATATCTATAGAAACATATATTTACACATGTGGACAAACTGAAAAGTGACATTCTGAACTCTATATGGGGCCATAACAAGGGCCACTTGATTCAAGCCAGAGACCTCAGGGGAGCTGTCAGTAATAACTACGGGTCAGACCTGGACAGCTCCAGCAAGGGCAGGCACAATTGGAGCCAGACCTGGATCTCTCAAGCATTACCAGTACACTAGGATAGTGAGCAGAAAATATGAGAACGCTTCATGCTTCTAAGGTTCTAGACTATTAGGAAGGGAAAAAAAAAACTAAGCTGAAGACAAAGAAAAACACCCATACTGCTTCTCTCTAAGAACTGATAATGGGGGAAAGGAATCAAGGCAGTTATTGGGGTTCCCTCTGAAAGCCACATTCAAGGCCCCTTGACCTTCCCCCCTTATCTCTTGACAGTCCTCTTGGAGGACTTATCATGGTGAGTTTTGTTCTGGAGAGAAGTGGAATACAAATGAATCTAGTAACAGCTCTGTGCACTTAACAATATTACCCATGATAATCAGGATGCCCCCACAGACTGGGACCATATGACAGCTTCAGATAAACCCTTACCCATCAGAATTACCAATAATTCCAAAGATTATAAAGTAATTAGAGGATGCAGGCTTCAGTTCTGCCAACACCTTTATTCACTGCGAAACTGAGAATGGTACTAAACAATGAATTCAGTCCTTCCTCCATCTTGGTCAGAGCCTAGGGACTGAATGTTCTGAAGGCTAGTTTCTCCTTCAAGCCAAGTAGTATGTGACCACTCTTCCCCCACCCCCCACACTCACATCATTTAGACGGGGGTCTGTGAGGTAAGAGGTGGTAGAAAGCTACCCTACAACACTTGTTCGGTGTAGGCCCCAAAGGAAAACAAGAGCCATAGAGAGCTCCTGGAAGATGGCTTTTACCAGCTACATCGAAGACTCCCCTCCCCATGTTATTTCAATGTTCAGTTTCATCTCTCCTTCTACCATTTATGAAAAAGCATACTTGTTCTAATTTAAGTCTCAGATCTTAACCTCTCTCTTCTAGGAAGCCTTTCTTAAAAAAATAAAATGATGCATTTTGCATATACTGCTGCAAATACTGTACATGCAAATGCATATAGTGCTGCATTTTGCTTTTTACACAATCACCACTTTCTAATAAGCACCCACACTAAAGTACCCTGCCCTTCCAAAAACAAAAAGGCTAAGCAAGACCACCCAAGAGAGCAAGAAAATCTGCACCTCTCTAGCATTAAGATGCCATCCCCCAAATAACCTGGCATAAACCTTGAGTCCATCACAAGTAATCTCCTACTTTCTCTCGAGGTATATATAGGGTTCCTTGTAAATGTATTATATAAAAATGATCGCTAATATTTATGGAGTGCTTACTATGTTCCAGGCACTGTGCTAAGCACTTTACAATTATTAGCTCATTCAACATATATAAGTGTATAGTATCAGTGTTCATTTGCTTGTTTTTCCTACCAGACTAAAAACTCCCTGAGAACAAGAAGCATATTTAATTTTTAAAAAATATAACCCCACTGTGTTTATTACTCCTCGAAGGTGCTCAGTAAAGATAATCTGTTGATATTGGCAAAGGTCCCTCCACAATAAATTTAATCTCTATGCGAAATATGCCAATATACTGGCCAACAAAGAAACAATAGCTAATATTTATATATCCCTTTAAGATCTATGGAGACAGACAGATAAAAAGGGTATTTAAGTACTTCCTAGGTTCCAGTCACTAAGTCACTATGCTAAGCAATGGAAATACAAATTTAAGCAAAAAAAAAAAAAAAAGACAATCCCTACCCTCAAGGAGTTTCCATTCCAAAGGAAGTCAATAAATAAAAGGGACCTGGAAAATGGGTGGGGAGGAGATAAAAGGATGAGAAGGAGACCAAAGGAGGAACAAGGAGGTTGGAGAGGAGGTGGAAAATTCCAGAGACTGAGGAAAGCCAAGGCTGAAAGGAATATGTCCTGGGCACCTCACAAATGGTGGTTTGTGTCAGACTAACTAGTCAGAACAGAAGGCTGCAGGGCAGAGGTATCACCAGGATGAGAAAGCCAGGAGGTGGAAAAATTCTGGAGAGTGAGGAGTGGAACCAGGAGGGCTTTACATATATCCTCTCATTTGACATTCACAACAACTCCATTGGCAGGTACTACAGGAATTATCATCTCTATTTTATAATGTAAGGACAACCCGGCTCAGATTAATGATGTGTGCATATGGTCACACAGCTAACAAGCTGCAGAGGCAGCACTTGAACCAAGGTCTCTTCCGACTCCAAGTTCAGGGCTCTTTTCATGACATCACACTTAATCATTCTATCAGTCAACAAGTACCTATTAAGTACCTGCTCAGTATTTGTAAACAGTGCTTAGTGCAGTGCCTTATACACAGTAGGCTATCTACCTCCTTACCACTCTTCCCCCCTCACACACACATATACCCCCAGGCTCTGCGCTGGGCCTGTGGGTACAAAGACGAAAAAGGAGACAACTGTCTCTAAGGAGGACTTCAGTTCTACCAAGGAAGGCAGTACACATAAGATAATGAGGAATACACATGCATCTGTGATATAAATACCAAAGGAGTGCAAGGCAGTTCAATACAAGGTAAGGAGGAAGAAAGGAAGGGCATTAGTGGTCAGAGAGCGCAAGAAGGGCCTAGTGGAGAACACCGGGCTTGAGCTGCATCTTGAAGGAAGCATTCAATGAGGCCAAGATGAGGAAGGAGTGAATTCCAAGAATGAGGAATAGCCGCTGGAAGGCCTAAAGAAAGGAGAGGGCAGGCTGTAAGGGAAAGCCACTTTGACAGGCTGAGAAGTTTGCAGTTACCCTGGAGACAATAGGGAGTCACTGCAGGTTATTGAGCTGTGGAGTTATAGTAAAACCTGTGCTTTCAAAAGCAAGAATGAGGGCCTGTAGAAAGGAAAAAGTGGATGCAGGAAAAGCAGTTAGGAAGCCGCTTCAAGAATTCAGACAAGACACTTAAGTAGTGCCCATGTAACTGAAAAGGAAGGGACAGATAGTGCAGCTGTTTTAGAGGGAGAACTGACAAGGCTGGGCCATTTGTTGGCAATGTGTGGGGGGAGGGAGTCAGATATAATGATTCTGAGGGTTGTGAACTTGGGAAACTGGAAGGCAAGTGGTGACCTCAAAAGAAAGAAGGAAAGCTGGGAGGGGAGGATGGGGGAGAGGCACAGAACGAACACATCAAGTTCAAGATGTCTATGGGCTGTCCAGACGAAGAAGATCGTCCGGCAGGCAGCTGGTAATATAAGACAGAAGATCGGGAGGAAGATCGAGGACAGATACATAGACTTTGGGGACATCTGCACAGAAATGATCACTGAATCCACAGAAGTTAATGAAATCCCTGAGACAGCGTGGAGATGGAAGAGGGAAGCCGGGGAAGAGGCTAGGAGAACACACAAAGTTAGATGGCCTCTTGATTTTACAGAGAGACGTCTATGTCTTTATGCCAAGAGAAAGAAATTGTCAAGGATAATTAAGGTGGGAAACCAAAGGATGCAGGGAGGCTGAACTCACCCATTTTACAAAAGGGAACCTGAAAGTACCAAGAAGGTCAGGGATTTCACCAAAGGTGATACAAGAAGTCTTTTTGGGAACCTGAAATAGTCCTGACTCCCAATTCATATTACTAGCTCCCTTATCATATTTACTAGACCATACCTAACCCTTCCCATGGAGGATACGATTCTTAATTTAATTTAGTTTTTTAATTTGTTGAATACAACAAGCACTTCCATAAATAGTACAATAAAAAGATGATGGTACATGAAAGTACAAATCTACTATGCACAACTTGCTCTTCTTTTCAAATATACAACAAAATTATCATATAAAATTTTTTTTCTTTTTTTTCCTTCCCTCTTCCCCTCTCCCCTGCCCTAGAGATGGCTACCATTAGACACAAACAGGTACATACGTGTAAAATGATTCTACACATACTTCTATTTCTAAGGCTACAACTCTTGCAGTAGGTCAGCTGGTGACTGACCTGGGTGGATTAATACAAACTTGCCCTAACTAATCCCAGAGAAAACCCTGAAATGTCATCTAGAGCTTTCATGAGAAGTACTTTTTTATTTTATAGAAAAATTATCATGATAATATAAATCTGGAAATAAAACTTGTGCCCAACTGGGGAATCAGTGAACAAATCATACTATGTTAATATAATGAAATATAGTGTTGTAAGGTATGACAAATGTGAAGAATTCAGAGAAACACAGGAAGACTTAATTGTATGGAGTGATGCAATGAAGAAAGTGCCTGAAGAACAACATACACAATTATAACAATGTAAATAAAGTCAACATGTAGAGGTGAACCAACTTCAGTCAAACACAATGGTCAATGTTAGTACCATATTCCTAAAGGTAAAAGACATGCCCCTGTTCCTTTTAGTTAATGACAAATTAATCTTTTTTTAAGAAATGTATTTAATAAAGGGATTGGTATAGGTATTTGTCAGGAAATATCTATGAATCAAAACAACATACATCAATAGAAAAGAAATTGTAAGAAATTATAAATTTGTTTGTAAAACACCTTAACTGAAAACTGAAGATACCCCAATGGCCAGGCCTAAGGGAATAGTGGTAGACAATACAGTTATAAAGAAAACCAAATCAAAGATTTCACGGATACTACACAATGTCTGATTTAAAATAGCCCTTCTAATTTAGGGAAGAGGGTACTACAGAGCCCTCAGTATCACCAGAGGGCTCCTCTTTGCCAACTAAGCCACTCAAAAAATGAAAGGAAAGGCATTATCAGGATGCATTTTAACATTCTGTGCCTACCTGTGAATGGCTTTCCCAGGACATGCCAGAGAGCAGGGTTAACTATACACCCAATACTAAAGCTAGATAGCAGTAACTATCTCAGATCTCATAAACCCAGTCATAAACATCATCTGCGGGACCTTGTGATGTTGGCCCTAGAGGAACACTACCAGATGTTCAAAGGCGAAGACAGGGGTTGACACCAAAGAGGCAATAAATGAGACTGAGTTTCTTTTGAGAAGGTAAATCCTGTGGACTTCAACCACAGCCTTCATGATCTAGGCTCAGGTACTACACTAAACAAAGTGAATCGGTGTCGTAATGGGGAGCTGATGACTACAATGAAAATCCTTGGGGAAGGGATATAGACCATCAATACCTCTGCCAGGACCCCCACCCTGGAGGAACCTAGTCCATGAAGCTGCCCCAGTGCCAGTGCTGAGGGCTGGTCCCTGGCCAGGGGCAGCCAGCTGCAGAGGGCGGAGCTCTATTTTGGGCCTGGCCACGTCTGGTTTGAGCAGCATGCGGCCCTAGTGACTCACACACCCATGCAAACCGCCTGTGGCTCTGTGGCACGGCCCCGGAATGCCAACCCTAGGCCAGCTCCCTCCTCATCCCATTATGCTGGGATAAATAAATAAAGAGCCCACTAGCAGCCGCACAGCCTGATGGCAACCAGATGGGAAGAAGGATGCATAGAGAGGGCCAAGGGGCGGGAACTGCCATGAGGGACTTGGCTGAGAGGGGGAGCTATGTAGGCCTAGTCATCTTGTCATCCTTCTAGCCCAACTCCCTTAGGCACAGGCATCCTGTCCAGCTACGTTCTTTCTCAGACACTAACCATCCCTAACTTTTTAGCCCTTTTCCCAACCCCGAAGTTTCCTCTTAGCTCCTAGTCTTAGGAAATGTCCTGTATGAGATGGTGCCAACTGCCATTCTCTCCAACCCCCATTTCTTTTGTTTTCCTCTGGAATCTGGACTGCCAGGCTCCCTCTGACCAGGCCCCTGATCAGGGAACTAGGGATGAGAATGAGAAATGAAGCATCCCAGGGAAGACAGGAAAGGGCCATCACAAAGAAAAGCCCAAGCAAGGAAAGAGAAAAGATTGTCATTTGTAAAGGTAAACGCGTTTCAAATTGAAGGTTTGTTATTGCTCCCAACCTAGCCCTATTCAACCTTCGAGTTCTTTTCCCTGTCTTGGCCCCTCCACGGGGACTTCCACAGAAGCCTACCCACCCTATTACCCCTTGAACATCATCTCTCTGGCCCCCTGCCCAACTCAATTCCCTTCAGGAAACACAGACCCCAGCTACTGACCCCCTGGCCCTCTGACGTCAGCCCTGGCCCCCCATCCTTCACTGAGAGCTCTCTGTCCACAGTTTGTTTATCTTCCTATTCAGTGTTGCTTATTTTAATGGCACATCCTCCCAGCTCAGCCCTGGATGACCCCTTGACCTCACTGTGTCCTGTTTGCAGGAGCTGTAAGAAGAGTGTTTGGTGGTCATGATAGGACCACCAAATAGTGCTCAAAGAAACCTTCCAGTTCAAGTAGCTATATATGCCCCAGTAGATACAGAGCTGGGTACTCTAAGATGCCATGGGGGTTCTGCATTGGCCTTAATACTCTCCTTCCCACAGAGCCTTCCAAAATGTTCAAGACTCAGATGAAGCAATGGGATGGGATATAATGCAGAGAGCACTAGATAAGGAGTTAGGACCCAGGGATTTTAAGTCTAAACTTGACACTACGGAACTGTGGGACATTGTCACACAACCAATTAATCTCTCTGGGTCTCAGTTTCACATGGATCAAATGAGGAGAGGCTAGACTAAATGATATATGGCCTCTCTGAACTCTAAGATTCTATGAATTTGAAATATCGGTGCTGAATAAAGAACTTGGAAGGGAAATATCCCCTTCTCCAAGCAGGTCCATGGATTACACTGGCCTTTTCTCTCCATTCCTCCATTCCTTTACCCAACAGGGGGACAGAGAGAAGCGTCATGCTTCAATGGCACAAGTGGGAAAACCAAGGTTCTGAGAGAAGTGACTTCGGAAAAGGTTCCAGACACAGTTCTAACTCTCAATCTCACACCACCCACAGGCCATGCAGCCACACGTTTCACATAAGACCCTATGCCCCAAGCTCTAATTTAACCACCAGAACATCACCTGCATCATTCAACTGAGAGACTCAGATGGGAAGGCAGCTCAGATGACAAGTCTTACCTAGGCAGAGAAACACAGTGGAGGCACCAGCTGCCAGGCAAGACACTGTCACCATATCCCCTCTTCACACCAGAAAACCTTAATGAGTACTTGTGGCCAAAGGAATAGGAAGGTACTTGGCACAGAGGGCCAAAGCAGGCCAAGTTTGACTTTAACAGTCTAGGTGACATTTATACAGTGACTTTAAGTTTACAAAGCATTCTCCTCACAAGAACCCTGCCTATAAGAGGGCTTATAAGTGTGGGACCATGATTCAAATCCAGATCTCCTGGCTCCAGGTCCAGCACTATTTCCATTATAGTATGCTGTCTTCCAATGAAGACTGAGCCGTCTATGGTTCTAGAGAGCAAGAGAAGGAAACCTCTTGTCATCACTTAACCAATAGATAACAACCCCACGGGAGAAAGGCAGGAGATGGGGAGGGCGGGAGAAGCAGGTATCAGAGCAGAACAGAAGGTTCCAAGTCAATCAGAAGGTTTTTATTGAGTTCCTGCCATGTTCCTTGTACCATGCTAGGCATTATGTGATACAGAATATAAACAAAGTGCATGTGGAGAAGAAGTTTATCATTGAGTTAAGGTGATAAGAAATACATGTGACGGTGAATAAGACAATACTTTATATACATGTGTACACACACACACACACATATAAAACAGTGGGGTGTGTGTGTGTGTGTATATATATATATATAAATATATGTATACACACACACACATATCTCAGTGGTATATAGTGTTAAACTGTATAGTCTATGCAGACAATACAAGTTAGAAAAATAAAGGACTATTTGTTACAAGTACTTATTGTATAATACATTTAATAGGTGGAAAAAAGCCAGAAAAGAAGGAATTCAGTAAGTACTGAAAATAGCAGGAATGATTTTTAAAAACTCCATTTTGTAAAGTGTAGATCTATTAATGGAGACCTAGGCAGGAACTCCTGACAGACCCCTATTATCTGTTCTGCCCTCCTATATAAACTCCCTTGTACACAGTATTTAGCCAGTCTGCTGACTAAAATAAGGTGGTTATTGAATGGAAATAAAGGCTTCCTCCACCACTACCTCTTGCATTAATAGGGGTTGAAAGGACGTGGACAACTGGTGCTGTCCTCACTGTCCCAATCCAGACACTGCCCTCAGGTCACAGTATTCAACCCAGCCTCCACTCTCACAATACCATACAGAATAAACCGAAGATTAGCTTCCCAAAGGACTAGAGAAAGCCAATTCCCTGAAAGCTTGATAAGAAACATTCTGCAAACTTTAGATAGTGCACTATCTGAGGCTTATAGGACATCCAGACCCAACCACACACATCTCCTTGTATACTGGGAAGATTAACTAAACTAGTCTGTGACACCCAATACTTATCACATACACTATGCTGCTGCTCTGCTTGTAAATCTAATATTCAATTTCATCAGTGGAGGAATGACACCTGGGCATTTCCCCTCTTGATTAGCCAGAGTCTAGCCCTGAACCACCATGCTAGTTTAGGTTCTTATTATCTGTTACCTGGACTATTCCAACAGCTCATCATAAGTTCAACCACCCATGTGAAGCCTTTTGTGAAACACCTGACATCTACCATACTTGATTTGTATAGTACTTCAAGGGTAGAGTCTGGGGTAAATACTATAGTAGTCCTTGGCTTCCTCCTCAAATTATCATGTATATACATAGTGTATCAACCCCCAGCTCAATGTAAACTCCTTGAGGGTAAGGACTGTTGTTTCGTCTTTGTATTCCCAGTACCCAGCAGAGTGCCCTGCGTAGAGTAAGCACTGAATAAATTCTTCTCAGAATTCACAAAACTGAATGATTAGGCTACACTGGCACTAGCCTAATAAGGATTTCCCACATGCTTGGCATAAACTGTGCAACAAAGGGGTAAAGTACGAAGTTTGAAAGGACCAGATGGATGTTGCCAGAGCTCCTATGAAGACTGTAAACACTTGGCTCCACTTTGGCCCAGTAAAACCATTCAACAAGAGGTCACTGACATATGAATCACCTGGCTTTGAACCTTGACTGAGCCAAAGCCAACTCCAGAGATGGGCAGACGAGAACACTGTAGCCACTGCTCAAGAATCCCAGCTGAGGACATTCCTAGGGCCTATTAGCTCAAATACAAGAACATCTACCATGTAACACCACATAAACAGTATCCTTGTTACAGTGCTAAAGCTAAGGTTTTTAATCACTGTGTGAGAAATAAATGGCTTTTCAATGCTATGTGGTTGACATCTTTGTTGTAGTGCTATAATTTTCTGAACCCCTAAATAAATGGTTTAGGGGGATTCAAATGCTAGTTTACTTGTTACTTTTGATATTAAAAAACTAAAAAACTAAAGAAAATGTTGTCTCTTACCACCTATACCTGTCAAACTAAATCAGTTTCTTTGTGGGTGACTTTTTCAGAAAAAAGCTCTTTGATTCTCACAGGCTTTTAAGCCTAAAAGTACCAGGAAGATCATAGTCCCTAATCAGTGACCAGGGAAGACATAGGAAAAGGAAGCTAACTGAGGAGGAAGGAAATAGCAGAACTACTACCTCTGTCATGACTTGCTCCAGGAAAGCATTCTCATCAAACAGCTCTGTCTTCAATCGATCTATAACCAGGAAACAAGGAAGAAAGCAATGAGCCTAAGGATCCATACCTGTAGAGCAGAGAGCAGAACCAGTCCTGTCTGGGATTATTTGTTCATTCATTCAATCAATAATCTATTAGGAGCTCAATATATAGTAGGAACGAAACCTTCTAGAATACGTAGGGCATGCTATATAGTAATAGCAATATTATAATGACGATCAGTAATGATAATAACGATTTAGCACAATGTCTGGCATATAGTAGGTGCTTAATAAATGTTTACTGATTGATGATACCCCATTGCCCACCTCCATGACTTTCTGCTATCACCTCCCAGTCCTGAAATGCATTCCCTCCTTACCTCTGAGACGTCAGAGAGTCCTTCTCTTCCTTTAAGATACAGTTCAGATACTCTCTTCTGCATGAATGCCTTTATTGATCCCCCAACTACCTCTCTCAAATTGGTTTGTATTTAACTTTTTGTGTATATGTGTGAATGTATGCATATAATATATATGAACTCTATATTTAGGCTATATATATTTTCTATGTACTTATTATCTCCCTCATTAGACTGTAAGCTCACTGTAAGGAGAGATCAGTTCATTTGCTGTATTTATTTCTCAGAATCTAGCACACAATGCCTGACACATAATATCACTTAATAAATATTCATCGATCAATTGACTTCTGCCCTCATGGAACTTACAATCTAGATGGTAGAGGAGACACAAATAGACAACATGCGCTATTACATGAGAAATGCATTAGACATATACAAAACAAAATGCCTTATGTGGTCTAAGGGGAAAAGGTCATTACTAAGAGAGGATCAGGCTTCCTGGAGGAGGAAGATTTTGAACTAGGCTTTAAAGCGTAGGTAGGAACCCAGGTGAAGAAGGTGAAGGAGGAGATTCCAAGCACAAGAAACAGAATGAGCAAAAACATTTGGGGGGAAAGGGGTGGGGAATCAAGAGAGGTACAGAATGTATCTGGAGGCAAGAACACAGTGTGCCTGGAGGGGAAGAGTATGAAGTATGTCTAGAAAGGTAAGGTGGTAACGTTGTACAAGGTCCTGAATGTCAGGCAGAGAAGTTTGGCTTTTACTTCCTAGACAATAGGCAATCATTAAAGATATTTAGCAGAAGAATGAACCAATCCTAACAAAAATTATTCTGGCAGTGGTATAAAGGATGGATTGGAAAGGAGAGAAGTGAAGTAAAAAACTATTTTTAGAAAGTTAGTGCAATAGTCCTGGAAAGTGGTAATGTCGGTCTATATGAATATGGTGGCAGTAGGAAAAGAGAGGAGAGATGGACAAGAGATGTCCTGGAAAAAAAGAACGGATCATTCATTTCTCTGAATGACCCCTAAGAAAGTGTCTGTTGTGGCATCCCCTTTTCTCCTGGGGGAGAGATTTAGAGACTGTAGGCTTCCTGATACCCAAATTTTGTGATATCCTAAGCCAAAGTTGTATGACTACTGGCCCTTTTCCAGAGGCTTTTCATGCAACTGTCCAGGCATGGCTGGACTCAGCTCTTGCCCCTGCCAGCCACTTGGGCCTCAGCCAAGTACTCAGAGCCAAAAAAAGAATTTTCTGGCCTAGAACCAAACTTCCAGTTCCTACTCATTACCCAGGACCCTTCTCTCCCCATGGATAACCCGATGTGGTCAGGCCAGCAGCCCTTCTTAACTTCAAATGGTTCTTCTCTCTTCTTTATTGCAATCCTCACTCATCCTCCTAAAACTATATGTCCACCCCAACTAGTCCCCTCTAACCTCTGCTCAGTACGGCTCCATTCTCCTGGTAGTCTTGGATTTCTGCATCCTTCAGCCGAAGCAAAGAAGCCAGCTCTCTCACCTGGCACTGCAGTACCAGACTCATGCCCATCAGAGGACGTATGAGGTGCTGGGAAACCTTTGAAAAAAGAGACATCTATCATTAAAAACTGTTTATATAACTCCTTCAGGTATTGTAATAATAACCTGAGGAACAGGCTAAAAGAGGAGGAATGCCCTCCAGTAACAAATTCATTCAGTATTTATTAAGTGCCTGCTCTGTGCCAGGAACCAGGAGAGGTTCTTGAGATGTGGAAACGAAAATGAAATAGTCCCTGCCTTCGAAGAGCTTACATTCTAGGGTAAAATAAAAAAACATATAAAAGGGATAGATTCATTAGTACAGGAACTCCCAGAAGAGGAAACTCTTTCTACCAGTGTAGCTTGGCATCCATCACCTCTGCAGTTTATAATCTTAAAGAGCTGCCTAGGGCTGAGGCAGTAAGTGACTTACTCAGGATCATGGCCAGTGTGTGTCTGAGGTCAGGGACATACAAGGACACATCTCTGTTAACACAATGTAAGGACATGGTAATTTTACAGAACGGGGTGCTAGCCACTGAGGGGATCAGGAAGAGCCTACAGTAGGAGGTAATACTTGAGCTAAGCTTTTAAGAAAGCAAGAGAGTAAGAGGCCAAAGTGAGTAAGTACCTCCCAAGCCTGGGAACAAGTGGGACAAAGATGGAGAGAGGAGATAAAACACTGAAACAAGCAACAGAGAATGCATGAAGGGGAGTATAATGGAATAAGCCTAGAAAAGAAGCATGGAGCTGGACTGTGAAGGATTTTAAATGCTCAAGAGAGAAGTTCATATTTTATCCTAGAAGTAATAGGAAGCCACAGGGACTTTTTGAGCTAGGCAGCATATGTTGAGACTCAGATGGTTTAGGAATATACACAGAAATTTACCATCTCATAGGAGAGACAAAACAGGTAAGCAAGAAATCAACATAAATAGAATTACAATTATAACTATAAAAGTTATTGGGGTAACAGTAGGAATTTTTCTATTTCATTAAAGAAAGGGTAGAAGTACTAAGCAAAGGTTTCCTAGAACTGATGGCCATAAGCTGTGATTTAAAGAGAAAGATTTTGTACAGTAAAGAGGAGAAAAGAGATTGAATCAAGAATTTGCAAACAAAGACTCAGATGCAAGAGTGAGAGGAATCACAAGAAAGTCGGCCAGGCTAAAATGGACAATGCTAGCTACGATTCAGTATGAAACAAGAAACATGAAAGGAAAATAGGTTGAGAACTTGGAAGGATATGTTATATCTAGATAGTTATTAGGAACCATGTCAGCTTTGGTAGCAGCTCCAAGATCCTTTGGGATGAACATCAATATCCTAATTTTTTCAATCTGTTCCCATAAAAGCTGCGAAGCCTAAAGATTGGTGGCCAATAGTTAAATCCTATGCTAAAACAACCATCAAGAGGTCAGCAGCCCTTCACAAGTGGGGAAGGAAGATCTCTTAGGCCTAGAGATGTCAAGATATTGTTAGGGCATTTCTCTGATCTTTAGAATTTAATATGAAAATGTCCTAGTAGCAAAATATAATGGTTTCTTTCTCCAGTAGGAATTTCCCATTAGTCAATCAATAGTCTATTATCTTGCTTGGCTCTTGTCCCAGCTACTCCCCTAGAGGGGAGATAGGGAAAACCCAAAATGAGAAAAAGAGGGTTTTAGGGGAAAGTGAAGATGAAAGAAGAGAATCAGAGACTGGGATGTCTTTAAACTGCACTCTCCAAACTGTTCTATGGATAAATTTAAATTAGGATCAAAAACCCATACTCTATAAACCTCAACTATTCCTATGCTTTTCTGCATCTTTAACAAATTTTCCTTATTTTACTATCAAAAGTTTTTTCTAAAAAAGACCAACCTTATAGGAATCCATTCAAATTTATAAGTATAAGAGACAACTTCTGAGTCACATACTTACCAAGATAGAGGACTACATATTTCTCTAATCTCCAAGACCTCTCCAACCACTTCAAAACAGAAATTATGCACCAAAGATAAAACATCAGCTGTCTTCATGGTCTAGGAAACTCAGAATCCAAAAGAAGGTTAGAAAAAATTTAAAAACTTGAACTGACACTCACTGACCCTGAGCTCACTCAGCACCCCTCCCCCATACTACTGGCAGTAAAGCTGCACTCACTAGTAGACCCAAGGACTGGCTTACAACAAAAGACAATTCCACACCTCAGCTTCCTTCACTCCCTGATTCTGGTGCCATGGAATCCCCAGCACCAGGCTGCAGAGGTTTGCTTGGGCCTCTGACAGACAGTGCTATAGCCCTTCAGAGAAAAAGCTTGCTTGGGGAGATGGGGATTGGGGGGAGTGGGCAGGATCCCAACTCCATAGCACTAGTGATACAAAGCTCTAAATTGCTGGTAGTGGGCCAGAGAACTGAGGAATACAGGAGAGGGACAGGACACCAGGACAGGACACTGGGTCCATGTATGTAGGAGGTGGAGGAATGCAGCACTTGTTGCAATAATTCAGCTAGCAGCTGTTGTGGGGTGAAAGACCAACACAAGCCCAACAACAAGAACGCTGCCGGCACAGGTTCTTTGATCTGTTTTACTAAGGAAAGTAACACTAAGTGGTTAACAATCTTACTTTAATCCAACATATACATATATCATTCACTTAGTTCAGGCCAGCACCCTGAACTTCAGAGCAAATACAAACAAATTACAAAGATACATTATAAACAGACCAAATACAATTCATAGTTACCAAGAACTCATCAACATCTGGGTTCACAAACTGGAGGGCTCTTAACTACAGCTGCCCAGAGTCTCCACATCAACATTCCTCCAAGAGTGAGAGCCCCAAGCAAACAGCTCTGTTTTCTCTTTTTATACAGTCTTTGGACATCATCAAACGTCATCTGAGCCACCATAACTCAGGCGCCTACTATTGGCTCTGGTCTTAGCAACTCCCCTTAGGACCCTGAGGGCTTCACACCCACATAGGCTTAGCACCTAGTAATTAGGGGTTTGGGCCTGGGGCTTTGCACCTAGTAGTAAAAGGGTGTGGGCATGGGGTTTAGCACCTAGTAAGACTCAATCAAAGAGACTTAATTAATTTATCTTTCTAAAACAGTAAGAAAGTCCCACCTTAGTTACCAATGCAGCACTCCATTAAGCTTTAAGCAAAGAGTCCACCATCCAGTTGGGGCCAGTTCTGTCCCACAAAAGTCACTTGGGGCAGAGATTTAAGCTAGTGAAGAATGAATTGCCTAGTTTGGGAGAAGCCTGACATGTTCTGAGATCCAGCTCCCAAGGAAACTACCATTAGAAGGAACAGTTAGAAAGTGAACAATAGGGGAAAATCAAAGAGAAAAAAAGTCCTGAAATTACTAAAGATCTCAGGAAGAAGAAAACTCAAAGACTTTGAATGTAAACAGATAAAGCAACAGGGAAAGTGTTAACAACAGAAGAAAATGTGGCCTCCAGAACAAGTAAACAAGTTCAGCCATCTATGAATAAATACTGTTTAAAAAAAAAAAAGGAAAATGATCCAACACTTGATGATACAAAGGACCTTGTGGACTATGCAAAGAACATGGAACCAAAAATATTGTTCCTGAGTGGTTTGAAAGAGAAATTAGAATTATGAGAGCAGAATTTATGGCCTATATAGCAAAAATAATGTGCAGAATACAAAATCTGGAAACTGTGACAGCAACAAAAGAGAACTATATATTGGGAATGCAAATACACAGAAGTAAAGGACAAGCTTAACAAAGAGAAGCAAAAAACAATAATGTTAAAAGAAAATATGTTCACTATCCAAGCAAAGCATACTATGTCAGAGACAGGATGTGCAGAAACAATATGAGGATTAAAGGTCTCCCAGAACAACATGACAGCACAAAAAAAACCCTTAACATCATAATGCAGGAAATAATATAGAACTTATGAACCTAGAAAATTAAAGAATTCATAGGTCACCCCCTAGGGGCAAAAAAACCCCAAGGCTGCAAACTCCAAGGTACATAATGGTTAAATTTAACAATTCAATTGAGAATCAACAAGTCTACAAGCCATCAGGAAAAAGACCTTCAAACACAAAGGAAAGGAAATTTGAATAAGTCAAGACTATTCTGTACCCACCAAAAATGTAGGAGGTAATGGAATAATGTGTTCTGGAGAGCAATTGAGCTAAGGATACAGCACAAGGTGATTTACAGAAATGAAAAAGATAGACGTTCAATAATGAAGAGACATTTGAAACATTTTTTGAAAGAAAACCAGAACTGAAGAGATAATTTGCTTCTCAAATACCCTCAAACAAGAGAAATGCAGGTGGAGTGAATAAATACAGCAACAGCAATGGAGTGACAGAAGAGAGAGCAGTAAAAGACTTCTTTCTAAATGTACACAAGGAGACAGGTGTGAATGCAGAAGTCTGGTGGAAGTAATAGGGAAGAGGTGGGACAGGAGCTTTATGGACAGAACTGAGTGCCTTGCCTACAGGAGAATAAATGTTTTGGGTTTTTTTGTTTTTTGTGGGACAACATTACAACATGAGAGAGTACATGAAAGGGGTGTACCTCAGAAGGGGGGAGTAGAACTCTTGGGGGCAACTGGTACCTGGGGGAATAAGAGAGCATGATTTTAAGGTAAATGGGGGGGAAAGGTAACCAACAAGGTAGGGCATAGATCAGCCACGGTCTGCATAGTCAGGGACGTGGTAGAGGAGGGGCCTTTCTGACTTCTGCAATAACTGGCACTGTTTGGGGAGTGAGGCACAATGGGAAAGAAGAAGCCAATGTACAACCTCTACAAGGCACTGGCAGAAAGCATGTTGAAAACAGAACCTAGAATGGATACCCTGAAAGTTTTGATTTCATGAGGAATACAGAGAAAAGAAGACCAGATAAATACAGGTGTCATTAGTCATTAGAGGAAGAAGGTCTACAGCAGGGATGGGGAACCTGCAGCCTCAAGGCCACATGTGGCCCTCTAAGCTATCCAAGAGTGGCCCTTTGACTGAATCCAAACTTCAGAGAACAAATCGCCTTAATAAATGGATTTGTTCTGTAAAACTTGGGCTCAGTCAAAAGGCCACACTTGAGGAACTAGGTCACATGTGGCCTCAAGGCCACAGATTCCCCACCTCTGGTCTAGAGTAAACAGAAAAAGAGGATCAATAATGAAGAGAGTGAAAGAAATCTTTTTTGGAAAGGGGTACAAAAAATTAAAGTTAAAAAACTAATGAACAGGACTAGCTGAAAGGAAGGAGAGGAAGAGGTAATCTACTTGACCAAGAAGAAAAAAAGGGGGAGAAGGATAATTATGTAACATCAGAGAAAAAAGAAATAATAAAAGCAGGAAAGACGAAAAGAAATAATAAGCAAAACCCCAAGGGAAAAGGACAGCAAAGGGAAGGAAGGGTTTGAGGTAAGGGGAAGAGAGCCAGTGGGAACAGAACTTTTAAAAGGATTAAGGTAAAGGACCTGGAGAACACAGCAGAAATACTGTGTTTATAACAGAAGAGGGGAAGAAATGCTAATTTGGAAAAAAAAAAAAAGACAGTATTAGAGACAAATGGAGGAAAATATAAAACTAACTCATAACTTTAAACGTGAATGAATTAAACAAGCTGATAAAACAAATATGTGACAAATTGGATAAGAAAACAAAATCTTATGATCTGTTGCTTATAAGAAACACATTTAAAAGACAAAGACACATACAAAATAAAAGTGAAGGGATGGAAAAATATTTGCTCTGCATCGAATGAATCCAAAAAAGCAGGAGTTACAATCATGCTATTTGACAAAGCAAAAATAAACATTCAAAAAATGAACAGGGATAAACAAAGAAACTATATCATGCTGAAAGGAACCATAGACAACCAAACCATAGACAACCAATCAATATCAGTAATAAACTTATATGATCCAAATGCTTTAGCATCCAAATTCATAGAGGAAACATTATCTCAGCTATAAGAGATAGGCATTAACACCATAGTGACAGGAAACTTCAATATCCCTCTCTCAGTTTTGGATAAATCTAACAGAAAAATAAACAAAAGAGAAAATATGGCAATGAACAGATTGGGGGGAAAACTAGAGTTAAAATACATAGTGTTTAAAAAGGATAGCAAAAAAAATATACTTATTTCTCAGCTACACATGGAACCTTTACCCAAAAAAATGACCATTTACCAGGACTCAGAAACACTGTAAATAAATATAAAAAGGAAGAACTTATTAAAGTATGCTTTACTGATCATAACACACTAAAAAAGTTACTTTTTCAGGGACCACAAACAAAAGATACAGACCCAAATAAAGAATTAACAATGAAATCCAAAATAATAAGTGGGTTCAATATCAAATTACAAGAAAAATTAATAACTATTTAAAAGAAAATAATAATGAATAAAACATTAAAACTTCTGGGATACAGCTAGAGTAGTTGACAGGGGAAAAATAATATCCTTACAAAAATATATTAACAAAACAGAAAAAGAGAGGATTAATGAACTGAATATGCATTACAAAATTAGAATGCTAATAAATAAACAAACCCAAGATAAGCACAAAAGAGGAAACATTAAAATTTAGAGGGAAAATAAATTGGAAACAAAAATATCCATAGAAACTATAAATAAAATGAAAAGTTGGTTCTTTGAAAAGACTAGTAAAATTTATAAACCCTTAGCTAATCTGATTAAAGAAGAGAGCAGAAAATCAAATCAATAAAATGGCAAATGAACAAGGTGAAGTTATAGTAAAACCAGAAGTAAAAGAAAGAATAATCAGAACATATTACACACAATTACATGTTCACAAAACTCAGAACACGAAAGAAATAAAGGAATACTTTCAAAAACGTGAAATACTCAAATGATCAGGAGATCAGAGAAAATCTTAAATAACCCAATCTCAGAAAAGGAAACAGATCTAGCTGTAAAGGAACTACCAAAGGGAAAAAAATCTTGTTACTGATGGATTCACAGCAGCATCCTTTCAAACTTTTAAAGGACAGTTAGTATCCATACTTTGCAAATTATTCTCAAAAACTGTGACAGAAAGAACTCTACCAGAATCCTTTATGAGACAAATAAAGTACTAATACCTAAACCAGGGAAAGATAAAACACAGAAAGAAAACCATAGGCCAACATCATTAATGAACACTGACTCAAAAATTTTAAACAAAATCCTGTCAAACAGATTACAGTGATTTAAAGAAATGATTCATTATGACCAAGTAAGATTTATGCCAGGGATGTATGTGGACGGTTCAACATTAGGAAAACAAAATTAACATAATTAATCACATTAAAAATAAAACATCCCAAACCATGTGATCATCTCAATAGACGCAGAAAAAGCCTTTGACTAAGTACAACATTCTGTTATGCTTAAAAACTCCCCAAACTACAGGCACAGAAATACAAATTAAAACAACCTTGAGATATCATTTTGTACCTACCAGATTGGCTAAAATGACTGAAGGGAAAAGTGACAAATGTTGGCGAGTATGGGGAAAAATTGGAACACTAATTCATTGTTGATGGAATTGTGAACTGATCCAATCATTTTAGAGTGTAATCTGGAATATGGCCAAAGAGTTATTAAAGTGACCTTTTGACCCTTTGACCCAGCAATGCCACTACTAGGTCTATTTCCAAAGATGATTAGGGAAAAAGGAAAAGAATCTATATGTTCTAAAATATTATAGCAGCTCTCTTTGTGGTGGCAAGGAACTGGGATATTGGAATACATTAAACTCAAAAGGAAAATAGGAAGGAACAGAACCAAGATAGGGAAAATGGAGGTTGAAGAAGGAGGGCAGGATAGGTAAGGGAAGACTCATAAGAAAAACAAACTAAATGTTATAGGTGAAGTGGGGATTAAAAGGAAAGCAAAAAACAGCAAAGCCCTGAGATCAGGGGCCAGGTGAGGGGACAAGAAGACCTGCAACACTGGGGAAACAGGCAGTTACATTTATGGCAGATTTCCTATCTTTTACTACCTTTTTATTTGTAAGGTGGTAGGAAGTGGGAAGAAAGAGAAGAAAAAGTACGGGAGGACAGGATGAAGAGAAATACACATTTAACAATCATAACCATAAAGGTTAATGGAATAAACTCATGATAGAATGGAACACGACAGCAGAAGAGATGTGAAAACTGACTGACAATATGTTGTTTACAAGAAACACTTAAACAAGAAGAATCACATAAAGTTAAAATGAGGGGCCTGAGCCAAATCTATTATACTTCAGCTAAACTCAGAAAAAGTATAAACAATTCATATTAAGGCTACATGTAAATATAGACAGCAAAAAGAGATAACCAGGAAAATTAGATAATGCTGAAAAGCACCACAGACAGTGAATATCAATTCTTAATATATACTTCTAATAGGATAACATCTAAACACTTAAAGGAAGATTTAATCACTTGTAGGGAGAAATCGTAATAAAATTATAATAGGAGACCTTAGCTTAACTTTCAGAGCTAAACAAATCTAACAAAAGATAGACAAGAAAGAAGTTAAGGACCAGAAGAAAATGTTGGAAAAATTAGAGATTATTAAAAAAAAAAAAGAAAAAGAAAAATTAGAGATGGAGACCTAGAAATTACTGAAAGGAAATAGAAAAGAATGTACATACTCTCAGCTGTATATGGCACTTTTACAAAATAAAAACCTCTCAAAAAATGTAGAAAAGCAGAAACACTAAACATCATTTCCTGATCACAATGTAATAAAAAAAATTATATTCAATAAAGTTTCATAAAGAGAAATAAAAGATAATGGGAGACTAACAAAATTCTAAAGAACTAGCAGGTCTAAGTAAAAATTATAGAAATTAAAAAAAACTTCATCAAAGAAAATAACAATTATAAGGCAATGTATCAAAACTTTGAGGATGCAGCTAAAATAGTTCTGAGGGGAAATTTTAAATCTGTAAATGCTTTCATTAACAAAAGAGAGAAAGAACAAATTATTCAATCAGGCATGTAACTAAAGTTTTTCCCCCCTCATTTATGCAATTCTGTTTACTTCCTATTGTACCATTCACAATCCCAAGCTATCTCAATGGCCAGATTTTGTTCAGTAGATTGTGCAGTATTGATACAAGACTATCTTTTATTGAGGAAGATTGAGGAAGAAAAAAATGTAAGAATCATTGGACTACTTGAAATCCATGACCAAAAAAAGAGCCTAGACATCATATTCCAAGAAATCATAAAAGTACGGCAGGTAGGTGGTGCAGTGGAGCACAGGCCCTGGAGTCAGGAGGACCTGAGTTCAAATCTACCTCAGACACTTGCCAGCTGTGTGACCCTGGGCAAGTCACTTAACTCCAACGGCCTCAAAAGAAAGAAAAAGAAAGAAAGAAAAAGAAAACTACCCACAGCTCTTGGAACCAGAGGACAAAGTAAAAAAAGAAATATTCCACCAGTCACTTCCTAAAACCCCAAAACAAAAACTTCCAGGATTATCACACTCAAAAATCTTTTCAAATAAAAGAAAAAAATACTTTAAGCAGCCACAAACAAAGAACTCTGATAGTGAGCAGAATGAGATTAAGATATCATTCACTTTTTGCCATATGCATCCAATATTCAGAGATGGAGAGGCATTACCAAATCGGCATACAGAAAGTCCTAGTTCTTCAGTTTTTGCACCTGAAAGACATGTTTGAATTAATCTTTGCTTGGCTGGAGAGGAGAAGGAAGGACGGAAAAGGAGAAAAAGGTGATGTTTTCTATATCTCCACTAAAATGGTTATCTAAGGCTACACAACTAGAGTGAAAGTTCTAGTAAGCCTTGCCAAACTGGAAAGTCTTCAAGTGTGGTACCAATTCTATACCAGGTCTTTCATAACTGGACCACCTGGGAAAGAGGTTCCTTACCAGGTTAGCTGTAGATGATAAATCTTTAAGCAACAGGAACTCTCAAAAATCATCTAAGTCACAAAGTGGTTACAATTTGTATTGGTAGAGGGAAACACCACACTGATGAAACCCTGTACTGAATTAAGTAAATTTTCTGTAATTTGTCATGGCATTTCTTGGCTCAAGTTGAGATGGATACCCAAGGATATCTGAGGTGTGGTCATACTTGTCCTGTCATGTCTAATGCCACTGAGAAAAGAAGTGTGAAGACGGAGGCAGAATACCAGGGGTGGGAAAACTGCAGCCTCAAGGCCACATGTGGCCCTCTAGGTCCTTGGGGGCAGCCTTTTGACCAGGTCCAAATTTTATAGAACAAAGCCTTTTATTAAGGGGATCTGTTCTGTCAAATTTGGATTCAGGCAAAGGGCTGCACTTGAGGACCTAGAGGGCCACATTTTGACCAAAGATTCCCCACCCCTGGTAGGGAGAACAAGCCAATTACAAATGAAAGACCATATGGTGAGCTATTAGCTGCTTGCCTGAAGCTTCCTCCCAAAGACTTGGCCTTCCCCTGGAGGTATGCCTCTTTCAGTGTTCTGCCTCTCTGTCTTTGACCTCTGACAAAGAAGGTTTAGAAGCACATGGGAAGTGAAACACAGCAGAGTACAGAAGATGCCCAGAAAATGGAATTAAGGAAAAGGTGAGTCGCTAAGTGTTCCCCGCTCTTTCTAGTCCTCTCAAGTTCCCTTTCTAGTCATTTTGTCTACAACAGTAAATGTTTGTTGAGCTGAACTGAACTGAATTTGGCAAGTGTGAAAAAAGCTTGATTCTGCCGGATCAAGCTGCTGGCACTGTTGATGGGCTCTTTCCCACTGCTCTTGTCCTTCTGACTCACCCTTTACGCAGTTCTGAAGTGGAAGAAGTCTCTTACAGTAGTTTCACATTGGATTTCTTGATCATTATCCGGTCTGGTGCAAATTTCAGGGTTTCGCTGGAGTAGCTATGTGGAAGCTGGGCAGTCTGCCTTCATTCAGGCAGCCGTCTTGGCAGAAGTCTACTGAATTTGTATTTTAAGGATTCTATTCAGCTGTAATATTTTATCAGGAATTCTTGGAAGTCCTCAACTTCATTAAAAGTCCATTCCCTACCCCGACACCTCCTCCCCCACTCCAAACAGTGACTTCTTTCACTTCAGAAATACATTAGAGGTCAGTCAGAAGGACAAGGGAACTAGGAAAGAACCTGCCAACAACATTAGCCCCATCAACAGGGAAGCCTCCCAGCAGGACCAGAGATGGCCAGGGTCACTTGTAGCCTGCAAAGCTCTGTGTCTAGAGCCAGTAAGAGCAAAGGACCTCTCTGGGAAAGCCCAAGAGTGGTCAGAAAGCCCCGGCATAGGATTATTGGAAGTACTGGAGAGTGGCTGCAGTAGAAAATGACCAGAATAGCATTTCAGGAGACCAGAGTAGCACAGCAGCACTCAGCCCAGGATAGCCAAGGTCCAGAATCATCTTGAGAGAAAGCCCTAAAGACCAGCTTCTAAACCTCAAAGATCCAGGAAGGTCTAACCTCCAGAGACTGATGTCAGAGGAACCCAGTGACCCATGGCAAAACTAATCAGGGCCAACCATTCCACCCCAAAAGGACAACTCTAGCCAAAATCACAGTAGGTAGAGGAGCTTGGTCCTGGCACAAAGCCCCAATTCAGGAACTATATGTCGTTAGAGATGAATAAATCAAAGAACACATCAAACAGTATCAAAAAGTATAGTTTATCTAGAGATTCCCAAAAAGAAAGAATTTTTAAAACTCTGTAACAACTCCAAGTAGAACAAACAGGAAAAAAAAAAAATTTTCCACAAAGACTACGTCTAGCACTAGAAGAAATGAAACAAGAAATTAAAAAATGAAATAAGATCTCTGGAGAAAAGAATAGGAAGGAAGACAAAGAGTTTAGAAAAGAGAGTGATGCACTTTACCCAAGAAATGGACTCTTTGAAAGCTAAAACAATCCAAATAGAAATCAATGATTCCATGAGGTAGCAAGATATTTAGAACAAAATCAAAAGATTGGAAAAATACAAGAAAATTTAAGTTATCTGATATCAAAAACAACTGAACTCAAAATACACTAAGTAGAGAGAATTTAAGAATCACTGGAGGACTTCTGGATCATGTGATCAACAAACTGGAGGACTAGACACTTTCTCTGATCTTCACAACCTCTCAAACCCCTCCAAAACAGAAATTATGAGTCAAAGATAAAGCACCTTGAGCTGTCTCTATGGTCTAGAACCCCCAGAATCCAAAAAAAAGTTAAAAACAAAAAACCAAAAACAAACCTGAACTGATGCCTATCCTTAACTCACCCAGCATCCATCCTCTCCCTCACCACCTACCACATTACTGATATCAAGGCTATACCTGTTGACCCAAGGATACAGCATATGGGCTTGCAACCAAACCCAACCCCACAATACTAGCAGGTGACACAGGGGATACAGTACTAGGCCTGGAGTTAGGAAGACCTCAGTTCAAATCCAGCTTCAGACTGAGGTTGAGGAGTCAGAATGTTTGTGAGAGAGGACCCACAGCTAGCAAATGTCTGAGGCTAGATCTCAAGCCCGGCACTCAAATCCAGTCTCGGACACTTGCTAGCTGCGAGATCCTGGGCAAGTCACTTAAATCTCTCTCTTCCTCAGTTTCCTCAATCTTAAAATGGGAATATTAACTACACCTACCTCCCAGTTTTGTTATAAGGATCAAATAAGACAATATTTGTAAAAAGTACTTAGTGCAGTGCCTGGCACATAGTAGGTACTACATGGATGATTATTCCCTTCCTTACCCCACCCGCCTCACATCCCCCAGAAGGAAAGAAGAATGGGATGGCACATGATGTTTCTGACAAAGGAGTACATGAGAAGAGGATACAAACACATAGGAAGGGCTGGAGGGGTAGGCATTAGATGAACCTCATTTTGACCTAAACTGGACAAAGAAGGGTTGAGCACACACACATAAAGTTTGGTGTAAAAATACATCAAACTCAACAGGAGGAAACAAGCAGTGATGGGGGGAGGGGAGGCAGAAGAAGGATAATACTGGGAAGGGAATAGTCACAAGGAAAACAACCTTCCTGATCCTAAACTGGGAACTGGAAGGGAGGATCTTTCTGAGAAACCTGAGGGGTATGAACTAACTCAGAGTGAAGTGAATAAAACCAGAATGATTTATATAAGGACAGCCACACTGTAAAAACAAAACCAAACAAAAACACCTTTATAAGACTTAAGAACAAAATAAAGAAACTGGATGTCTAGATGAAAAAGAAAGACAAGAACTCTATCAATGGAATGGCCCACTGTGTCTCCAGAGGACCCATGAGAAAGCATTTACTCACCTCCTGACAGAAATGATGAATACAAGGTACAGAAAGAGACAAACTTTTAAATTTTTATTTTTTTTTCAATTAACAAAAACATTTCTTTTCCCCTCCCCCTCCAAAAAAACACTGTAACACATACATACAGAAAAAGCAAAATTAATTACATCATTTGGCCACAGCCAAAAATGTATGTCTCCATTGGTACCCTAGGTCCATCACCTCTCTGTCAGGAGGTAAATACTGTGTCATATCAGGCAACATGTGGAATTGTGGCTGGACACTATGTTGACTGGAATTCTTAAGTCTTTAAAGTTGTTTGTTTCTATAATGTTGTCACTGTATAATACCTAGTTCTGCATATTTTCCCTCTGCATTAGTTCACATGAATCTTTCCAGGATATCCACAGTTTAGAAATTTTAGAACTTTAGATTTAGAATAGAAACTTAGAAATTTGACTCTATTTATTATAATGACTATTTTTTCTTTCTCTCTTTTTTTAATTAGGAGGAGAGTTGGGAGTAACAGTAATTGGTTATAGTAATACCAAACTAGTTATAGTAGTATCAAGTAGAGAGTAATAGTAGAGTCAAGCAACAAGAATCCATACAAAAACATATGTCTCAGATGTTGGAGCAAGAGACTATGGGAAAATAAATGCTTTAATGATGTAGCATGCTATGCACCTCCTAGGAAAAAGAATTTGATTGTCAAGGTGCAGAGGCATGCTTTTTTTTGTTACTGTTTAGTTGTTTCAGTTGTGTCTGACACTTCAAGACCCCATTTGAGGTTTTCTTGGCAAAGACACTGGAGTGGTTTGCCTTTTCCTTCTCCAGCTCATTTTACAGATGAGGAAACTGAGGCAAACAGGGTTAAGTGACTTGTCCAGGGTCACACAGCTAGTAAGTGTGTAAGGCCAGATTTGAACTCAGGAAGATGAATCTTCCTTACTCCAGGCCCTGCACTCTATCCACTTGTGCCACCTAGTGACCCCTAAGCATTTTTAGACTTAGTCAAAGTATAAAGTTGTTTGCTTGGCTATGTCTATCAACATGTCATAAGGGTTTTGTTTTCTTTTCAATGGACAGGAGGACTTGGGAAGAGAGGCTCACAATAGTATTGCCGCCCTCCAAAAAAAAGGTCATAAGGTCATTTAAGCATTTCTTAAAGTGCACAGAAAGAAACACAAATGAGCCGGACAACTTTGAAAGTATAATACTAAATTTCCTCAACTTATTGCATACTTAAAAAAGAAAAGTAAGCTATACATCAGTGATGTCAAGCTCAAATAGAAATGGATCCCTGTGGACAACGTCATGATTTAGAAAACCACAAATTAACATTATCTGCCATATTGCATTTTTATTTATTTTGTTGCCCATTGCCCAATTACATTTTAATGAAATTTGGGCCCCACTGGAGAGTTCTGTGGGCAGCTATGAGTCTGATGCCTCCATTGTAACAGAGATCTGTACTTTCATGCATAATGCTCATCATCTGCTCTACCTCATATATAAAAATGCTAACTTGTTAAGATCAAACTAATTTTTTTTAAAAATTGAAAAGAGAAGCTAATATTTTATCAGAGAGGCAAAAGGGACTTGCTAGAGTTTACTGGATAAAGGAATGGGGTGGTCAGACCTGCACTTAAGGAAAATCCCTTTCGCAGCAACATAGAGATGTGAGTCAGGAAGACCAAGGAGGAAACTACTGCAATATGTAAAACAGGAAATGAGAACCTGAACTAGGACAGCAGCTGTGTGACAGACACGAGACACTGTCGGGACAGAAACGACAAGATGCAGCAACTGAACGGATATGCGGGGGAAAGGAGAGGGAGAGGCCAAGGATGACACCGAAGCCGCAGACCCAGGCAATGTGAAGGGCAAGAACGGCCTCAACAGAAAGACACAAGTTCAAAAGAGGGGATGGTTTGAGAGAAAAAAATGTTCTCCAAGGGCTCGGCTGGGTCACACAAGGTTTCCTGCAGAACATTTAAATGAACAAATAATTTTCTATTGATGGTGAGTTCTCCAAAAGCTCCTTTTAGCAAATGTTAATTGCATGACACTACATAGTCTCTTTAGATAAAATACAAAGTTATCTGCGGAGAAAAAAACAAAGAGAATGAAAAAGAATGAAAAATGTATGATATCTAGACTATGGCACAGTAATAGCTAACATCTGTAGAGCACGCTAAGGCTTGCAAAGCACTTTACATATATTATAGCACTTTATATATATTATACCTCATTTGAGGCTCACAACTAGCCTGTGAGGTAAATGCTAAAATGTTGTGGATGAGGAAACTGAGACAGAAAAGCTAAATGACTTGCCCAGGGTCACACAGTAAGTGTCTGAAGTAGAATTTGAACTCAGATCTTCTTGGCTTCAATTCCAGCACTCCATCCAATGAGCCACCTAGCCGCCTCATGAAGCAATTTGATGGACAGCCTGGACCGTTTCATTCAATTCAAACAAACATTTTATTAAGAGTTTACCAGAAGCAGGGCAATACCTATATCTTGGACAAATGACAGATGGATGAGTTGAGCCAGAAATTAAGCAGAAGAATTTATGCTAAATGACACTTGGAAAATTGTGTGGTGCTTTTAATAACCTCAAATTGTTCCCTATTGCAAGAGTCCATCTTTTAAACACCAACATTCTCCCAAGGGGTTGCAAATTATACAACACAACAATCACGTAAGAAATAAAATTATAAACACCACCAAGGGCAGTAAGACAACACGCAGCAGGCCAAAACATAACATGGCGTGTTACCAAAAATCACCTGCTTCCATAAGAAGTAAAAATATCATCGACGGCACGTTTGACTTAAAAAAAGGAACAACAAATTGATAACGCAAGCAGCCTCTCGCACACTGGACAGACCCTTTCAGGTTGGTGGGGGAATCCTGGTAAGAGCTATGCATCATGGGAAGGTACAAAGGATCTGCAGTCTATAGATGGCATGAGAATCCACAGCTAAGGAGTACCACCATCTGTCCACCTCGTGCAGGAATGATAGGCAGAATACCTCCGAAGGAAGCGACCAGCCTTTAGTTAGCTGTACCCTGCAAATTCAAGATACTGTGTTTCAGCACCAGCAAACTTTGAAAGGCAAAGAAAAGGTTAGTCGAGGCCAATTAAGCCTTTCTAGATCTTTGGAAGGCTGTTTGTTCCTACTGTCTATATAGCAAAGGAGTTTATTAAAAAGGGGGGAATGGGAAGGGAAACAAGCATTTTTATAGTGCCTACTGTGTACCAAGTACCACAGCAGGTGCTTTTACAAGCATTATCTCGTTGGACCCTCACAACAATCCTGTAAGGTAGGTGCAGTTACGATCCCCATTTTACAGGTGAGGAAACTGAGGAAGACAGAGGTTTAAATGACTTGAGTTAGAAAGGGTTGCAGAGATCCAAATAAGACTCTCGGATCTGTTTTTAACAGCTTGGATGGCAGGAGGGTAACTTACTCTTCTAACACGGATGAACCCTGGGGTTATTTCCCTTAGATTGGCTGGTTAAAGCAAGGCACTGAGGTCAAAATTATGGATCTGAGTCAGGCAATATGACACAAAGAAAAGAATACTGGATTTGGAGTCAAAGAACCTAAAAACAATTGATCTACTGGGGAGCAACATCCTCGACACACTGCCTGAGCTGATGGAAGGAAGATATCCAAAGCGTCCCACTCCTGCCTCTGCCATTTGACTACCCACAGCACCTTGGGCTGGTCACATCCCCTCTCTGGACCTCAGTTCTCTTATCTGTAAAATCAAGGGTCCAACTATTTCATCTTCCTTCATTCTTCTGGCTCTGTTCAGTCTTCTAGCTCTTCTGAGGTCACAGACTCCATCTCCAACCCCAAGGAGACATCCTATCAATGGATAACCTTCATTACCAAGAAGATTTACTAAGTGTCATCTACAAGTAACAGGTCCCACTGAGTAGGGGACCAAAGGAAATCCATCACTAAAAAAAACAATCAAAATGAACATTTGACTTGAGCAGATCAATTGTACCCTATTCACCCAGAAGGCTGTGATCCTCAGACCTAGCCAACGAGTGCTAAGAAAACAAGCTAGAGAAGACAGCCTAAAGAAGCTTGCTGATCTCATTTGGGAAGGAACTCAAAAGTTGTAATGCCTTCAAGGAAAGAAGACGGAGCAGCCACTCCTGGGTTCACAGTCGTCGTGGTCAGGAAAGAACAATGGGCTGGGATTCAGGAGACCAATGTTCTGGGCCTCTCTCGGCCACCAACCAGCTAATGGCCTAGGGCAAATAACTTGACTTCTTTGGGCTTATTTCCTCATCTGTAAAATACACACATTCATGCACAGTCACACATATTCACACACAATGCAATGCGTGGGAATGTGAGGTTATGATTACAATATTTCTAAAATCCTTTCCAACTCTAACATTTGTGACCTGCTTCAAGATTGGCTAGTCAATAACTGACCTACTAAGGAGCAATATCCTAGGCATTCTGCCTTAATACTGTTGAGCTTCAAATGGAGGTCATACGTCCAAATATAGGCATCTAAGAGACAAAAAGACGTGGAAGGAGATAAGTTGGAGGAGAAAAAAAAATCTTAAATGAACAGAAAATCTTATAGTTGGATTCAAAAAAATCAGTTTTCCTACCATAAGATGGGGGTGGGGAGCACATAACTAGAGAAAAATTCTTCTGAAAAAACCACAAGCCTAATATGAAGCCAAGGAAATGATATGACAGTGAAAAAAGTGACGTGATATCAGGCTGCATTGAGAGGCACAGCTTCCTAAGCAGAGCCAAAAAGAGAAGATACACAATGCCTACGATACTGGGAACAATTAGAAAACAATCAAATGTGAATGTGGAAAAACTACAAAGTACAATCATGACCTCAAAGGAGAGACATAAGAAGGTGCTCCCAGCCCACTCCCTTGCAGAGGCGGGGCCACAGGTGCGGCACACTGCATATTTTCAGACTTCTTAAATGTATCGATTAGTTACGCTGACTTTTTTCTCTTCTTCCTCTTTTTCTTTTTTTAAAAAATGTCATTTGTTCAAAACAACTCTTAGATACCACATCTCTCCTGTCAGATTGGCTAAAACAACAAAACAGGAAAATGATAAATGCTGGACAGGATGTGGGAAAATTGGAACATTGTTACACTGCTGGTGGAGTTGTGAGCTGATCCAGCCATTTTGGAGAGCAATTTGGAACGCCCAAAGGGCTATAAAAATGTTCATACCCTTTGACCCAGCAATACCACTTCTAGGGTTGTATCCCAAAGAAATCACACAAGCGGGAAAAGGACCCATATGTACAAAAATATTTATAGCGGCTCTTTTTGTGGTAGCTAAGAATTAGAAATCAAAAGGATGCCCATCAATTGGGGAATGGCTGAACAAGCTGCAGTATATGAAGGTAATGGAATACTATTGTGCTATAAGAAATGGGGATGATATGGACTTCATAAGAACCTGGAAAAACCTATATGACATAATGCTGAGTGAGCAGAGCAGAGCCAGGAGAACATTATACACAACCACAGATATATGGATTCTGCGAGGACCAACCCTGACAGACTTCGCTCTTCTCAGTAACACAACGTACAAAGACAACTCCAAAGCACTCACGATGGAGAATGCTATCTACATCCAGAGAAAGAACTATGAAGTATGAATGCTGATTGAGGCACACTTCATGCTAGCCTTTTTTTCCCCCTTTTTTTTTTCTCTCTTTTGTTTTTGTTTTTGGGTTGGTTTTTTTTAGAGGGGGGAGGGTCCTGTTTCTTCTTTCACATGATTCATTTCATTGATCACAGTTCTTCTCCATAACTTGACTAGTGTGTAAATTAATTCAATGCGAAGTTATACGTGGAAGCTATATGGGAATCCATGCTGTCTTGGGGAGGGAGGTGGGGAGGGAGGGAAGAAAATCTGGAATTCAAAATTGTGTAGAACTGAATGTTGTAAACTAAAAAAAAAAAAAAAGAATAAAGGACAAACAATAGCAATGGAAAAAAGATGTCATTTGTTAAATGGTATAGCTTGCTCAGAGGGGAAGAAGGAGGGATACTGTGAGAAATTCTGGTAATGTAAAAAAAAGATATCAATAAAGATTTATAGTTGGGTTTTTTTTTAAAGCATCACTCTCAGAAGTCCTATGATAGTCCCACTATACTCTTCCCTGGTCAACCAACATTTAAAACACTATATTTGGGGTTGTTAGGCAGAGAAATGGATAGAGCACTGGCCCTGGAGTCAGGAGGATCCGAATTCAAATCCAGCCACACATTTTAGGAAGGATGAGGCAAAATAACACAATGGACAGAGAGCAGCCTTGGAGTCAAGCCCCAGCTCTGACGCCTGTTAGCTGTGTGAACCTGAGCAAGTGATTTACCCTCTCCCTCAGGGCTCCCAGGCAACACTTTAAGACAATAAATTGAGGAAAAGGTGTCAACCTCCACTGGCAAAGGAAGTTCTACACCTGCAGTTTCCTACATAAAAAAAAACCCACAGATTTGGTTTTTAAAAAATTAATAAGCTACGGAGCTTTATAAGAAAAAAAGGTACTTAAGAGGCACACCACAGAAAAGTCTACGTAGATTTCAACGTCACTAACAGGAGGAACTCATTGTTGGGACGGAAATGCTGGGATCCTTAGGGAAATGACTATTCCCTATTAGAGTTTATAATAGTGAAGGAGAGAGAGCTAGGCATGGAATAACAGATTCTAGATTTGGGGACAGCAAATTTCAAAAGGTTAAGAGGAAGGATGGGTAGCATTCCATGAACTAACTACAGCCCAGGAAAGATGGGAAGATCTCATATTCTAAAGATAAAAAGATAAAACTCCAGCGAGGACGGGGAAAAAAAGAGTTGTCTGAAGAGGCCAACATAAATACACAAAGAACTCATCAACCAACTTATATTTTGTTAAAGTATATATAGAAAAGGGAAGCAAAGGCAAGTAACAAAGGATGAATACCCAAGAGAGACAAAATACTCTAAGAATGTTGTCAAGACCTAGAGATTCCACTGCTAGGAAGGTATTTCAAGGAAGTTAAAGATATAAAGATATGTCCCGTACACAACAAAATATCCACAGCAGTCCTTTGTGGTAGTAAAACTGGAAATAAAGTGGATGCCCATCAAATGGGAACTGGCTAACCAAATTATGACCATATATAACCAAATTATGATATAGAAATGTGACAAAATATTCTTGAGCCATAAGAAACAAAAATATGAAGAATTTAGAGACGCATGGGAAGAATCAAAAGTGAAGTCAGCAAAACCAGAAAAACCACAGACATGATGGCTACCGCAACAAAAATGGAAAAAACAAGAAGAAGAAACTGAACGCTGTGTAATCATAACGACCCAGCCAAACCATGGAGAAGAGTGTAGGAAATGTACCTCCCTTTCCTTCTCTGCAGAGATATGGGCCTGCAGGTGTAGAATATCGCACACACTATTAAAACATGACTGAGGAGTTGGCTGGTTTTGCTGAACTGCTTTTTTACTTCCCTTTTTAAAATCTTTGGTCCCATGGATAGGCTTGCTGCAGGAGAGAGAGAAGGAATAAATTCAGAACCAAAGATACTTAAAAAAAATCAGTAAAAATCAGATTAAAAATAATATTGTCAAGAGTGTGGAAGCTCATAATGAGATGAGGCTGCCAAGGAAATCTCAGGGCAACAAAAGGGGTTTTCCAGGGTCTGTGGGGGAAAGGAAGATTAAGGGGAAAGCTCCTCCTCCCCCCCCCCACCCCACCCCAGGCAAGGGACAACACAGGGAGAAGGGAGAGGGCCTCCACTCTTATTTCCCTTGTGTTTTCTTCTCTACCAAAGAAGGACCTTTGGTCTAGAAAGAGAAAAAAATGGCTAACAGGGAGTTGACACCCAAAACAAATAAAGAGATAAGAAGGGTGAACCTGGATGTCTTGGATGAACATAAATCATCTAACCCAGATGAATAACACCCTGAGGTATGGAAAGTGGGGGATGTGTTTGCTAAGCCACTGCCAGTAATATTAGAAACATAATTGAGTAAAAGAAAGAAAGAGAGAGAAAGGAAGAGAGAAAGAAAGGAAGGAAGGAACAGAGGAAAGAAGGAAATGGAGAACAGAATTACAACAGTACTGTACCAGAGAAAAAAGGAATATCCTATGTAAGGGAAAAAAAAAAGCTGAAACATGACCTGCAAACTATAGGTCAGTGAATTTGACCTTAATTTATGGCAAAATTCTTTAAGATTCTGTTAAATTGTTTTAAAGACATGGTTAATGAACATCTGAAAAAGGAAGCAATAATCAGAGAAAATCAACATGGCTTCAACAAAATCAAGTCATATCAGACTAACTTTATTAACTTTTTTGACAGTGATCTACTTTGATTTTAGCATGGCTTATGATAAAGTATAATATACTACCTTGTTTTGGAAAAATGGAGAGATGAGGGCTAGACAATAGTATAATAAAACAGATTCAGGACTAGCTGAATGGACAGATTCAAAAAGTCATCATCCATGGTTCAATGTCAACTTGGAGAGGTCTCCGTTGATATGATCCTAGTATTTGTTCAACTGTGAAAGACTTAACTCTGATCAAGGTGACGATTGACCATGATACAAGAAATCAGAAGATGAAACGCACGACCTATTTCCTGATGGAGAGGTGCTCGTTTCAACATGCACCATGAAACTGAGATTTTGGAACACAGCTAATGTAGAAATTTGACTATGCAAGTTTGTTACAAGAAGTTTGTTTTTCTTTTCTTCTTCTCCAGTGGGGTAGAGTTCATGGAAAAGAAAGTAAATGCTTAATTGAAAAAAAAACTGTAACTGAAATAACAAGCACCCATTTGTGTTCTTGATGACTTAGAGGAAAGGATAGCTAGCATTATCAAATTTATAGACTGGATATGTACACACTGATGACAGAATCAGGATCCACAAAGATAGAACATTAGGCTAAATTTAATAAGATGAAAATTAATAGGAATAAAGTATGACAGGGAGGAGATATGTTTGAGATAGCAGTTTGTCTGAAAAGGACCTGAGGCTAACAGTAATACAAACTCCATATGAATAGAGTTCAATATATCGGCCAAAAACAGTAATGTGATTTTCACCTGAATTAAGAAAGGAATACTTTGAGGAATAAGTGGTGAAAATCCTACTGTGCTAGGCTCCAATAAGCCCATGTTTGGAGTATACTGTGTTCAGTTCTGGGCATCAAAATTTTAGGAAGAACAGTGGACTCCCTGAGAGGTCAAGTGATCTTGTAGTGTTTGAGCTGAGAGAGCAGTAGGTAGGCTCGTATAAGGAAAACCCTGTTATTTGGATATATTGTAATCCATAGCATTTAATAGTGCTGGGGCAGCTTTCTAGGAGAGCCAGGAGACGTCTAGCTGTGTCACTGTATAGAAAAACCTAGACGTCATAAGCTACTTCAGCTAGTTGGGACTTGGGGTATGAGGATAGGACCTCTATCAGGCACAGTTCAGTTATACCAATGATGGGGGAGTTTTGATCAGCTGGAGGATGAGTCTGTCCAAGGCAGGGGTGGGGAATGTCCATAGAAAGCCAATCAAAATGGAATAGGTCCTCAAGTCCACATCTAATGAGGACTGGTCAAAAGAACTGGGGATGTTTAGCCTAGAAATGATTTTGGGGAAACATGATAACTATCCTGAAGCATCTTTGTTGTTGTTTAGTTATTTTCAGTTGTGTTTGATTCTTCATGACCCCATTTGAGGTTTTCTTGGCAAAGATACTGGAGGGATTTGCCATTTCTTTCTCCAGCTCACTTTACAGATGAGGAAACTGAGGCAAACAGGGAGAACTGGTTTGCCCAGGGTCACACAACTAGTAAGCATCTGAAGCCAGATTTAAACTCAGGAAGATGAGTCTTCTTGACTCCAGGCATTCTATCCACTGAGCAACTTAGTTGCCCATGAAGGACTTAAAAAGTATTGTCAAACGAAAGAGAGGTTGGATTATTCTGTTTGGCCCCAGAGGCAAGGGTGATGAGCAATAGGAAGAATCTGCAGAGACAAATCAAGGTTTGATGGTAGGAAAAACTCCCTAATAAATAATTACAGTTATCTAAAATCTGGGCAGCCTCAAGAGGAAGTAGATTCTTCCTCACTGAGGTCTTCGAGCAAAGACTAGATGAGGAATTGTCAGGTATTTCTGTAGAAGGGATTTTTTTTCAGGTATTAAGTGGACTAGATTGCTGTTAACCTTAAAGTTCTTTGATCCTCAGGTGTCATTTACAAAGAGATAGGAATTTTAAAACGACAGGAAAGTAGTTTAAAATTCTTAATGTAAAAGCACAGCATAAGAGAAAGAAGACTAACGAGTCCAAACAAAATGATGAGAAATAACCACCGAACGAGAGGAAAGACATGAAAAAAGATAAAAAGGGAAACCATCGAAATCTAGCAGGAGACATGAAATAGTGGAGAGAATGCTGGACTCCCAGGAAGGTTTGAGTTCAAAGCCCACCTCGGAACCTCGTGACCACCAACGAGTCATTTCCCCCTTCTTCTTCTTCCTTTCCCATAAAATAAAGGTAATGATAACTGAATCAAAGTGACCCAAAGGGCCACATTTGGCCTCGAGGCCACAGATTCCCCACCCCTGCCTTGGACAAACTACTCGTCCAGCTGATCAGCTCCCCCATCACTGGTATAACTGAGCTGTGCCCACCAGCTTATGACATCCAGGTTTTTCTATACAGTGCCCCAGTGAGGCAGCTCCTGGCTCCCCTAGAAAGCTGCCCCAGCACTATATATGCTGTGGATGAGTATACATTTAAATAATGGGATTTCCTTACACAAGCCTCCCGACTGCTCTCTCAGCTCAAACACTACAAGGTCAGGGGACCTCTCTGGGGTTCCCCTCTGCAGCCTCACTCATTCTTCAAGGACCATGGCATCCATGAAAGGACAACTGCTTTACCGGCAACTTCCAGCAACAGAATGAACTGAGTCCCTAAGGTGTAGAATCGTTGAGCAAACAGCGCCCTCTGGTGTCATCTACCAAAAAAAAAAACAAAACAGAAACTCGGACCAGAAAAGGAACATTATGGATCTGGTACAGGATTGGGAATATCTGAAATTACAGCCTTTCCTGGGTCATAAACCAAATCACAGCCAACAGTGGGTATGTTCTGTTTCTTCTCCCCTAACAATTCCAAAAGGAGGCAGTGTAGAGGAGTGCACAGAGTGACCCTACAAGTCAGGAAAATGTCTTTTCCAGCTCTGCCTCGGACACATACTATGTGCCCTGGGCAAGTCACATCCTCTCAGTGCCTCAGGCAACTCTTACATCTCTAAATTATAAAGGCGGTGCTGTGCTGCAGGGGTACAAGGAATTTTCTCACTGAGAGGTCCCAGCACCAATGAAAGAACAAGACCAGTCCAAAGAAAATTCCAAGCCCTTACAGCAAGCCTTATCAAAGAGTGAGTGTAAAGAAATGACCATACTCTTAAAGCAATGGAGGACTCTAAAGTATTTACCAGACCAAGTACACTAGGAGGAAATCCATGCTTAACAGGGAAGTAATCTTTGAGAAGCTGAGGAAAGCTTTACAATGCAACTCAGGGAGGGCCTCAGGGCTCTGGCATTTTGCTAATGATCCTGTCTACAGAAAACACTGGTTTGAGGGGATGCCCATCAATTGGAGAATGGCTGAACAAGCTGTGGTATAAGAATGTAATGGAATACATAAGGAAATTCCATAAGAAAGGAGGAACAGGCAGATTTCAAAAAACCTGGAAAGAATCACATGAACTGAGGCTGAGTGAAGTGAGCAGAACCAGAAAAACATTATATACAGTAACGGCAACATTGTACAATGATCAACTCTGATAGACTTAGCTCTTCTCAGCAATGCAATAATCTAAGACAATTCCAAAAGACTCATGATGGAAAATGCCATCCACATCCAAAGAAAGAACTATGGAATCTAAAGGTGGACTGAAGCATACTAAGTACTCTTTTTGTTTGTTTTTGCTTTCTCATGGTTATTCCCTTTTGTTCTGATTCCTCTTTTTTTTTTTAAGAAGGGGGAGTCATGGTAATTGGGGTTAAGTGACTTGCCCAAGGTCACACAGCTAGTAAGTGTCAAGTGTCTGAGATTTGAACTCAGGTCTTTCTGACTCCAGGGCTGGTGCTCTATTCACTTTGCCCCCTAGCTGCCCCCTGATTCTTCTTTCATGACATGACTAATGTGGAAATATGTTTAATATAATTGTACATTTACAGCCTACATCAGATTGCTTGCCATCTTGGGGAGAGGAGAGGAGAGAGAGGGAGGGAAAAGAAATTTGGAACTCAAAATCTTATAAAAGTGAATGTTGAAAACTAAAAACAATTTAAAAAAAAAGAATACACCATGGGAGATGTGGACAAGAGTAGCACGAGTAGGCATGAGTAGGTTGTTGCATTACTAGAGAGAATACCAACATTGATGAAATTACAGATCTGGCAGAGAACATGCCCCTAGCACCTCGTGCAGCATCTTTCACACAGAAAATGCTTAAGATAAATGCTGACTGAAGGAGATCTATATCCACTTGATGACTGATTATAAACATTTGTGTGGATTTTTAAAAGTAGGAAGAGGTCATAAAGAGCAATATTTAGAGTAATGCGAAAACATGGGTACAAATTAAAATATTTTCCTGATTATAACCGAACTGCTGTTATTCAATACTTAAATCACAGATAAAAGCAATGCCCCAAAAGGATGATCAAGAGAACATCAGGAATTGCCAACACACACACACACAATCACTAACCAAAATACCTAAGTGGTATTAAAATCTTTACAAGGATGAGCTGCATGGGAGTCTTCACAATGAAAACACGAGAGGAGAATAAGCAAGCTTTCCCAACAACATTCCCCATCACCTCCCTGCTCAAGGCTCTTTAACTATCATCCAACAATGCTGGATGTCTTAAAGGCTCTCCCCCAATAAGGTGTCTCCTTTGCTTACTGAAGATTATGCAAGATTCTTTGAAAGACCCAACAGAATTAGCTCTGTGCATTACTGTGCAATGTCATGTGAGGCATAAAACAGAAATGCACACCGGCCAAAATGTTCTGCACTTTTAACAATGGGTGTCCAGGACAAAGAACAGATGGAAGACGGTGGTGATGTAGAGGTGGTGAGACCCTCTGTGTAATCATATTTGCTGATGACACAGGGCTGACCTTAAGAGGCCTTTTTAATGAAATCCATGATTATTCAAAAGAAATGGACTGATGATCCATGCAGGGAAAACTCACTGCCCTAAAAATGTCTATTACCCAGATGATGGCATACAGTTGGATGGCCAACCAATCCACTGAATTTTCGTTGTTCAGTCATTTCAGTCATGTCCTACTCCCCGTGACCCCATTCGGTTTTTTGGGCTTTTTTTTTTGGCAAAGTTGCTGGAGTGCTTGCCATTTCTTTTTCCTGCTCATTTGACAGATGAGGAAACTGAGGCAAGCAGGGCCAAGTGATCTGAACTCACGAGGATGAGTCTTCCTGACTCCCTGCACTCTATCCACTGCACCACCTAGCTGCCTACCATTGAATTGCATTGGTATATGTATTTGAGTCCAGAGGTGTCTATATACACACACATACAGGTGATGTTGCACATCATCTATATGTCTCTATGGTATGTAGTATATTTCCAATGATTACCTACTCTCAAGACAAAACAGAAGGGATAGCCCTGAGGAGATGTGAGACTGGAAAAGGTAGTAAGCCAGTGATGTGGCCCAAACAAGTGATCAAAAACAGCTCAAGTTCTCTGATGAAGGGAAGGGAGAAGGCACTTATTAAGCACCTACTGCAACAATGCTTTATAATTATTATCTCATGCAATCCTCACAACAACCCTGCAGTTATTATTCCCATTTGACAATTGAGGACACTGAGGAAGGCAGAGGTTTAAGTGACTTGCCCAGGGTCACACAGCCAGCAAGTGTCTGACACTGGATTTGAACTCAGGTCTTCCTGACCCCAGACCTCCACCCACTTCACCATCCAGCTGCCTCCAATAGTATCTTCAAAATGTAAAAAGACCTAAAGGAAAGCCTCCAGCACGCTGGGCAGCCACTCTGTGCAAAAACAGTGAAACAACACAAACAAGAAGGACATGCAACCCAGAAGTTGTGATCGTTAACCTCTCACAACTCATGACAAAAAAGAAAGAACTTATTCCTTTGATCACATTTGTGAGTTTCACAGGATTTAGAGCACCCTACATGTGCACATTATTCCCTTTTCAAAACTGATGTGATCATTAACAGAAAGAAAAATCCGGAACCATAGGGAAATATGACCAACCTGACCTGCTTCAAAAGCTTTCCACAATTCACCAGAAGGGGAGCCTGCTGAAGAGCACAGACGGCCAGACAGTTGACCAAGTGACAAGTCTCTCCTAAAGTCAACTCTATCAATTTAGTGAAAACGTTTCTGCACAAACTAGACTACTGGAACCAGTGTGTATGAGTGCTTCTGATACATTTTTGGCATCTCCCAAGTGGCAAGCTTAGCAATATCCACAGTCCAAAATTAAAGTTCTCATGTTTGGTTTACATCTTGCTATAAAGATGAATCTTATACAATCTATGTAGTTCATAAGAGTATTTATGAGAAAGAATTGTTTTATCCATTTGTACCTATGTATTCTTAAATAAAATTGGATTTTGGGGAGCAAATGTATAATAGTTTCTAATCTAAGTTATCTCCTACAATAAAGTGACACTGTTAAGTTAAAAAAAAATCAAGTCTGCCTCTCACCTAGCCAGAAGGCTTATAAAAGAAAAACAGTTTTAGAGAGGTGGAAGAACAATATTCCTGATGTTTTTTCCCTATAAAAAATCCCTTCCTCCAATAAGAGAAGAATTCCATAGATTAAAGAAGGCCTAGTTCCCCCCACACACAAAAAAAATATGCCCAGAGGGTTATAAAAATGTGCATACCCTTTGACCCAGCAATACCACTTCTAGGGCTGTATACCAAAGAGATCACAGAAGTAGGAAAGGGACCCATGTGTACAAAAATATTTATGGCAGCTCTTTTTGTGGTAGCAAAGAATTGGAAATCAAGGGGATGCCCATCAATTGGGGAATGGCTAAACAAGTTGTGGTACATGAATGTAATGGAATACTATTGTGCTACAAGATATGGGGAAGATACAGAATTCATAATAACCTGGAAAGACCTACATGATCTGATGCTGAGCGAGGGGAGCAGAACCAGGAGAGCACTGTACACAACCACAGACATACTGCTTCTGTGATGACTAACTTGGAGAGACTTGGCTCTTCTCAGCAATACAAGGTTCAAAGACTGCTCCAAAGGACTCATGATGGAGAGAGCCGTCTACATCCAGAGAAAGAACTGTGGAGTCTGAATGCAGATTGATGTAAACTATTTGCTCTCTTTTTTTTTTGTTTTGTTTCTTCTTTCTCATGATTCATTTCATTGGTCATAATTCTTCTTTACAACTTGACTATTGTGTAAATAAGTTTAATGCAAAGGTATATGTAGAACATATATCAGATTCCATGCCATCTTGGGGGGGGGCGGAGGGAAAGAAAATTTGGAACTCAAAAACATGCAGAACTGAGTGCTGTAAACTAAAAATAAAAAATCTAATTAATTAATCTAATTCCTCACTCACCAGGGAAGGGCTAGCCAAGGCACACTGGAAGTTCCAGTGAAAGGGTAGACCACAGAGCTCACTCCGAATTCGAAACGTCAGTCCCTCTGGCATACGCTCACAAGAGAAAGTGGCTCCCCTGGGAGCAGCCGGACCTTCCAACAAAGTGCACATGAGGTCTCTCAAGTGGGAGAGGAAGGCAGCAGGAGTAGCAGTCAGCCGTTTATTCAGTTCCTGTAAAAACACCAGAAGAGAAGCAGAGATTGTGGAAAGTTCTCCAGGAGCAGGGCAGAGTGGCCTAAGCTGATGCTCCAAATCTAATAACACAGTCACTCTTATTCTTATGTGAGGGCAGTGTTGGGGGTGGGGGGCATTTTTAATGGCTCTTCACCCATTAACTTCACCATTTCTCAGCCCTTTCACTCCAGCTTCTGATCCCACCACTGGGGAATCAGCCAGCACTAACTGAAATTGCTCTTTCAAAAGCAACCAGTGACTTCAACTACAATGATCTGATGGGTTTTTCTCAATCGTCATCCTCCTTGACCTCTGCAGTTTGTTTTATGCCACTGACCATTCTCTGCTCCTGGACATTCACCACTCCCTTGGTTTCCGTGACTCTCCTCTACCCAGCTGAATGATTCTTCCTAGTGTCCTTTGCTAAACCATCCTCTGTTAGCCATTTCCATGTGAATGTTCAACATGATTTCAAATCTGACATGCCCAAAACAGGCTAGTTCATCTTCCTCCCTAAAACCTGCCCCAATTTCGAACTTCCATAATTGTGTTGAGGGCACCTTCATTCTCAGAGGCCCCCGGGATTGTAATCTCAGTCATCCCTGACTCTTTCTCTTTCCCTTTTAATCACTAACTCCTATCAATCCTACCTGCGAAGCATCTCTTGTACCTGCCCATCCCCTTCTCTCTACTCACAAGCCTGCTCCTCATCACCTCTCACCTAGACCATTACCACAGCACCCTAACCGGCACCTCGGCCTCGATCTCTCTCCACCTCTAATCCATGCCCCGCACAGCTTCCAAAATAATATTTCTATAGCACAGTTCTAATCTCCTCCAAAACCGTCAGTGCTTCTGTATAATGGTCTCTAGGATAAAATACAAACTGACTTTTCAGACCCTCCACAATTGCTAGATAGGTTCCAGGCTTAACTTTTGACTTTATTTCACATTAAAACCCCCTCATACGCTTCACGTTCCTGCCAAAGTGGACTATCATCGCCTTTTCCAGAACCTCCCCAAGAGGTAGAATGTTCTCCACCTTTTCAGAATCTTTATCATCCTTTAAAACTTACACCAGGTGCTAACTCCTCCAAAAAGCTGTCCTTCATCTTGCCAGCTGTTACGACTACTCTTCCTCTTCAAATTCTACTGGAGGGTGGGGGAGATAAAGAATGAACAATTAAATGTCCATGTTCTATCTTTCCAGAGGAATATAAGTTCATCAAGAATAAATGGTTTTGTTTCTTCTTTCTACCCCTCACACATAATACAGTGCCTTGCATACAATGGCACTTAATAAATGCTTATTGAATTGAAAAGATCATTATTGACTGGGGAGAACAGAGAAGATGTCATGGGGAGGTGGCATTTCAGCTGTGCTTTAAGGGATGGGTAGGCAATTTTACAAATAGAAGAAGGGAAGGGATCTCATTTCTGGCCTGAGAGAAATTGTAAGCAAATCTAAGGGGGCAGAAAAGTTCAGGGAAATCACAACATCATAGATTTGGGCCATATAATTCAAATCTACATTTTAAAGATGAGGAAACTGAAGGCCAAAGAGTGTGACTTGCCCAAGGTCACATGTATGGCACGAGGCAGAGCTGGGATTCAAACCTTGGCCCCAAAGCCCGATTTGGCAGGCATACAACATATGGGAAGGTAAGTAGTATGGGACATGACTACAAAGGTAAGATGGCACCAGGATGTATAAAGACTTTAAAGCCAAGCAATAGAATTTAACACTGAATTATTACAAAAAAACATAGAATCATAGAATTTCAGTGACAGAAGTCTTTAGCACTCAAGTGGTCCAATCATCCCACTTTCTAGATGAGAAAACTGAAGCCTAAAGAGGTTAAATAATTTGTCCAAAGTGACAAAGCTAGTTAGCAGAAGAGCAGGGACCAAACCTCAAATGTCTTAGTTTCTAGTGCAGGTGTTCTTTTTACTACGTTCCACTAACTCTTCAATGCTCCCTAGCAATCCAAGAGCAGATGAACCAATTTATGGCTATGCCCCCCCCCACCCCCCCACCACCCCCGCTTTACTGGGTGGAGAACAAACCGCATTCTCCCATTGCTATCACTCCCATTTACCTTGGCCCGTTGGCCAACCACATTCGGGTCGATTTGCTCATGCCACACATGCTGGAGGTCAGAGAGAAGAAGGGCATAGCCCTTGTGCGTGGTGATGTAGGCCTTGGCCAGAAGTGAGTCCTCTGAAAGCTGCAGCCATGCCCAAGGCTGGATCAGCAGACCATGCTCCAGTTCATCCATCTGTAAGAGAATAACCACTCACCCAACTCTGCACTGGGAAGGGCAAGATTTCTATCCCTGCTAACATCCTATGGAAACCTCTTCCTCAATTAAAAAAAAAAGGCAAAGTTTCTATTTATTCCCCACAGCTATCACTTACATTAAGTAGGTTTAAGAACAAAAAAACTCAGAACTCCCATTTCAACACAGAATAGCTCCATTAGACCAGTACAGATCTAACTGGATGCACAATATTAGTTGGAGGGATGGAGGTACCATCCCCTCAAGAAGAGCTTTCAAGGCAGGGGAGGGACTGTTTCATCTATGGTTTTGTACTCCTAGCACTTAGCACTGAGAGGGGTTTTAAGTTTATGGAACTGAACGATCATTCTTGATTTCCTAGAGAACATAAACCAAATTGTCCATTTTTCTCACAGCCACACGAAGCACCCAGGGCAATACTACACCCAGCTGGTGTACCATAAACACCGCTGCCTGCCTCAAAATTAGCCTCAATCCCGCGGCACTGAGTGTGTAATTATCACCATCATTCCTCAGGGCTATTAGAGTACAGAGCGCTTCAGGACTCAGGGGGATCATGGTGGAGCGACAACAATCACCGGCAAGATGAAGACGTCCTCATCGCACGGTGATTTTTCTTTGCAAAGGCTACGTGCTTTCTATGCACGTGTTATTTTTATACAAGCCTATGCCCACGAGAAGAGCGCACAATTCGCTTGTATTCCCGTCTTCTCAAGTCAGAACAGGAACACATCTTAAGAACCCGGCTCGGGGGAAGCCCCGGGCCCGCAGTGAAGGCTTCCTGAAGCCGGGGCTGCAGTGGGGGGAGACGCCGAAAGCGGAGTGGGAAGGTTCTGTTTAAGTGTGCGTGGCCCTGGGCCGCTGCGCGGCTGGTGAGGCTGCTCCCTCGGAGCCGTCTGCAAGAGGAGCTGGGCCTGGGCGCTCGTAGATGCCGAGAATGCAAGCTCCAGGGGCCCAGGGAGCTCAGACACCCAGGAGGAGATAGGTACAGAGGCTCTCCGGACAGGATCCGAGGGAGGCTCCTCGGGGCTCTCCCAGTCCGGCCCCGCCGGCTCACAGTCAGGAAGGAATGAACCACTCGCCCTCGGCACGTCGGCCCGCACTGCGGCTGGCTAAGGCGGCGCGGGGCAGGTGAGCCCACTCCGTGCTGCCGGCGCCTCCCACGGGAGCTCCTCCCCTTGGGCCACCACCAGGGGGCAGCCCGGCCCAGCGACGCGCCCTACGCCACCCTCGCCCTGACGGAGCTCGGGACTGCGAGTCCTCTGGGGGCGCTGCCGCCCCATTCCTCTAGCTCGAGCTGGACGCGCGCGCAGTCCGGAGATCGAGCCGAGGACCAGGCCCCACCCGCCCCACCCCCTAGGCCCGCCCCGGCTCCCGCAAAGCGGGGGGCTGCTCCGCGCATGCGCGTGCCGCCCTGGCCCCGCCCCACCCCCCCACCCCTCACGGTACCTCCAGGACCGAGCTCCCTTTCGCTTTTCCGCGGGACAAAAGCTTCGTCTCCACCCACCCTACCCCCTACCACACGCAATTCTTAACCCCACGTCACGCGCCCCCAGCCCAAGCCCCACAGCTTTTCTCTCTTCCCACTCTGGCCTTTCCTTTCCTACCGTGACGTCATAGCCGCCGGCCCTCCGGGCCCTGCGCGCGCACCCTTTCCCGAGAGGAGGGGGAGGAACTGGCTGTCTGAGCGGGCGTGGCCTGAACGCCCCTCCCAGATGGGGCGGGGTCCCTCCCCATAACCCCGGCCTCATCCTGGGGCCGCGGGAGCTTGAGATAAGAAAAGGGGAGGGGAGGCGAGGCGCGGCGCGCCGCGGCGCCGCCTTGGGCCAAATTGATGAGTCTCCAAACCAGCTCTTGGGCTTTAGGTGAAATTTATAGGTCACGGGGCGGGGGCGGGGAGACAACGAGCCCCTCCTCACCCACCACCTCCCGGTCCAGTCAGGGACTGGGCTCCCCTCTTGGGAGAAGCTGGAAGGAGGGGCCAAAGGGGTGGGTGGTCCCTCTCTTCCTAGTGAGGACTCGGAGGAGCCCTGAGATTGCAGCCCTGGCCAGGTGAGGAGGGGTCCTCAGTCAGCCCCGGCCCTAGCGAGACTGAGGCGGAGGTCTGAGCTCAGAGCTGGGCAGCAGGTCCGTAGTTTCTCTTGGCTCTGACCGCCCCGGCTCCTCCTCAACCCCACTGTCCTCGGGCGGGGAACAGAGGCATCGTAGGGGCTGGGGCAGAAGGGAGTTGAGCTTCTGGAAGGGGCTGGGCAGCTCATATTCCAAAGCATCCTTCCTTCGGAGCTTCGGAGTCTGAGCCTCCTTCTGAGAGGGCAGGCCTCGCTCTAACCGAGTTCCTGAAAAGCCATTTGAGGAAAAAGATGAATCAGGAGAGCAGTCACTTCTTCCCACCCCCACTGTCCTACAGGCCCCAGTTCTGCTCACCTGGGATGGTGTTCTCCAGGAGGAAACTCAAGAGACCAGCCAGAAGCACAGGCTCTGCCAAAAAGGAACAAAGCAGCACGTCCGCAGCACTCAACCCTATGCAATTGGGGTAAAGCTGGAATGACAATCCCATACGGCCAGACCTGATCACGACACTTGGAATCACAAAACGTCAAAGATGTACAGCCTTGAGTAGCTCTACACCTCACTGTTTATTCACCTGTCAAATAGGAATGATACTTGTACTACCCACCTTCCTAAGGTGGCTGTGAAGAAAGTATTTTGTAAAAAGTGAAGTGCTGTATAAATATGAGCTGTTCTCTAGTCCAGTCCCCTCTTTTTACAGATGACAAAATTGAAAGGGTGAATTGATTTGCCCAAGATCAGTTAGTACCAACAAGTCCAACCTCCTGGAGCAAGCATCCTCCCCTTCCTTTCCTTCCATTAACCAACTCCATTACCTCCTACCATCCAGCAAGCACTTGAATCTCTCCTCAAAACTTTCTGCTTCTGGGCTCTCAGGACCTCAAAATATCAAACACACTCCAGGCCACTGGATTCTCTTGATTCCAAATGCCCCCAACTTCCTCTCCTATGAAAGACCTTGTTTGGTTTGGACCAAAGCTTGGAGGAGAGACCTAAGGACCGGAGGCTTAGGAGCCCTCCAGCCATCTCTACTTGAGAGCTCCTCCTCCCCTTCCTATCATCCCACCGTGTTGAGAACAGAAGCATCCTGCAGCAACAATGCCATGAAGGTAGCAAAACCAACGATGAAGACATTACGTCCTGAGTCAATGTCCGTAAAGTAGAAGTAGGAAAAGCCAGTCGACAAGATGACTGCCAGGTTCACCCCCAGCACAGCACCTAGGTGGGGAATTAATTTCAACATTGTGCCAGGGACTGGCGATACAAAGATGAAATTAAAAAAAGTTCTTCCCTCAAGGAGGTTACAATCTAACGCTGGGGTATAAAGACGTATACAAGTAACCACAATAAAATGCAAAACGTAAAAAGTGGAAAGGAAAGGTCTAAAAGTATGATGAGAAAGCCAAGGGAAACTTCGTTTCCAGCTGGTTTATTGAGAAAGGCTTCATGGAGAAACTGATCACCTGAAGTTGGCTCTCAAGGAGAAAACTAATTTCAACAGTTGGAAATGAGGAAGAGTTGATTCCAAGCACGGAGGACAGTTTGAGCAAAACAGCATCACCATCAAACGCATTTACGTGGCATTTAAACTTTCCAAGCACTTTCCTCACAACAGTCCGGTAAGGTAAACAGCGAAGAGATGATCCTCATTTTAAAAACAAGGAAACTAGCTAATGAAACATTTCTGAACAGTGAAATGCTCTGTCCAGGAGGTCACACGGTTAAGTGGGAGAGACAGAAATCAAATTCTCCCTCGGGTCCAGCAGTCTTTCTACAATGCACACCATAAAGGCATGAAATATCCAATACCTGAAGCAGAACAGCATGAGGAAAGCTGAGGTTGGATGAAGGACAGCTGTCCTTGAATGCTGAGAATAAAGAGATATCTGAGAGGCCAAGATGTCACTATAACCAGGATGATGCAGATGAAGTGGGGAGGTGGGGAGGGAACAAAGGAAGGAAAACTCTTTACTAAACTTTTGCAATTGCCTCCCCAAGAGGTTATGAGGGCCTGAACCAGGGTGGTTTCAATGGGAACAAAAGGAGCCTCAGAGGATGGTGCCATCAACAGAAATAGAGGCAGCATGAGCCCCCGGGGATGTCTAAGTTTTAAGGAGCTAAATCTGAGATATGTTTGAACTGTGGAGGTTTTCTTGCTGTTCCTCACAAAAGTCCATCTTCACACCTTTGGGTTCCCTCCTCACCTCCAAGTCTTAGAATCCCCTCCTCTCCTCTAAAGCCCAGCTCAAGGGCCACCTCCTCCATGAAGCCTTTCCTAAGTGCTAACACCTCCCCTACAAATAAGAAAAAAACTCCCTTTCATTTTGCTTCTATTTTGCATATATTTATATATGCATATGTTGTCTCTTTTGATAGAATTAGTTTTTGGAAGACAAAGGATGTTTTCATCCATTGTGCCCAGCACATACTAGAGCTATAATAAATGCCGGCTGATAGATATCCAAGAGGATATATCCAGCAGGCAGCTGTAAATATGGGGCTAGAGCTCAGGGCTGGAGATAAAAGATTTAAAAGTCAGCCACACAGAGGTAATAATTAAAGCCATGACAGTGAATGAGACTGCCAAGGGAAACAATATAAAAAAGGAACAACCAAGAAGAAAATACATGTAAGGGATGGAAGGAGGATGAAGAGTCAACAAGAGATCCAGGAGGAACAGTCAGACAGGTAGAACAACTGAGGGTGCAGTATCACAGAAGCCAAGGAAAGAGAGGATTGAGCAAGATGGAGGCTTTTCAGTAATAAATGCTAAAGAGAGGCCCAACAGCAAGAGAACTGGAGGGGGAAAGGCATTGGACTTGGCCAAGGATGTTGGAAAGGTGGTACACAAAGTTCTGTATAGTGACAAGCTGTGTGGCACCTACAGAGAAAGCTTGTTCAAGTCCTTGTACCAAGGGTGGCAAAATCCTGGGACAAGTAGAAGCATGAAAATTAAACCCCATCCCCTTGTATCAGTGATTCAACTAGCAAACTTCAATGAGGAATAGAAAAAGTTTTAAAAGGGGTCAAGTAGACAAACTCACAGCAAGGATTTGTACTCACCATGAACTGGCAGCGGGATGGTGGTAAGGGCCTGCCCCAACCATGGAGAGAGACCCAACCCTATACACAGTAGGCTGACTAGCCTTGCCACTCTATGAGATCCAGCCTAAGTAGGAGGATAGAGGCTCAGCTGCACAGCCAAAACTGTTAGATCCACTTCCCTACATCCTATGCCCTCCTCAGGAAACCTCCATTCATCTTCCAGCTCCAAGGTCTATACCTGGGTGAGACTGGTGGTGCCCACATTGGGGAAGCTGGAGGCAATACCCAAAGGGCTCCCCAAGAGCCCAGCCAGCAGGCTGCTCAGGCCCTCAAAGCCCAGGCCTCGATTACAGGCATAGGAGGGGGGAGGACTCAGCTGCAGCAGCTGGCCACACAATGCGTAACAACACAAGGAGCTGGTCAAAGATGCCAGTGCCATGGTAGTGCCTGCAACCAGGCCCCGGAGGGTCAACTTGGACCAAGACCATGTACCTGGAAAGACATTGGTATAACAAATCTGAAATGCCCAGCCTGGTCCCATTTACTCCCTGTCTGGAGTCATGGGAATCTATTTGTTGTAAGGACTCTTGTTTCCAGAACTCTTATCCCCATATGATGAAAACTGTTTTTCCCACAAGCACAAAGCCTTAAACACTGACACTAAAAGTTTGGGGGAGACTCCAGTCTTAAGCCAGAAACAGAATACATTAAACACTGACTTCAGAGAAGTAGAACTACTACTTTCCAGGATTTCATCATTCTACAAGATGAAATCAGCTCAGAAACTCATACCTTCTTAGATCATTTCCCATCCCGGAGTCATGACTGTATCACGACCCTGCCTCCTTCAGCTTCTTTTTATGTGTTGTCTTCCTCATTGGAGTGTAAGCTCCTTGAAGGCAAAGGTTGACTCGTGCCTTTATTTGTAGCCCCAGAACTTGGCACGGTGCCTGGCACTTAATAAATGCTAACTGGTCCTGACTCTGAAAACATTCATGTCTATCTAGGTAACTGGAGAGCGGACTAGAGTGGGAGAAAGTGGTCTGGGTAGTCATACCCGGGTGAGGCAGCCACAGCCATGGGGTGATGTTAGGGGCAGACAGCTTCTGTGGGGTGAAACTAAGGCCCAATAAAGCAGAGAGGATCCAAACACAGATCACAGAGAGCAGCACCTGTATGAGACAAGACTGAGACAGGTAGAATCCCCAACCCCAGCTCACTCCCTGCAGGAACAGATGAAGCTGACAGGTAGGATGGCTGAGGACACACTTCTGAGGAATTCCAATCACTGCTGGCCTCCACGTACCAAGAAAAGGCGGAAGACAGGGACATGGATGTGAGTTGGAGGAACAGGAGTTCGAAGTGGGCACAAGGGCAGCAGGCAAGATTCGAGATGCTGAGAACATACAACTATAAGTAGGATAGGCCTAAAGGAGAGACTTTTTAGCATCATGGAAGAAGAGAAGCTGTCACAGTAAAGCACAGGGCATGGAAAGGGTGATTTGCGTTTGTGTACTATGAGAATTGGGTACCATCAGGAGGTGGGGAAAGTGAGAGAAGAGAAACCACCATAGGAGATTTATAGGGAATCTGAGCAATGTTGAAGTGGAATGGGGGGCATAGGGGAAGGGAGGACAAGTAATACAGTAGGGCAATGAATGGAATCAATTTGGGGGGTTAGAATAATGGAAAGCTTTGGCAAAAAGTTTTAGACTCAAAATTCCTAATGTTGTCCTCCCCCAGATCTTTACTGAAGCAAAGCAGGTTTGTCCATACTGCTGCTGAGACTCACATACAGCAATGCAAGGCCCCAATTTGCAGAACAGAACAGTGTAACTTCCTTGTGAGCAGAAAGCCCTGCCACAACCAGGCTGGGAGCAAGGACCAGGGGCCCAAAATAAAGGAACAATCGACCAGGCCCACCCAACAATGCTAGTGTTCCCTGAAGCAGCCCAGACATCAGTGCAGCACCTGACACCTGAATGGGGGTGGAAAGAAATAGGGTTGGAGAAAAGGGAGGTAAATGGAAGCTACAACCTGAATCTTGGGAAGGTGATCCCAGGTAGGTCCCAGAAACCTTAGTACTTCCCTCCCCCGCCCAGCCTTTTCCTCCTGAGACAGTCTCAAAGCCAAAAAGAACAAGAAAAAACTTATCTCTGTCCCTCCCCGACCCCACATATGCCACCTTTACCCTTCCTACCCCTCTAAGAGAGAACACCCACCTCTCTGAAAGACTCATCCCAGCTTCCCAGGGTAGGGCAGCCTGTTCAACACATGGACTCAGCACACGGGAATCTGGGAAAGGATGGTGGAGGGAATGAATATAAGGACTTGGAAATCTGTACAGATGGAGACCAATTGTTGCTGCCTGGAGGTGCCAACTAATAGCACCAAACCCAACCTCAAGATTCTCTATCCTGTCACCCCAACCCGACTCCCCTGTAATAAATATGGATATGTAGCCCGTCTTCAATCCTCCCACCTTGCAGAGGTTTTTGGACAACATTTCCCCATGCCCATGCCCAATGCTCACTGTTTCCAGGTACCCAGGTAACTTGGTATGGTTTCTGGCTGGCCAACACCAGAGCGGGAATGAGGAACTCAATGGATGGGGCCTAGACCAGAGGTAGCCTGTATTCACAGCAGGCAAAAAGGATAGAGTATGCTGGCTTGAAAGGCTTACTGGCAGCTGGGGTAGGGTGGGGGGGGGGGGAATCTCCCTCCCTAAAGGCACTGTGCCCACCAAAAGATCTCTTCAACTTGCCCTCCCAGTCTCCCCCTCACCTGCTGCCCATCCAGGTTTGCATGGCAGTAGACAAACCACAAGAGAAGAGACTGGAAGCCAGGAGCTGGCCAAGGGGACAGGAAAGTCTTCCTGGTGGAAGACTATGAAGCAGGAGCAGGGGGGAGACACAGAGCAAAGAAGCTTGGACCAGAATGTGCTGCAGAAGGGGGTGGGAGGGGGGAAGGACTCTCAAATATTGTTCTCTCAAGAAATTATGCTCTTCACCCCCCAGACTCTACTTCCCAGATGTCCCCTTAGACACACAAATCTCTATGCCTCCTCCTACCTGTGCAGCCAAGAGCCAGCTGAGGCCCCAGGAAGGGGTTCCACAGAAGGAATCCCAGGACTGGGGTGAGGGGCTTTGGGGAGCCAGCTGTGGAGCCAGAGAGGAGAGTGGGCTAGGCTGGTTAATCGGTGTGTTCATGTTGCCACCACTCCAAGCCTATCAGTCCTATCCTTGCTGCTCTGGTCCACGGTTCAGGGCATCCAGTGGAAGGGGCGAATGAGTAGCATCAGCTGCCTACTTTAGGGAGGGGCTGGAGTGGCAGTGAAGCAAAGCAAAGGAATGAGGGAACTACGGCAGCACAGTGGAACATTCACCTTTGCCCAGCTCTGTAGCAAACTCCATCACCCATTAACTGGGGGAGCTTGTTCTGCCAAGTCTCTGAGTCCTAATGTTTTGGTCTTCTCCTCCCCAAAGCCCAAGCCCTGAAGGAGGAAAGTGTGGATGGCACACCATATACATCACTGAAGCCAGCTTTCCAAAATAGCCATTACTCACTCTCCAAACCACAGAAACACATAGGCACAGTAAAAGCAAAATTAATTACCTCACTGACCTAGTCCAAAAATTGTTTGTCTCCATTGGTACCCTAGGTCCATCACCTCTCTGTCGGGAGGTAAACAGCATGTCATATCAGGCATCGTGTGAAATTGTGCTGGACGCTTTGTTGATTGGAGTTCTTAAGTCTTTCAAAGTTGTTTATTTTTTATAATGTTGTTACTGTATAATACCTAGTTTGGTGTACTTTCACTCTACATTAGTTTAAGATTTCTCTAAAATTATCTCCTTCACATTTCTCAAGGAGCAACAGTATTCTAAGGGGCAGCTAGGTGACGCAGTGGATAGAGTGCTGGGCCTAGAGTCAGGAAGACTTATCTAGCTGAGTTCAAATCTGGGTCAAGCTCATTCAGAATGAGTGACAAACCTGCAACTAAGACAACAGTCAAAGGATGTGGTTACAACCTTCCAGGCCTCAACTGCACAAGAGAGAGATGGGTGACTGGGGAATAGTGAATAAAAGAACAAGGACCACTGGGATACAGGGATCATGGAGTAATCTTGAAACTAGGATAAAAATCCATGAAAATAATTGGAGCTTGAAAGAGATTCACAAAAAAAAGGTCTGAGAAATGAAGGGTCCAAGAGACATGTTAACTACTGGTCTAAAAGCCTTAGATGTGGTCAGTGGCTAGCGCAGGAAGCAGAGTCCAGGCCATGCAACTTAAACTGTTTATTGAAACCTCAAATTCTTCTATAAAAGCATGGAAAAAACCAACCAAGTACAAACCAAGGGCCAGAGACCTGAGGAAAGAGACACAGGGGAGCGGCACCATCAAAGAGTAGATAAGAGTATATGGGCAGGGGACACTGGAGGACAGAGGCTAAAGGCTAAGAACCCTCTAAGTTTTGACTGGAAAGGGGCTCTTTCTCCACCACCTCCCGAGCACCCTCCAGCTCCCTGGTCCTATCATCCCCTAGCACTCAAGCTCTAGGGACTTCACATAGACCAGTCTCAATCTATCCCTCTACTCTCATACTTGCCCGCTCATCCTAAGAAACAAGAGCAAAAGTCATTATCAACTCTAGAAAGCCTCAGAAAGGTGGCCAGGTCTTCCCCCGGCCTTCTGCATGTGACATCACACAGGTCACCAGGATGAAACCTTCCCAAGTGACATCATGAAGCCAATTCTGTGGCAACTAGCCATAGGCAAAGGCAACAAAGACAAACTACATACTCTTCACCCCGCTGCCACAACAACCCCATTTACCTTTCCCCTTAGAGGAAAGAGAACAAAGGATCCAGAAAGGAAGAGAGAATCTAAATCACGTTTTTAAATTCTTCTTTCCCAATGGATAAAACTTTGTCCTGTAAGTCCCCCAGGGCAACCTAACTCCCCTCAACACATTTCCAGAGTCTCTATCTATCCTGGAAAGATAAAGGATTTGAGGCGGGCCAGCTCCATAGCACCAAACAAGGAGCACTGCTGTGGCTGGGGTAGGACAGGAGCTACAGGGCTCCAGGGCCAGGGTGGGGCTTGGCCAGGTGGAGGATACCAGGGACTGAGAGGCCTCATTGTGGCTGTATAGTTGGTACGCTGACAGGCATAGTGGTTTGGGGAGTCTATCTGGAGCTGCCGACAAAGGGGGCAGGGCTGAGAAGTCGGGGTGCCTGGTAAAGGTGCTGGAGGCAATGGAGAAGGACTCAGTGTAGCCAGAAGACTCCCCCACAGTGAATGCAGTCCCATTTCCCCCACTGGATTTTGGGAGGTGTTGGCTGACAGGGGTAGGAACTGTGGAACAGAAGCTGAAGACAGAGAACAAGGCCCTGGTGGGCACTTGGGGGTAAGACAGCCAACATCAGGGGGCCCTGGTGGAAGACTGCCATGCAGCCCCAAGGTCTGGTGGAGGACAGTCACAGAGGCCACGGCCACAGCTACACTGCTCACATAAGCCAAGGCTAGCAGGCAGGCCAGCTGTCAGGGAGAGAAAAACATACGTCACAGCCCAAAAACTCTTCCTTATATATCCTGGTCTGTTCCCCTGTCAATACTTACCCGTTTCTTCAAAAATAAAGAGTCCTACCCTCTCCTAAGGCTGTACCCCTCCAACCCAAATCTCTCCTGAGTTCCCAAAATCCTATCAATTTCTATGGTTCTTCTAGCTCTTACTACACCTACTCTACCCCAAAATTCATTTCGTTCCACTCACAAGTCACCCCCTTCTCACACCTTCTTAGCTCTATTACCCTTCAACCCAACTTCTGTTCCTCTGACCACATTCACCTTGGCCAGACGTTGGCACAGTGAGCCCAAAGCCAATTGCCAGGTTCGTTGCTCCAACAGCACACACAAGTCTGTGTAGGTATACCAGCCACGGCGTCGACCCTGCTGCTCAGCAACACTGGTAGAAGATGAAATGTGTCTTGAAAGGTCCAAGCAAGATGGAATTTTTTTGCCCCAACCAACATCTCCCACTGTGCTAAAGGCAACATTCTACACAGGTGTCTGTACTGGTAGTTAAGGTGGGACTTTTTTTTTTTTTTTACTGTTTTCTCTTTTAAAAATGATAAAGTAATCAAATGCCTTTTACTAAGCCTTACTAGGTGCAAAGCCCCATGCCCACACCCTTTTGCTAACTAGGTACTAAACTCCAGGCTCACACCCTTTTGCTGATTAGGTGTGAATCCTTCAGGCCCTGACATGGGTATATAAGAGCCAAGATTGGCCTTTGACTTTTGGGGCTTTCAGTCACTGGAAGAGTGATGTGTGACTCCGGGCAAGCCATTGTTAAGAGCTCCCCGGCTTGTAAACCCAGATGTTGATGCTTTCCTGGTAACTATGAATTGTGATTTGGTCTGTATATATCATATATGTTTGTAATTTGTATTTGCTCTGAAGTTCAGGTTGCTGTCTTTTCCTCCTGAACTAGGTGAGTCATATTTGTATGTCTGATTAAAGTAAGACTGTTAACCCCTTAACATTGCTTTCCTTAGTAAAGCAGATCAAAAGAACCTGTGTTATGGGCCTTCTGTGAGCCGGTTGCTGGTGGTTTTACACAGCCACAGTAGCTGCTAGCAAAATTGTTGCTACAGTGTCCGTGGGACCTATCAAATCTATAGTTCCTACAGCTACTTAAAACAGTTTTAAAAACTAAGTACAACATTTTTCAGTAACCATAGAACAATTAAAATAAATCTGCTATAAAAGCCCTTCCTTCTCTCGTACCTGATACAAGGAAACAGATGTAAGAACCAAAAGGCACCAGAGACATGACACTCTATCTACAACTGCCATGTGCTTTACTGAGTTTGTTGTTTCATAATCCAGCCATCCCTCAGTGGCTTTTACTCCTACATACTTCACCCTCCTCCCTCTCCCCACATCAGTCTTTTCTCCCCAGTGTTCCAGGACCTACCAGCCCTCCAGCCAACTCAGCACCTCAAAAATCTCCCGAGGATCAGTGTAGAGGCTCCAGTCCTAGAGTTTAAAAAGAGAAAGGACTTATGAACCAGGACAGATGGAGAGAATAGCACGTGGGATAGAAATTTTTCTTAAAACTAATACTTCTATTCACCAAAGGCTTCGGGCATTAAGAGGAGTGATGACAGAACTAATCCTTATATGAAAAATACAAGAACATGAGAGAAGGTAAACAAAAGTAAACAGGGAAGAAAATCCTAGAGAATCAACTAAAAAACTAGCTGAGATAATTAATAACTTTAGCAAAGGTGTAGGATATAAAATAAACCAACATAAATCATCAGCATTTCTATATATTACCAACAAAGTCCAGCAGCAAAAAATAGAAGGAGAAATTCCATTTAAAAATTCTATTTAAAATAAACAATATAAAAATTCCATTTAAAATAGACAATATAAAATACTTGGGAGTCTACCTGCCAAGACAAACACTTTTCACACAAAGTCAGAGCTAAACAACTGGAAAAATATTAATAAGCTCATGAGTAGGCTGAGCCAATGTAATAAAAAGACAATTCTAACTAAATTAATCTATTTATTCACTGCCATACCAATCAAACTACCAAAGAATTATTTTATAGAGCTAGAAAAAAAATAATAACAAAATTCATCTGGAAGAACAAAAGGTCAAGAATACCAAGGAATCAATGAAAAAAAAAGTGATGGAAGGTGGCCTAGCTGTAACAGATCTCAAAATGTATTATAAAACAGTAATCATCTAAACAATCTGGTACTAGCTAAGAAATAGAACGGTGGCTCAACAGAATAGATTAGGTACATGATATGTTGTAATAAATGACCATAGTAATTTAGTACTGGGTAAAAACTCACTATTTGACAAAAACTGCTGGGAAAGCTGAAAAACAATATGGCAGAAATTAGGTAAAGACCAACGTCTTATACTGTATACCTAGATAAGGTCAAAATGGGTATGTGATTTAGACATAAAAGGTGACACTATAAGCAAATTAGGAGAGAATGGAGTAGTTTACTTGTCAGATATATGGAGAAGGGAAGAATTTAGGACCAAACAAGATATACAGAACAGTACAAATGTAAAATGGATCATTTTGATTGTATAAAATTTAATAGTTTTTTCATAAACAAAGCTAATGAAACCAAAATTAGGAGGACAGCCAAAAACTGGATGGAAAAAACCTTTTACAGCAAATACCTCTGATAAAGACCTCATTTCTCAAATATATAGAGAGAACTCAGTCAAATTTCTAACAATAAAAGTTATTCCCTAATTGATAAATGGTCAAAGGATATGATCAGACAGTTTTCAGGCAAAGAAATCAAAGCTATCTATAGTTACATAAAAAAATGTCCTAAATCACTACTGATTAGAGAAATGCAAATTAAAACAACTCCAAGGTACCACCTCACTCCCATCAGATTGGCTAATATGATAGAAAAGGAAAATGATAAATGTTGAAGGGGATACGGGAAAACTGAGACAGTAATGCACTGTTGGTGGAATTGTGAACTGATCCAACCATTCTGAAGAGCAATTTGGAACTATGCCCAAAGGACTATAAAACTGGACATACCCTTCTATTCAGCAATACATATTACTAGGCCTATCCCCAATGAGATTTTTTTAAAAAGGGAAAGGCACCAAATTATCTGTATAAAATATTTATAGCTTCTCTTTTTGTGGTGGCTAAAAATTGGAAATTGAGGAGATGCCCATCATTTGGGGAATGGCTAAACAAGTTGTGTTATATAATTGTAATGAGATATTATTGTGCTATAAGAAATGACAAGCAAAATAATTTCAGAGAAACCTGTTAAGACTTACATGAACTTATACAAAGTGAAGTGAGCAGAACCAGGAGAAGAGTAATATTGTACAATGAACAACTATAAATGACTTGGCTATTTTTAGCAATACAATGATTCAAGACAATCCCAAAGGACTCACTCATGAAGAAAAATGCTATCTGCCTCCAAACAACTAATGTTGCCTGAATACAGGCTGAAGCATACTATTTTTCACTTTCTTTCTTTTTTTTGTTTGAATTTTCTTCCACAAAATGACTAATATAGAAATGCTGTACATGACTGCACATATATAACCTTTATGAGATTGCTTACCTTCCTAGGGAGGGGAGAAGGGACAGAGGGAGGGATAAGATTTGGAACACAAAACCTTTTTTTAAATGTTGAAAGCTGATTTTACACGTAATTGGGGAAAAATAAAGTATTATTAAAAAAATGAAATAAATGAATTAAACAAAGGATGGAAAAATGAGACTGGGCAGAGAACATAAGAAAGCTTCTACTATAAAACTACTTACAGTGGAAACTATATGTAGTCAGGGTTGGAGGGTCTGAACTGCTCAATATTTATCATGGCACAAGTGGAAATAAGCCAGGAAAAGAAACAGATTCTCACCATGGCACTCAGGAAGCCTCTCTCCAGTGCATTGAGAGTAGGTACAGCCACACCCCCTGCAGCCCCCCATTCATCATTGAAGACTTCCTCCTCTTCCCCTTCATCATACAGGTACTTACTGGCCACCATCTGCAAAGGCATCAAAATACTGTCACTAGAGTATTCCATCTCATACCCTTATCCATTAAGATGACAAAAAAGACAGGGAGACCTGGGACAAAGGCCCAAGAAATAGTATTGAGGAGGCTAGAGGCTCACCATAGAGATGAGGAATAGGTCAGAAGATGACACATGTTGTAAATAGTCAGGGTTTCTGTGCCGAAGTCGTTCAATGTAAACTAAAGCCAACATCATGGCACATGGAGAGATACATGCCTCCCTGGGGATTAGGAAAGGAATAACCATTAGTCTCTAGGACTATACCCACAGTTACTTCTCCTTCTGTTCACTTTATCTATTCCAGCCTCCCATTCTTCGCCTAAGACCCCATCACCTTCCTTATGAGCCTGTCTTATCCCCACCCCACCTAACACACTGCACTTAATTCTGGGCTCACCGGGACACATGAGATACATATTTCTTCTGGAGCCGGCGAATAGGACTAGGGGCTGCCTTCTGGAGCAACTCCACAGCAATGTCTATAGAGAATAAAGACCAGAGTAAGGAAGCACTCCTCTCTACCAACCCTCCTTTTCATTCTCACACAGCAAAACATACAGGGACATATTGCTAAATCTGTCAGTGGCCTTAAGGACAGAACCACAAAAAGATACTAGAAATCAAATCAAAAAATAATCTCAATCTATAGTGAAATAAAAAATTCTTTCGCTAACACTGCACACCACATCTTTCCTAGGTTTAAATTTTAGATTTAAATAGATGAGTAGTTTTCACTGCCCAATTAATAATGAGAAGGGATACAGAATAAGAGTCAACCAAACCCTGAAAAATTAAATCTTGCGATACAGAAATCTGTGTATTGACAAGAATGCCTATCTCACACATCATAACAAAGTGAAAATGTTTTTTACCCATTTGATTTTAAAGATTAATCAATTCCTATGTACTAGACATCAAGATATCCATCAAGTACATTCTGAGAAGAGAACATGCACACAGATAAGTACGGTACTAAGAACACTGAGGAAAATGAATTCTTATTCATGGCTGTCAAAACAGCGAAAATGAGCTCCTAAATTGGGAGGGGGTGCAAGAGGAAGGGATCATTTTGCTGAAATCCAACTCCTGACAATCTAATTTCCGCTGAAGTTTAATAATTTATCACACACAAAAATGTGTATCTAAAGCTTGTATCAGACACAGACAAAATATTGTCATAGATATCAGTCATTTGTTAAACATTTATTAATCTCCTACTATCCAGTTGTCTCTCATTGGCTCACACACAGTCTCACCTGCCACAGGGCTGGACAGTTCTTCTAGGCCGCAGTCAGGGTCCCAGCCATAGTAAAGTCGCTTCCTGACACGCTCACTCAGTTTCTGATGTCCAGGGAGAAACTGAAACAGGAAAAATGTGGAAAAAGAAAAATTACTTTGGTCAAGAGACAACACCTATCTCCATCTCTAGCCAGTTTAAGCACCTTTGACTCTTAACAGTAATGACAAATGGTGTAGCATTTTAAGGTATGCAAAGGTTACTTCGTTTGACCTCACATCCCTAGAGAATCGAAGCATTCCTATGCACTTTAGGGCAGATGGACAAAGGAAGCTTAGAGAAGTTGTGACTTGTTCAGGCTCACACACCTACCAAGTTATCTGGGGCAGGATCTGAACCCAGCTCATCCTCAATAACACCCAGTATCTATTTGTCATGCTGCCCCCCCTTGGAGAAAGACCATCTGCTCTGGCCTCCTGGGCTCTGGTATTGAGGGAACAAGATTCATGGACTTGGGACTAAAAGGGAACTTCAAATCACAGCCCGGCCCTCTCGTTTCACGTTAGAGGTGACTTGACTGAAGCATGAGGAGGTTAGGGAGCTGGCCCAAGGTCACTCCGGTAGGATTCGAATCCAGACCTTCACTCTAGCTCCAGGGCTCCCTCTTCCCACGACAGCAGGCTGCCTCGGACACCCCAAATGCGAGGAGGGGTTCGGGGGCCCTGCTGATACTCCCCGCCCCTCTCTAACGTGGTCCTACACTGCCTCGACCTCACGTAAACCGACCCTGCCGGGAAAAGGCCCCTGGTGGCGGGAGCAGCCTCCCCGGAGGGCCCTGGCCTCATCGGGACCCCAAAAGCGAGGGCAGAGCGCTCGGCAGCCAAGGAGCGGGGTCTGGCGCGCCCAGGGTTGGGCCCTGCCCGGCTGAGGGGTCCGCGGGACCCACCGTGAACTCCTGGAAGCCCGCGAGTGAAAATGCGCCCTCCTCGTCCAGCAGGAGCCCGGACAGGTCCATCCCGCCGCCAACGCCACCTGGGGAAGAGGGAGGTAGGAGAGGGGTGGCCCCGGGCGCCCTCCTCAGTGCCCCGTCAGACAGCGACAGCGACAGCGGGGCGGCGCCGGCTCTCGCGAAGCTTCCGCGGCCCGCTCTTCCGGTTCCGCCCGGGGTGGGGCGGGGCCTCGACCTGGTCTCCCCCAATCCCCGGCCTTCCTGGTGGGGGTGGGGCGGAGCAGGGGGAGAGGCGCTCCCTGGACTTCGGCCTTACCCGGGGAAAAAAGGACGGGGGGAAGAAACGTCAACTGCACCAGCGCGTGGGTCCACTGACCTGGAAGGGCTACGCGTCCCCAAGAGTTTGTAGGCTCTTTCTGTATCCCAGGAGAGAAACGAAGGATGCTCTCCCCTTCACCTCTGCGTCTAGAATCCCTGGCCGGCTGCCGTCCGGTCTCTGCTTAAACGTCCCGGAGCGGGGGGCGGGGGGTGGCCTTTCCTAAGGTCCTTCCGCCAAGGCCACCTTGCACCTGCTCTATGTAGCACGTACCTGTAGACGTGCACGCTTTCTTCATTAGAATGGAAGCTCTGGCAGGGCAGGGATAGTTTTCGTCATTTTTTTATCCCAGCGCTTAGCACGTTGCTTGGCACACAATAAATGCTCTATAGATTAGTCGTTTGCACTTAATGCTTGCTGACTGATAAAGGCTAACAGTGACAAAAAAGTTTGGGTGTGAGCAAAAACAAAAAACAGGCGTGCTAGTGTTCGGGGAGATCAGGAAGCATTTATTAAAACTGTTTATGAGTCTCGGCAACATCATCACAAGGTGTTCGGGTTAGCGTCGGACACTCGGTGGTTTGACAACACGAGAGGGCAAAGACCAGGGCGTCGCCCACATCCGCCCGCCCGAGGCACCTAACTGGGTCACTCGCTGTTGTTTGTTTTTCACCCCGTGGGAGGAGAAAGGGGGTGGGCCCTCGATAACGTAGTTGACGGGGCGGAGCTGACCGTGCCTGATGCAAACCCCACACGGCCCAGGCCCCTTGCCTGGCGCACCTCAACGGCCCTCCGGCGCCCGGGGCACCAAAGAACTCGTTATCACGAGGATTCTGAGGAAGTAACTCCCCAGAACCTGTGGCCACTGGCCCCTGACGCCCTAGCCCGGGCCACCTGGGAGCTAACCACGGACCTGACGGTGTTGAAGCGCCCCTCTCCCCAATCCCGATATTCCCACCCCCACGAAAGCACGGCCCGTAATATCTCCTGTAGCCAAGGGCTCCCAGGGGCCCGCCAGAGGGGTGGCCGACTCACAGACACCTCCTAGATGGGCGTCCGAGGGCCGGATAGCCAACCCCCGTCCTCCCCGGGATTTACATCCGGGAGGTGGGTCTCCGGCCGCGCACGCGCCTGGCGCTCTGCCCCGCCCCGGGGGCGGTTAGTCCCCGGTCACGTGCGGAGCTCGCGCTCGGCGGCCGCCCCCGTCACGTGGTGCCCTCGGCCCTCAGGGCGGTCTCTGCGGCGTGCGCCCCCTTCCGCCTGACGCGCCCCCGGCGGCGGCCGCGCAGCTCGGGCTCGCTCCGGGCGGCAGCTGCTGCTGGGCCATGGCGAGCGGCAGCGGCGGCGGCGGCGGCGGGGCCCTGGGCTCGGGCTCGGGCCTGGGGCTGGGCGTGGGACTGGGTCTCAGCTTGGCTATGGGTGAGGCGACGGCCGAGGCGGAGGAGAAGGCGGCGGCCGAGGCGGTGGGGCGGCTGGCCACGGCGCTGTGGCTGCGGCTCCGGGGCTGGGAGGCGGCGCTGGCGGCGGCGCAGCGGCTGCTGGTGTGGGAGAGGCCGCTGCACAGCCTTGTTTCGGCCGCCGCGATCAACGGCCTCTTCTGGTAACGGCCACGACCGCGGCCGGGAGCGGAGGGCCGGGAAGGGGCGGGGCCCGAGGCGCGGAGGGGGGCGGGGCTGAGCCGCCCTACAGTCCGGTGCTGTGCCGGGGGGCGGGGGGGGGGTGTCGTGGGGGAGAGACCCCGGGGTCAGCTGCCCGACCCTCCCACACCCCGGGGTCAGCGGGCGTCTCTTCTCCAAGGTTGCTGTCTTCGTCGTCCCTTCGGCCCTTCTTCCTCCTCAGCATCTCCCTTTTGGGCTACTTGCTGCTGGATCTCTGGCAGCCCCACTTCCTGGCTGACTTTTCAGGTGAGCCCTAGGTGAGGGGTGGGATGTACTCGTGCCCAGATTTATGGAAACCACCCGCCTTCCCCGCCCCCGAGGAGCTCTAGCCCTGACCCAACTTGTCACCCCAAATCATGAATTGGCGGGGTAGACACACGTATTCCATCCACTTGCTCAGTGACCTCTGCCCTTCTTCTCCCCGTAGCTTCATCCCCAGAAGAGACGCACTCTGACAGGTAAGTACAAGGTACCGCTTAACTCACTTCCGCATCCAGCAGGGGAAACCCTGAACTTCGTTTTAGGGTGCACAGCCTGGGGAGGGGAGAGGTGCTGGTTCAAGGTGCAGTTTGTGTTGGAGCTTCCTCGCCTAGTCAGTGTATTGGTAATTTAGCCACAAAGTTTCCTTGGTCAAGTGGAAATTTTTGAGACTGCTGGGGCAGAGAATTGGGTGCTGTAGGCTTTGGGCTGTGATATTAGGGCATTACTTAGGGCAGGGGGTTTTCGATCTTTTTTGCTTCATGAATCTATTTGACTATCTGTTAAAACCTATGGACCTCTTTTTAGAACAAAGTTTTTAAACACATAAGAGAAATATGATAGATTATAATGGAAACTTTAGATACAGTTATAAAAGTATCTTTTTAAAAAGTTCACAGACCCTTGGCTAAGAACATCAGTCTTAGAGAGGGCTGGAATGCCTAGGCAGCTGATGCCTGAGACTTCCAGTCATCATGTCATGTCTCCCCAGTGAGGGTGCAGGGCCAGGCGCCCGGCCTCACCTGCTGAGTGTGCCTGAATTGTGCCGATACCTGGCTGAGAGCTGGCTCACCTTCCAGATTCATCTTCAGGAGCTGCTGCAGTACAAGAGACAGAACCCAGCCCAGGTATACCTCCCAGTCCACATATCTATGTCTTGCTCTGCGCCAGAAGGAAGGAATGGGGTCTACCTCCTGTTCAGGGGTCCTGCATGCAACTTTGCCCTTTAAAACCATATTTATCATTGACAGACCTTTATGGGAGCCATAAATACCCTAGGTAACTAGCCTCTCTGGGTATCTTTTCTAGAGATTGATCACCACTATCCTGAGGTTGCTTAGAGTTAAGGCAAAATAGTTGTAGCTATAAAGGCGATCCTATTATACAGATGCCAGTGACGAACTTCTCAATGGTTTTGCTGGTACATAAGTTATAGGATGAGGCAGAGCAACAATGCCCCTCTTTGCCAGCTGAGAGCCTTTGATAGCCCTGCCCCTCTTCTCAGACCCATGCTCTTCTCTACAGTTCTGTGCTCGCGTCTGCTCTGGTTGTGCAGTGCTGGCCCTGCTGGGACACTATGTTCCGGGGATTATGATTTCCTACATTGTCTGTGAGTAGAGTGTAGCCCCCTGCCCTTCCCTGAGACCCCATTTTTGGGTCTTCTTTCTCTGTGTCTAGCCAGAGAAGACATTGCCTCCCTGGCAGCTAGGTGACCTGGTAGCTAGAACGATAGCCTTGGAGTCAGGAGAACCTGAGTTCTAATGTGACTTCAGACACTTACTACTTGTATAACCCTGGGCAAGTCACTTAACCTCTATTTGCCTTAATTTCCTCAACTGTAAAATAGGGATGATAACAGCACCTACTCCTGAGGATTGTTGTGAGGATCAAATGAGATAATTGTAAAGCACTTGGTATAGTGCCTGGCACGTAGTAGGGGCCCTATAAATACTTCCCTTCCTCCTTCCTTTTTTTCCCAACTGTTTATTTGTGTAGGTCTCTGAAGAAGCTATAATGTTAGTCTCAGTGGGGGAAGAGGCTGGGGAGGGGAACAGGATCAACATCTGTCGGGAGACCATCTGCCTGAGGGGCATCTGGGGGAGGGCAGTGGGAACTGAGTAGGCTTTCTGACTGCCAGTGCTGAGTATCCTGCTGTGGCCCCTGGTGGTTTATCATGAGCTGATCCAGAGGATGTACACACGGCTGGAGCCCCTGCTCATGCAGCTGGACTACAGCATGAAAGCCGAGGCCGAGGCCCTGCATCACAAACACGACAAGAAGAGTAAGGGAGGCCCCTGAGCCTTGGGAAGAACTGGGGGGCTGGGACGGAAGGGCATTCATCCCTCTGTCAGTGCCCCTACCACTTTGTCCGTTTTGTCAACCTTGCCTACTCTGCCTTCACCCTCAGAGCGGCAGGTGAGGAGCACGCCCCCCGGAAGTGATGAACCAATGGCCGAGACAGAGAGTGAGAGTGAGGCAGAGCTTGCCGGCTTCTCCCCAGTGGTGAGATCTTGGTAAAAGAATGGAAGGCTGAGGGGAAGCTTTCTGAGGCATTTGTTCTCTCAGGTAGAACTTTTGTACCCTGAGAGCTGTGTTTTGCAAATGTTGTTATATTGAGGGTTGGAAAACAGATATGGAAGGGGGATTCCTGATAAGCACTGAATGTCTTCTCCTCTGCTGCTTCTATTCAAGTGAGCGAATGTATGCAGGACTGTTTTTAAAGCTTAAAGTGCTACATAAGTGTCAGTTACTGTCATTCATTTCTCTGGTACAGGTAGATGTGAAGAAAACAGCACTTGCCTTGGCTATTACAGACTCAGAACTGTCAGATGAAGAGGCCTCTATTCTGGAGAGTGGCGGCTTCTCTGTTTCCCGGGCCACTACTCCACAACTGACAGATGTCTCTGAGGGTATGGGGCAATCTTTATCTCTGTCCAGTGTAGCCCCTGTCCATGCCAGGCATCCTGTGCTCTGTCATAGGATCTTGACTGAGTTGTCATCCTTCATTCCTCACACAAGACCTCTCTAGGGTCCCCGGAAGACCTAGTCTGTAAGCCCCAGCCAAGCCCGCCCTGAGTTCAGACTGGAGATGTGAACCCACTTTTCTAAGTGTCTGGTTAGTCTGGTCATCAGGAACACAGGGCTGACTCCACTTCCTATCCCTGCAGATCTGGACCAGCAGAGCTTGCCAAGTGAGCCAGAGGAGGCATCAAGCAGGGATCTTGGAGAAGGGGAAGAAACAGAATTGGCCCCTTCTGAGGAGCTGCTGGACCACGAACATGCCCTTTCAAAACAGGCACTGGACTCTGAGGAAGAAGAGGAGGTGGCAGCCAGGGGGACCTTGCTTCAGCTCACTTCCCCGCTGCACTTTGTGAACACGCACTTCAATGGGGCAGGGTCCCCCAGGGCTGGGATCAGGGCTCCCCTTGGGGGACCAATGGAGTCACTTAGCCCTGAGCTAGCGAGTGATTCCCTTAACACTGTGTCCAGCACCCTGTCAGCCCCACTTTGCCATGCTGAAAGCAGCAAAGTGCCCTCCCCCCCAGTCCTCCTGCCTATTCCCCAGGACTGTCCCCTGCCTGCCCTTGCCCTGGAGGAGGAGGAGGAGACACTGACCTCTGAGGACTTTGAGTTACTGGATCAAAGGGAGCTGGAGCAGCTGGAGATGGAGCTGGGATTGGGGCCAGGCACGCCCCCAGAACCCCCTGATGCTCCGCCCCCCGTTCCTGATGTTCCACTTCCTGCACTGCCAGACCAAAAGGCTGGGGCTCCTGTGGAACCCTGAGCCAGCTGGGGGGTGGGGGGAAGGGCCAAGGGGGGGAGGCAGGCACAGGGTTGGCTGGTTAGCTGAAGGTATAGCTGTTGTTCCTCCTGGCCCCACTGCATTAGGCAGGGAGTGGAGCAGCAAAGCTGGGAGCCATTCCACCCTCCATCCTGCCTGGAACCTAGCCTAAAGTTGGTTTTAAGTTTGTAAATAACTTTAAATTGGGGTTAGTAGATATGTGCAGGACTAGGGAAGCCCTGCCTGCAGCCTATCACTTGCCTCCTCCTTCCCACTCTATTCTCCCTCTCACCCCAATGGGCTCCTAAACCTTTCCCTCCAGCCTCAGGGACCTGTGTTGCTCTGCCCCAGTGTCCCGTCAAGTTGTTTAGTTAAGGCACTTTACCAATTTCCTCTCTATCCTGCTCCCCTCTGTGCTCTATTTCCCTGTTGTCTTCATCTTACAGCTAGGCTGCTCTACCCCAGCTCCCTCCCCATAACAGGCACTAGCTGAACTGTGGGGAGGTTCCTGTTTGGAGAAGGGGGGGTGGGGAGGGGGGAACAGGGAATTCACAGCACATACACCAGCACTGGGGTTGGATGAGCACAAAGCCTGGCTTTAAGCTGACTGGGGGTGGGGGGGGAGGGGGGATACTTGAAGGAGGGACCTGGGTGCCTGGACTTTAGGTATTCTAAATACCTAAGGGTTTTGGATGTGGACTGTAACACCTGTGCAGGCATCAACTAGAATAATAAAATGTGTTGGTTGGCTGGATTTGCTGCTGCCTTCCTGCCCCACTGTGGGGCACATAGTTATAGGACTACTTGATGCTTATTGATTCTGCCCTTCTCACATTCTCCCTTCCCCCAGCTGCCCTTTTCCATGAATCACTTAGAGCTCCAGCCCTGGAGAAGGGCAAAAACTTACCTAAAACAAGCCAAAGTTCCAGTCAGCTATCCTTTAATTATGATTTATTTTATCTAGTTTTCCAAAGTTTACAAAGGTCTCACATTCGGAGTTAAAGTGACTTGCCCAGGGTCACACAGCTAGTAAATGTCAGACCAGATTTGGGCTCAGATCCTCCCAACTCCAGGGCTGGTGCTCTGTCACTGCCACGTAACTGCCCCGTATCCTTTCACCCACACATGAGCTAAGGTAGTACAAGGATTTTTCCTGTTTTGTGGATGAGAAACCTTAGGGTTTTTGTAATTTGCCCAAGGTCACAACAGTAATGATGGAGCTAAAACAAGCTGTCTTCCTACACCCAGCTTCTCTACTATGCTTGCCTCTCCAAGACAGTGTCAAATGTCAGTGAGAAATGTGTAACAGTGGTTTTCACCAGTTTGGTTAGTGACACTGAAACCAAATCTTTATACCAAGCTCTCACCCATCAACAAGTTGCTGATGGTGTTGATCCCTATGGAACTCAAAAGGTGGCAAGTTCCATTGGAAGAACGTGAATGGAGTGGGGGAACTTGAACTTGAGGCCACCATTCAGATGCAACTCTAGTTCTCTGTCCCAGGCAATTCTTCCCCTTGAATAGTATTGAAGACAGCCTGAGAATCAAGTGGACAGTGGATTTCTGTGTCTAGCTTTCAACTCGATATTTTTGTTTCATCCTTGACTCACAGGCCATGTAGATGTTGAGATTTACCTTTCCCTCTGCTTTAGGCATATACATGAAACCTTTTTTTAATTTGATGAGATGGACATCCCACGCCATCTAATAAATAGGAGCATTTAGTCGTGATAAGCTATGAAAGAGAAGGGGGAAAGCTCAAGAGTTACCTCGTGTAACCAGTCCAGGTAAAATTAAATCAGATGTGAAGGAAGGCTTTGGAGCAATGCTATCCCCATGTCCCACAATAGGCATGCAAATAGAAGTTGGGGAACTAAAGTTAGATCCACATCTTAGCTCGTGGGGTTGTTTGAGACAATGGCACAATGGTCCACAAAATGGGAGAAACAGGACAGTTGCACCCTAAGTTTGGACTCAGAAACTGTAAGTTACAATTCTGACATCTAATTTATATGTGACCTTAAGTCATCTCACATCAGTTTCCTCATCTGTTAAAATGGGGAAAACGTGATTTGTACGGTTAAATCACTTGAAATAAATGCCTCCTATTGTTTTGATGTCCAGCCTGATCCAGAGGCGGCTACTTCCTCAGCCATAAATGAATGGACATAAATGGCGTTTACTCTAACAGCCTGAAGAAAGATGCTTCATGTTCAGAAATGATTTAATGGGTATGTGAAGATCTGAAGGGTCAAAAAAAAATCACCTGCTTAGATTCAGGATGGAAAAGACTTGCTAGCAGTCTAAGTGAAAAAGACACAAGCAGACTACAAGCTTAATATGAGCCAAGGGTGTGATGTGAGTGCTAAAAAAGCTTATGTAATCTTGAGGTGCCTCAAAAGAGGTAGGATGTAGAGACCAGGGGAGACAGTATTGTGTGTTGCATGCTGTGTTCAGTTGTGGGTGCCATGCTTGAAAAGGGATGTTGGCATACTTACAAGTGACAAGGATAGAAAAGAGCCTCAAAACACCGTAGGAGGAACAGTTGCCAAAAAATGAAAAAGACAAAATTTACTGGACATAATAGGACCTCAAATATTTCAAAGAGATGTCATGTGGGAGAGAAAGTGGACTCAATCCAGAGTTCAGAACTGGAAAACCTGAGCAGGAAAATTTTAGTTCATCTTTGTCAGAGATGAATTTTGTTGTTTTCAAAAAAATAAACGGCGCAAGACAGATGCAAAATAAGTCTTTAAATTAAGATCCAGGAAGAAGACAAGGGAGATCCAAAGGCTATAAAACTCAATAATCCAGCATTTGATAAAGTAGAAAACAAATTACCCAGAAAAAAAACTAATAAAAACTATCAGGAAAACCAGAAAGTTGTCTGGCAGAAGTTAAGCTTAGATCAACATCTTACACAATATTCCGCAATACATTCTAAATGGGTAAGTGATCTTTAATAAAAATAAAAATAAAAAATTAGGAGAAACAGATCATATACCTCTCATAGCTATTGATAGATTATGCTTAACCAAAACAGATTGTAGCAATTACAAAAGATTAAATAGATAACTGATTAATTTGAAACTGAAAAGCTTCTCAACAGACAAAATTAATTCACCTTGGATAAGAAGGGAAGTGGCCAAATGGGAAAATTCTTCATACCAAATATCTCTGATAAGGGTTTGGTATCAAATACACATAAACAATAAATATATGTGACAGCCATTCCCCAATAGATGAATGATCAAATGTTATGAACAGTTCTCAAAAGAATTATAAAGTATTTACAACAACATGAAAGAATTCTCCAAATCACTAATAATAAGAAATGCAAATCAAAACAACCCTGAGGTTTCATCTCATACCCTGAAAATTGGCAAAATTGGGAAAAAAAATGGCAACAGTCATTGTTGGAGGTGTTGTCAAAGTACAAGCACACAAATACATTATCGGTGGAGTTGTGAAATGATACAACCATTTTGGAAAGAATTTGGAATTATGCAAATAAAGTGACTAAAATGGCCATATCTTTTGATGAACCAGACAGAGACTCTGTTATTGGGGTTTATACCCCAAGGAAGCCATGAATAGAAGAACATTCCCATATCCTTCAAAATATTTATGGCAGCACTTTTTATGATAGCTAAGATTTGTAAACGGATGGGTAAATGGCTATGAAAATTGTGGTACATGCATGTAATAGGATATTGCTGTGCTGTAAGAAATGTGTGCGTGATGAATCCAGAGAAGCATGGAAAGATCTATAGGAACTGATGCAGAGTGAGGTAAGCAGGGCCAAGAAAACAATATACACCATAACTGCAATAATTTAGTGGAAAGGATGACACACCAAAAAAATCAAAAGTAAATGTAGCAAAGTTATGAAGATCAAGCAGAATTCAGATGAGGAGAGATGAAAAGACACCCCCAATCCATCCCTTTGTGGAAGTGCCAGGTCCATAGGGGTGACACATGTTTTCCAGACTTCTTCAGTATAGCAATCAGTTGTGCTGATTTTTTTCCCTTTCTTAAAAAATACTTTTTGTCATATGGGATGGTTCTTTAGGAGGGGGAAAGGGAGGGATACTTGGAATTGCTATGGTGATGTAAGAAACAGAAAATATCAATAAAAACCTATTTTTAAAAATAAAAATGACCGAAGTCATAGCGAATAATAACAGATAACAATTTACAGTTATCCTAATAGAAAATAGCCTAAATATGTCACCGTTGGATTTAACTGTAGCATCTAGGTAGTTTTAGCTAATTTATGAAATTGGCAGAGCAAATAGATGGTAGTTAAAATTACTCCAATAGCCTTTCAGGCATATGGAGCAATTAAAAGGTAAAGTGAAAGGTCCTCCAATTCAACATACAGAAAGAGCTTCTGAGTGAGGGCAGCCTAGCACTGGACTTGATTTAGAAATGGACTGCTGCGAATACTTGTCTGAATTTAGAGAAGTTAAAGCAGACCATCCATTGTAGAAGCTTGGTAGGGGGTAATTTTAAGTAGTATTAATTCTAGAACAATGCCAGAAAAAGTAAGATACTAGTACATAGATATGTCTATGATTCCTAAAGTGTCTATTTGCTCTAAAAGTCTGGTATTTCTAAAGCCAATACTTTGCAGTTCTTTAATTGGGCATAGCATAATTGTGGTAGGTGGCCCTCAGGGAAAGTTATATTTCTCTATAATTTTATTATGACTGGAGACAAATTTGGAATTATGCCCAAAGGGCTATAAAACTGCATATCCTTTGACCCAACAATATCATTACTAGGTCTGTATCCCAAAGAGATACAAGAAAAGGGAAAAAGACTTATTTATACAAAAATATTTATAATAGCTCTTTCTGTGGTGGCAAAGAATTGGAAACTCCTCATTAATTGGGGAATGACTGAACAAGTTATGATATATGATTTTGATGGAATACTATTGTGCTATAAGAAATGATGAGCAGGGTGCTTTCAGAAAAACCTAGGAAGACTTATATGAACTAATGCAAAGTGAAGTGAGCAGAACATTGTACACAGTAATAACACTATTGCACAATGATCAACTTAGCTACACTGAGCAATGCAATGATCCAAGACAATACTGAAGGACATTTGACAAAAAATGCTATCCACCTCCAGAGGAAGAACTAATGGAGTCTGACCTACTTTTTTTTTTACTTTCTTCATTTTTCTTTGGATTTTTGGTTTTTGTTTTCTTTTACAACATGACTGATATGGAAATATGTTTTGCATGACTTTAGATGTATAATCTATTGCTTTCCTTCTATGGAAGGAAGGAAAGGGAGGAAGAGAATTTAGAACTAAAATTTTTTAAATGACTATTTAAAAAACAATTTACAATTAATTGAGAAAGAGTTAAAAAATTTATTCAAAGAAAGGATCCATAGACTTCAGCAAATTGTCAAGGGAGTCTATGACACAAATGAAGTTCAAGAAACCCTGATTTACAGAGTAAGTTTACTTACAGGCCTATGTGAACGAAAGACTAGTAACACCATGACATCAGCATACAGAGGATAGACATTTCAAGAGCCAATGGAGGCCTGATAAACAACTCCCAGGCCAGGGAAACTTTGTTTATATCCTTAAAGATTGAATAGAAGTGGTGCCAAGTGACACCCATGATTCATTTCTTATTCAGTAGAGATTACCTCAATAGGCCAAAGAACTGGAAATCCAAGTTTTTCTTTGGCCAAGATGCTTCGGTGAAGGTGCTTAGTCAGGAAAAAGAGAAGGTGGTGTTCATCGTTATCAACATCCTTGAACTTGGGCAAAGCCAGTTTCTGAGGACCAAACCAAAGACTGCAATTGCTCATACAAACATAGCTTAAAGGTGTATGCTATTAATATTTTATATGCTTTAAATTTTTTCTCCCTTTTTTAAGGGAGTGTGTATGCTTTATTGTGCTCAGAAAATATTCACATCCCTTCTAATCCCCTCTTAACTTGGGGGTGTGACTTTCAGAAAACAACAAACATTTATTCTACTAGGCTTGCTACTAGGTACTAGCATAAAAAGGGGAAAACAAAACAGCCCTTACCCCCCAGCCCTTTACATTCTATTTAGAGTTATTGGAAATTTGTTTATTCAGTGTGTTTGCTATTTTAGGGAGAGTAGTTCCCCACCAAGAATGGCAAATAAAGCCTAGATTTGGTCCCTTATGAAAAAGAGCAGAACACAATAGTATATTCTACCTGAGGAGAGATCAATGTCACCTAGCCCATCCAATGGCCGAAGACTGCAACTGTCAAGAGACCAGTGGATCCACCAGATCGGCAGAAGAGATGGTGCACCCTGAGAAGAGTCCTGAAGTCAAGCAGTGGAACCCATCTTGTGAGGTGCCAGCACAGCCACCATGGGCTTGTTCAAGCCAGCCCAGCAGATCATCCCAACACCACACCCTAGGAGGAGTAAATTCAGCTGAACATCCGAGCAACTGGGAGCAAACATTGGGAGGACGACAAGAGGGAAAGGGCCTTAAGGCACGGTTCTGTAGTTATGAGTCTCCTTGGTCATGTGTGTCCCCTACATATGTATCTCACTACAATTGTACTTTAAGTTTGTGCCAGCTCTTTCTCCGTCCTGGTCTCTGGGTGTACTTGTGGGAGAGTATGTACCCAGGTATCAGGGGAAATGCTTTAAAACTGCTGTTTTTGCTGTACTATTTGAGAAAATGCCTTTGCTAAAGAACTGAGTCTACTAGCTGACTGTTAAGGGGAATCACACTAATAGGGGCTCATCAGCTAATATCTAATACCCACTGAGTCACTTCCTAGAACTCTGGGATTAGTAAGAGTCACCACTCTGAGGACCTAACCAGCCAGTGGTGGTATGAGTTGGATGACTGAGCTCTGAAGGGATATTAAATGTGGGTTTATTTTGTGGGACTGTTTATTTTTTTAAACCAAGATTTACTTTTAATGAGGAAAGAATTACAGAGAGAGATGTGAGAAAGAAAGAAAAGGAAAAAAGGATAATTAAAGTATTTTTAATGCACAGAAGAAATAAGAAGGAAGTTTAGAAACAGACACAGATGAGGACAACTTTGAAATGAGCATGTTGAATCTATAATGTATTTGTTTAAAAAAAGCAAGCTCTATCCACATACAATCCTCTTTTACTGTTCTTGTTTGTATATGGAAATGCTTGTATTTGTTGATGTTTTTCAAGTTCAAAATAACAAAAAAGAAGTTTTTAAAAGTATCTCTTATAACAGGTGACACGTGAGCTCAACCTTGAAGAAAGTTAGGGATTCCAACAGGCGGAAGGGAAGCTGATGAACATCCCAGGACAATCCATTCAAGGTATGGAGATGAGAAAGGGAATGCAAGCAGGTAGACCCATTTTGGTGAAACGTAGAATTGTGAGGGGGTGACAATATGAAATTAATATTAAACATTTATTATGTGCAAGGTATTACACTTAGCACACATGCACCATTGTGGAATTCAAACAGAAAACTGAAACAATTCGGGATCCTGGAAGTTTAGCCTCCTGAATGACTCATAAGTCCCACCCCTGACAAGCTCTTGGGGAACTCCTATTTAAAGAATTCTACTGAAGGGAAATCAAATCCAAATTATTTAGGTGCTTATCTTTTTTCAAGAGAAAGGACTGCTATGCTACCTACTGTGCTCTCTCTATTTTTTTCAAAGATTCCAATGACCCAACTACTCTTTTGCCATTAACACAAATTTCTATGTGATATTCTGTGCGTTGAGTAAAATAGGTTTTCAGGATCCAAACTGGTAGATAAGCAGGGTCTGCATACTTTGTAAATATTATTGGCAGTAAATATTGTAAATAAATAAATATTTGCCAGGGCCTCAGATTTTGAAAGCATTAAGTAGGATATAGATATTTGTAGGACGTATATAACCTGTTTGCTCTTTTTCAAGATGGGCTGACCATTTAGCTTTGGTCTCTATTCCCAAGGCTAAGTACCTTGAATTGATCTCAAATATGAGGGTTAAGCCAAGGATAAACTGCCAGACTCTCTATTAACAGGAAATTCCTTCCAGCTTTTAAATATGCGATCCTAAGAAAGGTTCAAACTATGTATTGGACAGGGAGTACACAAACAGAAACATATGCTACATCACCAACACAATCATTCCAGGTCTGCACGCACCAGCATTTGCTAACCAGGAACTGCCTGACATATAACTCAGGACCAATTAACTGCTTAGCTAAAGTAGCATGAGTCAACAAAAATCCTGCACCAATTGGTTCATGACACCGAGGATGGACCAGCTGGTGATCAAGCTGGCAGTGTGAACAATGAAGCCCGGAAGATTGCCATAGATGAATGGGAGAAGTTTATTTAGGTATGACTTGGGAACACCTGAGTTACACAAACAGAAAGAAGTACAAAGTAGGGCAAGGCACTAAAACATAAATACACGTTGTCGAAAGTAACTCCAATTGACTTCTACATGAGACTCTGAACCACTCCATAAGAATAGGCCTTATTAGAAATATTTATTGAATTGAGGCAGTTTTCAGGGTTTGAGTGTCAATCTTTAGATTAGCTGAGGAACAGGGGGTAGATATGGAGAAAAGAAAAAATAAGAAGGCAATTACAACATTCTGTAAACGTACAGAAGAAAACAGAAGAGAATTAATACCTAAGGAAAATTTGGAAAATAAAATTGAATTTATGATGTACTTTTTTTTTAAAGCAAACTATGTGGACTTGAGATTTGTGGTTTTGTATATAATCATTTTATGTCCTATTTGCTGTATGGAAATGTAATGTTAAGTTTAGAATAAAAAAATTAATTTAATTTAAAAGTTTTCAGTTAAATACGAGATAAGGTCTTCAGCCAGACAGTCAAGAAAGAGGTAAGGAGAGAAACGTTTTAGACACCTAAGATGGTGAATAATATAGAGAATCAATTTCTTGTTGTTCAGTCATTTCATTCATGCCCAACTCTTTACAACCCCATTTGAAAAGCATCACGTTGCTGTAATAAGAGCCTGTTAGATGAGCGGTTAGTAACCATTTTCATATCACGGAACTCTTTGGAGTTGTTCGAAACCTAGTGACCCCTGCTTAGAATATTGTTTTTAAATGTATAACATACAGAGGATTACAAAGGAAACCAATTAAACTGAAATTCAATTATCAAAAAATATTTTTAAAAAACAAGTTCACAGACTCCAGGTTAAGAACCCTTGGTTTGGAGAACACACATTTGTATTAGAATGGTCAACTTCCCATAGAGCCATTCAGCAGCATGTGAGTAGGGGCAGATAGTGGGAATAATCCAGGTTTGGGCTTTGTAAGAAATTAAAAGGCCTTGTTAACTTCTATCAATTTTTGATGACTAATAGAACAACCCAAAACTTTCTCCAGTACATCCTGGTAATTCATACAGTGTTCTAAATGGAGTTTCCCATACATCTCGTGCAAAGGCTAAGGGCAAGTTGGCTGGCTTAAAAGAAAAAAAAAATACATTTAGACAAAGCCCCAAAGATGTGTGGAGGTCCCCAGAATGGATTAAGAACTAGGGCTTGAAAGCAAACCCTTACATCTTGGCTGCTCCCAAGATAAGCTGTAAAGACTGCCTCCCTCTCACCAACCCCAAAGACTCTGGGTTTACATGGGGCTGATTTCCCAGATCTCGGTTTCATTGCTCTTATCCTGGAGTAAAATGCTGGGAAAATCTGAATAAAGCTTACAGATGGTTAGTGCCTGGATTTCTCCAGCAGTGGGTAAAAGATTCTCCAACTCCCAGATGGACACAACATAGGTAACAATGTTTATGTAGGGGATGAAAAGTGTTCATTTTACCCACCAAAGAGAATGCACAAAATTAAATGGACTCAAGGTACCCATGAACAAAGACAGAACCAAAACACTCCAATAACCCATCAAATTGATTAGACTTCTCTAAGAAGGTAAAGACACTTTGTGGGTCTGTCAGGCAAATGCTTCCTACATACCTTGGACCTGCGCCACACAAACAATTCACAGCAGTGTTTTGAAGGGTTGGCAAGGTCCACATCTCCTGGCCCCTCATGGCATGGCACTAATCCTTCAGGTTCAGGGCTAGCTTTTACAGAGGATGCTCTTCTCTGAGATTCACAATGTTAAGGAAATCTTCCTACTGGAGGCTGCTGTCCAAACACTCAAACTCAGGAATTATTAATCTCTTGGAAACTCTCAAACTCAAGATTGCTCATGGTGTACTCTCCCCACCACCCAAAAAAAAACAAAAAACAAACCAAAACTAGAATTATCCATTCTCAATGCATCAGGGGTTGGACTCAAGCCTTTCGTAGGGAGCAAAGCTTATGTTCTGATCCTTCCACTGAAACTCAAGCTGTGGCCATTTGTTGAGGGACATATGTAACTAGCAGCTCCTGGTTGATCCTCATGTGTCACTGTGATTGGAGGCTGGGTCAAAGATGATTGTTGACTGAACCGGGAAGAGCCCCACAGTTAGGAGACTATTAAAGGAGAGGAAAAAGGCCTTACTTCTTTTTTTCTTCCTCTCCTTTGAACACAACTTTGGACACTGTCAGATTTCTCTTGGATTTCCATCCGGCAAGGAGAGGGGTCTTTTCTCCCTTTTTCACCCCCCAGTGGCCATGGCAGCTCTAATCACATGGCAACCAGAACATGTATTTGAAGCTCAGTCTGGTCAAGATTAAACTTCAAGCCCATGACTTCCTCTCTTCTTTTGTCTTTCCTTCCCTGAGAACAAGTCATGGTTGTGTTTGTCCTTCATTCTCAAAGAGGACCACGACCTCAGGGAAATGGCAACATGACTTGCAGTTGACTTTGATTTGAGTGAGGGAGCATTGTGCAAGGTCACCAGCCTCACTTTCTCCTCCAGAACCATCTGGGTCCGGTGGCCTGATATTCACCAGAACAACTGGAGACCCAGGATGCATTGGGAGACCCTGGCCCTTTCAGGCTAAGGTCTTTTCAGGTTCTCACTTTGAGTGAGGTAATGCCCATTCAGTGAATAGGCCTCTTTAAGAAGTTAATCAAGGGATGACCCCTTTAATCAAAGCTCAAAAACAAAACAAAACAAAACAAAACCAACCTTCACACTGGAGGGGAAGACATTTAGGGTTCCTGGCCAAAAGAGAAACAGTTAAAAGTCATGGACAGAGACCATGGAAAATGGATGTTTCCTGCCTTGGTAGATACCTCATGAACTCAAACTTTCTCAAGTCTTGAGGTGGTACAGGTTGACTATTGGGAAAGGCTTCTTGTGTCTCCATCAGCTGCACCACTCTCAGGAGAAACCCCAATCCAATCCAACTGAATAAACATTTATTAAGCACTCACTATGTGCCAGGCACTGTGCTAAGGGCTGGGGGTTCAATTAATAAATAGAAAGTCCCTGACCTCAAGGAGCTTACAGCTTAAACAGAGACAACATATAAAAAGAGGCAGGAAAGTTCAGGGTAGGATGGGACACAAAGGGGTCCATGGAGTTGAAACAAGGCAAGGCAGCAGAAGCAAAGTGGAGTGAGCTCAGGGTCCAGTTCCTGTCCTTTATAAAGAAAGACCCTAGGAAGAGTTCAGTAGCTAGGTGGTGCAGTGGATAGTGTATGCTGGCCTGGAATCAGGAGGATCTGAATTCAAATTCGATCTGAGATACTATGTGACCCTGGGCAAGTCACTTAACACTGTTTGCTATTTTCCTCATCTGTAAAATGAGCTGGAGAAGGAAATGGCAAACTGCTCCAGTATCTTAGTCAAGAAAAGCCCAAATGGGGTCTTGAAGTCAGACACTACTGAAAAGACTGAACAGCACAGGAAGTTCTCCAATCAGAGGGGAGGGAATGCTGAGGGAGGCAGTATCAACCAAGGCTTGAGCGAGCAGCATGGTGGAGCAGAGGATACCGTAGCTGAAAAAGCTAAGGAATCATGCTCTAGCACAGAAGATCCATACTTGTGAGTTGCACAGAGTTGTCAGAGATTAGAGTAGAATATTAATTCATCAATCCTGCAAAGAGGTTTTGTCCTTCTGGAGATGGACTGTTGTTTCATGTTTGACTGTTTGCTAATGTGAGAGTATGATTTTGTGTGTGTTTTGAGAATTTTTTTTCTTGTGGTGGGAGGAAACAAATAGCTGTCCAATACTCCATATTGATTTTGTCCCTTTTCTAGAAGAGACCCTGTAATAATCCATTTTAGAGAAAACTCCAGACAATGTGCCATACTGTGGTGGAAGCACGTTCCCAAGACACTCTCCCTACAAGATTAGGTCAGTTTCTCCTTAAAAGCTGTTGAAACTTCTAGGCATATATCCCAAGGAAGTCATTGACAAAAAGAATGGCTCCATATGCAGCAAATTTTTATAGCTGCATTTTTTTGGGGTAGCAAAGAAGGCGAATGCCTAAACAAATGGTGATGCATAAGTGTAATTGAATATTACTATGCTGTAGGAAACAACTAAGATGAATACAGAGAAGCATGGAAAGACTTACATGAACTGATGCAAAATGAAATAAGCAGAGCCAGAAAAATAGTAAACACACACAGTAAATATAACAATGTGAATAGAAGGAACAACAACCACAAAGTAATTAAAACTGAATATTGTAAAATTATGAAGAATAAGCTTGACCCCAAAGAAAACATGAGGAGACAAATCCTTCTTTGCAAATATTAAGAGTCCATGGGTGTGGAGCACTGCATATAATATATGCAATATAACTATTATGTTATGTTAATTGAGATTTATTAATATAACCAATTTTAATATAATAAAATTATTAATATATTAGATTTTGAATGTGTTAATCAGTTTTGCTGAATTTTTCTTTTTTTAAATTTTTTTTTTAGTTAAAAAGTGTCTTTCTGAGAGGCCAAAGGGGGAGGGATATGAGAAAGAAATCTAAATGATGTAAAAATAAAAATATCAATAAAATTCTATTTTTAAAAATGGAAATGGTATTGAAACTATCCCTGAAATTTAATTAGCTTATGAGATTATGACTCTTGATGTTGATGTGGCTTATCACCTAAGTACAAAATAATTGGCAGATTATCATGGATGCACAGAGGCAGGTCAGCAGTGCTGAGCTGAGTTCAATCAACACAGTGTCTTCACTACATATCCATTGTCCTGCTATGGTTAAGTAAATCTTTTTTTAAAACTGTTAAGTATTTCACAAATGTCTAATTTCATTCCATTATCTCACCTAAACCACCAGGAGACTGGTCTGAATTTACTACAACACATGCCAAAGTCTGGTTTAAGAGATTTTCATAAGAACTCCAGAGTCGGGGCATAATAAGCCAGGCAGTGGAAGAAAAGTCTTACTCCTCTCTCCGTGGGATTACGCTGAATCTAGGTTGGATGAGTCAACAGTAGGAACCTTATACTGAGAGGGATTAATGATGTTTAGAGGATGGAGGAAGAAGCTAAGGGAATTCCTAATGGATCTTCTCAGTAAAGAAGGATAAATTACATGTTTGAGATAAATTACTATTAATAATCAGTGATTTGGAGAGACTCAGATTTCCCCCTTTTTCTTTTATCCTCATTTCAAGACATCAGTCTCTAAAGGTTGAGCTAACCTTCTCTATCCAGACCCCACTCAGGTGGGGCAGCCACTATGTTCCAAACAGGTTTGGGTGGGGATAAATTCTTTGAATAGATTGACCACAGTTTGGGCTAACTTAGAAGTAAATGATATAATCAAAGTTCAGGTCCAGACCCTCATTATGATATTCATTCTCTCATTAATTGTTATCCAGGGGGCAGATAGGTGGTACAGTGGATAGAACACTGGCCCTGAGTTCAAATCCAGTCTTAGACATTTACTGGATGTGTGATGGTGGCCATGGGCAAGTCACTTAATCCTGATGGCCTCAGTTTCCTCACCTGTAAAATGAGCTGGAGAAAGAACTGAGCCTAAGATTATACTATTTATTCCTTTTTGGATTTAATGGTTTTCAGGTTTGGATCTTGGATAACACACTGCACTTCTCTTGTACGCATTATGTTCAATTTTGTAGTATAATTATTAGACTATCCCTCCTAGTAAACTGTAATCTCCATGAGGGTGTAGCTCCCTTTCTGGGCTTACTCTCCTAACTCACAATTGGCTTGCAAGTTCAGTCCCTAGAGGTCAGCTGCTATTCTTATTCCCTTTGGGAGTTAGGGATAACCATAAGGTTTTCTAGTAGTGCCACTCATGAACCTCTATCTAGTGTGCTCCCCATATCAAACAACAAGACAGCATCAATTAGCTTTAAAAAGGCAAATTTATTGAAAACTTCAGTAGCTAATAATAGCTAACATTTATATATCATGTTAAAGTTTGCAAAGTGTTTGCAAATATTATATCATTTTATCCTCATGACAACACTGGGAGATAGGTGTTATTATTACCTCACTTTTACAGACGAGGAAATTGAGTCACAGAGAGGATGTGACCTTCCTAGGATCATACAACTGGTAAGCTCGGAGTATCCTCCACCATTAAAAGATAGTGGCTAGGAAAAATGTCTTGACCTTAAAAATTGTACCCCTAGACCATCAATAATTAGGTGAGCAGATAGCAGTCAGTCTTGTGGCCCCTTCTCCTACTCTCCTCCAGGCAGAACTCATAGTTGCTCTTAAAGACAGGTCGGGGAGACGCTGGGGAAATCTATCTATGCCTATATGGGCAATAGTCACACAGCTTACATGAGGTAGAACTTCCTGGCAATTCGTGGTCCAACAATAGCACAGGCTGCTTGGAAGTTACTGAGCCTTTTGTCACTGCATGTATTCGCGTACAGGCTGGTTGATATTGGTGGGCACCCTAGATGGGGGCTCATGTGTGACGACGCTTAGGATCCCATGGCCGCTCCAGTGCAGTTCTCGTTAGTTCGTCCGTTTGTCAGCTCGTTCGTTCACTCTTTCTGCTACAACTAGTCATCCCAGCCAGGGAAAGGAAGTTCAAAAGCCGGGAGATTATAATAGAGGAAGGTGGAAGAGAGGGAAGGTGAGTGGGACGCAAGGAGGCTGGCTCGCCGCACGGGCCGGGAACGCGCCCGTAGTGGTGCGTGCCGTGACGTCACCGCGCCCCGTGGCGCGGAAGGGGGCGGAGCCGAGCCTGCGGAGCCTGCAGATACTCGATGATCGCCGGTGGCTGGGTCTCGGATCGGAGAGCGGCGGGTCTGGCCGGGACTGAGCGCACCAAGGCAGAGGAGCCCCCGGGGGCGTGATAGGTCTGCCCAGGTTTGGACCAAGCGCCGTCGCTACGCTCCCTCTTCGCTTCCTCGACCCAGAGGCTCCTCCTCCCTCCGTCGCCGGCCATGGAATTCCCGGACTTGGGAGCTCACTGCTCCGAACAGACCTGTCAGCGCCTGGGTGAGGGGCGGGGCCTAGAGGCCGGAACTTGGACCGGGGCGGGGCTTAGAAGCGGATCGACAGGGGGCGGAGCCTGGGCTAAAGGGCGGGCCTTAAGAGCAAGCGCGGGAGGCTGGGGAGTTACTGGACTGGGCTCTCCAGAGGAGGGTGCAGCAGACGGACCGTCCTGGGGATAGAGGGGTAGTGGGTACTTAGAGGAAGTGTAAAGAGCTAAGTCCCAAAGCGAAGCTGTAATGCATTATGTATATTATATATATACGTGGATGTATACACATACACCCACATATAAGATGCTGCTGGAGACGTGGCACAGAGTGAAGGAATTGGTGGCATGGGGGGTGGAGGGTGGGGTGAGAAGGGATGCGCCTAGGAAGGGGGAAGGCTGAGCTTACCCGGGGGTGGAATGGGGGATGGAGATTGAACCAAAAAAAGGAATTTAGGTTATCGTATGAATGAGGCATGGTTTAGACATCCAGACACCGTCCCATCCTTGCAGATTTCCTGCCTCTCAAGTGTGATGCTTGCTCTGGCATATTCTGTGCAGACCATGTGGCCTATGACCAGCATCATTGTGGCTCTGCCTACCAAAAGGTGAGTTTAGGGATCGATGAGAACTTCTGCCTTTTTTATAGGGAGAGGGAGGAAGATTGAGGAAAAAAAAAAACAGGACCGTATTGACACAGATTATGCTCCTACTGCAGCATTTGCCATGGTTAAACACCTCCTCCCCCTCCTACTTCATGTTCCCTCCTCCCTCCACTCCTGTGACAGTTCTGGCTCTTATCTGTGGTCTCGCCTATGTCTGAGGGCTTCTCTTTATCCTCCCCCTCCCTAAATGTGGGCATTTCTCAAGGCTTTTTTCCATACACTTTGTCCCTTGGTAATCTCATCTCGTCCCATGCTTTTAACCACTACTCCTGAGAGAATGATTTCCCTATCTGCAGCCATCGTCTCCATTTTTCTCTGAGTCACCCAAGGTCAATCAATCCTCTCCCTCACATTTATTCAGTCTACAAACACCGTCAGTTCTGCTTCTAAAATCTCTCTCAAGTGTCCACTTCTTTCTTTTCTTATTACTGCCACTTGTTCAGACCCTCACTGCCTCCATTACCATCTCCCTCTACCATCTTACACCATCTTATGCCAGGTAAGTCTTTCCTAAAATTGACGACTAATCCTGTGTTTCCCATAGCCCAGTCAGTTGCTCAAAAGCCCTCCAACCTACTTTTCTAGTCTTGACTTCTACTAATGTCACACATCTTACAGCTTATCCTGGCTGGACTTTGCTACTTATGGGTTAGATTGCCTCCCCACCCCCCCAAAAAAAACAAAACCAAAAACCAAAACCCGGCTGTTTAAATCCTACCTTCCCTTTAGTACCCAGATAAAACGCCACTTCCTACATGAAGATTTAATTCATAGCTTCAGCCAGATATCTCTTTCCTCTAAATTCTTATAAATCTCTTTATATATATATATCTTTTGTGACACTGCTCAAATTTGTCTTGCATTAAGGTCATCTTTTTTATGGTTCATCATCCATGTCATATAGTAATTAGCATTTATACAGTGCCTTAAGGTTTGCACAGAGACTTGCAAAGATTATCTCATTTCATCCTCACAATTACCTTGGTGAGTAGGTGCTATTATTATCATGCCCATTTTATGGGCGTGGAAACTGAGGCAGACCGACATGAAGTGACCCACCCAAGGTCATGTAGCTAGTATCTGAGGTGAAATTTGAACTCAGGACTTTCTGACTCCAGGTCTAGTGTTCTACCCACCACATGCTACCCAGAGACTTGTCATATTCCTTGAGGATAGGTGTCTCCATGTTTTTCTTAGTGTAGTTTGTCAGCCATAGTAGGTGCCCAACAAATAAGACATTGCATGCATCTCCTTACTTTATCTAAGCTTGAGGCTATGCCATGGCTGTTGTTTGATAAAAGAAGTTAGGGGGAAGGGTTCGAGGCCACAGTTCATATCCTGGGGCTTTACTAGACTTTCTTCATTGTCAGAAATGTAGTAGCATAAACAGTGGTCCCCAAGATGTGCCTTCCTTTCTCTTCTTCCTGGCTATAGGATGTACAGGTGCCTGTATGCCCGCTGTGCAATGTACCAGTGCCTGTGGCAAGAGGGGAATCACCAGACCGTGCCGTAGGGGAGCATATTGACAGGGACTGTCGCTCTGACCCAGCACAACGCAAACGCAAGGTGAGGGAATTCTGCCAGCTCTTCACCTCGGTGGGAACCGCTGATTTTTTTTTGCAGCCAATAGGAAGGCTTGGGAGATTTGAGAAGGCTGGCTTTTTGGGTGACAGCCAGGAATGGATGGGTGAGAAAAAGAGGTCTTTGTTGTGGAGTGTCTTCTGTCTGCCCCCCTAGATCTTCACCAATAAGTGTAGCCGCCCTGGCTGCCGGCAACGGGAAATGATGGAGCTGACTTGTGAACGATGTGGCCGAAACTTCTGTCTCAAGCACAGGCACCCCCTAGACCATGAGTGCTCTGGGAACAGAATGCCTTCCAGCCAGACTGGGTAACTCTAGGAGTGTGCTTTCCCTACTCTGAATTTGGGAGTTGCCCAGCTGCTCAGTCCCAATTGCCCTGTACTCCTGTTGGGTTGGAATACCCTTAGCATCTCCCTAGAACTACAGCCCCCCATTCTGGTGGAGGAAACCCTTTGTGTTCCCTTGGGTTGCTTGCTGTCATCTCCACCTCCGCTAACTCCCTGGAGAAGAGGCAACTGGAAGGGGATTTGTTCCTGGGGTATATGTAGAAGGTATCTCTCCCCTGCAGACTGGCTGCTATCTCCAGAGCCCAGGGCTTAGGTTCTAGCACAACCCCAGTCCCTGGCCCAGGGTCGGGTAGGACCTCACCCCCTTCTCAAAGCAGGTATGTATATCTCCACTTCTCCCTGACCTTGTTTCTCATCAATGCTTCTATCCCCATGCTGGTTTTTTCTCCTTTCTCCTAGAGTTGCTGAGTCACCGACTCATGCCTTGCAGAATGGCCTGGTGAGTTTAGATAGGAATGGAGGAGGGGGAATCAAATGGGTGGTGAATGAGAGAAGGCTGGATAATTTGTCTTTCTCTGTAGAGTGAAGATGAAGCCCTCCAGCAAGCACTGATCCTGTCTCTGACTGAGGCCAAGCCTATCGCTCCTAGGTACCTGCTGTGAGGAGACTTGGGAAGGTGGTAGAGGTGGAGGAGCTGAGTTTGGGGGTGAAGGGGCTAACGATACTGTCTCAAGCTGACTCTTTACTCTCAGTACTCAAGAGGAAGAAGACATAGCTCTGGCCCAAGCATTGTCAGCCAGTGAGGAGGAATACCGAAAACAGCAGGTATTGTGCTACACAGGAACAGAAAGGGGAGGGGTTTCTTCATAGGCTTTACCCTAGGCTAGTCCTAACTTTGCCCCTCCCTCTCTCTCTCCCCTTTCCCTGCTCCAGGCCCAGAGCCGAAGCCTGAAACCCTCCAACTGCAGCCTTTGCTAGGGCCCTGGGAGTGGGGAGGGAGGCTTAGCTGAGAAGGGCTGTGGCCCTCACACTTCCAGGGTCCCCTGGAAGAGGCTAGAAGCTCAGAACGAGAATGACAGTAGGAATCCAGAGCTGAAAGTGAGGAAGACCACACCAGGAGTGCCTCTGAGTTCAAGGTAGCAGGAATCTCTGCTCTGTTTACCCATGTCTGAAGGGGTAGGTGGAATCTGGCTAGAAGAGAACCAGCCATCCACTTATCCATTTTTTCTTCTGTGACCCCCACGGAGGGGTCATCTCTGGAGCTGTCGCCCGTGTCCCTTGAGTTGGTGGGGCAGGCAGAAAGGACTTGGAAAGGAATAAAGCATCTTACCAAACAACGGTACCCTTCTGGTCATGACTCTTTCTCTCTTGGGAGGGTATAGGAGAACCAAGCTCAGAGTCTCTATCTCTGTAAATACAGAATGGAGCTCAGGTTTCACTCCACACTTTATTTCTGAGGTCCCATTTCCCCTGATGGGTGAGATACACCATTCCCACAAGTGTACCCCAAGAATAGGGTGAAGTGGGGTGAGGAGCTGTATTTCATGGTGGTGCAGCTTATATCAGCCTGTACTGATGAGGATGCTTCCCCCAACCTTCATTATGGTCCTGGGGGCTGAGGATCTCCTTTTGGTGGCTGGCTCTCTGTGACTTTAGTTGCTTCCTCATCCTGTCCCTCTTGCTGCAGGTGCCACATGTCAGCATATACCCCTCCTCGGGCCAGCAATGCCTCATGTCTAGGATAGGGAAAAGAATAAAAGTCACAATTGCTCAGTACTTAAATCATCTTGTCCCAGATTCTTCCCTTTTCTTGAATCCCCAAGAATGATATTAGGAAAGAGATTCCACAATTAATGTGTTAGTTGGTTCTGTTGAATTTTTTTTTTCAATATTTTAAACTTTACTACAGGGGATGGCTTGATGAGGAGAGGAGGGGAGGGAAGGGATATAGCTGCAAAACAAACAGATGGATAAAAAATAAGATCTTTACCTTCCTCTTTCTACAATGCAACCATCCTTGAGCACTAGAATCTGGTCAGCATTGACCACCGTAGATAGCCTGGGAAGTCGAAGATACTAGTGAGCAGAGCCTCCCTCCCCCACCACAGATAGTGAAGTTTCTGTGCGCAATTCCCACTGGCCCCAGCTCCGTACCTGTGTGCCACCACGATGGTGGTGCGCAGGGCACAGACTTTGGCTAGGGAGGCCTGGATGGCCCTCTCGGTTGATGTGTCCAGTGCTGATGTTGCCTACAAACAAGAAGCTGGCACACTAACCTCTGCCAGATTGATTTTAGGGAAGCTGCCCACGGAGGCTGGGGCTTTTGTGATAGGAAGGAATACTGAGGTCTGAGAACCAAAGAGGCTGCTGAGTCATGGAGAGGGCAGGGTTGTCAAGGACCAAAGAGGACTTGGGCTAGGGGTCAAGGGCCATCTAGGAGTCTTACCTCATCCAGAAGAATGATGTCTGGAGCCTTGAGGATGGTTCGGGCGATAGCCACACGCTGCTTCTCCCCTCCACTCAGCTTCAGCCCTCGCTCGCCTACCTGGGTCTCATAGCCTGTGGACACCCCCGGTCAGTGTTCTGAGGCAGAACCGTGCGCTTCTCATGACTCCCACAGCAGAGAAGACCCGGAGCAAAAAAGGGGCTCTGCCTGGGTTGAGGTCTTGCCCCTCTTCTCACCCTCTCCTCCTTTGCCGGCTCTGCCATCCAACCACCCTGGCTCTCGTACTGCTCCCAGAGCACAGCCCCTGGTCTTTCCTCCCTGCTGGGAATGATTTGTCACCTCACCTGCTCCTCAACATTTCCCTGAATTCCTTCAGACTCAGCTCACATCTCACCTTTCCCTCTGAAATGATCTTTCAGCCACTCTGTATTTATCTTGTGTCTATCTGGGCATTTACACTGTCTTCTCCCTTATGTGAACTCCTTGATGCAGGATTTATTTTCTTACTTAATAACAGTAATACTAGGAAATATTTACATATTTCCTATGTGCCAGAAGCAGCCTGGAATTAGGAAGACTCATCTTCATGAATTCAAATCTGACCTCAGACATTTAATACCTGTGTGACCCTGGGCAAGTCACTTAACCCTGTCTGTCTCCGTTTCCTCATCTGTAAAATTGCTGGAGAAAAAAATAGCAAACCACTGCAGTATCTTTGCCAAGAAAACCCCAAATGGGGTCACGGAAAGTCAGACGCAGTGTGCCAGGCCCTGTGCCGAGCATTTTACAATCACTTCATGTGCTCCTCATGACCACCCTGGGACCTGGAAGGCTATTGTTGTCCTTGTTTTACAGATAAGGAAACTGAGGTCAGGTTTGAACTCAGGTCTTCCTCACTCTAGGCCCAGTCCTCCATCCACTACACCACCTATACCCAGCACCTGGCACAGCACCTGGAACACAGTAACTGCTAACAAGGCCCAAGGACCGACAAAGAAAGGCCAAGGGTGGTGAAAGCCCTTTAGTGGCTCACAAGGCAGGGTACTGTGTTGGGCTGGGCAGGGGCCAGTTCTGGGGAAGGACTCCCACCTTCAGGGAAGGTCAGGATGGCATCGTGGATCCCAGCAGCCTGGGCAGCAGTTTCTACCTCGGAGTCTGAAGCCATGACTCGGCCATATCGGATGTTGTTAGCAATGGTGTCGTTGAAGAGGACCGTGTCCTGGGGCACAACTCCGATGTGAGAACGAAGCGAAGTCTGGGTCACCTGAGGCCAAGAGAGCACCCACCCCGATCGTCTAGGGCTCCCCTTGAGGCCTCAGTCACTCTGGGGCTGGGAAGGTTGAGGTCAGCCTTGTTCCTAGCCGGACAGTGCCTCTAACCACCTCCCTGGGAACCCAATAGGAAATGACCCCTACCCCCTGTTAGAGGCCCCTCTTCTGCACTCACTTGTGAAATGTCCTGCCCATCTATGCGGATGTGCCCAGAGCTGATATCGTAGAAGCGGAACAGCAGGCGAAGGATGGTGCTCTTCCCCGCCCCTGAGGGCCCCACCTGTCATGTAAGAAGTGAAAGAAACACACTGAGCCCCACAGAAGCTGGCAGACCCACTCCAACTGCCACCCCTTGCCCCTACTCCCCCATATCAATCCTGTGACTTTGCCAGTCCCCTCCCACGAGACCCACACAAATTCTCTCCCACTGCCACCCAACATGTCTAGACCCCAGAGGCAACCAGGGGCTGTAGTGCGTACTCTCGGGAAAGGCTTTCTTCACCACAACCTGGTGAACAGGTTTGTAGTATTCCCACTTTGCAAATGTGGAAATGAACCTTAGGAGGCAGGGTGGTTTGGAGTCAGAACCTGTTTTTCCATTGTATCACACTAGATGAGGCTAAGGAAAGAGGGGTGAGGCAAGGGAGAAAGAGGGCACATCTCTCCTTACCAAGGCCAGTGTTTGTCCAGGCATCACAGCAAAGGAGATATCTTGCAAGGTCTCCCGCCTGGGAGAACAGAGATGGTTAGCTATTGGGTCATAACCTTCTCACTTCACTCCTCCCCTCTCTCCCTTAAAGAGAGAAGAGAGGGGCAGAAAATGCTGATGAAGAGAGCAGTGGCTGGGGATTCCATGGGGATGGGGAAGGAGCTAGAGGATCTCTGTCTTTCTGTGTCTCTCCCTCTCCCCCCCTCCTTCCCTCTCCGCTGCGCCCCACCCCCCCTGCCTCTTTCTTGCTCTGTGGAGGGGGATGGGGTTAGGACATCAGTGTGGGGGAGCTGTGGGAGGTCCCTTACCCATCTGTGTAGCTGAAATGCACGTTCTCAAACTCAATGTATCCTCTCTTAAATTGCAAGGGTGGAGCCCCTGGAATATCCTTCACCTAAGAACACCAGGAACTAGCTATGGCTACAGGACTCCTTTAGAGAGCCACAGTGACCGTCTCCCATCCCTCAGACTAACACACTCTACTCACTTCAGCTTCTTCCTTCAGCAAGTCAAACATGTTCTCCATGTCAATGAAATTGGTCTGAATCATCCTGGGAGAGGGAAGGTGATATGTTGGAGAGAAGGAAAGGAGCAGAGAGAAGAGGAGAGGGATGATGAAAGATGGGACCAAGACTGCAAAGGTGAAGGGCCAGGGACCACACTACCTGTAGTACGTGCCAAACCAGTTGAGAGGCATGTAGAGCTGTATGATGTAGGTGCCAAACAGCACGAAATCTCCGACCTTCAGGCAACAAAGGGAAACGGTGTCATGAACAAGGAAGACTAAAAGCCATCTCCCAACTGTCTAACCTGTTTCCCACCCACCACCTAGAGAGAAGCTCCCCTTCGGCCTTTCTTCCCTCAAGTCTCACCTGGAGCTGTTGCTCACTGACAAAGTAGGCACAGAGGAGAGAGCCGGCCAGGAGCCCAAGCCCAATAACCAGATTCTGTGTCTGGTTTAGTAAAACCAGCGATGCATTTGACTTCCATTCCAAACTCTGAAGGACGGGTGACAGAAGGGGAAGGCGTGTCACGTGCCAACATAACTGTGACAAGGCGATCTCTCTCGCTAGAATCCACATGCTGTTCCCATCATCCCTGGTGTCCCACCGAGTGCTCAGGAGTGTCCACCGGCCCAGACCTCATCCCTGGGAGCCTCACCTGGTACTTGATGATTGCTTCTTTATATCGATCCACCTCGTAACTTTCTGCATTGTAGTATTTCACCTACGGAGGTCAAAACCCACTGTAGCACCTGGTACCTTAGCTTTAGGCCCCCCCCAATGCTTCCCAGAGTCACACCCACCAACCACGAATATAGGGTGGTAGGAGATAGAAGTTGGAAGGGACCCTAGAAGTCATTTATCTATCGCCCTCATTTTACAGAAAAGGACTTTGAAGCCTAGAGGTGAAGTGACTTGTCTGCAGCCACGCAGGAAGGAAGGGCAGAGCCAGACTGGAGGCCGGCTGCTCCCAAGGGCTCCAGGACTTGCTGACTCCATGGGTACAGTCCTGAGGGCTAAGCCCCATTACCGTCTCGAAGTTGAGCAGAGAATCCACTGCTCGAGCTCGGGTCGCATTCTCCTGCGTATTCATATCACGGCGAAACTTGGTTCTCCACTCAGTGACTAAAATCGTCAAGGCTGGAGGGTGGTAGGAGTGGTTGGGGGAGGGGAGAAGATACAGCAGTTTCCCCAACAATTCAGGCCAGGATCAGCCAAGTGTATTCACCACTGATCACACGATTAAACTGATTACAAACCTAGAGTGAGCTGATACTCCAGAGAAGGGGCTAAGTAGACACTGCTGTGTCTTTGTATATCCCACCCCCCAATGGTGTCTCACACATTTACTGAGCACCTTTTCTATTTTTTGAGTAATTTCATGAATGAATAAACACATGCTGTTTGTAAATTGATTCTCCCTGACCCTGAGCCTGCACCAGACTTAACAGCAAAAAATATTCTCTCTCTCTCTCCTCACAACTCCATCCCTGAATTCAAATGATGATCATCAGAAAAATCACCGTGAACTGTCATGGTGACGTTCCTTGTTAGTAAGCAGTAAGATGCTGTTGGAAATCATTGGCCCTTTTCCCCCCAGTCAACCTCGAGTCAGGGAATGAGAACTCACTGAGGTAGAGAGTCATGCAGATGAAGACGATGAGGCCAAACCAGGCATTGAAGAACATGCTGAAGTAGATGATACCAATGATGATGTCAGCCAAGGTTGGCAAGATGTTAAATATCAGGTAGCTGCCAAATGGGTATAGAGAGAGTGAAGGATGAACGGAGAGGAAGGCAGCAGACCCAAAACCCTGCCCTGCTTCTCCTGGGGTCCTCTCTCCTATGCTTCCTTCCTTCAGATCCTGCCTATTTCTCTACCTGAGCAGCCCAGTGACACTAGCTGTGCCTCGGTCAACAATTCGGAGCACTTCTCCCGTCCGTCGTCCCAAGTGCCAACGTAGGGCCAGCCCGTGCAAATGGGTGAAGAGACGCAGCTCTACTTGACGCGCCGTGAACTGCTGTACCCGGATCCATAAGAATGTTCGTAGGTTGCTCACAAATCCTGGGGAAGGGACACGCACATGAGAAGGGATGGCCTGAAGCCAGGAAGTAGGGTATATTTATTTTTTAAAAAACCCCCATGAAACTGAGTGAAAGGAAGGAGGAAAGGACAATCATGGGGGATGGTTTGCGGCTCCTAAAATTGGGGGTAGGTTCACAGAATAACTACTGTACCGGTACTGCCAGTGCCGCCCCCTTGCAAGAACTTGAGTAGGACATAAGTGCAGACAATCCAGGCCAGGGAACTCCAAGGGGCCTTTGCAGTTAGTGCATTCACTATGAAAAAACAGTCAGTACTGGTTGGTAGCCACTCTCTAGTGGAAGTGTCCTGAGAAACTAGCCATTCCTGCCTCCCCCCAAGCCTGGTGCTATGAAGGACTCCCAGTTATCCTCCCCCCTCCAATTTTATTATCACAAGGACCTTTCCCCATCTTCTAATGTAGGCCCAGGACTCCATTCCTACCCTATATTCATGCATCGGGTGTCCTTCTGCCCAAATGCCTTCCACCCATGCCCTTTTTTGTTTCACATGTCCTCTCTACCAACTATGATCACTTTTCAAGACCCATTCCAAATTCCCCCTTCCATGAAGACTTCTGTGGTCTCCATGGCCAGAACCCATCTCTGCCTCCTCTGGTTACCCACACTCTCAGTTTGTATGTGTCTTCCACAATCTTCCTGATTTATGTTATAGTAAGTAATTGGTACAGGTTTCTACAATGGAACTGACCAACATGATCAGTTAAACTCATTCCTACAATTATATGCCTACTATATGCCAAATGCAGTGGGATCAGAGAAAGCTTCAGGACATGTGTATGTATGTGTGACAGAGAGAGACATGTATACAGAAAAGTGTGATACAATGTGGCAGAGAAAATATTTGAAATATTGGTGGGGCGGGTGGGGGAGGGGGGCACCTTCCACCCTCTCCCTGGGCCTCGCCTCACCAATGTCCCGGTAACAGATTGGGACCAGCACGTTAAGCCCCCGCTCCAGGCCCATGAGTGCTAGGCAAACAAGCACCAGGAGCTGCAGGGCTGGGCTCCCTCGGGGCCACAGGTAGCCACTCAGCAGCCGCAGCTTCCGACCAAGATCTCGCCACGTGGAAGGGCGTCTAGAGGAGCCCGTAGCTGGCAAAGGCTGTGGAGGGAAAGTGTGGAATTCAGGGGCAGCAGGAAGGCGGGAGGTCAGGGGGGGTCAAGCTTGGGCTCCGGGGAAGGGCCTCACCAGCCCAGCCCACCCCTATTCTCCTCTGCTTCGGACCGGCCAGGGGCAGGGACCAGTGGCCCCGGCAATGCCGGTCGCAGGGGGAGTTAAGTCCGGCTGTTTGGGAAGGGCCGTCAGGCACTCGGAGTGTGGATGCACCTGGCTGCTCTCCACGTCACGCTCGTCTCCGTTGACCTGCAAGGCGTAGGTCCGGCGCTGGAGGCCGGGGGCCCAGAGCCCCAAGGTCAGAAGCCCCGCGAAGACCACATAGCGCAGCACCCACAGGCCGAACTGCACCTGGAACAGACAGCGTCAGTGCTGGTGGGAGGCTGCGGAGACTCCTTGGCGCCCCGGAGCCACGGTGAGTCAGCACTCCCTACCCGCCCAACCCGGGCGCCGCCCCACCTGCTGCTCCTGGCTCCGCCGGGACCACCACCACAGCGGGCTGTTCCAGGACACCAGGGCCAGATTCTCGGCCACCAACGCCGCGGCCCATAGCAGGAGAAGGCCGGCGCTGTGCCCGGTCCGGCCCGCTGCCGGCGCCCGGTCCAGCAGCTGCAGCGCCAGCGCGCAGGCCCCGGCGCCGGCCCCGAGCAGGCCCCCGAGCAGCACGTAGCCCGGGAGCGGGGCGTCGGAGGGGGCAGCGGCCCGGGCAGTCAGCGCCGCCAGGGGCAGCAGCGGCTGCAGCCCGCCCAGGAGCAGCTGCAGCGCAGGCAGGAGGCCCCGCGCGGCCCGGCTCCGGCCCGGCCCCAAGGCCGGCTGGGCCCGTGACGCGCAGAGCCGCCACAGCCGCAGCCCCAGGGCCGTGGTCCCCAGCCCCAGGAGCGCGGTGGGCGCGGCTGTGAAGAAGAAGCATGGGCTCAGACCGCCGCTCGTCCAGCGCGGGCTCAGCGGCCCCTCGGCCCCGCAGTAGCTGTCCAGCCTCGGCATGACCGGGCCCCGTCGGTCAGCGGCAACGTATCCGCCCGGGTCTCTGGCCCCGCTTGCCGCCCCCCGGGTAGCTCTCTCACTTCGCCCTCGCCCACCCACCCTCGCCGGCTGCTGGGTCTGTCCGGCCCGGAGCTGGCCGGGAGAGGCTCGGAGCCTCGCGGCCACCCCGCCCCATCGCTCCACCCCCAGGTTCCGTTAGAGACCTCCCATTGGCCAATTCTGCCGGAGGGGCGGAGGTCACGCTGCACGAGGCGGAAACAAAATAAGGAGAAAGGCAACACAGCGTCACGTGACGGAGCTAACCTAGAGCCTGGGGGTCCTGGATGTGAAAACCGACCTATCGCACAACCTCTCCGGCGTTCTCCGGAAAACGGCGGCTTCTCCGAGCCGGGCTTGTTCTCCTCTAGCCTGCCCCCGCCTGTGGGTGTGGGGGGCGGGGGGCAAAGAGGGCAACAGTTCGGCGCTGGGCCGGGAATAGGGGAGCGCCGCCAGGGACACCAGACAGTAAGGGAACCACAACCGAATCAAAGTCCCTCTTTTATTCAATGCCGTCCATCTGTACACGGCCCTATAGCGTGAGCTCCGCCACTCCAGACCCAAAAGTCACCATAGCAATTCGGTCAGTGGTTCCAGGTGCCCGGCGTGGAGATACTGAATCCCAGCATGCAACGCGCAAGCGATGGGCCGGAGGGGACCGGCGACCCCGCCCCTACGCGCTGCATGCCGGAAACTGTAGTCCTGACGGGTAGTCCGAGCCCTGGAGCAGAGCCTGCCCCACTTGCAAAGCAGTAGATAGGGAGGGGAGGGAGGTGGGGCAGGGGCGACAGCAGCAGCAGGGCTTAGAATGGAAGGACCTACAGGAGGCTCCGAGGGGCCCACCTATGAAGGGGGGAGGGCCAAAACCTAGGAAGTCAGAAGCTCCAAAGTCCTGCTCCTGTAAATAAAAAAAAGCAAAAACCCAAAACAAAACATAGCCTTCCCCCAGGGTCTCGAGGGCTGGCTTTAGCCAGAGGGAGCTGTGCAAAGCAAAAGCCAAGCCCTAGCAGGGGCAAACACACAAGCTCCGGGGGAGCAGGGGGGGCAGGCAGGGCCAGGAGGGAGGGCAGGATGTTTCCTTGATCACTTAGCTCCCCTCCTCCCACCAAAATGAGGAGGGGGGAGGGCCTAGGCACAGCTTCCTCACGGTTGGCACAGGCACCCCAGTGGGCAGGTCAGGGAGGTAAGCCTTGGCAGGGCAGGCAGCAGCAGGGGAGAGGTGGCAGTGCTGTGGCCGGGACTTGGGGCTGGTTCCTAGCACCACACTTGGAGAGGATGGGGGTGTGGGGACAAAGCCAGTGTCCAGTGTCCCCGGGCCCTCCAGCTGCCAGGGCCGGCCTTCCACTCTCTGGAACTACTTTGAGTATAGAGTTGGCATCTCCCTTGGCCCCTGCTCAGACAAACACAGCGCAGAGCCAGGCAGCAAATCCGGAGGGATTCCTCCCATTCAGCTGATCTCAGCCACGTGGTGGGCAGGGACAGCTTCTGTTCAATGAGGCCCTGGGGCCTTCCTCAGCCTCAGCTACACCTGCAGAGAGGAGAAAGAGAGGGAGCTTGGCTTAGAGGTAGTTCTGAAACATTCCCTTGATAGTTACAGATGTAAAGGGACAGAAAAGCTGTATTTTTAAGTCTGTGAAAGGAAGCAAACTAGCAACATGATTTTACAGTACTCCAACAAACAGTGAGCACGTCTTCTGTGCGAGGCACGGTGCTAGGCAACCATCCTAATGGGGAGCACTGGTCCTTTCTCTAAGTGCAGAAGTCCCCTGCCTTAGCCTTAAATCCTTGTTTCGTTTTGGAACCTGGTGATACTGTTTCTCAAGGGTATCTTTCATCTTCTGTATTGTGTCAGCCTTACCTTGTGTACCTGGGGTGGCAGCTCATCCTCAGAGCCCTCCTCTGGCACAGGCTCAGGGTGCCTTGCAGCTGACTGCCCATCTTCTGCCCATCCCCCAAGGGGGAGGCGGGAGAAATGAGAGGGAGCCCGGGGCACAGTGCCGGAATCTAGAGAAGAAATCCACAGCTGAGATGAAGTAAGGAAAGTGGGCAAGGAGCAACAATGGCTAATATCTGTATCAGCATGCTTTAGAGTTTTCAAAGTGCTTCATGCTCAGGCTTCATCCTGTGTGGTAACTACTCTGTGAATTGTTATCCCCATATCGATATTTTACAGATGAAGAAACTAAGGCAGTAAGTGATTTGCTCATGATCTTGAGATGCTCAAGTGTAAGAAACAGAACTGGGGTCCAGGACTCGGTTTTCTTTTGTCCCTTGTTCCCAAACCCTCTCTCTTCCTCTACAGGCCTTGTCTCCTCACCAGATTCTCTTTTTCCACCTCACCTCTGGACATCTCATACCTGTGATCCCCCCATAGCGTCGCTGGAAGGCCCCTTGTAGAGCAGTGGTCTCTGGGGCTCCAGGCCGAGGAGCAGCACAAGGATAGCTGGCTGAACGAGGGAGAGTGGGAGGTGCCCGGGACCCCTCTGTTCCCTCTTCAGGGGCGCTTTCCCCACTTTCATCACTCTCTCGTCGGTGCCATACATGCCGCTCTGGTTCTGCCTGGGCTTGCTGTTTGTGCAACTGTGGGCATTAGAGGGCTTAGTCAGCATGGCATCAGAGGAAAAGGCCTATTCCCAATAACCCTTCTAATGTCAAGTTTGCCATTCCCTGGACTGCTGATTCCCACCCACCTCTGCCTCCAGTCCCAGCCTACTAACCTGGTGCATGTAGAGAGCATGAAGGCTCATCTCTGTGGAAGCATACTCCGATAGCACGAGGCTCTGCAGCTGCCCCTCCCACACACTGCTTCCAGAACTGGCTGTCCGGGCATCCACTCTGTTCCCCATATCCCCAAAACACAATTCTTATCCCAAGAGCCTGAGGAGTCTGCTTCTCAAAAGCAGAGCACTCCTCTCCTGGGACCCAGACAAACTCCTGGAGTTGTTCCCCTCTTCTCTCCTCCCTCCCCTCCCCAAATGAGAGTCTGCTGATGAGCTCTGCCCTTCACTCCTGCTCACCCGGAACCGCTCAGAGTGCCAGGTGCTCGAGCTGTGGGGGCCTGGCTAGGTTGCAGCGGAGAGAAAGAACGAAGGGCAGAGGCAACTTCAGCCCGATGTCTGGAACCCTGCAGCTCCCGGGGCAATGGTGGGCCTCGGCATGATGAGCCTGCCACCACATTCGCAATCAGGCTTAGTGGCTACAAAGACGAAGAGTAAGTTTAGAAGATTCGGAAGAAGAGATGATCCCCTCGTTCTCCAAGGTTCTCTCCCTTATAAGAAAATAGGAGGGCCTGGCTCTAATCCTCCCTCCCCCACTCTAGATGTCACAGACCAAAGGCCCAGGGTCAACCCCTGTACAATGAAGGCTGGACTGGATGAGGCTCTGATGTTGTATGCACTGGGCAGGGTCTGTGAGTTTCTCTGCCAACCCAAACCACCTGGGGCCCATACACCTTCATGCTCAGGCTTTACCTTTCCCACCTCCTTGTTCTCAAGACATACCTCTGACTCAGACTGTAAGGACTGGATAGAAGTGAAGAGAGCATTTTCAGGAAGGGGTCCCCCTGAAGGGACACCAGCTGCAGCTCCATCTCGCTGAACCTGTTCCTTGAGGAAACCCAAGAAGGCTGTGCTCTCACGAGGTGGCTGCCAGCCAGGATTAGTGATGGCAAAGTGCATAAGTGACAGCTCTGTCTTCCCATCCTCTGCCTGCTGGTAAACTGAGGCCTCTGTCTGGCCCCCAGACATCCACTGCAGATGGAGGAAATTGTGATTTAGAGAAGCTATGGGTCTCCTCACTCATGAACCCCTTCACTTGTCCCTGCCGTGACAGCCTTCCCCTGCCTGACAGGGAGCCAATTGGCAGCTCTGTAACTTGCTAGGGGAGTGGGGGGGGACACAACCATCAATGACAGGGATCTCCATGAGCTCTCTTCCTCCATCACCTGAGGATGACCATGCTGTCGAACATCCATCTGAGCAAAAGAGCAGGTGTCTCCAACTCCAACTACTTCCACAGTGAAGTTTCGGAAGAAGTCGATTATTTCCAGGGCACGTGGGCGCAAGCAGAAGATTAAGATGAGAGGAGTGACAATGGGACTCAGCAGCTCCTCCACAATGAATACCTGAAATGGAAGGGGCCAGATCAGGTGCCAGGAAAGGCTCAGCTGAGCCGCAGGGGCTCCTCCCCCGACTGCTATCATAGACCCAACCTCAGCTCTCCTCACCGCCTTGTATTGAAAAAGCTGTGCAAACTCATCCCGGGTCTGAGAGCGGTGGGCATTGCCCTGCCAATGGTCAGGCATGTAGTGGATGTGAGCCAAGATTACTCGAAGCAGCTGCTCCGGGCAGAACACCATGTGCTGATCAGGTATGAACGATCTAGAAAAGAGATGAAGAGCCAGGCAGTTGGTCTATTCCTTACTTACCTGCAAACAGCAGAGACCTTCCCCTTCCGCAGCTACCTCTGCAGACATGTCCTCTCTCAATCCTCGATCACCCCCACTCACCTGCAGACAGTGACAGCAACTCCCAGAAGCGTGACAGTCGTGAGCACATGCTCTACAGCAAGCACATCTTCATCATAGATGGTGAGAGCGATGAGCACCGCCAGGATGGAACCAGCAAAGAAAGCGCCGTTCTTGGCCAGTAGCGTGAGAAGTGGAGAAAGAAAGCAGTTCATGTACTTGGAGGCTGGCTTGTAGCCCCTGTTGAGGCGTGACTGCAGCTCATGCTCCAGCTCATTGAAGTGGCGAAGGTAGCACCGACCATAGAGGGACCAGCAGCGGGCACCCAGGGCCCCCGGCTCCCGTTTCAGCACCTCTGTGTAGCTGAAGAAGGCGTAGAGAATCTGCCAGATCAGGATGAGAGGGCAGAGAAGGAAATTGGCAATGCCAATCCAGAGGATGCGGGTGCTGAGCCGCTGGGCCAGCTCCAGACGCTGACCACCTCGCTTGTACTCAGCCTTAAGGCTCCATTCGTTAAGAAACAGGGAGCCAGGCCCCCAAAAAAGAATGAGCTCAAAGTTGTACTTGAGGCCACGAGTGAAGAACACGGCTTCCCCCAGGCCAGGCAGCCGGAAACGCAGTGGCAAGAGTGACTTATTGACAAGTGCCACCATGTAGTTTTGGAAGCGTAAGATACGGTGGTAGATGTCCAGCTCTGTCAGCTCCCGCTTGTGGATGCAGATCTGGTGCTCCTTTTGTGTCTGCACAATCCTCGCCTGTACCTCTTGCCATGTGCAATATGGAAGTGTGGACTGAAAAAAGCAAGGGCAAGGGCCCAGGAAGCTGAGCTCCTTTGTCCCTCCCACCATCTCCCCATCTTGGCCTCCCCCAGCCTGTCTTACCATAGGGATGCGAAGTGCCTGCAGGTAGAAGGAATGAATTTCCCAGTAGCAGCAAACATTGTAGATGAACTTGATAAGTCGGTGGATCCAGAAGACGCCAGCAATTACCAGAATGGAGATAAGGGAGCCGTTCTCTTGGATTCTGGTGAGAAGGGGAGCCAGTATGTAGCACTCTGACCCACCTGCCTCCCTACCTTTTGTACAGACTGCCCTTGAAGGCCATTCTGCAAGCCTGTTGCTACGTCTGGGCTTGTGTTCTAGGGCAGGGTCGGCATCCTACACACACCTTCCCTCCAACTGACTGTATGACGGTAGCCAAGGTGGCTACCAGTTTTACCTTCAACATGCACTGGCCCATGTTAAGGAAAAAAGCAGCAAAATGTGCTCAGGAACAAGTGCTATCCAAGTGAGACACACACACACTGAGGCTGACATATAGACTTAAAACTTCTCTTCCCAAAGAGTAAGTTTCACAGGGAAGGTTTTATATCTTACACACATGAGGAACACAATGTCATCAATTAAAAACAATTTACAGAAAAAGGGCATCTTCAAAGGAAAGGAACATCAACTAAGGTGTAGCTGTCTTTCTGTTATCAGTAGGGTCTTGCATAATTACGACAGAGTCTCAAGCTTAAAACGTTATTTTGAATTCCTAAGGCCCCTTGCTGCCTGGTCCAGCTAATGCACATTGCCCAAATAACAAGTGAAGCTTTCTAGCATCTATATCACCTAGGGCCCTTACCTGGCACTGCAAACCTGGGCAGGCAGGAAAGCATCTGGCAGTGTGACTTTGACAGGATCACTGGGGTGCAGACTGTGATTCACCATCTTGTTAGCAAAGAGGATGTCATAGTCCACACAGCTGACCAGAAAGGTGGTGAAGGCCACCACAAAGAGGAACTGCCTAAGGGGAGAAAGAAGCAGGAAGGTGCTTCTATCTCCTAGTGTCAGGGAAACACCAGCGAGACATAAAGGAGATGAAAAGGACATGTAGGTGGTGAGGGATAGGATAAAGAAGCCAAAAGGAGGAAGTGTGGCTCCAGCTCAGAGGCCATGTCCACTATCTTTGGGCTGAATGGTCTATATGGAATCAGGAGGATGAAGCCCTTCACACTTCAGTCTACTTACATGAGTTCAAAGAGCTCCCCAATGAGCATGCAGGTAAAGCCATTCTTCTGGTGAAGGTTATAGACGTGTGGCCGTTAAGAAAGCACTTGGAGTGAGTGAGGGACCAGGATCTCATAAAGAAGGTGGGTCCCAAAGACACATCAACTACAACCAGGACATCTTCCTCTTAACCCTTAACCCTCTTAACTCCATCTCTGCTCCTAGGAGTACAGTCTCAATGCTACCCCCTCCTCGCCTTGAATTTGGGTATAGTCACCTCTCCCATAACCCAATACCAAAGGATATCCGAGAGAAAAAGAGGTCAAGGTTTTCAATGTGATGCCAAGGTGCTGTGAAAATAAGGAGAAGGAAGTCAGGACACCCCTTCCCTGCCCACCAAGGGGCATCCCAAGCTGCCTCAACACCCTCTTCCCAGGGACTCACACTTGCTGCCCTCAGGGACATGCACTAGCAAGTCCTCTTCTCCAGGGGGTGAGTCACTGTAGGAGGCCTCCAGCCGTTGGTACTCTGTGTCAAACTGTGCCATCACCACCGCCTACCTGCCTTGTCCACCTCAAAAGAATAGAGAAAAATGGGGGATATTTTTGGTTCAGCACCTAAATCTTCCAAATTGAACAAAGAGTGGAAAGACTTCTAAAACAATCTTTATCACCAGCTTCCTTTCGGAATGAGGCTTTATAGTGTAGAGGGAAGAGCCCTGATTTAGGAGTTGTGATTCCTGGCTTCAGCTAAGTCACTCAACAAGGCTTTATGGAGTTTTTACTGGCCTTTGCTAGGATATTGCTGATTTTTAGGTGTGGCCTGTCAAGTGGGAATGAGTTTCACTTTCGCTTAAAGGGATAACAGATTTTTCCCCCTACTCTACCTAAGAGTATCCTCAGTCTTTTATAAGAATAAAAGTGGCAATCATGCTTGCTTGGTTGACCTATTGATTAATCACCGATAAGGAAGCACTTCATGAACAAAGGGTTTACATAACTCTTAGGGAACCTACCAGCTCCATGGACAGCATTTGCTCCACTCCAGTGTTTGATGCCCAAGTAGTTCTGCAGCTGCAGGAGGAGGTGTCAGACAGACAATGGAGGTGGGAGGAGGAATGAGGCTAACAGAGGAAAATGAAGCTAGGGACAGATCACCCCAAGAGGAGGCTGGCTGGGCACTAGTGGTGGTAGTAAGTACTTCCTCCGCCTATGTGGGCAGCACAGCTAGCTACTCTGAGTTTCGGGACCCCAGGACACGTTCTATCCGCCTTAGGAGCACCTAAAATCGGTGTAGACCCCAGGTCAGGGTGCCCAGGCTGCCTCTGCCCCTGAGCCTTATTAACTGACCTTCTAGGGGCCACTCTGACCGTACCCATACGGGGCTAAAGTGAAGCCCTCCTGGAATACGCTTCCCTTTCTGGAACTCGTCGGCAGACGCGCCCGCACCTAGTCCTGCCCCCCTCCCCCCCTCCACGGTCCAGGCAATGCCTTCCAGAGCAGACCCAGGGTCGGCCTCAGGGTCACCGCAGCCACGGGGTCAGGTTTCCCCCGGGCCGCCTCCTTCCCGGCTTGGCCTTCGGAGCTCTACGAGGAGGGGCCTTTCCCAGGCCCGCCCCGCCCCCTGCCCACCGCTCCGGGGCCGCGAACACTGACCCCGCGCTCCGGGACCCCCACCTCCCGCCCCCTTCCCGGAGCGCGCCCCCGCCCGCGCGTGCCCAGTTATCAAAACACCCGGAGCGCGCGTCCCCGCCCGGTTCCCCCCAATTACCCGCCGCACGCGCGCCCCCGCTCCTCCTCCCCCACAATTTCCCCCCTCCAGCCCCGGTCGTTCCGGGCTCAGTGGGCACGTACGCCCCGTCCTGTCCCGGGCTCTCCGTCGCCGGTTACCGGTCCTCTGCTCCTCCTTAAGCCCAGGCAGTGGTGGAAGTGCTGGCGTCCAGGGCTTCGACTCCGGCCCCAATCCTGAGCACTAGGCCGGGCTGATGCCACTCATTGTCTCCCGCAGCCAGTCGGACCAATGACTACAGGGGGTGGAGATGCGACAACCAATCGCTTGCTATGGGGGTGGGACATGTGGCGTGTAGCGGGTGGAGATTTAGCGGAACCAATACAAGGCTACTTAGAGGGCGAGGCTAAGAGACGGCGCCGCGGAATGTCCTTCTTGGGGCCCCGTAGTGACGGACCCGAGGTGGTGTTTCTGGGATTTGAGTGGGACTGAGGCGCCGTGGGCAGGGAGGGCCACGCACCGAGGACCTTCCCGTGGGCCGCGCCGACACTGTGCAGTCACCGCCTGAGCCCGTCGCCCTGGTAACGGGCAGGTGGCTAGGGGCCCCAGTCGCGCCCCGGCTGCTGAATGTGGAAGCTGAGGCGCTCGCTGCCGCCATGCCGCCCGGCCCGGTTCGAGCCTCACCTCCGGCCTCCGTGTCCGTGTTTGACCTCGGGGCGGGCGACCCGCTCCTGCAGGGCCTACGCCTAGTGGGCCGGGCGCAGGGAGAGGCTTTGGCCCGGGCCCCGGCTGGCCCAGGTAGTGAGGGCCCCCGGAGGGTTGGGGCGGGGGAGGGTTCCTAATACTGGCTCCTGTCGGGGGAGGGGCTACTCCCCGGGCACCCGGCCCCTCCTGTAACTGCGTCCCTTTTGTGGGAGGATGCGACGGCTGTGCTGTACACAAATCCTGTTTCGGAATCTGAAATCACAACTTGGGTGTACGGGTTTTGGGTTTTTTTTTTCTTGGCAAAAATACAGAATTCCCCACGAACTCCTAGCACCCTCAGTGCTCTTTAAGTGGATTTTAAGAGTTCACCCTGGACAGCGCTTTTCGGGAACATCTGCTGCACCGGATGAGCCGGGGTCTTGTGCAGGTCGGGGGAGAAGGGCCGGAGGCCTAGTTAGCGCCGGTTCTGTTTAGCGGTCACTGTCCGGTGGTCCCCGGGACGTTCTTGAGGTTCCCTCTCTTCACTCCAGAGTCAGAGAAGGCGGCCAGCCCCAGGGAGCAGGACGTCCCCGGGGGGCACGTGCCCAAGGGGCACAGCGAAGTCTCCGATCGCATGTTTTGTTCGGCCTGCATCCAGTCCTTCCAAAGCCGCCAGGATCAGGTACCGGACTGCAGCGGGCGGGGCAGGGGCCGGTGATCCGGTGGAGCTGGGGCTCATGCCCAGTCGGCTTTCCCGTTGTCTTTCCCCCAGAGGGAGCATTACACGTTGGATTGGCATCGTTTTAATCTGAAGCAGCGCCTCAAGGGCCAACCTCCCCTGTCTGCCCCCGAATTTGAGAAGCAGAGCAGTTCAGGTGACCAGTGGGGACAGGTACAGCCCGTGGAGGGGTTCAGCCGGGGAATCTGGGGAAGGTCTGAGGGGTATAACACAAGTTCCCCTCCTTGTCCCTAGGAGACTTCTCCAGCATCTCGGGTTCAGAAGACTCCGACTCAGACTGGGACACAGAAAAGGCTGAGTTAGAGGGCTTAGATCCATTGAATGAGGAGGTGGTGAGGCTGGGGAGAGCAGACTCCCACCTCCCCCGTCTCGCACACCGGGTCCTCTTCTGTAATGCTCAGGGCCAATTCCTCTCTGCCTTTCGATGTCTCCTGGGGCCTCGTCAGGCAAGTAACTCCCTCAATTTCTTTGTTGGCTCCAACCCTTTTGTCCCTTCTATCCTAGACTTCCATTTTGTATATTTATCTCTCACCTCTTCCCTGAGTTTGGACCGATTGAACAAACGTTAAACACCTGCTGCGTGCCAAGCACCGTGCTAAAGGGGCACACATGGGAATGGTGGGGAACCTGTAATCTGGAGGCCACATGTGGCCCTCTAGGTCCTCAAGTGCTTCGCTTTGGATAAAAACTTTACAGAACAAATCCCCAGTTCTGTGGTTTGGATTCAGGCAAGGGGCTGCACTTGAGGACCTAGAGGGCCACATGTGGCCTCAAGGACACAGGCTCCCCACCCCTGAGGTAGTCTGTACTTTGGTGGTGGCATGGTAATAATAATAGCTTGCATTCATATAGCACGTTAAAGTTTGCAAAGTCTTTTACAAATATCTGTCTTCACAACAACCTTGGGAGGTTGGTGTTACTATTACCATCCTCATTTTACAGATGAGGAAATTGAGACTGAGAGAAGTTAAGTGACTTTTCCAAGGTCATACGGTGTCTGAGGCTGGATTTGAACTCAGGTCTTCCTCACTCCAGGGCCAGTACTATACTGTACCACCTAGGGGCTTCTAAGAGTGAATTGTTAAGTCCTGAAAGCAGATTGCAGAAGATACAACAGGCTGAGCTTGTTTTTTTTTTCTTTATTTTCGTAGGACCCCACAGAGGAGGCAGAATTCTTGTTGCAGACCCTACAGGGTGGGGGTCCTCAATGCTGTGTGGTCCTCATGGCTGCAGCTGGTCACTTTGCTGGTGCTGTCTTCAGAGGGTAATAAACAGGAATTGAATGGGGTATTGAGATGAATCCAGGATTAGTTTCTCAGAAAAGCCCTCTGACCTTCAGGACTGAATATACTGTTTATAGGAGAGAAGTAGTGACACACAAAACATTTCACCGCTACACTGTCCGGGCACGACGGGGGACAGCCCAGGGCCTTCAGGATGCCCGAGTTGGAGGTTCTCGTTCTGCTGGAGCCAACTTGAGGCGCTACAATGAAGCTGCACTATACAAGGTGGGTCATTAAGACCCCTCAGAATCTCTTCTCAAAATTTTCTTTTCCTTTGATTCAATTTCTTCAAACATAAGTGGAATAGGAAGGATTTTGCCCCTTTATTTTTTTTAAATAATTATTGCTTTTTCCTTAGGAGAAATTTTAGAGTGGAAATCTCCAGGGGCATTACTCCCTTTAATTTTTAACCCTCCTATGTCTTCCCCTCAATCTATGATTCCTGAGTCACTGTCTGGCCAGAGGATGGAACATAGCCTGTGGAGCTGAGCTGCTGTCTCTTCTAGGAGGTGCGCGAGCTGCTGGCAGGGCCAGGCTGGGCAGGGCCACTGGGGGAGGCAGGGACTATACTGCTGCGAGCTCCCCGATCTGGCCGGGCTCTCTTCTTCGGGGGCCATGGAGCACCACTGCACCGGGGGGATCCCCGTGTCTGGGATATTCCCCTTGCTACTCGTAGACCCACCTTCCGAGAGCTTCAACGTGTACTTCAGGTGCTGGCCATGGTGCACATTCATGGTGAGAGCTTAGCCCAGATCATCAGATTTTTCTTCCTATTCCCTGACCCAAATTTCTGGGAAAAGGGAACCATTTGGTCCCTATGGGGCTCCCCAGCCACATCTTCATGGTGAGGACCCTGGTATTCCTTATCCTGAGCCTACTGGGGAGCCTACTGGTCACAGCCTCCTGTTTTGGTACAGGAGAAGACCCAAGGGAAATGACCAGATTGGATTCTCCTCAGGCTGACTGGAAAGTGAAAAGTGAGAAAAAGAAGATGACCAGTCAGGAGAAGGATCCGAGTGATGATGAGGTGCTTGGGCCAAGTGGTGAGTCTCTTCCTTGTCAAGTACAAAGAGTTTGTCTCATGCCTTAAAGAACTTCTCTCCCCCTCCAGGTGTTTCAGCAAAAAGGTAGCAGAATTTGAGTTCATCTTCCTCTTTTCCCATGAGGATATCTATTTTTCTGTTGTGCCCTACGCATATACTTTCTATCACTAGCTTCCCAGTTCAAGTTTGTGCTTTACTCTGGGAGAGACAGTAGAGATGGGTGTCTGCCAGGGTAGCTTTGATTTTCAGGGAGAGAATGAGGAGCCACAGCCTGTTTTGGTGACTTCTCAGGCCAGACCTGCTGTATGTCTCTGATCATAAACTACTGTACTGACAAGATGTCATTAAAACAAAGCTACGAGCCTTTGGTTTTGCTAGTATTCACTCTCCTGGGTTTGCTTCTATGAATTTCTGTCTTCCTCTGTCCCTGCTGGGCTGATCTTCACAGTATTGACTGGCAGTTTCTGTGTTTAATATGGTAGTTATTAATGATTGACAGTGTTTTTTTTTTAAATTATGCTCTCAGTGATAGGGTTTATCTATCTTTATACATTCTCACGTACCCAAGTAGCTCACAGATGCCATCATCACATCCTTACAACTGCTAATGTGACACTCCATTTTTTTCTTCAGGGTCTGAAGGAGAAGGCAGCTCTCCTGTGGAGCTAGAGCTGGTGGAGTTGACCCTGGGAACCCTGGATCTTTGTGAGTTTGAATTATTGCCCAAGAGGAGAAGAAGAAAAAGGAAGAAGAAGAGCCAGGAGGCTGGGGCTGGGGTAGAGATGGCTTTACACTCTCCCCAAGAAACTGTGCCCCTTTCACAGACAATCCAGGAAAACATGGTACCTCTGCAGCCTTCCCAGGAGGAGGCTAGGACCACAGGGCAGCAGGAGCTGTGGGATGCTCTGTGGGCAGCCTGCCGTGCAGGAAATGTTGGAAAACTGAAACACCAGCTGGAGGCTCTCCCCTCCGACACGACAGTCCTCTCTCTGGTCAGTGCCCCATTGGGCTCTGGTGGTTCCACCCTGCTACATGCAGCAGCTGCAGCCGGCAGGGGACTAGTGGTCCAACTACTGCTGGAGAACGGTGCCGATCCCACAGTCAGGTTCGTGAAGGAAAGTGAATTCCAACACCGAGACCTTTGAGCTGGATCCTTTTTCTCCCTAAGTGACACTGAGGAGAATGGGCACCGACCTGGTTCTCTTTTCATTCCACAGGGATTCCTGTGCCCGGCCCCCATACGCAGTTGCAGCTGACAAAATGACACGTAATGAATTCCGCAAGTTCATGGAGAAAAATCCAGATGCCCATGATTACAGCAAAGCCCAAGTGAGAGCTGGGAGGGTGAGGGGGCAGGAGGAGACTAAGCCTCATGTAGCATTTAGCATCTGAAAACTTCTCTAGATTCTTGTGGAGGGTTTCCCCTGAGCTAGGGTGGGGCTTAACTTATACCTTCCTTGAAACTCCCTAGGTCCCAGGGCCCCTGACAGCAGAGATGGAGGCGAATCGAGCTGCTCGTCGTCGTGAGCAGAAGGCATCTCGGCGGCTTCGGGAGGAGCAGCGTCGCCAACAACAGGAGCAGGAGAAGCGTGAGCAGGAGGAGCAGCAGAGATTTGCTGCCCTCAGTGACCGTGAGAAGGTGAGATGGTAGCTTCAAGAGTTTTCCTTCTATCCAACCCTGCCATTTCCTTAGAAATGTGGCACTTTATCCATTCTGAAGTTCTTTTCCATTGGGGTCCCTTCTGCAGTGGTGGGTGTCTCATCTTTACTGTGGCTTACTCTTCTCAGAGAGCTTTGGCTGCTGAGTACAGACTGGCTGCCCAGCTTGGGACTCCAGCTCCTCCAATTCCTAGCCTCTCCAACACAAGGTACAGGGGATACGGGTGGGAGTGGATAGAGCACAGTATCCTCAGGACTGTTGGGAAGTGGGGTGAGAGGACAGTGCCTAGCAGGCAGGAGTTTGGGGAGAGTTTATGGGGAGACTCGACTACCTGCCCAGCTCTCTTTTTCTTCTCTTCAGGCGCTGTTGGGGTTGTGGGGCCTCTCTTCAGGGCCTTGTCCCCTTTCACTATCTTGACTTCTCCTTTTGCTCTACACGATGCCTGCAGGAGCACCGCCAGGGAGGAAGGCCACTGTCCTGACCTTTCAGCAGCCCTCCCTAGGCCTATTGGGGGGAGGGAGCTCCAAAGGAAATGGAGTCAGGCTGGTTTTCGGTTTCTCCTCCAACTCCTGCTCCACCCTCACTCATACCTCTGTTGTGCTACCAAAGAAGGATGCAAAAAGTCAGAGGGAGGAGGGAGTGTCAGAGGAGTCCAAGCAAAAACACTGCCAGAGACGTGTGTGGAGGGAGAAGGGTATGGAGTCTCTGAAATTTAATGCAATAAAGTTGGATAAAGAAACAGCATTTCAGTTGGACATCTCCAACCTCTCTGCCAAACCAGGCATCAGGAAAAGCCACAGAACCACACCTCACACCCAGGGCCTGGGATGGCCCTTCCCTAGGGCAGTCAGCTGAAGGTCAGCAACAGTGTATTTAGTGTATAGTGGCATTGAGGAGAGGTCTGTCCAGAAACTGGATTTGAGTCCCAGGAGGTGCATGCTCCAACTCCAGCAGTTTGATGCTGTTGGGGGCACCTGTGGGCAAAAGTAGGGGTCCTGGCACGTAGAGTGATTGTTGTGGGCCCCGTTTTGTCCAGTAACGGCCCAGATTAAACCCATTGATCCAGACTTGGCCCTAGTGGGAGAAGGGAAGGGTCAGTACTCCTTGTGAATAGACAAGTCCCCTCCCTGGGACTCTCAGATAAGGTAGGGAAGAAACTATCCTCAGGGTTATTACCTTCCCTTCACACACACACACCCATCCTCCATGCTTTCCCACCAATACCTTGGTCCAACTTGGAAGGTATAGAAATGTGTCCCAGGCAGGACCTGGGAGTCGAAAAGTTGCAGAGTAGAAGGCAGGGCCAGAGGGAGACTTCATATCGTGCTTTGGGGTCTCAAATACCCTATTATCTGAGTCCATAAGGGCATCAATATTCAGAGGAAAGAGCTTCCAGTCAGTGAGGACAACTTTCCCCAGGACCAAAGGCTGTATCAGGCCCTGTGGGGTGGGCAAATGAAACTTATTCTCTACCTACCAAACTCCTAGACCAAACCTAATTTAGCAATTCCAAGCACATAGGCAGGAAAAAGCTGTTCTCTCTGTCCCATTTTCTTTCCCCCACCTCCTACCACTTCCCTTTCCCTACAGGATCTTGATGGGTTCCCCACTGAGTCAGTGATGTGACTTTAAAAGCAGAGGATCAACAGGGGGAGGGTCAGAGTGATTCCTAGCTGCCCCACCTTAAAGTCACTGACATTGAATCCAAAGCTGATCCTCCCCATATTCTCCAGCAGCACATCCAACGTGGATCCCGCCTGCCCAGTCAAAAACAGTGCTTCTTCCTTGTCTCGTTCCATAATCCCCTGAAACACCTGTGACCAGGACAGGGAAATAAGTGGAAGCTAGTATGGGCCTCACTGCTATTCCTCTGTCTTATCACAGAAGCCATACCAAGGCCCTCCCAGGGCAAGGAGAGCTTCCCCACAGCTCCCAGTCACCTCCACCCCCTCAACACAAAGAGAAAGGTTTAGGCTAGCCATCCTGAAATAGGGAGCAGAGGGCAGCAAAGAGGAGCAGGGAGGTTTGTCAGAGTGGGAGGCAGGTGGGCTCAGGAGGTGGAGACCTTGAGGGGTCTTGGAACTGAGTTCTTACCCCATCCAGCATCACATAGGCACGGTCATGGATACCATTGTTCTGGACCCAGAGTTGAGTTGGTTTTGTCAAGTTCTGGGGCAGCCATGTCCGGTACAGTAAGAAGCCATAATCCTAGTATTGAGGAAAAAAGAAATTAAGGTGGGCTATGAGAAAACACATGGGGTATTTTAAGGGACTCTGGGGACATGGAGCAGGGTTAGATACTTGGATAAGGCTGTTGAAGGGTGTCTGGCCAGCTGGAGAAGAGTAGGTTGCCTCACCTGCTTGACAGCCTCAAAAGTTAGGGGTAAATGGGTGTGGATGGGCTCATCAGGACACAGGACATGTAGAAAGTCCAGCAGACCACCATCCTATTTGAAAGCAGAGGGAAATTTGGAAAGAACAGAAAAGGGGTAGCTAGAGGGGAACTACGGAAGAGGGAAGGAGTCCTCAAAGATGGAACTAAATGAAGAAGTGGGATGAGGTCTCACCAGCTTCAGGGTCACAGGTCCAAACTTCATCTTAGGGCTAGGGAGGGGCAAGGGCCCCAAGGGAAGTTCCTGGAACTAAGCCCAACATTGATTTTGTCAGGAGCCATCAGGAATAAGAAAACCACAACTATAATGACCCACCCCTCCCCAGACCTACACAGGATCCCCTTAAAATCCCCCACATTTTAAGCCTCTTAAGCTCCTCAGGAGAATAACAGGGATCCATAATATTGACAGGCACCTTGCTAATGACCATTCGGATGGCAAGTAGTTTCGGTGTGGGGTCCCCAGCTTCAGAGATAGGTGCATCGTAGTCATAACTGGTCGTGACTGGTAGGTAGACCTTCTTCCAATCAGCACCTGGGAGGTTAGAAGAAAAACTTAGCCCAGCAGCCAGGAGAACTTCTGCCAGCAGAGAGGAGCAGTAGCAATTAGCCTCCTCTTACTTCCCACCCTCAGCTTGTCCTTCAAAGGCAGAATTGTCTCCACTCCTGTGGTTTTGCTCCCAGCTTGTCCTGGACTCACCGTTCCAGTAGCCAAAGTTGGTGCCTCCATGAAACATGTACCTGAAGCAGGGAAGGGGACAGGAGAAACATGGTGTGACTTGCCTAAGTCGTCTGCATTTGGAAGCTCAGCTACCATCCCTAACCCTCTTCCACTGCCCACTTACATGTTCACATTTGCCCCCAACTCCAGGATGTCCTGTAGCACACTAGTCACAGACTTTATATCCTCTGTCGAGTGATTGCCACCCCAGTAGTCCAGCCAGCCTGTATAGTACTCTGAGTTCACCTGGAGAGTTAGATGAAGAGAAAAGATGAGGGATAGAGAAAGGAGAAGGGAACCAACCATAGCCCTCCCTCATAGGCATTGTCTTCTGGCTCCCCTTCCCCGCCCCCCTCACCAGGGGCCCATGGGGCTCATATTTCCGCTGCATGGCAAAGATCTTGGTCATGTTGTCAGCTGCAGTAGGAATGAAGGGGTACATGATGTCACAGGTCAGAGGGCACCTTCCCTAAACCCTACCCATACCCTCTCCTCAGACGACCTGGGCCAAAATCCACAGTGGAATAGAGTCCCTGTAGGGTGCCACAGCTGAGCCCTTCAGGCCCGTCTGTGGTAAACAGGAAGATCTCATCCCCCAGCAGTGCCCGGAATAACCCAGCCAGGTGTCTCATGTATCTATAGTCACAGGCATAATAGCTGCCATATTCATTTTCCACCTGTCAGAGAGATGAGACAGTAAGTTTGGACTGAAAGGTAAAACAGACCTCTTCCCCTAACCTCCCAGACCCCTTTGCTTCTGCACCTGGACACTGATGATGTTGCCCCCATTGTGGTAGAGCCACGGCTGCACCATGGGCAGCAAGACATGGAACCAAGAGTCTACTGCAGCAAGGAAGTCTAGAAGGAAAGAAGTCTGCCTGAGCTCCATTATGACTTTTCTCCCCATTCAGCTATCAGCTTTCCTGGAACACAGATGGTCACAAACCCAGAGCATTCTTCACCTTGGGGCAAAGGTCTCTTCCAGCTCTCCTACCAGTGAATGTGGGAATCACTAAAAACTCAGAACCAAGCAGGCACCCACCTTACAGCTCACTGAGACTCTGACACAGGAAGCCTGGAAGTTCAGCACCTTGGAGTGCTACAAGGAGCCCTTTGTATCAGTACAGGCTTAAGGTGTCAACTGAGGAAAACAGGAAGGAAATGGAAGAGTAGAAGAAAAGAGTGAAAGAGAAGAGCAGACAAAAACCCAGAAACCCATAGAAGGCAGGAAGAGTGGCATGCCACTAACAGGTGTTCCAGATGCCATTCAACAGGAGGGAGCCCTAAGTTTCTTTCTTCTTCCCTAAAGACCAACCAATGCATCTTGTACAGAGTCAGACAGGACAGACTAGATGGAGAGCTGATGGCCTTTGGCACCAGAGTGATTGTGGCTAAGCATCATAAAACCTGCTCCAATTAGCATATATATGCTTAATGACTTGCATCTTGAAGTCAGAGACTTGTTTTTGTGTCACCAATGCTAGTATAGTGCCGTTAAATACTTGTTGGACTGGATTGAAATGGATAAAATACTATTAATTCAGGGAGACAGTCACAAGCCCCCAAAGATTCTGAGCTTCAAAGAAGAGCCATCAATGCCACTAAAGGGTGTAGAGACAGATTTCTCTCCCCTGTGAACAATAAGGAACTGTTTGGAGATTTAAAATCATAAAGGTCTAGTGCCATCTATATTATCTGAATGTAGTATCTTTGAGTTTCCTAGGAAATGTTTCCTTTAGCTCTAAATCATGGAACTGTATGATTGGAAGAGAGCTCAGAGTTATCTAGTCTACCCCGCCCCCCCACCATGTGAATCATGAAACCCTCTACAGTATCTGTAACAAGTAATTGTCCAAGCCTGGCCTTGAAGGCCTCACAGTGATGGAGATTTTCCCCAAGGCCCACTGGCCCACTTCTGGACTACTCTAAGGATATCATCTGAGAATCAGCTCAGGGCAGTGTTTTTTTAACCCTTTTGTACCCATTCTTCCTTTTGTACCCTTTTCAACCCATTCCGTATTACTTGAACCTACTTGATCAAGGAAACTTCCTAAGGAATTCTCCCTAGGAAGGAACCTTATTTCCTGCCCAGCTGAATGACTTGCTAAGAGCAACTGACACAGGTAAGGTGACCACATAAGGTGCCAGGAAACATGATGGGAAAGGCCTCCCTATAGCAAGGTTTCCTGCCACCTGGACCAGCTGAGTCAAGGCCAATTTTCTTTAGGAAGCAACCCAACTAGGTGAGGCCAAATACCAAAAAGCCCTTCTCATTGGCTGAAATGCGCTGGTTAGGATCTATTTACCAGGTCCATTTCAAAGTATCTGGGACAATTACCACTTTCATCATCTCCTGACTTTGTAGTGCCTGACCAGCCAAACTTCTGGTCTTCTTAGTTTTAACTCTGGCCTTTAGTACCCAAACTCACCTGGATCTGAGGTTCTTAGGACAATGTCAGGTTTTCGAAGCAGCCAGGATGGGAGACCACCCTGAGAAGGACATAAACACAAAAATATGGATATAGATAAAAAGGAAATGAGAAGGTAAAGGAAGGACTGATGAGTGAGGGTGGAAAGGAATGGGCTGGGCTGGGCTGGTCAGTAAGAAATGACATGAATGAGCTTCGTCCTGTCCCTTCTCCAACTCACCATTTCCCACTCTGCACAAATGTAGGGGCCTGGTCTCAGAATTACCAACAAGTCCTCACTGGATGCCGCCTTCAGAAATGCCACCAGATCCCGATTGCCTTGGAAGTTGTAGACCCCAGGCTGTGGCTCATGATAGTTCCAAGGCACATAACTGGTGAGAAAAAAAGGTTAAAGGGCCCCACAGTGGGAAGGGGTCCAGGGAGGCTGAGGAGGTAAGGATATTCTACCACTCTTCTTTCCCCTGTCACTACCATTGTGACAAGACACTGTGAGCCCCATATTCTTCCAGTAAATGAGGGGATTGGCCTAGATGGCTGCAATCCTAGGAGCCTTTCTCCCACCGTTTGTCCTCCGCCACCTCTACCCCACTGCCCCAGCCATCTCCCGGCTGCATTCTGCTCTCTTTTCGCCCGCCCAGCCCCCCTAAGAGGGGGTCTCTAGGATCAGGGTTCAGGAAGCCCCTTACACCTGCACCGCGTTGAGGCCGCTCATGCGCATCTTGTGGAGCCGGTCGGACCAAAGCTGGCTGGGGACCCGGGAGTAATGCAAGCTGCCCGACACGTAGCGGAATGGGACCCCATCTAGCAGGAACACGCCCCGATCCCGATCCACCACGAAGGATCTGGGGGCTGCCTAGGGTGAGGCAGGAGAGGCATCTGGTCAGGGACGAAGGATGAGGAAAGGGGTGGGGGTCGCTCGCCGTGCCACTCCTCCCCCCAGCTCCTGTGGACGCACTGGCCCCCCTCCCGCCTCCCGGGGATGCACCGGCCCGCTCCGAGGCCCCTCCCTCCGCTCCCGGGGACGCACTGGCCTGCTCCGAGGCCCCTCCCCGCTGCTCCCGGGGACGCACCGGCCCGCCCCGAGGCCCCACCCCCCGCTCCCGAGGACACTCCCACTCACTCCGAGGCACCGGCCCGGGCTCACCTGGGCCAGCAGGTGGAGCAGGTAGAGTAGCCAGAGCTGCGCCCCGCGGCCCATGGCGTAGCTGGGGCCGATCTCTGCGAAGGCCGCCGGCCACGTCACGTGGTCCTACTCCTGGGCGGGGCGGATCCCCAAGCGCCCCCTCCCCCTGCGGAAGACGTAGTCCCCCACCTCTAGCAAAACGAAACAGAGCAAAACAAAACCCGAAAACCGAGTAGGCTGAACTCATGAGTGGGTGGATGAATGGATGTCTGGGGCATGGGATGAAGCCGCCTCAGGGAGGGGACCGAGGGGGGTGATGCCCAGACCGTGACGGGTGGTGGGGTGGGGCTGGCTTCCCCGAGCCGGGCGGGGACACGGAGCTTGGAGGAGCCCGGTCCGGAGCTCGGGGCTCGGGCCCGACCCCCAGAAGGAGGAGAGGGTCCTCCAAGCGCCAGAGAGGGCGAGGGAAGGGGTGCGGCTGGAGTCCTTCCTAGGGCCCAGCCCCGCTGGCTCCCACGCCTACCTCCAGCGTGGGGGGGGGGCTGCCGGTCCCGAGCATCAAGGCCCTGGCGGGGCTAATGCCTAAGGGAGCCCTGGACCTGCACCCGGAGCCCGACCCGCCGGACGCGGGCTCTCGGGATTCCAGGCTCACTGCGGTCCCGGCGCCTCGCGGTTGCTAGGATACCGGGGGCCGTTACCGCGGCGCGGGGAGATGACGACACGCCGCCGCTTCCTGTCGCCGCCGCCGCCGCCGCCGCTCGCGGGCCTGGGCCAGGTCCGTGGCATCTCTGGCTCCCAGGCGGCAATGCCTAGGGCTGGGGGCGGGGGAACTAGGACCATGGGATCGGGGGGAAGCCAGGAGAGGACTGGGGGTAGGGGCCAGGCGCCGGCTCCCCCCCTTTCCCGCCCCCCTCCATTGATAGCTGGCTGCCGCCCCTACTGGCGGGAGTTGGGGGGGGGTAGGGGGATGGGGCGCGGGCCCCCTCCCCGCCGCCTCCCTTGATCGTGGGGCGCCCCCGGGAGGCCTTGGGCCTGGGCTCCTCACCTGGGGAACGGAAGAAGGGGCTGGGGGCAGGGGGCGCTGGGTCGGGAGCCGAGGACCTACTGTCCGGTCTTTGCCCTCCCCGGAGTCGGGCAGGGGTCGGCCCTCCGGGGTCCCTCGGGGCTCGGCCTCAGTCCCGTTGTCCCGTGATCCCTTCGCAGACCTTTGGACACTTCCCCCCTGGAGCATTCGCTCGTCACTGCCCCCATCGGTGGGCAGCGTCTGCCCCTGCCCCGAGGATGACTAAGGCACCATGGGCCACACGCTGTGTATCTGCTCCCGAGGGACCCTCACTATCGACAACAAGAGATATCTCTTCATACAGAAACTGGGAGAGGGGTAAGTGCTGCCTGGTCGCCGCCTAGCCCCCAGGTCAGCGTGCGCGTGCTTCGTGTGTGTGTGTGTGTGTGTGTGTGAGTGAATGAATATAGGATCCTGGGTGTCAGGGCTGGAGGAGACCCGGGCCTTCTCATCCAGTCCCCTCATTTTACCGGGGACCAAACTGAAGCTCAAGGAGATGAGATGACTTGACCGAGATTCCATAGATAGTATCAGAAATGGAATTTGAACCCAGGTCCTCTGACTGTTCTAAGTTCCATCAATCCAGTTCTAGAATGTAGGGTCCACTAAGAAGAGAACCTGTTGGGGAAGCTGCTTCCAGGTTTTGCCCTGCAGACTCGCCTTGCCGACTGACGGGGACTAGTCTTGCCTTCAGAATTTCCAGAGCCCCCATCTTAGGGAGGTCTCTGCTCTGGGGGTAAATACGCCCTTAGGGAACCTCTAGACATCTGACTTATTATAATATGGCCGTGGACCTTCTTTGGCTCCAAGTGGGTTCAGCTACGTGGACCTGGTGGAGGGACTGCAGGATGGGCACTTTTATGCCCTGAAGAGAATCCTGTGCCATGAGCAGCAAGACCAGGAAGAGGCCCAGCGAGAGGCTGACATGCACCGACTCTTCCAGCATCCCAATATCCTTCGCCTTGAAGCCTATTGCTTGACAGAACGGGGCTCCAAGCAGGAGGCCTGGCTACTGCTGCCCTTCTTCAAGGTGAGACCAGCTTCTGGTTGAGGACTGGGTAACATGAAAGTTCTCTGGGGACTCTGAGTTTTAAGGAAGGACACTATGAGGGAAGGGATGTGAATTGATGGAATCAGGATTTGTGTTTGGGGGGAAGGCTGTGCCCATAGGCACCTATGAATGGTTGTTCAGTGAATGAGTTCAGAACTTTGGGTTTTCATACCCCAGTTACCTTTGGCGGAAGACAGGACCCTAGCCTGGTAAATAGGAGAGCCCCTTCGAATAAGAAGGAACACATAGCCAGCCACAGTGGGAATTGCAAGAGAGACTTGTGTTTTGCAGAAGGGTACACTGTGGAATGAAGTGGAAGGGCTGAAAGACAAAGGCAATTTCCTGTCTGAGGACCAAATCCTGCTGCTGCTGTTAGGCATTTGCAGAGGCCTAGAGGCCATTCATGCCAAGGGTTATGCTCACAGGTCAGTGGAAAGGTATTATGTGCCTGCTGGGGAAAGGTGGGAGGGGGGATAAAATGGACATTTACTGAGGTAGGCGAGAGACTTCTTTTGTGCTTTTAGCCAGAAGCCTGCCTGTGCTTTATAAGTATATATGACGTCAGTAATCCTTAATAGGGGGCCTTAAGTCCAACTTCCTTTCCTACAGGGACCTGAAACCAACCAATATTTTACTTGGAGATGATGGGCGGCCAGTGTTAATGGACTTGGGTTCCATGAATCAGGCACGAATCCAAGTGGAAGGCTCCCGACAGGCACTAGCCCTGCAGGTGAATTTTCTTTAGGGATATTGGAGATGAGGTGGGGTGGAACTAACACTGTAAGTCAGGCTACACTCCTCAGGTTCTAACATGTTCCTTTTGAACATGGAGGTGATATGACCCATTCCTACCTTCTGGGATCATTTTTTTCCAGGACTGGGCAGCCCAACGCTGTACCATCTCATATCGTGCCCCTGAGCTCTTCTCTGTACAGAGCCACTGTGTCATTGATGAACGAACTGACATTTGGGTGAGCCTACAGGGAGTTGGAGGCTTCTGTCTGCTTTGGAATGATTTCTTAAGGGAAAAATGGGAGACATTTGCCTTACTTTCTACAGTTTGGGGCCCCAGGAAACCTGTCATGCTGTTCTTTTTCCTCCACTTCCTTCCTGTAAGCTGGTGGCAGTGCAGAGGAAGTGGTATAGCCACGGTCTCTGAGCAGGAGCATGTAGGCCTGGAGCTGTTCAGCCCAAAGCTCCATCTGTCCTCCAGAGCCAAAAGGGCAGCAGAACTGAGTTAGATCCCTGCTGCCATGGTGAGTAGACTAGCAGCCCTTCTCTCCCCTTCCCACATTGGCTTAGGCAGCTTCCTTTGCTGACATCAAGGAGCAGGGGAATGGAGCACTTAACAATGTCTGGCCTAGTACCTGGTAGATGATTCATAAATGGTTGCTGATCAATACAGGCCCCTGGGTCCCATTTCCTACAAATCATAGATGTGTATTCAGTCCCTAGGTTGTGTGCTGTATGCTATGATGTTTGGGGAAGGCCCTTATGACATGGTGTTCCAGAAAGGGGACAGTGTGGCCTTGGCAGTACAGAACCAGCTCACCATTCCCCAGAACCCAAGGTGAGATCATGGAGGCGAAGCTGTTCCAGAAGCTGCTAAGTTTCTATGACATGGAAGGCCTCATGCCTTAGGGGAGTGTGTGCTGGTGCATGTGTGTGTGTAGCTCGTCACATCTGTACTCCCCAGGCATTCCCCAGCATTACGGCAGCTATTGGCCTCCATGATGACTGTGGACCCCCAGTGCCGGCCACATACTTCCCTCCTCCTCAATCAGTTGGAAAGTTTGCAGCCTACAGCTCCCGGCCAACATACCACACACATCTGAGCATGCAGGTTGGAACATAGAATTTTCTATAAGAGGAAAGTATTTTGTCCTCAATGGGACTTTGAGGATAGCAGACTGTCATCCACAAACTCAAGAATACATAGATGCTTCTGAGTTCCTACCCATGAAGGACAAAGAGTGGGTCCTTGAGAAGGGACCTGGCTGACCCAGAAAGGGAGAAATGGTCTCATACGATACAATTGGGCCTGCTGGGTCCACATCATGGTCTGCCCCTGAATGTGGGGGGTAGGGAACAGCATTTTCAGAATATGTAAATACAGAAGTAAAGCTAAAAGATGTCTGTTTATTTGTCTCTTGTTTTCTTTTGGTGGGGAGTGGGGAGAGAAGAAAAGGTATCAAAATCTGTTTGTCCTTTCTAGAAAGAGTGAGGAACTTGGAGGGCAGGGAAGAACTAGCCCACCCCCTACCCCCACCTTAGGAATGCAGGCTAGGACACCAGCCCTTTGCTGAACATGGGCTGGAACAAGTTCAGACTGTTGTGTAATCAAGGCAAGACCCCTCTAAAAGCAGTCAGCCTTTTCCTTTCCTTCCTGAATCTCAAGCCTTTGTGCCTCAGCCAGTAGGCCAGCAGCAAGCTTTGGCATAGCCATCGAACAGGTCTTGACAGCCCCAGGGTGCTGATGGTGGCAGCCATTTTATCCCAGGCTTTTTTCTAATGTTTCTAGCACACAGAGTTAATGATTAATAAGCAGGCTGTTGTGGCAGTGCCCAGCAGCCCTTCCTGCAGGGCCTGCTGAGTAAACAGGGGGCCCAACCTTGGCTGCTGCCTCTACTCTACTCCCTGAGGGAAGGGCACTGCGTCCCTGAATCACCAGAGAGGGCAGGGCCGGCGCCCTTAGCCCTTGTGACACAGGCTTCCTCCAACTACACCCATCCCCCCATGCTGACGCAGAGCTGGGCCCTGGGCCACCTATTAGCATAGCTGTAATTTCCCCTAGGGCCCTGGCAGAAGGCCCCCAAGAGGCGAGGCTGAATCTGGAAAAAAAGCACAGACAGAAGGGGAGAGGACCTGACTTTAATGCCACAGCTGAAGGTCCCCAGCAAAGCAGTGGGAGAGACCATGGAGGCCATGCAGAGATGGGAGGTGCAGAAGGGACAGACACACCACCGTTCCATAGCACCACTGCCCTGCCCATCCCCCAGGTTTGAGGCTAGGCACCCCGCCCTGGGACTCGACCAACCCTGCCCCACCTGAAGCTAATGGTCTGGCTCAAGCTTCTCTTCTAAAGCTGGAGAATGCAGAGACAGCAAGAAGGTGGCAGGGAGCTCTTCCTCAATGAGAAACAAAACTGGTCTTTAGTTTTCATTTTGAGGTGAGCACATCCTGCCAAGGGCAGGCAAGGTTGGCTGTGGTGGTGGGAGGAGCCCACACCCAAGATAAGTCCAACTCTTTGGTCCTCTTTGGCCTGACCTCAGTGCCCTAGGGCCTTGAATGCAAGGGACTAGGGTAGGCCTTCTGGGCAGGGACAGGGATTGTCAGCAGTCCTTACCTTCAGCCCATAGGAAAGAAAAAGGTGATGGGCAGCAGGGAGGGAGGGCAGGCAGCAGCACAAGGGGTGGGGACAAGTTTAGTTTCAAAACACAGAGACTCTGTTTATTTCGAAAGGATTTTGCAACAAACAGTAAAATGGCTTCAGGTGGCCTCTCTACTCTTCCCCCTCATCCTCATCCTCGTAGGAGTCGATGCCCACCTCCTCGTAATCTTTTTCCAGGGCTGCCATGTCCTCCCGAGCCTCAGAGAACTCTCCCTCCTCCATGCCCTCACCTACATACCAGTGCACGAATGCCCTCTTGGCATACATCAGGTCAAACTTGTGGTCCAGGCGAGCCCAGGCTTCTGCAATGGCTGTTGTGTTGCTCAGCATACACACTGCTCTCTGTACCTTGGCCAGATCCCCACCAGGAACCACAGTGGGTGGCTGGTAGTTGATGCCAACCTTGAAGCCAGTAGGGCACCAGTCTACAAACTGGATACTTCGTTTGGTCTTGATGGCCGCGATGGCAGCATTGACATCTTTGGGCACCACATCGCCACGGTACAGGAGGCAGCAGGCCATGTATTTGCCATGACGAGGGTCGCACTTCACCATCTGGTTGGCTGGCTCAAAGCAGGCATTGGTGATCTCGGATACTGAGAGCTGCTCATGGTAGGCCTTCTCAGCAGAGATGACAGGTGCATAGGTTGCCAAGGGGAAATGGATTCGAGGGTAGGGCACCAAGTTGGTCTGGAACTCTGTGAGGTCCACATTAAGGGCACCATCAAAACGAAGAGATGCCGTGATAGAGGAGACAATTTGGCTGATGAGACGGTTGAGGTTGGTGTAGGTGGGACGTTCGATGTCTAGATTTCGGCGACAGATGTCATAGATGGCCTCATTGTCCACCATGAAGGCACAATCTGAGTGCTCAAGGGTGGTGTGGGTAGTCAGGATGGAGTTATAGGGCTCTACCACAGCTGTAGAAACCTGGGGGGCTGGATAGATGGAGAACTCTAGCTTGGACTTCTTGCCATAGTCAACTGAGAGCCGTTCCATCAACAGGGAGGTGAAGCCAGAGCCGGTGCCACCCCCAAAGCTATGGAATACCAGAAAGCCTTGGAGTCCCGTACACTGGTCAGACTGAAAGGCAAGAAAAAAGGGTGGTCAACACACACCTAGGTAGAAACCGGAGGCTGAATCCTGAAGTGGAGCCAAGCTTATCCTAGGAGACACTGGGACCAAGAATCTAACACCTCATACCTATATAGCATCATGCTTTGGAGAATGTGGACTTTTCTACTCTTCCCTGAAAATTGCTCACAAGAAACTTGTGTCACCACCAGACCCTCCCAAGCACTCACCAGTTTTCGGATTCGATCCAGCACAGGGTCAATGATCTCCTTGCCAATGGTGTAGTGGCCACGAGCATAGTTGTTAGCAGCATCCTCCTTACCAGTGATCAGCTGCTCTGGGTGGAAGAGTTGTCTGTAGGGGCCATTTCGGATCTCATCTGGAAGGAAGTGTGTCACATAGTCAGGGAAAGAGAGGTGCTATGCTAAGCACTTCTCACCCTTTCACCGAACATTGTGTTAGAAAGTGTATACAGTTTACAGCTTAGCCTGTCACGAGATGCCAGCGACTATATTCATTGCCAAGTCCAGCATGAGATCAATACACCTTACTCAAACAAGTCTGTGAGTTTTTCAGGCAGGAATAGGAAAGTAGGGGGTATGGTCCAAGGATCTAATTTTAAGAGTTCATTCTAGATTGTTCCCTTATCCCAGTCATCCCAAGCCTCCCCATGTTCTTACCAATCACTGTGGGCTCCAGGTCCACAAAGACAGCCCGAGGCACATGCTTGCCAGCCCCAGTTTCACAGAAGAAGGTGGTGAAGGAGTCATCTCCTCCCCCGATGGTCTTGTCACTGGGCATCTGCCCATCAGGCTGGATACCATGTTCCAGGCAGTACAGCTCCCAGCAGGCATTGCCCATCTGGACACCTGCCTGCCCCACATGGACTGAGATGCATTCACGCTGAAGGATGGAGGAAAGGTGACAGAATAAGCCCTAATCTCAGCAGACCATTCTTGGGAGATTCAGGACTTCATAATGGGTAAAGAACTCAAAAAATGCATATATGTAAGCAACACACTCAGTATACTCTTTGAAACTACAGACATGGGCTGAGACTGATTCCACAATCCCCCGAGATGAGAAAGTAGTCAGCAAGAAGGTCCATAAGATCACCAAAAATGGGCTAGAGATGCCTAAGTGTCTATGAGAAATTAACAAGAACAGGGGCAAATTCTCTTGTATACAGGATGTACACCAGGGGAGCAGTACAAAATCCCTACTGCTATTTTTCTTTTGAGGCAATCTGGGTTACGTGACTTGCCCAGGGTCACACACTGAGTATGTGTCTGAGGGCAGATTGGAACTAAGGTGCCTCTATTCACTTTGACGCCTAGCTGTCCCTCCTACCACATTTTAATACACAGCCTTTTCATCAAAAGGTTCTCAGACCTTGGAAGTCTGCATAATCATCTCTTATAGATTCTTGGCTTAAAAAAAAACAGGAGCAGATTTCTCCCATCCATAATCAAGGTATTGGCATTGATCTATCAGGCTTATGTATCCTATACTTCTCCCTACTTCCCAATTTAAGCCCCATCTGAGAGAGAGACTGCAGTTGCTTTTCTCACCTCCACCCCCACACTCTCAAGCCCAAAGCACCACGTCAGCTTGTCACTGGGTACACCAACCCAGGCAAAGCAGAACTAAAGCAAGCAAGTACCATGGGGGTTATAGGGATAATAGCAGATGTCCAAGGAGACGGTTCTTTTTAGTACAAGATTAACTACTGAAGAGCCAGTGCAAGAAGAATTAATGATCAGAGTTCAGGCGGGTCTCCCAACCCCCATTTCAGGATGGCAGAATGAAGGTTACAAAATATTCAGCAAAGGAAGCGGAACTTGTGTTGAGGCCCCAAGGCAAGTAAGTGCCCTCCATCCTCCTCCTCCTCCGCATTCCCCTTCTGCAAGGGCCACCATATCACCCCACCCTACACCGATATAATTTCCAGTGAGGTTCCAGACTAAACCCGGGATTAGATTACAGAGCACCCCACCCCTCCCCCCACCTCCGGCTATAAATACCATCTGCCCTCCCCCCCAACCTGGACTCAACCCCAACTCTCTCATTCCCCATCCCCAGCTGTCCCTGCCCATCAGTCCGTGCGGGCTGGAGGGGGAGGGGTTAACTCTAAGCATGGTCTGAAACCCTTTCCCGCCGTCCAGTGAGCGCCTCCTAAGCATCGCCCCCGCCCCAGCTCCCCAACTCAGAAGAGGGGTGCTGAGTCACTGAGGAGGGCTCGTGAGGCTGCATACTAAGAGGAGCGAGGATGCGTGGCCAGATCCCCGGAGTAATCTGGCCTGCTCCCTGGCCAAGCACGTGTCCCATCCATTCCAGTGGTCCCAGACCAGGGGCAGCGAACCGGACTTCCCTCGCGCGGGAAGGCCAAGGTGCATGAGCAGCGGGGCCCGCGTGACTAGCCCCAGGAGAGGGGGAAGGGACACACTTGTGCTTGGGGGAAAGGGGACGGGGAACAGATTGAGGCCCTTTCCTGACTATACATACAACAAGCACAGTGCCCCCACCCCTGACCCCATCCTGTTTTTTCCTGAAGGTCGTGAGACCTCTGCTCCAGCCCGTCTAGCCTAGACAGAGCTCATCCCAATATACAAATATAACTATAACTTCTAACTACGCTCATATTAAATACACACATATGAAGGAATTTTAAAAACAATCTACGTAGGGCTTGGGACCACGGGGATGGGGACCCTAGCTAGGGCTGTGGGGATGTTCTATTTTAAAAAAAGGGATAAACAGAAGTCATAGCGGCAGGGATGGGGTCCCAGCCCGGGCCTCACTCACCATGGTGGGGGTCCGGGCCGGAATGTCTCACGTTGAGTCTGCGTGACGGATCTCGGTGAGAACTGCGCCAGCTGCAGTGCCGCACTGCTTTTGTATGATTGGGGTGGGGCCAAGCGCATCCGACACGCCCACAAAGGAGGGGACGCTTAGCCGGATGACCACGCCCACCCAACATTGTGGGGAGGTCGCTGTCCCTGAGACCACGCCCTGGTGGCGGTGGGCCGGTGGGGCAGGTTTCACCAGCTCTCCTTCCTCTGTCACACCCTGGGGAGGCTCCAGTCCTAAGAAATTTATAGTTTTGCAACATCCAGCCTTAACCCTTCCTTCGTTTGCTGCGTAATGTTTGGGAGAACAAGTGTATTTAACGCCTCACTCTCAGAAAAGAACTTTGCCAGATGGGATGCGGAGAAGAGGTGGGAAACTTCTCATCTTACGGAACTTCCTTTCCAAAACTCTGGGGGAGGATGTCTGCACCTGTAGTCTTTAGACTCTGACTAATTGGGCTTTCTGATCCAGACCCGGGGTCCGTGGCACGTTTTCCAGAGGAAACGTGCTTGGGTTCTGCTTCCTTTCCTTCCGATCCTTTCTTCCCAGAGCAAGGTTCCAGGTAGCAGTGGAGTCAATCAGCTCTTGAACATTCTTCTGGCCACGCCACCTGGTAATCCCAGCAGGTACTACAGCCCCCAGAGTTTCAAAAAAGTAGAGAGGGTGGCGAGTCCAAGGGACTGGAGAGAGGAAGTCTCAGTGCCCAACTCTAGAAAACATTGCCTAAGCTTTCTATGCGGGAGTAATTGCTTCGGCTCCCCCCTCCCTACGAATAGACACCAGTGATTTGAGGTGCGGCTCCCTGTATAGAAGGGAGGCTACTAGTTCCTAGCATGACTTCACCATCACATCCCTCATCGCCACTCCAAACCATCATCACTGTCACTTTTAGCATTGACTGCTCCCAATGCCCTGGATACTTGAGAGATCTATCTCACCTTGAATTCAATCGTCACTTTCTGAGTCACATTTCCTGACTGGACCTTCTTATTTGGATCTTGGGAAAAGGCGCTGCTTCTACCTCTGCCGATGGAGGAAAGAAAAGTGTAGGTCAGTCAACTGACAAATACCTTATAGTACCTTTTAAGTAATATATGTACATATATATGTATATATATATATATATGTGTGTGTGTGTGTGTGTGTGTGTATATATATATATGTATGTATGTATATCTGTATGTATTTGAAGGGGCAGCATGGCATAGGGGACAGAGTTGGTGTTCCTAAGACCTGGCTGGCTTCAAGTCCTGTCTTTGGCATGTATTGTCTGTGCCAGTGGACAAAGACCTCTTAGCATCTTCAAGACTATAAAGTTGCAGAAAAGGTGAGCCATCTACACTGGATGAAATAAATAAAATAAAATAAATTACAGGTCCAATTTTTAAAAATATGCTAAGCACTGTGGGGCACAAACGAAGGGAAAACCCAGCTTTCAAAGGGCTTACAAATATAGCACAGTGGTTCTCAAAAAATGTATTTTTTTGCTACCAACGATAGTATTTTTTGCCATGAAGAATTGAGGTACACTATATGATTATCAGTGTAAGTTACACAATTTGGGACAGGCAGAAAGAAATTCAGGGCACACCCTTTGGAACCATTGATTTAGTTGGAAGGGGAAGGCATATACACGAAAAGGTAACTAATAGAGCCACAGCAGTATATAATCAGCAACTAATGAGTTATACAGAAGACATATATTATAGAAGTTCAAAGGAGAGATGACAAGGCTTTAAAGGAGATGGAACTTGAGTTAGGCTTTCCTTAGAGAATGAGTAGGATTCAGATAGGCAGAGAAGAGGGAAAGAAAATGTCAGTGGGAGAGAGGACATTTCTGCCCTTGGAGCCTGTGGTCTATGGCCCTTAAAGACTAGTTAAACTATATTTATTAACCTAATTTAATAATAGCTAGCACTTAAATAAAACTTTTAAGTTTGCAAAGTACTATACTGATGTTTAGACCCTAACAACAACCCTATGAGATAGGTGCTATTATATGCGAAATCTTCATTTTGCAGATGTGGAAACTGAGGCTAAAAGAGGTCAAGTGACTTGCTCCAGCTACCAGACCAGCTAAGGAGAGATAGGTAGATATATGATCAGGGTATATTTGTGACATAGTACCAATTTGGCCAGAACCCAGTGGTTTTGCTCCCTAATGTTATGTTGCTTCCCTGATAGATCTATTTTGCCTTTTAGAGGAGTTTCCCTTTCACATTAGATAATCAGGCTGAACTGTAAGGCCTGGTCATAAGTCAATAGGATCATAGCTTTAGAGCCAGAAGGGAAGCTAGAGGTCTATTCCCCTTACTTTACAAATAAGGAAAGGTGTATGGGGTGTTCAGGAAGGACTAGCGCCTCTGGCGTGAGGGCTTGCTAAGCTTTTTTCAGGGCTGCTCATCCACCTTTGGTGTCCATCAGGAACTCATTTCTCACCTATGGCTCCCAGAAGATGTAGCATTGGCAGTGGCTACACGCTGGTAGAACTGTCTCAGCAGACCTGCTAAATCAGGTTGGAGGAAACTGTACCTGAGCTAGGGGGATGATTACCCCAAGCATGTGAAGGCTTCCCCTTGGAGGAATAAGCAGATGAGAATAATTTGTTCCAATGGCCTCGAAGGTGGCTGAAACAAGTGCTGTGGTCCTTAGAGCTTGGTCAGAGAGAGAAGACACCAAGGTTATCCACCACATCCCAGTCATCTTGACTTTTGCCTTGCCACTGGACTTTAGTGATTCTGGAAGAGAGGGTAAGGCTGATGACTTTGTGCAGCTCTGCTTCACTTAAATCCAATTCACACTAGTCTAGATATCACCTGCGATGTCATTGGTCCTTGAAAACAAAGGATAAACAATAGCAACCAATAAGGAACTGATGTGAGAGGTTAAATGAATTGCCCTAGACCATAGAAGTGTCAAATAACAGAGAAAGGATTTGAACCAAGGTCCTCAGTATACCCCTCTATCAATCATATTGCCTCTCTAACTACAAGCTTAGTTAGGAAAAAAAATTAGGTACTAGAAAGCTTCTGGGAAGTGATCCCCAAAATTGCCCTCTTCAAACAGGAGTCCCTGCGATCCATGTATCCACAAAGGAAATATCCTGTGTAGCTAACTCCTTTATTCTCTAAAGTATCTGGTTCTGTTTAGAAAATAAAGATTTCTTGCACCTCAATATTTTGATGGATTATGATGTTCTTTATGTAGGTACCCACTCAACCAAGGCAGTTTTCAACCTCTGGACCTCAAGTAACTAAATATGAGAAAGAACATTTCTACCCTTGCACCCTTTGGTCTATGGCCATACTTATATAAACTAATCTAACAATACCTAGCATTTATATAGCATTTTAAAGTTTTTAAAGTGCTGTAGAGATATTTTGATCCTGAAACAACCACCATATCAGGTAGGCACTATTACACATAAAATCCTCATTTTACAGATGAGGAAACTGAGGATAAAAGAAATCAAGTGCCCAGGGTTACATGGTTAATAAGGTTCTGAGACAGGATTTGAACTCAAGTTTTCCTGACTTCAGGTCCAAGGATTTGACCCTCTGTGCCACCTAGCTGCCTACTGGGATTTGAGATGCTCTAGGAAGGCCCAATTTATTGCCTCATATCATTTCAGATGCCACTGTGTTGAAAATAACACCATATTTAATTCCATTAGTTATAATTCTTCTTTACAACTTGACTATTGTGAAAATATGTTTAGTGTGAAGATATACGTAGAACCTATATCAGATTGTATGCTGTCTTGGTGGGGAGGGAGGAGGAGAAGAAGGGGGAGAAAATTTGAAACTCAAAAACTTGAGGAACTGAATGTTGTGAACTAAAAATAAATAAATTTTTAAAAATGTACACTCACAAAAAAAGAAAATAATACCATAAGAAATTCATTTTGGGGGGATTCCTTTTCTGTTTCTAGGGAGTCCCACCAGGGACCTTTAATCCTCAGTTTGGACTCCCAGACAAGCTTCCAAGATGTAACTGTGTCCCAGCAATCTGGTCTTTGACCTCATATGTACTGGATTGAATCTAGGGTTCAGTCCTCCAAATCACTCTCTTTGACTCATTACGTCCACACTGGTGAGTCAAGCATTTATTAAATGCCTATTATGCGCCAGGCACTGTGCTAAATGTTGAGCATACAAAGAAAGGCAAAAACATTCTCTTGCCTCAAGGAACTCACAGTTTGCAAAGGACTAGAATCTGAACAAGATATATACAAGATAAACTGGAGATAATTTCAGAAGGAAGGCACTAAGTTTAAGGACTGGGAAAGACTTCTTTTTTGTAGAAGAATGGACTTTAGCTGAGACTTGAGAAGCCAGGGAAGCCAGGAGATGGAGATGAGGAGAGAGAATATTTCAGGCATGGGGGAGAAAAATGCCTGGAGCTGGCACATGGAGTGTCTTGTTCAAGAAAGCAAGGAAGCCACTATGACTGGATTGAAGATAATGGGGCCGGGAGTGGGGAGGGAGAGGAAGGGGACAAGGAACAAGAGTTCTGTTTTGCAAATCTCTAAATATGGTCTGGGCCTCTACAGATGTGGTCGAAAGGGTCCTTAGCGCCTATATAAACATTCAGGGTTAAATGCATATATTGATTGCAAGACAACTTTCTTACCACAGAAAAATGAAGAGAACACAAAAAGGACTCATAATAGTTCATAAATAGTGAATACCATTTCCCTTTCCTCTTTAGTGGGTCCTATCTTTCTGGTTTCCCCAGTCCTCTAGGGGCATAGTACCACTCTGTGGTTTGTTGTTTTTGAAGCCAAAAAGAACTTGGAGTAACTAACATTCCAATTAGTCCTTTCTAACATTTCAATTAGCCCTTTCACTGTACAGATCAGCATAGGCATTCAAATTGATGATACTGTTACGAAGGCTTAGACTCTCACAAAAGAGTAAGCAAATTGGAGCCCCTAGAAAGGCAACCCCCCCACCCCATCCCCAATTGGTTGTACTCTGGAAAACCTCTGATGTTTTTGGCCTAGTTTTTATTTGTTCAACGATCTCTATGTTCCCTATTTATTTACTCTGCTCATGCCTTGGACCACTCCCTTATTCCCTATCCTTTCCCTTGGACCTCTATGCCTATATATTGAAACCTTTGTAGAAATATTCCAGGTTAGAAACTTCTAGTTTCCTAGTTGATTTCTCCTCTGCAAAATGGACCTCTGGGTTTGGAAAGCAATCACACAATCCTTAGCAGGACCCTTTTCCTAGGTATGAAAATAAGCATCTCTGTCTTTTAGTTATCAGCACCCCTGGAGCTGTCCTGACCTCTAAGCTGAGTAAGCTTCTTTGAAGCATGGGTTTGGGAGTCCTATTCCATGACAGAATCATGGATCGTTAGTTGGAAGCAAGCTTAGAGGTTATCTAGCACCCCTCATTACAGTGGAGGCCTAGAGAGATTGATTAGATGACTCATTCAAGGTGACACAACCAGGAAATGACAATCAGAACTTGAACTCAGGTCTTCTGACTCCAAATCCATCACTTTCCCCACCATACTTCCTTTCATGGCCTGAAGACCATAGTGCCTAGAGCTCCTACTGACATTCATGTTTACATCCATTCCTTGCCTCTTCCCAGTCCTGTTTTAGAGATGTCAATCTTGGCCCCAATGTGAGAAGAGCATTGGTGAAATGCCCTAATTTGTGGGTGTCAATCTTCTTTCCAGTATAAAGATGGAGTCAGATTCTTCCCTATCAGTGCTCTTCTCCTCCCTCCAAGCCACCGAAGTCCACTCTTTGCTCAGAACAGGCTCTGACCTGTTCTCAGAAAATGAGGGAAAATGAAAAAAAAAAGAGCCTGGTTATGCAATATGTTATATATATATATATATATATATATATATATGTGAATGTATGATGACATCGAGTGTGTATGATAACATTCCCTTTTATAGGTCTAGCACAAAGCACAAAGTGACTCCTTCTGAGCCAACTAGTTCATTGCCAACCGGTCTAAACCACTTTATCCTCAATGGATGAGACTTAAGCAGTTCTCTTCATTTTTGATGAGCTGTTACTGGACTGGTCCCAGTAAATGTCTCCCAATGCTCTAAACAGGCAAATCTGTTTCATCCATAGAATGGAACAATCAAGTCCTAAAATAAAGGAGTCTCATCACCATGTTAGCTCCACACCCCTAAACCCCCCTCCCCGCAAGTATTACTATGTCCAGATGATCTTATTTAAAATAATACAAGAAGAGAATAAATACATCACTGCGAATAGAGTGCATAGCTTACTGGATACTTTTAATTTTTGCCTTGAGGAGCGGGAATGAGGGGAATGACCTATAATATTAACAACTCACATTTATATAATTCTATAAAGTTTGTAAAACATTGTACATATGTGTTCTAATTTGATCATTAATGAGAGCCTTGTGAGGTAGCAACTACTATTATCCCCATTTTATGGATAAGAACACTAAGGATCAGGTATGTTAAATGACTTGTCTAAAGTCACACTGGTGATATGTTCCTGAGGCAGGATATAAAGGCTTCCTGACTTCAAACCCAGCTCTTTATCTGTTATACCATGAGTGCCCTAGAAGAGGAAAAGTGGACAAAGTGGTATAACCCAAAGAAAGGCAATAGAACAGGACTAAAAGCCAACCTGGCATACTTCGTCCTATTGCACAGGTACAATCTTTCGGAGCCTCTTTCTATGGTGGGACAAAGCTGACTACAGTGTTTATGAAAGAATTGAGCTTCAGAAATGAGTTTCACCTTCCATATTCATAAGATTTAGAATTGGGAATCTCCTTAGAAATCATGAAATACATCCATCTCATTTGATAGTTAAGAAAACAGAGATGGACAGAGTAATTTGCCCGAAGTAACCCAGTTAGTGATTGGGAGAGTTGCCATTTGAACCCAGGCCTTCTGGTGCCCAATCTGAAGGTCTTTGCATTACACTATGCATGAGGAAATGAACATTTCATAGAATTCCAGGTTTCCTTCAATGGTCCTCCATACCTATGAACTGTGTTCACTTCCTTTTGGCTTTATGTGTTCTGGGTCACTTCGGGCATTTCATCCTCATCCCAAAACTCCAACTGGCCATATGGAGCTAGAGTTTAAGGGAAGAATTCCCCTAGGCACTCATCTCTAGTCTGTGAGGGCTTCTAGGGTGTGACACCAGGAAACAGGCTGGGGCATTATAGGCTCTGTGTACCTGCCCTGTTACCATGCCCACTGTTACTGAGGCTCGGGGCACCTTCTCCACCTCACCCCCCACCTTTCTGTTTGGGCTGTGGGCCAGCAAGCTCAAGCTCAAACCAAGGTAACCAAGTCAACGAGTCTGACCCCCTGGGGTTGTTTCTAACAACACACCCCCCTGGGAGCCTAACCCAGAGTATAAGGAGGGATCTCTAGGGCTGTTCTCACTCATTCAGATCATTGTCACTCCTGAAGCCTCACTTGGCATACAACATCAGGGCAGGATGGTAAGTCTAAGGAAGGGGCTTAAGTGGTGACAAGTAACACAGAGTGAGGGTCAGAGAGTGGGGCTGTTTGCTAGTATAAGGGAAATCTTCAGAGTACTGGGGTATATGTGTGTGTGTGTGTTGGGGTGTGCTGTGCTGTGTTGCTAGGGGAAGAAGCAACTGCACAATATGCAATATGTACCTTTGTAAAAGGATAAGAGTGTCCCAGAGGCAGGAGAGACTTGAAGTTAAAAAGGAAAGGTAGTGGTTTATTTTTTTCTGAGGGGGAGAGGTGTTTTAGGAATGGGGAGATAGGTTTTAGAAATGGCACACCGGGGTCTGAACCATATTTGTACTCTTCCATCTACAAATAGCCAGTGCAAGAAAAAGTTCAGGGGTTCCCCCAAAAAAGGGTAATGGCAATTATAGGGGAAACAGAATGAGCCCAGAAAGTTTGTTTTCTTTAATCCTTAAAGCCCCAAACCCTAAACTCTATGGAGTTTGGCCTTCAAGAATTTGCTCTAAAGTTCTCTGAAACGGACTCATTTCAGCCTCTTACCTGACCAGCTGTTTGTCAAGACAGATTCTCTTTAGAAGTGGCTTCCTTTATTTTCCCCACAAATTACAATGGAGCTACCCATCTGCTTCCCTTTGAACTCTCTCCCTTTCATCTGAATGCATCTCCTCCCCAGTGCTTCCTTCAGACAGCTTCTCTTGAGAGTCCTGGTGTGTGTGTGTGTGTGTGTGTGTGTGTGTGTGTGTGTGATGGGGTGTGCTATGGTGTGTTGCTAGGAGGAGTAACTGCAGAATAAACAATATACATTTATATTAAAAGTTGAGATTGTATGCTTGAGGCAGAAGGAGAGACTTGCTAGTCAAGAAAAAAGGTATGTGTTTTTTGTTTTTGTTTTGGTTTTTGTTTTTTAGGGAGGAGCAGATTTAAAAATGGGGAGATAGGTTTTGAGAAAGGGACATTGGGGTCTGAACCATATGTGCACCTTTCAGCTAAGAATAGTAAGCATGAGAAGTTCAGGGGTACCCCCCAAAAGGTAGAGAACACAGAAAGTACCCAGAAATTCTTTTTATAGTTTTCTTTAATGTTTAAATCCCCAAACCCTAAACTCTATAGAGTCTGATCCTCCAGAAACCTATTCTAAAGCATTCTGAAATGGACTCAGGTCAGCCTCTTACCTCATCACCTGTTTATGAATTAAAACATCCTCCTTAGAAGTGGCTTCTTTTATTTTCCCCACAAATTCCAAAGTATGTATCTGCTTTCCTTTCTCTTTGATCCCTCTGTTTTGATCTGAATGCCTCTCCTCCTCAATACCTCCTTCAGACATTGTCCTAATGCACAGGTATAACAATATTGCACCCTTACCTGAAATTAGCTTTTGGTAGCTATTGTCTATAGGATACAATATAAATCCCTAAGCTTAATATTTAAGGCCCTCCACAGTCTGGCTCTAATCTGTCTTTTCAGCTTTACTGCACCTCCCAAAGGTTTAACTCGATCAATGCCATGAATACCAGCTCATTACAATCCCATGGACCTCCTTCTATACCATTAGTCTTAGGGGACAGGACTAACTCCCGCCTTATAGGCCAATACCAACTAAGAGTTCATTGCATTCTTACCCTGAGACGGGGAGGTGGTATATATGGTACAGTGGGAAGAGTTGCTGGGTATAGAGTTAGAGGACCTGAGTTTGAATCCTAGCCCTACTGTTTACTAACTTTAACTTTTGGCAAGTCACAACCACTCTGGGCCTCAGTTTCCTAATCTGTAAAATGAGAGAGTTGGATTAGTATGGTATAGTAGAAAGGGCATTGACCTTGGAGTCAGTAGGCTTTAGCTCAAATCCCAGATCTTCTACTCTCTACCCACATGTACACCTTGGCCAAATCACTTAATCTCTTTGTGCCTTAGTTTCCTTATCTGTAAAATAAGAGAGTTAGACTAGATGGCTTCTAAGATCCCTCCCAACTCTAAATCTATGATCTTATGTTGTCTAAGGTCCTCTTCATCTCTAAATCCTGAGAAATCTGGGAGTTGGGGGCAGGGCAAAGCTGGGAGGCACCCAAAGGGCTTAGCTTCTCTAGTCCCCACAGGATGCCCTGGGTGTATATGTGGAGAGTGGGGCGGGGGGGGGGGGGGGAGGTGGTGGTGGTACTTTTTCCTTTCCCTTGTTGGGTCTTGAAAACTTTTGCAGCTCTGTTTCAAACCAAGGACTAAAATTTCAGGACTGCTCTGATTACCAGTCTTAGGTCACATGGTGAGGGGATCAGGGGACCCTTTCTGAAGATATATTACACTCTAGAAATATGTGTAGCTAAGAGAGAGAAAAGCCTGCACATGGTCATTGAGCCCTACTTGGGTATTCCTAGATTCCAGGTCCACTTTCTGCCTTTCCTATGGATTTTTCTAGTTTAAACATGAGCAAAAAAGGCTGTCCTTTTTACTTTTCCTCCTCCTTATCTCTTGTATCCTGCACTCTCACTTGGGTCTAGCTCCCATCCCTCAAAGGACCTCTCATTTCCTCTCTGGCAGGAATTAGCTGTATCTTTCTTTGCCAGGCCCTGCACAAATTTCTCCAAGATGCTTAGTCATCGGAGCCAAGACTTTCCAATCCACAACTCTCCTGTAGGGTTTTAGCCTTCCTGCTCAAAGCTAGGTTGGGGGTACTCTAGAATCTAATACCTTCTGGTCAACCTCTGATCTCCTTCAGCTTTAATCTCACATTTCCAGCTGCATGTTCAACAACTCCATCTGGATGCCCAATTGAAACCTCAAATTCAACAAGTCATTATCATCGCTTTAAAATCCCCCTTCCAACATTCCTAGTTCTAATGATTGTATTAACCATACTCCCGGTTACTTAAGCTTAAACCTTGAAGTTGTCTTTGATACTTCCCTCTTCCTTCCTGCCCCTCCCCCCATTCATTGCCAAGTCCTTCTCATTCTACCTTGGCAATAATATCCCTGGCAGCCGTTCTTTCCTCTCTGTTCACACTATTGCCATTGTATTTCAGACCACATTATGTTTTACCTGGACCATTATAATAGCTTCCTAATTTTTCTCCCTGCATCATCTGTTCCCACCCAGAGCTTCTCACAGCTGCCAGAATTCTAAGTACATGTCTGACCATGTCACTCCCTTGCTCATTTGGTAGCTCTTTGTTATTCTCAAGAATAAAATATGAACTCTTTCTATAGTCACCTAAGACCCTCCACAATTTGGCTCTGACTTTCCCTTCCAGCACTATTCCATACTACTTCTCTTTATAGTCTCTGTATCCCAGCCACACTCTTACTAATTGTTTCCCTTCTCTCATCCCATACTCTCATGTCTCTGTCATCTTATTTTATTTTTTATTTTTTTTGGAGCGGGGAAGGCAGGGCAATTGGGGTTAAGTGACTTGCTCATGGTCATACAGCTAGTAAGTGTGTCAGGTGTCTGAGGTCATATTTGAACTCAGGTCCTCCTGACTCCAGGGCTGATACTCTACTCGCTGCACCACCTAACTGCTCCTCTCTGTCATTTTACACAGGCTATTTCCAATGCCTGGAACACACTCTCTTTCAGTGTGATGCAGTGAGGAGAGCATTGGATTAGGGATCCAAGAACCTGGCATCAGATCCTACTTCTGATAAACTCCTCAAGGGCAAAAACAATGTTATTTTTTCCTTTACTTCCTAATACCTTGCATATAATAACCACACATTAAATGCATTTTGGTTGAATTACTTGTTTTTTTCATGAATTGGCCACCAGAAAATTCTTATGGCAGAAAAAAGATTGGATTATTCAGACTTTTCTCCCCATCCTAGCAATTTCAATTCCCCCTCTCAGAGTTTAATTTCCTTATTAGTAAAATTAAGGGGCTGGAGTGAATGGTTTTCTACAGTCTTTTCTAGTTCTAAAAATTATATGATAATCTATACTCAGACATGAAGGGAACTCTCTTCTGGGGAAGACCAGCTTCTGTCTTCCATGAGTACTTTTTCCTTTCTTCTCTCCTAGCGTGAGTGTATCTCAATCCATGTGGGTCAGGCTGGTGTGCAGATTGGCAATGCCTGTTGGGAGCTGTACTGCCTGGAACATGGCATCCAACCTGATGGGCAGATGCCCAGTGACAAGACCATCGGGGGAGGAGATGACTCCTTCAACACCTTCTTCAGTGAAACTGGGGCTGGCAAGCATGTACCTCGGGCTGTCTTTGTGGACCTGGAGCCCACTGTGATTGGTAAGTTCAACTCTATTTATGCCCTTCCCCATGGCCCTAGTTACTGCACCCAGATTTTTTATTCCACTATAGAACATAGGAGCTGCAACTATTCCTTATTTTGAGTTTCCCTTATTACTGGAACTAATTGGAGCTAAAATTCTGAGGATATAGATTGTCTTTTAGTCTCTAAGCTTGAAGGGTCCACCTTGTTCAACATGATCCTCTATTCACCCCCCACCCCTGCTTCAAAGTAAAGCACACTGTCCTGCATATATTATCATTAGTAAATGTTTATTGAATTGAATTGAAGGGCTGTATAACTGCATTCTAGTTGAGGCTACAAAGGTGCGGAGCCCTTAAGTAGGGCAGCTTCAACCCCAACCTAGTCTCTCAGGCTACTCTGTCCCCCCAACCAGACCATAAGACATGGAAGGACCAAAGTTTATGCTCATTGCAGATGAGGTTCGGACTGGCACTTACCGCCAGCTCTTCCACCCAGAGCAGCTCATCACAGGCAAGGAAGATGCTGCCAACAATTATGCACGAGGCCACTACACTATCGGAAAAGAACTTATTGACTTGGTACTGGATCGAATCCGAAAGCTGGTAAGGATTGCCTATCCAAAGAAGAAGAGCATCATGAGGCCATCGGGGCTGCTAGGTTCTTTCCCCTTGCAATGGAGAAGAAGCAGGACCAGACAGGGAAAAAAAGGAAATTATAGTTTAAGAGGAAAGTGCCATTTTGAGATCCCAGAAGTAGAATAAGGACTGAGTGAATGCTTGGCCTCTAACAGGATTGAAAAGTGTGAAACTATTTTATTTTGTCATGTCTTGTCTGTATCCTACTGTAGTGCAAGACATATGGTTGGTAAGAGCTCAAGACATAGAGACCAGTGGATTGGTTGAGAAACTTATGAAATTCAGAAATACCCTAGGGGAAACCCTGCATGGTGATTACAAATGGGTTGCTAGTGTAAAGCACAATGATTCCAATAATTGGTTATCATGGATGAAAGGGATACTGACTACTTTCCCTGGTCATTTGCTGATTACCCAGTGATTGACTTTATAGCCACTTATTGGGATCAAAAGACTACCTTTTTTTACTCATTGATCAATTAATACATAGCACTTCCAGAAATAGGGTGGAACAGAGGGAATCTAGCATTAGGGAGATTGGAGGGGATAGACTGGCTTTTAAATCATGCCTAGAGTGTTTAAGGAAAATTGATCCCTTGGAACATTAGGAATTTTTTCAGAATGAAAGAGGGACAAGATGAGAAGATAGTATTTTTTTTCTTTGAGGGATAGTAAAAAGGAGCCCTTTGCTCACTTCAGATCACTTCTTGTGGAGGTTTTTCAAAAGTCTAAAAAAAAACCAAACTTTAAGGATTTTAAAACATCTTCTTTCTTTTTTCATACTTGTGGTATCATGTCCCAACTCTCTTTCTCCTTCCTACCCCATCCTCATTTCTAGGCTGACCAGTGTACAGGACTCCAGGGCTTCCTCATCTTCCACAGCTTTGGGGGTGGCACCGGCTCTGGCTTCACCTCCCTGTTGATGGAACGGCTCTCAGTTGACTATGGCAAAAAGTCCAAGCTAGAGTTCTCCATCTATCCAGCCCCCCAGATTTCTACAGCTGTGGTAGAGCCCTATAACTCCATCCTGACTACCCACACCACCCTTGAGCACTCAGATTGTGCCTTCATGGTGGACAATGAGGCCATCTATGACATCTGTCGCCGAAATCTAGACATCGAACGTCCTACCTATACCAACCTCAACCGTCTCATAGGTCAAATTGTCTCCTCTATCACGGCATCTCTTCGTTTTGATGGTGCCCTTAATGTGGACCTTACAGAGTTCCAGACCAACTTGGTGCCCTACCCTCGAATCCATTTCCCCTTGGCAACCTATGCACCTGTTATTTCTGCTGAGAAGGCCTACCATGAACAACTCTCAGTGGCAGAGATCACCAATGCCTGCTTTGAGCCAGCCAACCAGATGGTGAAGTGTGACCCTCGTCATGGCAAATATATGGCCTGCTGTCTCCTGTACCGTGGTGATGTGGTGCCCAAAGATGTCAATGCTGCCATTGCCACCATCAAGACCAAGCGTACCATTCAGTTTGTAGACTGGTGCCCTACTGGCTTCAAGGTTGGCATCAACTACCAGCCACCCACTGTGGTTCCTGGTGGGGATCTGGCCAAGGTACAGAGAGCAGTGTGTATGCTGAGCAACACAACAGCCATTGCAGAAGCCTGGGCTCGCCTGGACCACAAGTTTGACCTGATGTATGCCAAGAGGGCATTCGTGCACTGGTATGTAGGTGAGGGCATGGAGGAGGGAGAGTTCTCTGAGGCTCGGGAGGATATGGCAGCCCTGGAGAAAGATTACGAGGAGGTGGGCATGGATAGTTTGGAAGGGGAAGGGGAGGAAGAAGAGGGAGATGAGTACTAAAGAAAGAACTGAAAGTTTATTTCAAATAAAATGTTTTATGCTTATTGTCCACATGTGTGTGTCCTCATTTTGTCTATGTTTAAGACTTAGGAGTTTGACTGGGAGTTGGGGTTCTGATCCTAAAGAAAAATAGCACTTAGTGCCTCTCTACCCCACTAATTTTCTGTTCAGGCTCTGGAATTAAGGGGGATAAATCAGCTTTTTTAGGGTAGGAGTTCATTGAAAAAGAGAACTTGACCCATGAAGCATGGTAAAGCATCAGCAATCACAGCTATCTGGGATTCAACTATTTTTGCATTTTTCCTTGTAAGGAATGCACTGGGCGGGGGTAGGGGTGGGGGAGTGAAGGGACTTCAAGATCCAGAGAGGTTGCACTCCCACTACAACTCAGAACTCCTGAGCTCAATTGATCAACCAGCTCCACCTTAGCTTTCCTGGTGGCTGGGATTATAGGCATGCAATAGCATGCCCAGTTCACCTCGACTATTGCCTTCTAATTAGTCACCGTGTTTCAAGTCTCTCCCATCTTGCCCCCCTGCCCCAACTCCAATGGCTCCCTTTTACCTCTAGGAATAATTATAAAAGTCCTTTGATGGCATTTAAAGCTCTTCACCACCTGCCACCTCCTGCCTCTCTAGTTATATACTCTATTCCCCTCCACATATTCTACAATCCAGTCATCCCTGACCTACTTCTTCACACAATGCTTCATCTCCTATCTCCAAGCCTTTGCAAATATTCCCCAAGCCAAAAATGTCCCATCCCCTTCCCCCCCCCCCCCTTCCTCCTCACCTCTGCCTCTTAGAACCCATTGCTTTTTTTTTTTTTTTCAAGACTCAACTCAAGCATCATCTTCTTCAAGAGACCTTTCCCAATCCTTCCGGCTCTTAGTGCCTCCCCCTCTACAGTTACTTTGCACAGCTCTCCTTCGCTCAAATCAAAGTCAATTGCAATGTCATCATCTCCCCATGGTCCTCTTTGAGAACAAAGGACAAACCACACACAACCACAATCTTGCATCCACTTTGTAGCTATCATAACACTCTCTCTCTCTCTCTCTCTCTCTCTCTCTGTCTTTCTTCTTCTTCTTCCTCCTCCTCCTCCTCCTCCTTCTCTTCTTCTTCTTCTTCTTCTTTCTCCTCCTCCTCCTTCTTCTTTGTGTCCCTAGAGCTTAGCACAATGCTTGGCATATAGTAAATACTTAGTAAATGCTTGTTTAATTTGATTGTTAAGGGCCAACTTTGGTCATTTTCATATGACAGCATTCACTTTCAATCATTTTGCTGAGGTTTAGGAGTGCTAGGACCCCAAAATAGCAACATGCAGATCCTGCAGGAATGAATTCAACCAAGCCTTCTTTCTGCCAGAGAAAAAGGTTTATTAAAACACTGTCCAAGGTGGGCGTGATTCTAAAAATCTGCCACATTGGCCAGACTCTTAAAGCATCTTAGCATTGTCTAGACTCTGAGGAATCTGAGCATTTGTGACACTTGTACTGGCAAGCAAGCTGGATTGAACTGAGCACTTTAATGGAAACAAGATGGATCTTATATACAGAAAGACTGGGAAGGATAGGAGTGGACGAATAGTGTGGAGGAGGGATCTAGGGAAGATCTTGATGGCAGTGGCCAGTGATCTGGGGTGACTAGTGGTTCAAGAGAATGGGGTCTAGATAAGATCAAGGGTGGGAAGTAGCCAGGGGGTGGTTGCAATCTGGAGGTAACAAACAACTGGGAATGGGGAAGATTGGGTGTAGGCTACAACGAAAGGCCGTTGAGAGGATTTAGCTTCAGGCTAACACCGGAGACTTACTTGATCAAATGGGAAATTCAAGAAGAGTTCAAGGTGGGGTTTTCCTGGACAGTAGACTAATGGGACCCAAATTCTTTTGGGATAAGGGAAGAAGGTCTAGGCTTCGGCCCATACCCCATCAATTTTGGTTTTGTTTTTTCCATTTATATCATTGTAGTCATTTATACTGTTTTTCTGGTTCTGCTTGCTTTTACTTTGTATCAGGTCATTTGTTTTCCAATGCTTATCTGTATTCATCATATACATTGTTTTTTTCAGTTAAGTAGCACTCCCTTACATACTTGTAACACTATCTACTTTGTTTCCAATCTTTTGATACTACAAAAAGTGACTACTATAAATTTTTGGTTTGTATTGTCCACCTGAAAGTGTGGTTAAAGTAGGTGAACAAGCTAGGTGATATGTAAATTTATACTGTTTATTCCCTTAAAGCTGGCAGAGCTAGCTTACTTGTATGTACAAGGAGTCAGAGTATAAGTTTTGACTGTCTGAACAAAATGCATTTCAGGACAGTCCCAACTCAGCATGTCTGTGTCACTCAGAATTTATGATCTCCATGTATGTTTAATCACAATGTAAGAAAGGAATTTCTTAATTAGATAGGTTATAAATACAATAAGATGAGAGAGCTGACAAAATGTCCATTGAAATTATGATCCAGGACATCTCTATTTTCTTTACCATTAACACATTGTAACAGAGTATATTTCCATAAAACACTGAGATAAGGAAAAGTCCCATTATTCAAAATAGTGTTTTGGGTTAAGGGTCTCATCCTTAACGGCCATGAACAGAAGAAAGAATGTTCTTAAGTCAGCCCCATCTGGGCTTGTTGACATAGGAAGAGGTATTCTCTGTTTTGCTCAGAGAACAAAGTTGTTAGGTCCAAACTTTTCCTCTGGTTGATTAGTTCAGGCTCTGGCCCTTATTGAAGTTACTAAGTTGATATTAAATGATTATCAGTATGGAGTCTTGCTTTTTGTCATTGACCTCCTTAGGGGATATACTTAAGAGTGAGATCTTTGCATCAAAAGGTATGAACATTTTAATGACTTTCATAATTCAAATTACTCATCACTTCACAGTTCCATTAACAGTATATTATTGTGTGCATTATTGTGCCTCTCTTTTTCACAGCCCCTCCACCAATGGCTATTCCCATCTTTTGTCAAAGCCAATTTGCTCAGTGTGAGATGAAATCAATCAACAAGCATTTATTAAATCCTCACTTCTGCACAGGCACTGTGATAAAACACTGTGAGATTAAAAAAATAAAAAAACTTGAATTTTGATTTCATCAGTGTATGGAGCTCTGAGTAAGGACTCCCTTTATTAATGCAATTCAGTTCTTGCTCTGCGACTTATAGTCTTGGAGGGTAGCCTGGGGCACTGAGAAGCGACTTCAGGGTCACACAGTTAGTATGTATCAAAAATGGAACTTGAACTCAGGTCCTCCTAACTGGAAGGGCAACTCTATTCATTGTATCAGATCACTTCACATAAAAGTTGGGAATATAAAGACAAAAGCAAAAAGTAGTTTCTGCACTCAAAGAGTTTCCATTCTAATGGGGAAGACAATGTACACTTATACAGGCATATGTGTGTATATGTATATATACATACATACACACACCTATATGCACATACTCTGTATATATTGTCAACCTGAAAGTTTGGTTAAAAGAGGCAAACAGGCTAGGTGACATATAACTTCATATTGTTTATTCCTTTAAAGCTAGCAGATATGTGCATGCCCGGAGCCAAAATATAAGTTCTGACTGTCTGATCAAAGAATGAGAAGGCTTAAATACATTTTAGAACAATCCCAATTCAGGATGTCTGGGTCACTCAAATTTTATGATCTCCGTATATGTTTAACCATGGCGTGAGAAAGGAATTTTCTTAATTGAATGAGTTGCAAACACAGCAAGAGAGTTGACAAAGTGTTGATTGAAAATACAACCCAGGATATCTGTGTTTTCTTTTCCATTAACATGCCATAACATAGTATATGTCCACAAAATATTAAGATAAGAAAAAAATCCCATTATTCAAGGTGGTGTCTGCTTAAGGCACCCTGTCTTTGGTAGTCATCAACAGAAGAAGAATACTCTGATCAGCTCCCTCTGGCCTTATTGACACAGGAGGTGTTCTCTGAGTTTGCTCAAATCTCTTAGGCTGAGGTGTTTCTTCTGGTTGATTAGTTCAAGCTCTGGCCCTTATTGAGGTTCAAGTGATATTAAATGATCATAAATATGTGTGTGTGTATATATATGTATATGTATGTATATGTATATATGTATATGTGTGTATACTTTTATACATGTATATAAACATATGTGTGTATATAAACACATAGTATGTATATACATACATAAATACACACATATACATATACCTGTATAGGCATATGAGGTAGACAGATAGATATGGTATGCATGCATGTATGTGTATATATGGTATGTGTGTATACATATACATAGGTGACATATATACATATATATATGGCTAAATGATACAGTGGATAGAGTTCTAGGCCTGGAGTCAGGAAGACCTAAGTTCAAATCCAGCCTCAGACACTTACTAGCTGTGTGACCCTGGGCAAGTCACTTAACCCAGTTTGCCTCAGTTTCCTCATCTGTAACATGAACAAGAGAAGGAAATGGCAAAACCACTCCAATATCTTTTCCAGGAAAACTCCAAATGGGTTCATGAAGAGTTGGACACAAATGAAATGACTGAATTTGTGTATACTCATAAATATACACATATACAAATGTATAACACAAAGTAGATACAAGGTAATCTTAGAGGGGGAGGCACTAGTAGCTGGAGGGATTAAGAAAGGCCTTTTGGAAGAAGGTGATGCCTGAGTTAAGTCTTGAAGCAAGCCATGGATCGTAAGAGGCAGAGGTGAAGAGGAAGAACATTTTAGGCTTGGGGAATATTTGCAAAGGCTTGGAGATAGGAGATGGAGCATCGTATGAAGAATGGTGAGCAGGACAAGGATGACTGGAGTGTAGAGTACATGGAGGGAAGTAAGAAGGAAGGAAATAAGCATTTATTAAGCACCTACTGTTGAGGGATGGGGAGACAAGGTCCAGGAACCCCAAGACTGGAGTTCCCGGACAGGGTAGTTGAGGGGGAGTGCCCCTCAAGGACCCACATACTGGAGAGGGTTGGGGCATCTGGAATGAATTCACAGACCCAAGCGTTCTTCAAGTTAAGGTGGCAAAGATTTATTATGCTTTTCAGCAGGCAAGAGTTCTTAGGGAGCCTGCAAGCTTACAGGGGTGCAAGTAAAGTTTTTATAGGAGATTTTGGGGTGAAACATGTCAATTAAGTGTTTTGGGATAGGGAGTGGTTAAGGGGTGGTCAGTTCTTAAAGGAACATGCACTTTTTGTATCTACTGAGCAGGTATCTTGCCCAGATTTCACTGGGAAATAGCCCAAGGGTGGGGCGACCTGGAGGTGTGGTTTTTGCCTTGAAATGTCACTAAGTCAACTAACAGTCAGGGCTGACTGGAAATATCCAGGCTTCTTCCATCAAATGTCTTCTTAGACAAGATGAATGTAAGGGAGTATACCTATGTCTGGGTCTAGCATGTGTATGACAGGCCAGTGAGTAGTGAATATCTCTATCACCCAGTACATGGTCAGTTCAGCATGTACACAGGGAGTCAGACCTATATTCTATAGGTCCAGCTGTCCACTGTATCAGGAGGAGAGATAAGCATTTTGCTAGGGCATGCTGTCCTGTTTTGCTAGAGAGAAACTTCTAGGGATGGTGTTTTGAAGTTAGGGAGAAATGTGATTTTAGAAATGGATATGGTTTTGGAATTGGGATCCAGGCACAGGCACCCAAGCAGAGGCTAAGAAGAAATGTGATATTAGAATTAGGGTCCAAGCATAAGCACCTGAGCACCCCCATCCGTCACTACTATGTGTTAGGCACTGTATTAGTCCTTTACAAATATTATTTCATTTCATCCTCACAACAATCCTGGGAAGTAAGTGCTATTATTATCCCCATTTTATAGTTAAGGAAATTGAGGCAGATAGAGTAAAGTGACTTGCCCAGGGTCATTCAGCTAATATAAATATCTGAGATGACATCTGAACTCAGATCTTTCTGACTCCAGGTCTAGAGTTCTATCTACTACACCACTGAGCTGCCAGGAAATCAGGACGGGCCTTTCGAAGAGCTTTAAATGCCAAACAGAGGGTTTATAGTTTTTTTCTAGAGGTAGCAGGGAGCCATTGTAGTTTTCTGAGTTGGGGCTGTGCATGTGTGTGTGTGTGTGTGTGTGTGTGTGTGTGTGTGTGTGTGTGGAGAGGGGCGGGGAGGAATGACATTTGCTTTTGGTAAATCACCTTGGCAGCTATGTGCAGGATAGATTGAAGTGGAAAGAGACTAGAGACAAGGAGACTAATCAGAAGACTGTTGCAGTAGTTCAAATGGGAGGTGAGTGGACAGATGTATTCAAAAGATATTGTGGCAATAGAAATAAAAAGATCTGGCAACAGATGGACTATGTAGGGATGAGTGAGAGAAGACTGAAGGATAACACCAAGTCTGTCAGCCTCTGTGACTGGAAGGATACGGTGCTCTACGAAGCAATAAGGAAGTCTAGAAGAGGAGTGGGTTTTAGGGAAAAGATAATGAGTTCTATTTTGGACATGCTGAGTTTGAGATGCTTGTGGGACATCTGGTTCAAAACATCCAGTAGGAGGTTTATGATGCAGGATGGAGCTCAAGAGAGAGTTTATGGATGGAAATATAGCTCTGGGAGTCATCTGCATAGAGATGAGAATTGAACCCATGGGCTCTAATGACACCACCAAGTGAAAAAATCTTTCTATAATCCCTCTATTACCAACTATTTCCATCGTTTATTGCAAAATAAATATAAAATAAATAAATATGCAAAAAGGATGATTTTACAGAGCACAAAGTTCTCACTCAAGCACTTGAATGATCTCTATTGTTTTACTTTGCTATGAATGGGGTTTTTGTTTGTATGGGTTTTTTTGGGGAGGGCAACTGGGGTTAAGTGACTTGCCCAAGGTCACACAGCTAGCACATGTGTCACATGTCTGAGGCTGAATTTGAACTCAGGTCCTCCTGACTCCAGGGCCGGTGCTCTACTCACTGCGCCACCTAGCTGCTCCCATGAATGGCGTTTTGATGAGACTAGAACAGCTTCCCAAATCTCACTCAGGAGCCAGGGTGTCTCCCGGACCACTAGCCAGAATACTGTATCAAGCTAAAATGTAACTAAGGCAAATAAAACTGTCATCCTTTTAACTATATTGTAACATCTGGGATACTATTGTTTGAACAGAAGGAGGTATGGTCTGCATGGAGTATAGAGAAAGCAGAGGTAAGTGATAAAAGTCTGCCGGCATATCCCCGGCATTGCACGGGGGAGGGGAGCTCTGATTTTAGATGACTGTTACAAGTACTTTAGACAGAATCACCCCCAGTGTGAAGGATAATTCACCACATTACCACAGCTTGACGGAAGGATCCCTAAAGAAAATCCTACTTCGTTTGTTTTAATTCTCTGCTCGCCAAAAAACCTTCTGGTTCTTTGTAAATTGGTCTCCTAAGCGGACTTAACCACCAGGAGGGAGAGCCCATGTAGACAACCAGCACTAGTTTTCTCACCAGCCAGATCTCCCATGTAAATTAACAAATTGGCATTATGGTTTATTATGTCAGTCTCTTGTGTGTCTGCTGTATGTGAACCAACTCCTCAGAGCCCGAGCATAGGCTGAAAAAATTGAGCTGCTTAGCTTGTAAGGGCTGAGCACCTGGCTAGGAGTTTCACACCAATGATGCCAACATAAAGAGGTGTGACCTTGGCTCTCAGACAGTCTCCTTATGCATCTCCCCTTTAGCTTCATTTGCTTTTCCTGATCTCATGCTGGGCTAACTGCTCACACCATCAGAGCCAGCCTTTCACATCACACTGCTCTCCCTACTTCCCCTGGCTTGTGTGTTCACAAATCCCATTTCCCCTTAGTTCAGCTGAGACAAAGTGCACTTTTTCAAAAGGAACTTTTAATAAGAAATGAAAAGAAAAGGAAAAAAAGTATAAAACCTGTCATGCATCACTACATTCGTTCTCTCAAAGCTTGTAAAACATGCATATAGAGATAAGTATGAAAGCTCATTGTAAGACAGTGAGCCCAAGGATGGACAGACAAAAAGGAGATTTTATATCTTCAGAGCAATTCACTCTCACCCCTCTCTCCCTTCCTGGCTCAGGATGCCTATGTCAGCCAAAATGATAGTCTCCATATGGCTAACCATGATATGAGAAAGGACTTTCTCAATTGGGTAGGTTGTAAATACAATAAGATAGGAGAACATCAAGGTGTCAATTAAAATTATAGATCCAGGGTGTCTGCATTTCTTTTACCATTAACATGACATAATATAACAGAAGAAAACATAAGAAAAGTCACATTTATTCAAGTTAGTGTCTGGTTCAAGATGCCTTGTAAGGCATAAACAGTAAATAGTCATTAACCAAAGAATGCTCCTGGTCAACTTCATCTGGCCTTGTAGTTGCTGACACGGGAAGGAGAATCATGAGTTCACTCAGAGAGCAAAGCAAAGCATGTCTGTTATGCCAGAACATGCAAAACATTATAATAGGTTAAGCTCAGAGTGGGCCAAAATGTCTCTCCTGATTGGCCAATCCAGGTTTTAGGCCTTTCTCAGGTCTTGGGAGCTCAAAATGGTTTGAGGAGGAGTCTACAAAGCATAAAAAAGGAATGAGTTTCTGCTAAGCATATGCCCCTAAAGAGTTTTAAGACAGAAAAATCCTACATTCCCCAATTGATAAATGGCCAAAGGATATGAACAGGCAGTTTCTAGAGGAAGAAATTAAAGCTATCTATAGTCATATGAAAAAAAGCTCTAAATCACTATTTATTAGAGAAATGTAAATCAAAACAACTTTGAGATACCTTATCACGCCTATCAAATTGGCTAACATGACAAAACAGGAAAATGATAAATGTTGGAGAGAATGTGGGAAAATTGGAACACTAATTCATTGTTGGTAGAGTTGTGAACTGATCCAATCATTCTGGGAAGCAATTTGGATCTATGCCCAAAGGGCTACAAAAACGTGCATACCCTTTGATCCAGCAATACCGCTTTAGAGCTGTATCCCAAAGAGATCATAAAAATGAGAAAAGGACCCACATGTACACAAATATTTATAGCAGCTGTTTTACTGGTTGCCAAGAACTGGAAATTGAGAGGATGCCAATCAACTGGGGAATGGCTGAACAAGTTGTGGTATAAGAATATAATGGAATACTATTGTTCTATAAGAAATTATGAGCAGGTGGACTTCAGAAAAACTTGGGAAGGCTTACGTGAACTGATGCTGAGTGAAGTGAGCAGAACCAGGAGAACATTGTACATAGTAACAGCCACAGTGTGTGATGACTGACTTTGATAGTCTTAGCTTTTCTCAGCAATGCAAGGACCTAAAACAATTCCAAAAGACTCATAATGGAAAATGTCACCCACATCCAGAAAAAGAAATATAAAGTGTGAATACAGATTGGAGCATACCATTTTAATTTTTTTTGTTTTGTTTTATGTTTTTCTTTCTCATGTTTATTCTCATTCATTCTAATTCTTATAGATAACATGACTAATGTGAAAATATGTTTAATAGGAATGTATATGTAGAGTGTATATTGGATTGCATGCCATCTTGGGGAGGGGGAGAGGAGAGAGGGGAAGAAAATTTAAAACTTATGGAAGTGAATGTTGAAAACTAAAAATAAATCAATAAACTTATTAAAAAAAGAAAAGAAAAAAAAAGAAAAGTCCTTCATATATCATTCACCATCACACTGTGATAGCAGAAAATGAAAAACAAAGCGGCTGCCCATCGATTGGGGAATAGCTAAATAAATTGTGCTGTATGAATGAAATAGAATATGACATATGCAATGATGAATATGAAGAATTCAGAGAAGCTTGATTTTGTGGTTAGTAGATGGGGAACATGTCCTAGAGTCAGAAAGATCTGGATTCAAATCCTACCTTAACCACTAACTGTGTAACCTTTGGCAAATTACTTCACCTTTCTGCGCCTCAGTTTCTGTGCCTTAGCCTACAGAGAGGCTTCTTATTTATAAAATGAGGCTGTTGGACTCCAGGGTCTCTTGGGTTACTTCCAGCTCTCAATGATTCTATGAACTGATGCAGAGTGAAGCAAACAGTTGTAGGGAAATAATTTACAAAATGGCTACAATGTAAATAAAAAGAATAACAACAAAGTTGTGGAGTTGTGAACTGATCCAACCATTCTGGAAAGCAATTTGGATCTGTGTCCAAAGGGCTATAAAACTGCGTACCTTTTGACTCAGCAATATCGCTTTTAGGTCTGTATCCCAAAGAGGTCATAAAGGCGCAGCTAGGTGAGTGGTGCAGTGAGTAGAGCACCGGCCCTGGAGTCAGGAGGACCTGAGTTCAAATATGGCCTCAAACACCTGACACACTTACTAGCTGTGTGACCATGGGCAACTCACTTAACCCTAATTGCCTTGCCTTCCCCCCTCCAAAGAGATCATTAAAAAATGGGAAAAGGACTCACATGTACAAAAATATTTATTACTCTATTTATAGCCAAGTATTGGAAATTGAGGGGATGCCCCTCAGTTGGGGAATGACTGAATAAGTTGTGGTATATAAACATAATGAAATATTATTGTTCCATAAGAAATGATGAACAGGTAGACTTCAGAAAAACCTAGAAAGATTTAAATGAACTGATATTGAGTGAAGTGAGCAGAACCAGGAGAACATTGTACACAGTAACAGCAGCATTGTATAATGACCAACTCTGATACAGACTTACCTTCTTAGCAATACAATGATCTAAGACAATTCCAAAAGATTCATAATGGAAAATGCTGTCCACATCCAGAGAAAGAACTATGGAGTTTGAATGCAGATAGAAGCATACTATTTCTCTCTCTCTCTCTGTCTCTCTCTGTCTCTGTCTCTCTCTCTCTCCCCCCCCTCCCCTTTGGTTCTAATTCTTCTTTACAACATGACTAATGTGGAAATATGTTTAATATGATTGTACACGTATAGCCTATATCAGATTTCATGTGTCTTGGAGAAAGGGAAGTGGAGGGAGGGGGAGAAAATTTAGAACTCAAAATCTTATAGAAGTGAATGTTAAAAACCAAAAACAAACAAACCAACAAATAAACAAAATAATAACAACAAAAAAGTATCCCAAACTGAACTGTATAATGATAAAGTCCAAGTTTGTCCTGGGAGAAGAGTTGACAAAGTATTGCTCTCTAGTTTCTAGGTGAAGGTAAGGGATTATGGGTGTGGACTATTGCATATACAGTGAGATTAATGTAATTTTGCTGAGTTCTTTTCCCCACCCCACCCCCACCCCAACTCTTTTTTTATTCTTTGTTATGAAGGATGGCTCACTGGTCCAGAAGAGGGGCGTAGTCATGGTGGTGATAATGTTGGGAGGTGTAGTCCGAAAGGTAAGTGATACACAAATAAAAGATATCAATAAAAATGAAAACATTTAAATGAAAAATTCCAGCACCCCCAACCTACCTGACAAAGCATAAAAGTAAAAATCCTGCTAAGTATAAGAAAAGGATGAGTTTATAGAGCACATACCTCTTACTCAAATACTCAGAATGATTTGTTGGCTCATTAATTTGGATGTTTTCTCCATCAGTGAAGGTTATGGCCCATCCAATGGCATCCTCTGGGACTCTTGTCCTTGTCCTTCCATAAATTCACCACATGGGGTCCACTCAGCACACTGGATGGAGGCCTTCTTATCCTGACTTTAGATACTCCAGAAATCATAGGTTGGCATTGCCAGTAGGAGTTGTCCAGGGATGCTCTGGTCCCATTCCTCTACTTACTTTGAGGTTGGGGATTGTCGAGTCACTTTAAATTCCAATGAGCATCGTTGCTGGCCCTACCTAACAGTGTTCTTAGTTCCTTCCAGACACAGCTTCCTTTCTGTGCTGTGTTCCTGTCACATTTTTGCTCTGTTCTGGCCTTCAGAAAAGCATTCCCTTATCTTTGGGCGAAGCAGTTACTTCTTCCTTGGATCTCATAATTCTTCTGCAGTAGAACCTCAGTCTACTTCCTTGGCAGTCTCTATGGTGCCACATCTTGTTCTTGATATTGGCTTTTCTTTGCTTCATTCCTTTTCTCTAAGACATATTCCCTAGTAGGCTGTCAAGGTTACTTCAACAGGAAACAGAGTTTAACTAAATTTGAACATTTTAATTTGAGTAAATTTAAGCAATCACAGGGCTGCTGCAGTTTGCTGGGAAAGCAAAAAGTGTAACAATGCTTATCAGAGAAAAATTCCCTTTGCCCTGCATCTTGTTGAACAGATGTTTCTTAACTATAAATCGCGTGGGCTGTATATCACCTATGTTCTACTTTGATTTTCAGTACTATATGTCACTTATACTTTGGGCATATTTTTTAAAAATTTGTTTTATTTTTTCAATTATCAAGCATTAATTTCTTTTCTCTTTATCTCACCCCATCCCTCCTAACTGGGGAAATGGGGGAGGAAAAAAACACAACAGAATCCTTGTAACAAACATTTGGAGTCAATGAAACAAATTCCCATATGTACAAAATGTGTGTCCCATTCTTCATATCTCTGTTAGGAGATTTACCTATATCTTTCTAAAGTAGAAATTTCTTAATAATGAGAATGGTTTTACACACACACACACACACACACACACACACACACACACACACACACACACTGTGCTAGCCAATCAGAATAGAGGGAGTATTTTTTTTTATTTTGTTGCTTTTTTTTAAAATATAAAATAAGTCATAAAATCTAATTGTGTTTATATTGAGATATCTCTCTTTTTTGATCTCCCTTGTATTGCAAGTAAAAAAAAAATCTGTTGACTAATGACTGCATATTGCAGTTTTTCTTTCAGCTATCACAATACACTCTTTGATGGAAGCTTGGCATCTTCAATAATTATTCCAAGTTAACATCTGGACCTAGTTTCCCAACAGTCCTTGTGGCCTTGACTGTGGAGATCATTTTCCTTGGAGCCTGCCTTCATTGTACCAGTTTCCTTCTATGTCAGAATCTGTCTTCTTATTATTAAGCTAGTACTCCCTTTTTTGGGAACCCTTAGGTTCCTGTCTGAAGGCTGCCTCCTGCCCTCCCTCTCTTACAGAGCACATGACAGACATCCCCAGTTCAGTGATGAGTCTCATCTAGTCTCAGGTTACAGGTCCCACCCATTTGTTCTGAGTTATCTTTAGTGACTCATTACCTCCTCACAAACGTCAGAATTACTTTACAGGTAAAATAGCCATAACAGGCCTTTTTTTTTATTTTATTTTATTTTTTTTACTAATACTCTTCAAGGAGCTTCCCTTGCTTTTTCTCACCTTACGGAAAGGTTGTGCTAGGCCTGGTACCTCTCCTAATCTCCAATGGTCAGAGCACCAAGTGGAAGAAAGGAAGAAAGAAAGAAGAAAAATAAAAAGAAAGAAAGAAGGAAAAGGAAAGAAAGAAAGAAGGAAAGAAAAAGAAAGGAAGGAAGGAAGAAAAGGAAAGGAAGAAAAACTGGAGTGAATTGTTCTCTATTCTCTGACCATCTCCATTACCTCCCTGCAACTCTGATCCACCTGCCCCAACCCTGACCTATCCATCATTTTGAGACCTTTCCTCATCCTCCTAGTTATTGGCACTCTTTATTTTGAAATTGTATATACTTTGTACCTACTTACATGTACTTAACTGTAAGCTCCCTGAGGACAGGGACCAGTTCTTTTTTTAATTTTTGTTGTTCTTGTTTCTTTTGTTTTCTATCCTCTTGGCATATCACAGTATCTTGACTATATATATTGGGCATTTAATAAATATGTGTTTAATTGAATTGAATTGCGTTGGAGTTTAAGTTTTATCATAACCTGAAAGATAAGAGATGAAGAGGAATGAGGAGGATGAAAAGGAAGGTGGAGTATGATTCAGAACACTTAACTCACTTCCAGAAGGAACAAAGGGAATCAAATCACTACAAGAGAAACCAGGGCCTTCATTTCCTGTCTTTCTCCTAAGCTCTTTCTCTGTCCCTTTGTTGTGTTCTCCTCCCTCTTAGGGGTAGTATAGCTGACCTTCAGTTACCCTCCCTGTCCCAGGGTAGGGAAGACCCCATCTTTCCTGATGCCTTTTCTCCTGGGTCCACCTGACACTTTCATGCCCAGACTGTGACTTAGTCACCTTAGAGGAAAGGAAGAGTGTTTTTCTCTCCCTATTCAAGATATCAGGATATCAGGCAAGTAGGGACACCCTGATCTAGGGAGGGGGAATACAGCTGTCCTAGAACAGGACCCTGGACTTTCAGCTTTAATTAGAAAGATCTTCCCTAGCACCTGAGGTAAGGTCGAAGTTGGGGCCACATAGAAGGGTGAGATAAAGGATGAGATTGAAAAAAAGGAAAAGGAAGAATGGAATAGGGAAGGGAGAGACAAAAATGGCTGCGTGATAGAGAAGGACCTAGGAATTGGCAGGAAAGTCACCCAAGGTGTCCCATGCTTTAAGAGGTTTGGGAATGTTCCAAGATTCAAATATTACAGTATTACAGGGCACTGAGTTTTTATGTTGGGAAAGAGTTTGTTCTTGTTCTAAAAGTATTTCCCAGTTACCCAAATGCAGTCTAGCCCACTATCTTCCTTCTGTTTAATTATGAGCCCAACTCGTCATGAACCTGGAGTGTCTGTCTTCAATATATTTACTCTCTCACTGGACTGGCTATTCAATTGAATGTCACAGTCTACAGAATAGACATGCTTTTGCCATGTTGTTTTTCCTCTATAGATGGCTAAGTCAGTTTCTTCTGATTAATCATGAATTTATTGAGGAAGCCTGGAAAGGTTTGGGGTGTTGATGCAATCACTGTCATTGATATGACAGCACAACCACCATATTTGGACTCAACACTATAGTCCCTGACATGCTATGTGAAAAAGTAGAAATCGTGCTTAAAAATGCAAAGTAAGGCAAGATGGCTGTAATGGTCCATTTATGCTAGAGGTGATACATTAAAAATATTGGGGGAATCATTCAAAAAGTCTTCTCGAGAAGACAGATATGAAAAGAATGAGGAGGGGGAATCACATCTGCTTTTATTGTCTAAAAAAGGAAATAAAGAGAGGCCATCACTAATTACTAAGCCCTAGTCTACTTTTTTTGTCTCAACACAATCTCTATGAGGAAGATCTATATCAATAACAAAAATAACCTCTATGAAAACATGAGGGAGCAGGGAAGTTTTACAAATTATGTTCTTTTGGGGAAAAAAGTTTTAGCGATGTCTTTTGTTCTGGAATTTCAGATCACATTTATTTCTGAATATATATCCCCTTCACTCTGACCCAGAAAGCTTTATACAGTACCAATTTTTTTAAACCCAGATCTTCAAAAATAATCAATTTATCAACCAGGTTCAACAGCATATATTTCATTCCATCTTTCCAAGAAAAGGAGGGTGGCACTACAAGACTGGAGAATGGTAAACTCACTAATTTTCGAAGAATGGAAGAGAACAGTCATTGAACTATAAGCCAATGAGCTTGACTGAGATTACTGGTAAAATTCTAGAATGGATAATTAAAGAAATGGTAAGCACAAGCTAGAAAAGCAGACAGTGATATAGCCATCATGGACGTATCAGGAATAAGTCGTTCCAGACTAAATCTATTTCCTTTTTGGGGGGATGGGGTTACTAAACTAGGGGAGGAGAGAAATGCTATAGATACAGCATACCTCCATTTGAGCAAAGTATCTGATAAAGTATGTCATACCATTCTCATGGGAAAGATGGAAAGATGTGGAATAGATGAAAATGTAATTAGGTGAATTTGAAACAGATTGAATGCTTAGACTCAAAAAGTAGTTGTTAATAGTTCAACATCAACTTGGTAGGCCTCCATTTGAATGCCTCGGGGAAATGTACTTGGTCCTCTACTATCTGACATTTTTATCAATAACTTGAATACAAGCCTTGATGTTATTCATATCAAATTTGCAGAGGACATAAGGCTGGGAGGGATACCAAACAGATCAGATGACATAAGACCTTGACAGGCTAGGTCTTTGGGTGGAAACCAAATACAATAGGAAGTACATGTAAAGTCTCATGGTTGGTTTCAAAAAATTGACTTAAGAAATATAGGAAAAATTTAGAACTTGAAAATATTATAAAAATAAATGTTAAAAATTGTCTTTACATGTAATGGGAAACATAAAATATTATTTTAAAAAAAGGAAATGTAGGGTAGAATGGCAGCTTGCTAGCAATCAGTTTTAATGGACTACAAGCTTAATATGAGTCAAAAGTATTATGTGACAACCAAAAATCAAATATGATGTTGGGCTACATTAAGACAGGTCTGGCTTCCAGGAATAAGGAAGAGATAGATTCTTAACCATAGATTTCATTTCAGAGTTCATTTACTTGGATGGGAAAAAATTACATCTTAATTGCATTAACCTCCAACTGAAATTTTGTGTTTCCTTCAACGTGGGAAAGAAATGTTATTTTGAGAAGGGGTCTGTAGGCATCACCAGATGACCAAAGGGGTCCATGACACACCCCCGACCTATACTCTGTCCTGACCATATTATATCTGGAGTATGGTGTTCCATTCTGCGTACCAGAGCTTACAACAGACATTGTAAGCAGAAGAACATCTAAAGGAGGGACACCAGGATAGGGAGGGGTCTTGAATCCTCATCACATGACGGATGTTTGAAAGAACTGGGATGTTTAGTATGGAAAATCTTGGGAAGACATAGTAGCAGTCTTTTTCAGGCTTCAGTTTCTTCATCTGTAAAATGAGAATAATAATAGAATGTACATCACAGGGCTGTTGTGTACATTAAATTAAATAAGATAGTGTAGGTGAAACACTTTGTAACCCTGCCCCCCAAATCTATGTAAATATCAGCTATATATAAAAAAATTGGCTATTAAATTTATTTTGGATTTAAATTAAATGTTTTGTTTGGCCCATAGAAGGCATAACTAGAAGTAATGAGTGGAAGTAGCAAAGAGGCAAATTTACATTTAATGTCAGGTGAGAAAAACTTCTCTACAATTAGAGCTGTCCAAAAGTGGAATAAATTGCCTCAAAAGGTGATGGGGTCTCCAATATTGGATGTCTTTGAGTAGAGGCTAATGATCACTTACTTAGTATGTACTCAGTATATATGTATATTAATGTGTATATATAATTATATATTATAATAATATATAATATAATATAATACATATAATTATTATTATAATACTGGGAATTCCTGCATGGTGGGGGTCAGACTCAATGGCAGCTGAGATCTCATCCAACTCTAAAATCCTTTGATTCTGTGATTCTCTCACCTCTTCCCTCAGGCAAAGCTTGGTCATTGTAATTACAAAGCATTTGGTTTCATTGTCTTCTCTTTTTCTGTTTACATTGTTGTCACCTTTGCACATATTGTTTTCCTGGTTCTGCTTGCTTTACCATGCATTAGTTCATTTAAGTCTTCTCATGTTTCTCTGAATTCCTTGTATTTGTTGTTTTGTATTCCCCAATACAGCAGCTAGGTGGTGCAGTTTGTAGAGCACTGGGGCCTGGAATCAGGAAGACCTGAGTTCAAATTCAGCCTTAGACACTTAGGTATGTGACTTTGGGAAAGTCACTTAAGTCTGTTTGCCTCTGTTTCCTCATCTGCAAAATGAGCTGGAGAAGAAAATGGCAAACCGTTCTAGTATCTTTGCCAAGAAAACCACAAACAGGGTCACAAAGAGTTAGACATGACTGAACAACAAAATTCCCCCAATTAATGATGCTCCACCTGGTTTCCAGTTCTTTATGTAGCAAGGGCCATCCTATGAAATGTGTACATGTATAAGCTTTGTTTCCTTTGCTGCTCCTGGTGATACCTGGCTCAGTGCTAAAGGATTTGTGCTTTGAAGTGAAAAAAGCAATTTCCTTATCAGTTCCTTCATTTCCTGACAGGAGTGAGGAGAGTGGAGTTTATTTTTAGACTATTAGCCACTGATCCAGAATGAACCACTCATTCAGTAGACTGTAACAGGAGAAACGACTTCTACTCTTGTTTTTTTGTTCCAGACTCTAGAAAGTTGTTACGGAACTCTCTTTATTATTCCCTATGAAGGTGGTGGAAGAAGGCCTCTTCTTAACCCTCAGCACTGATGCTTCCACATGACAGCTAAAGTGAACCTGAGCCTGGGCTTCAGGCTCCTGGCTGCCTTTACCTCCTTGTGTTTCTTTCTTGAGCGTAGGGGCCTGATGTGGATGTTTGTGGCCCTGCAGCCCTCATGTGAAACAGAACAGCAGCAAAAGGAGCTTTTCTGCAAAAGCACTCTTCTACTGCTTCTTCTTTTTCTTTGGAGGCAGTCAGGGTTGAGTGACTTGCTCAGGGTCACACAGCTAAACAGAACTCTTCTTGAAGATGACCACTGATAGAAAGATCAGTTAAGCCAAAGTCTCACTTGTCAGGAAATGTCAACTCACAAAATGATACTTAGAACCTAACCCATGAGATGATGGAATTTTTGAACAACCTCTTCACCTTCATCTTGATTCTGCACTGTCTGAACAACTCCCTCAAGGTTCACATCTTCTGGTAAGCCATGTTAGGGGTTGGGGGTCATCATCTTATTCATGGTAATGTTTTCTGAGAAGGGTATAGTTCCAGAAAACTCCTCAGTTCTGACCAAGGGATTCTGAATTTCCTGGCTGCTTGAACTCACAAGGAAGCCTCCAAAGCTGAAAACATTCATCTCAGGATCACTGCTTAATCACCTATGCTCAGGGAGAGAAACGTAAAGCTGAAGTGGCAGCTTAGGACCTCAAGATACCAACTCAAGCTCACTTAGATGAATATATACTACAACTTTCTAGCATTTTAGCATTCAACAAAGAGGTGGGGGGGGGAGGAGGGAAGAGAGGTACCCCGCACAGGAAGTCAAAGAGAGAGAGAGTCACAGAGTGCTTACATACTAAGTAGGTGGGAAGAGAGCTCAATGACAGAAGTTATCTCTTCCTGAGGAGGTGGCTCTTTCTGGTTCAGCAACCAATGCTCTTTTGAAGCATCACTCCTCCCTTTCTGCCATCACAGGAACCAAGATATTGCTGACTCATTCCAAAACACAAAGTCCTTCAGTGCCAAGTGGCCTGCCAGAAGTGGCCAGGGAAACTCAGCTCAGCTCTACACATGCTCCATGAGTCATGCTCATGGGTCATGCCAGAGCATGTGAGAGTGGGTCAGGGTTTGTAATGACCTACATTCTATTGTTTATTATCTATATAGTTTATTTTGACATATATTGACTATTTGTATAGTATTCCTATTTACCCTTTCGTGAACACTTCCTGTTTCCCAAATTAGATATTACAACAACCTGAGGTTCAGATAGCTCAAACCTCAGCATTTTGTCAGTGATCTGCACCTAGTAGGTGTGCAATAAATACTTGTCGATATTGATGATGGTGGTGGTAGTAGTGAATGAGAGGAGGAGAGAGAATAGATTTCAGAATGTGCTTAACATAGCCTTAACTATGTAGAAGCAGTGAGGAGCCACTGAAAGGTTTTTGAGGGAGGTGGGGTAGAGTATAGGTAAAAGGGTGACATGGTTAGATCTGTGCCTTAGAAGGATTCTATTTGCAGTTTTTGAAAAAGGGATTAGAGTGGCAAGAGACATAAAGCTTTTCAAATAGTCTAAGTGAGAAGTGCTGAGAACCTGGAACAGAATGGTAGCAGTGGGGTGGAGAGAGGAGAATGCATGCGGAAAATGTTGTATTGATAGAATTGACTGGGCTTGGCAACTGATTGGCTGTGACATGTGAGGGTGCAGGGAAAGTATATAACGAGACTGAGATTTTGGCCCTGAGTGACTAGAAAGATGCTGACACAGTGAGGTGAGAGGAGGTTTAGGAAGTTATCTGGTCCGGGACATGTTGAGAGGGAGCTGCTGGTGGGGATGTGCGGGTGGTTACGTGCGGCAAGCAGCTGGAGCTTTAGGATTAGAATTTTCAGAGAAGTGCTCAGGGCTGGGCTGGATGCATAGATTTTAGAGTCATGTGCACAGAGGCGACAATTGAATCCATGGAAACAGGATGAGATCATCAAGAAAAAAGAGTGGGGAGAGAGAAAACCTAGGACAGAGCTTTGGGGGACACCCACACTTGGGGGAGGGAAGAAGATGGTGAACCAGTAAAGGGAATTGAAAAGGAGCAGAGAAAGAAGGTAGGAGAAAAACTGAGTGAGTAGAAGCCCAAGGAGGAGAGAAGGTTCAGGAGGAGAGGGTGAGCAAGTATTAAATGTTACAGAAAACTGGAGGGAGCTAGGACAGACAAAATCTATTTTTTTTCAATAATGTTTTAAAAGCTAAGCCTTATGTGTTTATGTTTTTATGTTGACTGCTGGAATGTAAACTTCAATTCAGTAAGCATTTAAGTACCTAGAAGTTGCCAGGTGTGGGGATAAAAAGCCAAAATAAAGACCAGTCCCTCCCCTCCAGGAGCTTCCATTTTACTGAAGAGATACAACATTTTTGCATCTAAGTCCATACAAGATAATTTGAGGGGAGAGCTCAAATGGCTCAAGCCATCAGGACAGGCTTCCCATAGGTAAAGCTTGAGTTGAGCTTTGAAGAAAGGCAAGGCTTGTAAGAAGCAGGGAACATGGATGAATAGTCCAGAGTGGTAGATTACGACTTGCAAAAAGGCAGGATGAAATTCTGAATTTGAGCAAAACCACACAGGCTAGTTTAACTGAAATGGAGAGCTCATGAAAAGGAGGAATTGGACATTAATTTGGAAAGATTGGGTGGAGTCAGACTGGGAAGGTCTTCCCTGCTAAGCATAAGGGCTTTTAATTTATCCTAGAGCAATCAGGGAGCCACAGGAGATTTCCCAGGCAGGAGAGTTACTTGGTCAGTCCTGTACTTCAGGAAGATCATTTTGGCAGATGTTTGGAGGATAGATTGTTGAGATCAGGGACCAGAATCAGGGAATACAAGTAGGAGGTTATTTATAACAGTATTTATGTCATGGTTCATCAATATCACATCATTTGATCCTCACTACAACCCTGGGAGGTATGTGCTGTTACATCCCCATTTTACAGATGAGGAAACTAAGACAGACAGAAGTTAAGTGACTTGCCCAGGGTCACACAGCTAGTTAGGGTCCGAGACTGGATTTGAACTCAGATCTTTTTTATTTCAAGTCCAGTGCTCTTATCCATTGTGTAATCTAGCTTTCTCTGAACTATTACACTAATCTAGACAAAAGCCCAGACTAAGGTGATGGCCATGTGAATATGGAGAAGGGGAGAGATGTAAGAAAAGGGTGGGGGGCTACTAGAACTGATGTCCCTTCCCAACTCACTGGATATGGGGAGTAGGGAGACAGAAGACTATGACACAGAGGCTGCAAACATAGGTGACTGAAAGGGAAGTTTAGAGGAAAGGGAGGCAGGCAGGGTTGGGGATAGATAACAAGTTCCATTTAGGGTGTGTTGAGTTTGAGATGACTGTGGCACATCTACAGGAATATGTCCAACAGGCAATTTAAGATGCCTGACAAGAGCTCCAGGGAGAGATTAGTGCTGGATATATAGGTCTGAAAGTCATCTGCCTAGAGATGCTAATTGAACCCAAGGGACCTGATGACATCAGTGAAAGGGAAGGAAAAGAGATCAAGCCTTCGGGGACACTTAAGATTAGGGGACAGGACATAGAGGACCCAGACCATGTCTAGAGATCTTCTGTATCCCTCAGTTCCCAGCACAGTGTTGGCACAGGGTAGATGTTGAAGAAATATTTGATGAGGACTAGATGAAAGTAAGTAGAGACTCAAATCGAGCTCTCCACACTTTCATTAAGTGGTGGAACCTGGTGATTCTGAGTTGGGAGAGAATATAGAGAGGATAAGTTTGGGGAGCAAACAGTGAATTTAGTAAACAGTTCTTCTAACCTCCCTTTGGAGGCTCTCCTCCTTGTATCTGCTTTTGCCAGGATAAATTAAGCTCCTTGAGGGGGATTATTTAGGTGTCGTTTGTTTTTAATCTCAGTATTCCCCACACCTAGCGGCAGTACCTGGAACTCCATAAATGCTTGTAAAATCGATTTGCATGGTAATATGTTTTGCATGATTGAACATGTATAACCTATATCGAATTGCTTACTGTCTCAGGGAGGGGGAAGGGGAGGAGAGGAGAGAGAACATTTGGAACTCAAAAAAATTTTTTAAATGAATGTTTAAAATTGTATTTACATACTGGGAGAAAATAAAATACTATTTAAATATCAATTTTAGTTGAAGCGACCGGTAGTGGAAAGAGTTCTGTGGAACAGGATGCAGAAATTTTCTACGACTATACATATTTGTAATGGATTTTATTTTTCTTGCCTTCTCAATGAGGGGGGCGGAAGAGGGAGATAATTTGGAACTACAAATAAGATCAAATCCAGAAAAAAAGAAAGACTTGGGTTTGAAAAGGGGAGGCCTGGATTAAAATTCCATTTCTTCCGAGCTGTGTGACCTGGTACAGTAGAAAGTAATGGTAGGCACGTAATATTTATTAGTCAGTTTACTGACTGACTGAATGGAATCAGGGAGTCTCCGTTCGAATCCCAGTTCCGAATATCTGTGCGATTTTGGCATAAACGACTCTCTACGCCCCAGTTCCTCGACTGTTTAAGGAGGTTGAATTAGATGGCGCCTGAGGTCCCCCTTCCAGCTCGAGAGCCACGATGCCTAGGTTTTCTGTTTGTGGGTCTCTGGGCTGTGTGAGGGGTATGCATCTGCGGAGGGCCGTTGCTCCATGGCACACAATGAATGCCAGAGGGAGATTGGCAACTTGTTTGTGCGAGCCTGTTTGCCTGGCTGGCCCTCTGTTTCGGAGCGTGCGTCATCCTTGGAGCGTGTCTGTCTCTGCCTCGGCCTGTCGGTCCCGTAGCTGGTGTCGTCATGGTACGAGCCCAAAATAGCTTCGGCTCCGCCTCCACCTCGGAGCAGCAGCGGCTGCCCGCCCATCTTCCCTTCCTCCCCTACCTCGGGTCTCCAAGCCCGGCCCGGAGCCAGCTATTCTCGGTCTAGTATTTTCCCTGCCTCGGGCGCATGCTCGGGCCCCCTCCCTGAGCTAGCGCTGGGCCGAGCTACGCAGTTCGGGAGCCAGAGCCGGAGCGAAGGCAGCCAGTGTTAGCCGTTCCCCAGACAGGGGGCGGGGGGCGGGGCTCCGCCGCAATGGAGGGCTGGGGGCCGGGGTGGCCTGGGCTGGGGGAGGGGTGGGGGAGGGACCGATTCTGTTTCCAGGGGGAGGGGGCTGCTGGGAGTGAGCGCAGGGAGCTCCCATAGGGCTAGCTGGGCCTGAGCTGTTTGCTGTATGGGCAGCAGCCAGGGCTGGCTTGTATTGGGGCTGGCTGGAAGGATGGCGTGAATGCCTCACTCTGAAACCTAGTGAGGCTCGAGCTGCCCTTCTGCCTAGGAATTTTCCCTGGAGGAGTGCGTTCCTCTCCATCACTTGGGGAAGCTCTCTAGTCTCTTACCGATAAATTCCTCTTCTGCAGCCTCATTAGGGACAGATAGACAGACGGGCTGCTATGGCTTCCTACTACGAGATCCTGGATGTGCCTCCAAGTGCCTCCCCTGATGACATCAAGAAGGCGTAAGTGCCCCCATCCCTGGGCATCAGTGAGGCTTCTCCTACTCCCAGGAAACTTTCTCTTGGCACGCCAGCACCGGTGTGTGTGCCTGGTAGCAGCAATGAGAGAACAAGGCCCTTTGAAAGATCTAGGGCTTTCTCCAAGTCTCATGGATTGAGGAAGCGAAGTGAGAAAGCTATAGCAAAATGAAGGTGTCATGTAGTGAAAAAAAAAGTACTGGACTTGGAGTCAGAGGTCCTGGGTTTGAATTTAGACTCTGTTACTAACAGCTGTGTGATCTCGGACAGGTGAGTTCATCTGTCTGATCTTTAGGTCCCTCATCTGTAAAGAGATTGGAGAGGATGATCTAAGGTACCTTCCTGTTTGATGGCTATGATCCTACAAAAATGCTTGTGTGGCCTTCACAGAGGGTTCCCTTCTTGAACCCAGTCCCATTAGGTTTTAGGTTTCTCCCTTTGCTGGAGATGTCCCTGGGCAGCCAGCTTTCAGACTTAGGGACCCTGATTATCATGGGATGGAGTAAAAGTGGAGCTGAAGTTGAAGGGGCAACACTTAAAGAAAATGAAGAAAATGATTGCCTCTGTCCCCTTACCGGCCACCGCAGGCATGTATAAAGACCCCTGGTACTTCTGGGGAGATCCCTGGGAGGGATCAGAGTGGGGCTGCTCCTTGATTCCATTCTCAACAGACATTTATTCAACACTGACCTTGTCCAGGGCACTGTGCTAGCTGTTGGAGGGGGTAGAGCAGGGTGGAGGGGTAGATATAAAAGCATAAAACACCATCTCTGTCCTCTAGAAGTTTACATTCTATTTGGGCAGATGAAATATAACCACTGAAAGGATATACAACACAGTAAAAACAAACATGGCAAACCACTGCAGTATCTTTGCCAAGAAAAGCCCAAATAGTGTCATGAAGATATGGAAGCCATTACTGTGCCAACAATGATGACAAAGATGACGACGACGATGATGATGATGATGTCGACAGGGACAAAAAAGAAACACGGCCAAGAATAGGAGGGTGGGGGTAAATTGCCTTGTAAGGCTTACTTGTAGAGAATGAAGTGGGAGAGAAGGAGCCCTGGCAACCTTGGGGGAGATGGGAAGAGAGACTGAGGCTCAGGAGGACCCCTCTCACGCTGCCCCCTATCCCCGCTTGTAGCTACAGAAAGAAGGCACTCCAGTGGCATCCAGACAAGAATCCTGACAACAAGGAATTTGCAGAGCAGAAATTTAAGGAAGTTGCAGAGGCCTATGAAGTGCTCTCTGACAGTAAGGGCCTGAAGCCTGGTTCATTCAGACTATAATTTTCACCTGTTCCTGTAGCCATTACCCCTTCCACTATAAACTCCTTTCCCCCCTTGCCTGCTTCTGTTGCAGCTCTCCCTGGGATAATGTATGTTCTACCTCCCCTCTGAAGGGGACATCTGGAATTTATTTTTGCTTTTTTTTGGACTTTAATCCTCATTTGTCCATTCATTTTGCATAGATCTCTCCTACCCACTAACTCTACACCCAAGGCAACCCCAGTAGGGACAACCTCAGCCAGCTCATGGATGGTCCCAGGATTGTGGCGGCCAGGGGAGGGAGCGGAAGGACAGGGCTGTGTTGTTACCACAGCCAGTGGGGAGAGCCGACGTTCACTTTTTTTTTTTTTAGAGAATAAACGGGACGTCTATGACCGCTATGGCAAAGATGGACTGTCTGGGGCTGGTAGGTAGATGGGAGATGGATATGTGAGGTGGTGGGAGGGAGGAGAGGGGAAATAGTTAGGATAACTAAGCCTAGTCACCGTCTCTCCAGAGTATTCACTGCTCTTGGGAGCAGGCACGTACAGCCTCCACTTGGAGGAGCGGGCCATGTATCTGTCCTGTCATGTCCCTCCCACCCCCACCCCTTAGCAGGTTCAGAATCTCCATGGGCTGGATCTGGTGGATTCACCTTCACCTTTCGAAACCCCGATGACGTCTTCAGGGAGTTTTTTGGGGCCCAAGACCCATTTGCTGATTTTTTTGGTGAGTAGATGATCAGATACCCGTCATCCATCCTGGTGATGTTTAAAACTCGGGGTGGGAGGGAGAAGACCTGAGTTCTTGAGGCAAAAACAATTTTTCATGGATAAGCTCCAAAGTAGTATTATGGGGAAGAGGGGGATATCTTTGGAATCTCTCAGTCCTCAGGAAAGAAAGGGAAGCTAAGGGTGGCCTCGGTTAGAATCTTTCTCTCCTTCTGTCCAATCAATAATGAGGGAATTGTTTTCTGTTTGCAGATGACCTAGGCCCAGGTCACAGCCCACTGCGTTCCCGAGCCTTTTTTGGTTTTTCATCTCCCTTCTCTTCCCATCCAGGTAGATATTGCTTTCCCCTCACATTCCAGTCCCTAAATTCCATGATCCTTCAACTCTAGCCTTCTGCTTGCTTTCCAATATTTGCTCAACTGATCTGCAGGCCCCCAGCCTACTCCACTCTGCTCCTGAAGCCTTCCTAGTCAGGAGGTCTCAGGAGGCATGCTCAATTGGTTCCATAGCTGCTTTCTAAATCCAGTCCATTCTTTGCTGGTGCCTCCAACCATTGGATGAGTCTGTTTTTCTCCCCTTTTCCCCTCATTTCTACAGCCTTTGCTTCATCCTTCTCCTTCAGTCCTGGGGCCCACGCCCTACGTTCTGTGACCACCTCTACCACCTTTGTTGATGGCCACCGAATAACGACTCGGAGGTAGGGGGCTCCCTGGAGCATGTGATGTGGACAAAGTATGTAATCATGGATTGGGAGACTCTAGATTTAGCTTTTCACTTTGGATCTGCCAAATGAAAGGGTCAGATCAAATGATCTTTAAGGCCCTTCCTAGCTCTAAAATGCTCTGATTCTAAGGATGGGGAGGGAAGTGTGGGTGTAGGGATTTGGAGATTGTGGGACCCTGGGGAGGAGGATGGTGAGTGGGGTACAACCCAGGGAAAGTAACTGTGCTGTCTATTACAGAATCAGGGAGAATGGAGAGGAAAGGGTGGAGATTGAGGAGGATGGGCAGCTGAAGTCAGTCCTTGTCAACGGTAAGAGTCATGGTCATACAGCTCCTAGACAGGAATTCCTAGCTTCTACTCCTCTTTCTGGGCTCTTTATTGGGTGGGAGAAGTTGTCCTTTGGCTTATTCATAGAGCAGGAATTTGACCCATGGGCATGGGAAGGACTTTGAGAAGGTACCGTTTACTTGTGGGAGTACTCTGGTAACATGGCGCAGAGGGGGACAATACAAATGGAGATAGGGAGGGTTCTCCTAAGGACCTCGTTAGAGACACATGTGGGAAAATAGGTGAGAACCCACGGCAGGTACTGGCCTAGAGTTAAGGCAAAGCTTTAATTATCTCCTACAGGAGTCCCTGATGACCTGGCTCTAGGGCTAGAACTGAGTCGTCGAGAGCAGACGCAGGTTACCAAAGAACCTGGTGGGGCTCTTCCCAAGTCCTTCCGTGTCTTAGGCCTCTCCGACAGTGAACCTTCTGATGAAGACGAGGATATGCAGCTTGCCATGGCCTATAGCCTATCTGAGAAGGAGGCAGCTGAGAAGAAGGCTGCAGGTGGGCGGCGGGGCAGTCAACAGCGTGAGAGTCTTGGGACCCAGGCCCACGAAGCAGAGGAGAAGAAGGCAGCAGGTGGGCGGCGGGGCAGTCAACAGAAGAGGAGTCCTGAGACCCGGACCCGAGAAGCATCTGAGAAGGCCACAGGTGGGCGGTCTAGCAGTCAGCGGAGGAGTCCTGAGACCCGGGCCCGAGAAGCAGTTGAGAAGAAGGCCAAAGGTGGGCGGCAGGGAAGTCAGCGGCAGAGGAGTCCTGAGACCCGGGCCCAGGAGGCAGCAGACAGGTCTGCAGGTGGGCGGCGGGGCCGCCAACGGCAGAAGAGTCCTGAGACCCGGGCCCAGGAGGCAGCTGGGAAGAAGTCTGCAGGTGGGCAGCGGGCCCACCAATGGCAGGGACATCCTGATACCTGGGCCCAGGATCTGGGTGTGGGGGTGGTTCAAGAAGGGGCACAGAGAGTGGCTAGAGAGCCCAGCCTGGCTTCTGAGGATAAGGCATCTCGCTGTATCATCCTCTGAAGACAAAGGCCCAGTCACCTTAAGTCAGCTTTCTGAGAGGTTCTCCTCTCACAGGTGGAGCTCAGTTCATACCGCTAACACTATCTAAGCTCCAGCCTCACCTCCATGGCCCCTTGGGCTTCCCTTCTTAACCATTAGCCTCGACTCGGGCTTGAGTCTGCTATGACCATGGGGTTTGCTGCTACTGTTGCTACCGTTGATTCTGTTCTTGGCTTATGCCCAGCACAGAAGAGTCAGGCTCTGTCAGGTGGGACCTGGGCCTTGTTACTGGGGAGGGAAAAGTTCATGAGGAAGCTCACCCTTGGGCAGGGGTCAGTGGGGGAAGAGGGCGGTGGGATGGGCCAGTTGATAGAAACTAAATTCTGTCCTTGGGGCTCATTTTCATCTACATATGATGGGGTTTGTAGGCAAGGTCTCAGCCTGCAGTTACCCCGGATCCTGTCTTGGGTGGCATGCTTTGTGGCCTGGGAGAGTTTATCCTAGAGTGGTGGTGGGAAGGGATGATATGAATGTCAACCTCTGTTCCTCTTGTACAGTTGTAGACCGTCCGCCCCTTGCCACATGTGTGGTTCTGGGGTGAGGACTAAGGTGCTGTGATGAGATCTGACTGTCTCTGTTGCTTACCTCCTACAATTCCTTGAAGCTGTACCCGCTGCTTCTCCTTCCTCAGACACCTCTCTCTTCCCCCCTTCCCTGCTGGCTGGCTGGCTAAGATACCCCCTCCCTTTCCCTCTTCCCCCACAAGGCCTTGGCGCTGAATGAGGAAGAAGCTGGAAGGGCCATGGGTCTCCAGGGTAGGTAGGCTAAGGTGGCTGAGGAGTCCATTCAGTAGCCCCTTGACTCTGAACCCAGCTCCAGGCCATTCCCTTCTCAATCTGGTTGTTCCTGTCCCCTGTTTGGACTGGTTGGAAGATGGGGTGCCCAGAAGAGAGAGGGATGGTTTGGGGTAAGGAATGATCACCAAGGCTTGGCCCATATGGGGACTGTGTATTCCCTCCCCTCATCTGAACCCCAAGGATGAAGCTTCAGGGAGAGCCCCGGACTTGGCTGCTGTGCTCTGCTCCGGGCTGCTTGGTGCTGACCCTTCTTTCCTGTCACCCCTGCCCTGCTCTCTCCTCAGATGTATTCTGAACTGGATGTCCTGGACCCAGAGCCGTCACAAAGCTCCTTCAGGAAGTCGCCCTTCCCTGGGTGCAGGGTGGGGGGATTCCCCTCCATTCCTCTCCCCCATCCATGCTGAGCTCTGAGCCATGGCCTGGATGGTGTGCTTCAGGGGCAGGTGGGCGGTGGGTTAGTAGTGGTAGACAACAGACTTCCCAGGGTGCTGTGTTCAGTGGCCCTTGGAAACTACATGTCCCATAATGCTATGTACCCCTTCATGAATTGCCTGGGTTAAACTGTGAGTGGTGTGGGAGCAATGCATCTTAGGACATGCAGTTTCCACCAGTACCAGCCATAGGCTGCCTCTCTCCTGTTCTATGACAACATAGAGGGACCCTATCCCTTGTAGAGGTGGAGAGTGTATGGGTACATTGGGGAGAGGGAGAGTCAGGGGTTGGAGCTAGCTGGCTAAACCCTAGGCTCCTCCAACTCTGCCTCACCCTTGGACTCCACTGATTGGGGGAGGAGGAGCCAAATCCCTCAAAGATGGGCTTGGGGGAGAAATAATGGGAGGGGGAAGCTTTATTCATCTGTGCAGGGATGGGGCCTGGAAAACAAAGCAGCCACCCCCCTCTGCCAGCATGCTGCCTGAAGGGCAACAGGACCAGCTGACCCAGGAGAGGCCTCTGAAGACAGTGGCTGGGTGGGAGGATGAGGGTATGGGTGGAGCAGTCGGGGTTTGTTGGGTGCGGTGTGGAGGTAGGAATGGGGTGTGGAATGGGAAACTGGAACTGGCCCCAACAGGCTGTGAGTGTGAGTTGTGCTAGGGACAGCTGAATGGTGCTTGTCAGAGGGAGCTGAAAGGCATGTTGCTGCTTGTATGGCCTCCTCGAGCCTCAAACCCTCTTCCATTCGTGATGACAGAGCCGCCCTTCTTCTTCTCTGCCTAGTGGAGCCTCCAGGAAGGGAGGAGGCAGGGGTGGAGAAGGCAGGAGTGACCCACCATGTCCAGCTTGTGGGGTCCTGCTGGGCCAGCGTGTGCTTAGCTCAGATTCATGAGTGAACCACTGGAAATCAATAAACCTGATGATATTTGAAGACTCTATTGGGTGTCCTTGGAGCCTCCTTTCACGGGCCGGCTCAGGCAAAGATAGGAGGGGCGGTTCAAAGTAGCCTGTTGCCTCTTCAGGTCTGATTAATGAATTGTGGAAGATCGATCTTCTCTATGGACAGAACTCCCCTCCATCAGAGTTGGGTCCAGTTTCTGAACCCTCTGAGGGTACTCATCAGAAATTGAGACTTGGGTTTCAGCTTGGAGCTGAAAAATCAACCAAGTGGCTGATAATAGCATCTGCTCACTGAACATGGAGTAAGGAAGCATGGTGTATTGGATGGAGTACAATACTTGTGACATCAGGTTTGAATCCCCCTCTCACTCACTAGATGTGTGACCCTGGGCAGGTCTTCTAATCTGAGTTGCAGTTTCTCCATCTGTGAAATGGGGATAATAGCATCTATTTTATCAGCTTAAGAGATGAAATGAGAATGTATGTAAATTCTTTACAAATCTCAAAGTGCTTTTAAAATATGAACCATTACAGTTTTGGGCAGATGGTCACCTTCAGGTGGGCCTCCTGAGCCAGGACCTGGGGATGCCCTGCAGGAACCCTAAATGCAGATACATGGAGGGTTAGTGCTATCTAGCCAACAATGGATTCAGCACCACCTGCTTGGGCACACTTGAAGGGGAATGATGAGTTGCCATGTTTGCCCCCGACTGAAGTTTCTCAAAACCAGCATCCAGATTTTATAGCTGTAGGGCTACAAGTGAATTTGTCTGGCACATTGTTGGTTTCATGTGTGTTGTAGTGAAAAGAACACTCAGTAGAAAGCTGGCAGGCTCTGGTTTTAAACCCAGCTCTGATGTTGCCTGGAACCTTTGGAAAGTTTCCCCTTTCTGTGCCTCAGTTTCTATATCTGTAAAATGAAAGCATCACACTTAATGAGCTCCAAGGTCTCTTCCTGCTAAGAAGTATATGAAACAAACTTTGCTTTAGTTTGGGGGTTCATGGATGGAAGACCTCCAGTGGTGGAGAGATTGGGGTGACATCAAGGTGGTACAGAAGGTAGAGGAAGGAGGTTGATCCATTGGCACCCCAGGAAAGAGCTATTAACATTTTCTATTAATGAGAGGAAGGTAAACCTGGCAGCTAACCAAGCCCCAGAACTGGGAGAGAGAGACAAGAGGCTGGGGTGGGGCCTTGAGAGTCAGGCAGACAGAGATAGGCAGAAGCCAGAGTTGCAGCTGCACAGACAAAAACATGGAATTTATTCACATCGATACAAAATTAGATCTTTCTAGAAAGGTTGATGTACCACTGGAGGGAAAGGGAGTTGAGAGTTTGGGTGGTTGGGGGATTTGGGAGAAGGAAGAGGGATGGCCCAGAAATGGCAAGATGCCAGAGAGCCACAATCCTGGGGCAGAGACCCTGGATTCCTTCCTCCCCAGGGGGAGGTTGAGCAGTAGCTGTTTGGGACCCAGGGCAGGGCTAAAGCTTTTATAAGGTGGGAAAATGAGAGTAGGGCTGGGAGGATGGTTAGATAGGAGGAGTAGAGTTTGAGGCTGAAAACTCCCCCGACCCCCAATACTTGTACTCATACTGAATGTGTACAATAAGTTAAAGGCAATCCCTCATGACTCTGGGGCCTTTGGGGAGACAGCAGTTGGAAGGCCTGGCAGAGGAAGAAAGGAAGAAACCTGTAGGGATAAATTTGTGCCCTCCCTTCCCCTCCTCTTATCTTGCAGACAACTGCCGTTTAGTGGAACCTGGGGTTCCTGAACATGGGAACCCTTGAGATCTGGGGTGTGTAGGATAAGGGTCTGACTCCCACTCCATTTTTTGGAAAGAGGCTCAGGTTTAGCTCTGAGAAGCCCAGGGTAGAGTGAGGCAGGAGATACAGATTGGGGAATGCTGGCATAGGACAGAGATACTCGCACAGACCATGAAGGAGCACAGGGGTTGAACCATGCCCGCAGGACGGGCAGGAAGAAGCAGAAGCAGGGTTATTCACTGAGGCAGAGCCTTCAGGATGGCATTTACTTCCTCTGCTACTGCCGTCAGTGCAAATTCAAACTGGTCCTGGTGGGAGGGAGAGAGAACTGTGTTAGAGGCCCAGGTCCAGGCCTTGGAGGAGATAGAAAACCCCCTGCTGGGACGAAGAGTCCATATAATCCGAGGACTGGTGATAGGAATAGCTGGGACCAAGGGACAGAGACAGGGTGGGGGTGCAGATTTCTTCGTGAATATCAGCTATACCAGCTGTCCTAGGGGCCAAGAAGTGGGCATATGGTAAAGGAAAGAGCCAGGGAGCAAAAAAAGAGCCAGGGAGAGTTGGGGTGGGGGTGGGGTGTTGAGAGGTGGGATGAGCCCAGGGACAAAGGGGAAGAGAGCCACCTTGGTGTGGACAAGCCCGGGCCGCTGGTCTCGAATGTGCTCCAAGGTAGCAGCAATGTCAATTTCCTTCACTCCTGGTAGAGGGGGAGACATAGAGAATTTGGAGGGAGTGGAGGAGACCCCTGAAGGAGAAAGGTCTTGGGCAATGTTAGGCATTCTCAGAGGGAGAATGGGAGAGAACATCGGGGTATGACAGCCTGTCCCTCCCAAGGCCTTAGATTTGGATTCTGCAGATAGAAGTTGGGAAGGCTTGGGGCTCAGATGAGACAAGCTGGAGGTGAAGAAAAGGGAGGGAAAAGGCCTCACCTTTTGCCATTCGGTTCAGCACCATGTCAATGAGGATGTAAGTACCAGTCCTCCCTGCTCCATCGCTGAAATGAAATGTATGGGGCATGGGGTGGGAGTACAGAAGATCAGAGTGGGGCTGGAAATGCATGTTCAGGTCAGAGATTTGAGGGTTGAGATCAGAGGCCAAAGGTTTAAGTAAAGGCCGAGAAAAATGAAACACGGAAATCAGGGACCAAAATGGGGGGGGGTTCCCATAAGATTGGAGCTATTCTGGGAACATCTGTATTAATTCTATTATTAGAGAATGGTTTCTCTAATTTTCCATTACCTCTATTGTTCACTCCTCCCACCCCAATGTGAGGAGAGAAGAAAGAGCCAGTGGGGTGGGGGTAGGGGACTACAAGAAGAAGAAGCCCTGGGTATATAACCTGAACATCCACCCCCCTCCCCACTCTTGTCCTGATTGTGCTTAACAACAGATACACACACACACACACACACACACACACACACACACACACACAGCCCGTTACCTGCAATGCACAATGATGGGGCAGGATCGTCCACGGTAGCACTTGTTCACCTTCCTACAACAAAAATCAGGTGTGAGCCTGAGGCACAAAACTTTGATTCAATTCAATAAACATTTATTAAGTGCTGACTCCACATGAGGTACCATGACCAGGCCTGGGAGTGCAAAGAAAAACAAACCACAGTTACCTGCCCTCAAAGAGCTTACAGTCTGCTGAGGGGGCACAACATGTACACACAGGTAAGCAGAGTACAAGGTGACGAGTGGTAAAGGGGGCAAAGGAGAGATTTTCACTAAGACTAAGACCTCTGGACATATTAAAAGAAGAATAGAATGCTTATATCTGGGAGTGGGATTTGGGGGAATCAGGGAGGGTTTCACAAGGAAGGAGGCACCCAACCTGAGCCTTGAGGGAAGACAGGGAATCTAAAAGACAGAGAAGAGAAAGAAGTACATTCTGGGCATGAGGGGATGGCTTGTATAAATGAACAAAGGTGGGAGACGACAGGCAGAATTTGAAGATTAGCTAAGTAATCCAGTTTGGCTACAATAGGTTGTATGAAGAAGAGTAATAGCTCAAAATATGGGCTGAGGGCAGATTGTGAAGAGCTTGAGATGCCAAACTAAGGCATAAATCAGCTGGGAAGGGAGGCATAGTTTGTGTCCTATCATTAGGGACCGACATGGCATCATCCTAGGAAGGGCTGGGCCCTGCCGTGAACACAGGAGAACATGGTAAGGTGCCTCTCTGTTCTTAATGTCTTCCTATTGCTACCTGTTTAGTCCTATTTGGGTTGTGGTTTCAGCTATCCAGTGGCTGGATAAGATCCCAGTGGAATCACTGGAACTACTCCCAGGGGTGGTTTGGAGGGGGACAGCCAAATAAAACTGGGGAGCAGGGAAGAGGAGAGGGCAAAGACTAGAGGCCATGCCTCAGCTCAATTGATTCTGGGGAAGGCAGCACCTGCCGTTGGTAATTAGGGGTGGGAGGACAGAGTCTAAGCCTCTAGAATCCCTGTGTTGGGAGGAGTTTATATTTCTTAAATGTGCCCATGGGAATCTTCCCCTTGCCCTGTTCCTGCCACCCAGGGCCAGCTTGTCACAGAGAATAGTCCTCTGTCTCTTCGGGATCACTTGGTGGTTCCTTTTCCCCATCAGCTTCTTCTCCTAATTCCATAGACCATTTTCACCCTTGCCCAATTTCTCTTCAGTTCTCTGAATCCCTCATTAGCTAAGGGGGTCAGAACCTGATGGGGAATTAGTATGATATGAAGACATTATACTCCAGCATACTATGTGGCTCTGTACAAGGTGTCCCCTTGTAAAGAGACCCTTAATTTAGTAACACTTTAGTTTTCAAATTTTGGATTTATGAAAGAATATAAGATTTTAAACAGTTCTATTCCTATGGGACTGCATAGCTGAGTCATGTATCCATTAGTCTTTTGGTCCATTTAGGTCCTGGATTCTTTTCTGACACTCCAATATAGCTCATCCTTCCTTGGTTTATCTCTTAGCGACCAACTCAGCATTCATCTCTTATCACACATTGTCTCTGTGGGATCCCTGTCCCCCCCACCCCGGCCTTGCCCACCATCTCCCCCTTTATACTGGCAGTGCTAGACTCAAATCCTAATCTTCCTCGAGGTTAGGGAGGAAAGGTGAATCACCTACAAGACCTACTAGCCTAATCTCTGAAGCCTCTCCCAGCTCCCTGGGGAAGATGGATGGAGCTTTGAGCCAGGTTTGGGCAGGTGACTCCTGCAGGACTAACCTCCTTCTGAGACTGGTTATCCACTTGATTGGGGGAGGGAGTGAGCAAGGTTACATAGCTTTTCCAGCACAAGAGTCAGATAGTTTAGGGATGACACTGAACACTTTGCCAAATGCTCAGGATTTGAAGCCAAGTCTTTTTCCTATATCAGCCTCAGTTTCTCTTTTCTCTTTCTCTAGTGCCTAGTGGTTTTTAGGGTGGCTATAATATAGGATACAGATTGGTGTGTGGGGGGATGCAGAAAATTGAGATTGAGGAGGTAAACTCTCAATTCTGCCTGTCTGTCCAAAGGGGAGTATCCCACAGAGGTGGTAGGGGTAGAAGAGATGCCAAGGGAAGCTCAATGGATTTTGTGGCCAAAAGGGATTCCTTCCCACCCCATATCCCCCAAATGGATTCAGCAAAGCCCCAAGAAGCAATAACAACATCTTTCCTCCCTCTCTTCCCTGCCCTTTGTCAGGGTCCCCCAGGGCCCTGTCCTCTCAAGGCGGCCCCGCTGGGGCTTTCCTGGGGCCCATCCATCCTGTCCGTGCGGCAGCCACACCTGCCAATGATCACTTTTGTGACTATGCAACTGAAGTCAGAATACTAGCTGCAGATCACAAAAATGACACAGGCAGCTGTGAGGGAGAGAGAGAGACAGAGACAGAGAGAGACAGAGACAGAGAGAAAAGGGAGAGCAACTGAGGAGACAGAACAAGCAGGGAGGACAGGGACAGATGGCGATGGAGAGACACAGACTGGCAGGGGATCAAAGGAATTCGGAGAGACCCAGAAAAGAGATGGACACAGAGAAGACAGTCCTGGATTGAAAGATGCGGAGAGGGGAGAGCAGCCCAGGGGGAGAGGTCAGAGAGGGAGCCCCCAAGGCAGGGCACAACATAGTGCAGTGGAAGAAGCCATGGATTTGGAGTCAGAGGACCTGGGGTTCAAATCCCGGCTCTACTATTTTATTAGCTATGTGACCTTGAGGGAGTCACTTCTCTGGACCTCCGTTTCCTCATCTGGAAAATTGAGGGTGGTGGACTAGATGGCCAATTCTTAAGTCTGATCTTATCACTCCACTCAGCTGGCTTTTTACTCCTCACCCACCCACTACTGAGCTGAAAGGAGAGGAGGCAGGGCTTCCTAGATGTTATGAACTGATCCATGGAGGAAAGAGGTAGGCTGGGAGACATGAGGTAACTGGAACCTGAGCCTCATTGTGAGTTCCATTTCACAAAACGCACCGTCTCCCCCACCCCTCATCTCCCTCTACCTAACGAAGGAGCAGACAGTGTGTTACTAAGGCTCTGGGACATGAAGGAGTTTCTCCCCTAAACCTGGCCTCTCAAGGCTCCAGGGTCCCCTGACCAGGGACACGTGTGCTCCTGCTTACCCTAAATTATTAAATTTCTATCCTCCTCGCTTCTCTCAAATCAGACCAAATCTATTTCTGGCTCCATCCCATCCCTGTCCTCTTTCAGCTTTATCCCACATCTCAGGGCCTGGTGCTCACCTGCGGAAGTCCAGCAGGGGCCGAGTCGAGGTTGGGGTGCCCTCAGCTGGCCAGCTGAGGAAGTGGAACTGGGTGAGCGTGCGTGTCTCTTGGGACTGCACATTTTTCAGGTAGAAGCTGCGCACCAGGAAGTCTTCACACCAGATGTGCTCCGAAACCAGGTTCACCTGCATGGAGTAGGGGCTCAGTCTCCAGGTGGTCTCCTTTGTTAATAGGGGAGGGGGAGGGCTCCTCGCTGTCCCCAGCATGTATCTTGTGCTTTCCAACCTTTGATCCCCCACTCTGAAGACTCTCCACCACCTAACCTTTCCCTCTCCACCTACTGGACTTTTTCAAGCCCAGCCTCTTTCTTGAAGTCTCCCTTAACCACCCTGGCTGACAGGAATCTCTCCCCTTCTTCTGAACTCCTCTAGGGCAATGGCTGTCTTGAGCTACTCAATTTACCTTGAATATATCTTGTACATGCATGGTTGTCTGCATTAGAATGGGAGATTCTTCAGGGGCTGGGACTGTTTCTGACTTTCTTTGTATTCCTTGAGCCTGGTCTATAGTACTCGATTAATAAAATGCTTGTTGATTTGACTACAGTGGCCCTTAGAGATTAACTAGCTGTCCAACCCTCTCTTTTTTTGTTTGTTTTTGGCACGGCAATTGGAGTTAAGTGACTTGCCCAAGGTCACACAGCTAGTACATGTGTCAAGTGTCTGAGGCCACATTTGAACTCAGCTCCTCCCCACTCCAGGGCCAGTGCTCTCCTCACTGTGCCACCTAGCTGCCCCATCTCATTTTACATGTGAGCAAAGTGAGACCCTGGCAAGGAAAAGCTAGCAAGAGACAGGACCAGGATTGGAACACAGGTCTCCTGACTTAATCTAGTGCTCTTCCCTACCTCCATGCCACTGGGTCACCTTTGGAAAGTCACCTAAATAACCCTGAGCTTCTGTTTTTTTCGTTTATGAATGGGGATAATAACACCTGCATTCCCTAGCTGTCAGGTTGGTTATGAGGATCAAAGTGCTGTTACAACCACAAATCCTTCTCTAGACCATTAGTGTCACCTTGTCATTTCTCATGTGTGTGCCTCTGGCTGCCCAAGCTAAACTATAAGCCCCTGGGGGGCATGAGTCCTATCTAAATTTCTTTTTATCTCCACAGGGTACCCAGTAAGGGTACCCAGCACAGTGCTGGGCAAAAGAGCAAGTGCTTCAGAAACATTGATTGATAAACATATCAAGGGCTGGTGCAGGGGCGGGGGGGAGGGGGAGGGATTATTAGATCTCTAATCCCAGGCTCCTTCTTTTCTTTCTTTAGAGGGTGAAGAGTTTGTGGAAGGTTCTGTTTCTTCCTTTTTCTGCATGCATGGTTTTCCTCCTCCCTCTCTGTTTTGTTTCTTTCCTTTCTTCCCCCCTCCCTTTCCTCCCATGGTCTCTTGGGGTCCTGCCCAACCTCATAGACATGATAGAGGGATGAGCCCTCATCTGGCCAGTAGCGGTCGCATTGTTTGACTCCATCCTCCACCAAGGGTGCCAGCATCACGATGACTGTGCAACCATTTTCCCACACCATCTGAGGGAGGAGAGATGCCACAGTGTTAGAGGGGTCAGAGGAGGAGGAGGAGGAAGAGGAGAGGACAGGAGCAGGGGGCCAGGACATCTGCTCTAGTAGACTCCTGCGCACTTCCCCAGTTCCTAAGGCTGCACCTAGGTGGAGTTGTGGGTAGTCCCCTGGGGCAGCCCTCCTCATTCACCCCCACTTTTCTCTGGGAGCTCACCTGCCAGAAGTCCGAAATAGTGTGGGACAGTGGGCCCTGAGTGGCGATGTAGGCTGGCATCCGTGGATCATGTTCAATCTAGGTACATCATATTGGGGTGGAGGGGAATCACCATTAGGAATAGGTAATGATACCAGGGGCAGAAGGGATGGGGGTGGGTTTGAACCTTAGTTTAGCTGCTAGAGGAAACTGTGTAGGACAGTAAAAAGAAGGTTGAACTTGGAGAAGCCTGGGTTCAAATCCTAGCTCATCAGTGGTATGACCTTGGGTCTCAGCTTTGCTCATCCCTAACATGGAGATGACAATACTTACAATAACTACTTTGGCTGGGCTATTGTGAGGAAAGCATTTTGTAGGCTTTAAAGCATTCTATAAATGTGCATTATTAGTAGTATCATTATTAGATTAATAATAGACAAGGCTTTTTAGTGGCTGGGGCCAGGATAGATGCCATGACAAAGTAGAATTCATGATAGAAATGATGACCTGCTAGGGAAAAGAAAGAAGCTCAGCATGGTATGGGAGTTGGGGTTGGCTTTTTTTGCTGGTGGTGGGAAGTTCGATACTCACAATGGGACTAGCGTTGATATAATCACTCCGAGAAGGACTGCTTTCCACCTTCAGCTTGATTCGGGCATGGTCATCTGCACAGAACCCAACCCCCACACCACACCCCATCTTTGGGTCATCAGGGCACTAGCACCTCCCCCACCAGCCAGCCCCTCCACCAAGAAAGGGTTCCCCCTTAGGGATACCCAGGATACTTCCTCAAGCCCTATTGTAACAAATCACCCCTTGGCCCAACAACCTGGAACCCTGGAACAAAAAGGGGAGTGGGTAGGGCCAGTTCCCTACTAGGCTGGGGTCAGGGGCCACTCACAGGGCACGAAGTCAGGGTTCCTGTTTTTCTTGAGGTTGGCATCACCCTGAGCCATGCTACAAGCATTGGGCTCTGCCTGGTAGGCACACAGGGCTTGCCACTCCTTGGCCAGCCGATCACGGTTTCTCAGGTGATCCTCCATATATGCCTGGAGAGTAGAAGCCACACCTTGGTACCCTTCTTTCCCACTTCCCATCAGACTAGTTTAACCCTTCGTGTGCCAGCCCCTGCTCTCTCTGGTACAGCCCCTTTCCCCTTAGTTTCCATACTAACCAGGATCATGTGTCCTGTGGAGATGTCCATGTTGGCTTGGGCGGGCTCCTCACACCAGGATGGAGTGCTGCTGTGGGAGCTGGGACTGGCCTGGGCAGCATCACTGAACTGAGAGGAGATGCTGCTCACCCTCGAAGGCTCTGGTGGTCCCTCTGACCGGCTAAACAGAGACTTAGTGGCCATGTGCTGGCGGCACAGTTCCTGGGGAACCAGAAGAAGTGAGACCATGTTCAGAAGTCATCAGGTAGGGCCCAAAGACATCCTTTAGACTTCTCATCAATATCTGAGTTTTATATATCGGGACCTTTTGTTCCATGGTTTAATTCATTCAAGAAATAATTACGGCTAACTCTATCCTTCAGAGTATAGAGTGACGGGTGGGGTGTTGGGGGAGATACCAAATTAGACAGGATGGTCCCTGCTCTCCCTGAGTCTACTGGGTTTGGTTGATTTCAAAATGAATACAGTTTCAGAGGGAAGAACTCTATTCTTTTTATGTCTCTTCTTACAGCTGAAGGCCTATTTGAATGGGATTTGTCACTCATAGGGGATAATAACACCTGTGGTCAACATCTAGCCTCTGCTAGAGGGAATTCACTACTTGGTGATTCAACTAACTTCCCAAGTCTCCTCCTCTCCGTACTGTGCCCTACTATTTGCTTGTTCATCCACCACATCAGTCCCAGGTGTCCTGGCCTTTTCTAAGCTCCTCCCTCCCCCATCTCCCATGAGTAGCCCTAGGGACCACAGACCTGGTACTCTAAGGTGGTATCTGCATGGGCTCCCTCAGGCCCCAGGGCTGCCAGGCGTTCCTTTTCTCGAAGTCGCCCATGCTGCCTCAAACAGATGGCCAAGGCTGCAGCCACTAGCAGCCCTGCCACGCCTGCCAGGGCCACCAGGGTCAGCAGCACAGAACGAAGTGGGGGGGTCCCTCGAGCTGGCCGGGGCAGTACTGCAGCTGCTTCTTCACGCTGTTGACAGTGTTTTATAAGGGAGGTGAGTTTACTGAGTTCAAGGGAGGTGGAAAGGAAGAAGCCACTTTCCCCAGCCCCATCCACTTTTCATTTGGTCAGGACAGAAATGTTCAAGGGTGATATAAGCCATAGCCTCAATCTTAAGCTAAGCTGATACTCCTGGAAGGGGTCAGTTAAAGCAATCCCTGATGATTCTTTGGTCCCCTTGCCCAACATCATTCTGCTTGGTGGTTTAGGGTAAAAGCAGGACAGATACTTGGAAAAATTGCAAAGTCATTAAAATTGGTGCCCAGATTTTCCTTTACAGTTGTCAGTCAAAAAACACCTATTAATAATAACAATAATAATCAGTAACATTTATACGTGGGCAGCTAGGTGGCACAGTCAGGAGGACCTGAGTTCAAATCTGACCTCAGACATTCACTAGCTATGTGACCCTGGGTAAGTCACTTAACCCTGTTTGCTTCAGTTTCCTCATCTATAAAAAGCTGGAGAAGGACATGGCAAACTCTTCCAGTATCTTTGCCAAGAAAATCTCAAATGGGGCCATGAAAAGTCAGACATGATTGAACAACTCAGCAACAACAAATGTGCTAAGCACCAGAGATGAAAGAAAGGAAGGAAAGAAGGAAGGGAGAGAAGCAAGAAGAAAGGGAGGAAGGGAGGGAGGAAAGAAGGAAGGGAGGAAAGGAGGGAGGAAAGAAGGAAGGGAGGAAAAGAGAGAGGGAGGAAGAAAAGGCTACCATTTCTGATAGTGAAGAAGCTCAAGAGCAGGGACTAACTCATTTGGCACTTTGTCACCTTGATGTCTGGCACATAGTTGATGGTGTTTAATAAAGACTTGTTGATTGAGTTTCTTCCTTTCAGCTCTGCTCAGACTATCAGAGCTAGAAGTGCCCTAAGAGATCATTTAGTTCAACCCCATCTTTTCACATATGAGGAGTGACTTACCCAGCTAGTAAGAAGCAGAGCCAGGCCTCAAAACCAGGTCTTCTGGCTCCAAGTCCAGGCTGCTTTTTCCTAACTAACTACACCGTCTCCCCTCCCTCCATTGTAGAACATTGTAGAACTTAGAGCTGGAAGACAGCTGAGACATCATCTGATCCAAGGGTTATTAGCCTGGCAACCATCAACTTGTTTTTTTAATAGTTTATAAACCGTATTTTAGTATAGTTGGTGTCCTTTGCAATCTTATATTTTTTATTTTATGTATTTAGGAACATTATTCTAAGATGGGGTCCATAAGCTTCACCGGGGAGGGAAGGTCCATGACCCAGAAAAGGTTAAGAACCTCTCATCTAATCCAATCCTCTCATTTTACATAGGAGGAAAATGAGATTAAGAGAGGTTAAGCAGTTTGCCCAAGGCCACCCAACCAATAAGTGTCAAGGCCTGCCTTCAGACTCTGGGCCCTAATGCCTTCCTGCCATGGCACATCTCCATCACTACTATGACCAAGTCAGTCACGAAAATGTATAAAAACAGCGTCTGTTGCTCTTCCCAAGGTTATCTACATTTTAAAAGAGGGGAGGAGGTGATGCTTAACCCAAAAGAAAGAAATGGTAGAATTTCAGGTATGGTAGTAAGGCAGAGCTTGCTTTTAGGAGGAGGTAGCCTTCCCAGCCCATTCTTTCTGGGTATTTACATTTTAATCCAGGTAGTTATAAAAGAACTTGCTAAAAAAACCCCTATCTTAACCTGACCCAAGGTTTCTCTTCTTTCCCCTCCCCTCTCTTTATCCCAAATTTTTCTCATAGAAACCCAAAAGATGGTGCTCTCATTTGGCAAATCCAGGAGCACCCCCTGCTGGTAACAGAGAGAACAGCATGTAAGGGCAGGGCGGTCTTTTCCCTGGCCCTGAGACACTTGGGCCATCACCATCTCTACAGAACCAAAGGATATCAGAACTGGAAGGGACCACAGAGGACACAGAGTCCAAACTCCTCACTTACAGATGTGGTGCCTGAGTCCCAGAGAATGCTAAGAATCTGAAATCACACTGATCTCTACCACTTTATCTTCAAGACTCAGGTGGGGTTTATCTCTTCTGTTTCTCTCTTTCTTGATTCCTCCTAATGCTCTCCCCTCTTCAAATTTGAATTTTATTACCAGTACACTATGTCTCTGTGTGTATGTGTATAAAGTCTGTGTACATGTTATATCTGTCCAGTGAGAATGTAAGCTGGAGATCAGAGACCTTTTATTTTCTTTGTATACTTTAGCACCTATCATGGTGCTCAGTAAATGTTTATTAACTGCCTGACATTGGACCCTTCTGAGGTCCCTTCCAGGTGTCAATCCTTTGATCCTAAGCCAATTCTCTAAGTTGTACCTCAGTTTCCCTGTGTACCACTAACACCCCTTCCTATATTCCCCAGAGACACTGGCACTGGCATTAGCCCCAGGTTAAAAAGAAAGACTTTCTTGCATACCTGGCCCACCCCTGTCTGCACGATTCGGAACCCCGTCTCTGCTTCCAGCTCTGACTTCACCAGTCCTACAAGAAGGAGACATCTTAGGCCTTTTTCAGCTCACAAGAATCCTTACACCACCCCGTGCTATGCCAAGCCCTCTAGGTAAACTGAGGTAGTCAGGATGATGGTGAACAGACCTGAGTCAGGGGTCAAGATTGGTCTGGGGGTGGCATTTACCAGCTTGCTGTGTCACGTCAGCCAGAGACATGTTCTGCTCGTTGTTCCGGATTCGGAAGGTGAGGGCTGATCCCACCACACTGTAAGGTAGGAGCCAAGTCATGGTCTCAACCCCCAAGGCTCAGTCACTGATGGTAAAGCTGTACTTGGTAGGACTAAGGAAGAGATAGCTTAAGCTCTCTAGGGGAAACAATGAGAGATCTGAGACTGGTTGTAGATTAGATAATGGGCACATACCCCTAAGTGTGCCATCAAGCCCAGACATGGCTGCATCTCAGAGAGAACAAGGAGCCACTTTGGCTACTGCTGCTCCCCACACCCATCCCTTCTCCGACACCTCAAGGAAGAAGAAGTGGACTCTGCCTTTCACCTTGCTGTTCATCTACCTTCCCCCCCCCGCCCCTGCCTATATTCCTTCACCCAAAAGTTCAGGGCATTGGCACCACCTGATATTGATGAAATTCCCAGAAGACATGTGGATGTGTTCTGCCAAGATCTCCAACAGTCTGACACCAGCAGTCAGTCCCAGGGGCCTGGGGTTTGAATGGGCAGAGGAAATGGGAGGGAGGGAGAGACATTCATTCCACAGCATTCAGAGCCCAGTAAGCAGCCTCCTTGCCGCCGCCACCACCACTGCCTCCCTCTCCCACCATATAATCATCAGTTCCCATCTTCTTTCAGGTCTAATGTTCCTTTTTTATCTACAACAGTTTGTTGCCTTTATTTTATGCAAGGCAGGTAGTCTGCCTGTCTCACTTCCTCTAGCCCCCTTGCCTGCCTCTGGATTCCCATGCTCTTCCCTTCTCAAGAATTCTTACTTCTGGTCGGTGACTATGTAGCCATACTCCTCTGCAGAGGGAGCTGGGAGCTGATCTCCCCCAGAGAGTCCTTTCTGATTCAGTGGACTCTTCTTCTCCATCAGGACAGGCATAACAAGGGAAGGTGGTGGCTCTGTGGGGCCTTCCACTTTGGCCCCCTGGGCATGAATTGGGGTGGTGCTACCAACAGGGAGTTCAGGCAAGGAGGCCATGGCAGAAGGAGATTCTACTCTATCTACTGCGTGCTGCATGCCTCCTTCCATTACCTGTCGAAAAGAGGAAAATAGAGACTTGAGGGGTTGGCCCAGGTTAGTAGAAGCACTACAAAGGGAGCCCTAACATGATTGTATCTAGGACTCTGAGAGTTCTGTTGTATGGGTACCTCAAACAACGAGGCTGGAATGGAGTGACAAAGCAACATGAAATGGTGGAAAGACCCTGGACTAGTAGTTGGAAGTGTGTTCTCGTCTTGGCCCTGCCTCTCATTAACTGTGTGACCATCTCTCTATGTAACATTTTCCCCATCTGTACATAAGGAAGGGATGCTGAATTAGAAGCAATCACTAAAGTTCCTTCCCAGTTATAACATTCCATGGTTCTATGAGAAGGTGGTGGTCAGTGTTGGGGTAAATTCAGCAGAGTTTGGGCTCTATCTTACTTTCTTAGTCTCAGCATCAGTATTTCCAGCTTCACCTGTGGGAAGGATAGAAAAGACCCATGAAGCTAAGGTGAAGAGAACCCAGCACAGAGAAGACAGGGAACTTCAGATCAAGGTATCTATCCCAGTGCCATATTCCTGTCATTGATTAGGGTCCCGTTAATCCCATTAGGCATCCAGATTGTTGCCTTGCCACTGGTCACCAGCTCCTCTCTATCATCATCCCCCACCTTCTCCTTCCTTTTTGTCCTTGGCTCTCCTGTTTCTTAAACCATTACTACCCTTCTGTTCCTTCTGGTCCTATCTTGCTTTCCTTGCCCTGGCCCTGCCCCTTTCCATGAGATATGCTTTCCTCCTCTTCTCCTTATTTCCTTCCTAATTCCTGGTTTTGCATAGTAGCCATGGAACACCGATTATCTCCCTAAAGGGATCTCTTCACCTGGACACTCACCCTGGCTCTTCCCCACACCCTTGGGCAGCAGCTGCATCAGAGCGTAGAGGCTGGTGAGTTGCTCCCGACTCAGCTGCTTTAATTCTACTCCATAGTTAGCCAGCACTGCTGCCAGTCTCTGCAGAAGCACATCTACCAGGGAGTCAGAGAGAGACAGAGAGGGCTTAGAGCTGGGGATGGGGATGCAAGGGGAGGAAGGGATGTGGTGTGCCAAAGATACAAGGGATACAGAGGAATGGATGAGGAGGACCTAGTGACTTGAATAGCTTCTACTGATATACTGAGGAAGCCAATCCTCTCCCCAGCCCATTTCCAAGTGTTCTGAGAAGACTACTCATGTGAAAAGTGTTAGAGGCATTCTGGATTTCATCTAAGGAGCCACAGTCCTGGACAGGCTGAGCTATCCATAAGATGGGGACAACTGGCTGAAAGAAGGGAAAGATAGATGGATGGAAGAAAAGGAAGAAAGATGGAATGGGAAAATGGAATGATGAGCAAGTAGAAGACTCAGTTACCTGGTTGGAGGCCTGGTGATAGGGATGCTAAAGCAGGAGGCTCTGGTTCCTGATCTCCAGTGCCCTTTATCCCTTCCTCCCCATGGGTCTTTGGAGAATCTCCTCCCTGGCTGTCGCTTCCCTGTTCTTGTAGCCTTTGACCCTTGACCCTGACTGAGGCAGGCTCCTGAGCCAGGTAGAGGAGTCCAGGGTCCTGGAACAGCTGAGCAGGTACAGGCCCTGGAGGGTTCCTGTAGGAAAGGCTGGGATGGGCACCAAACACATTCTTAGAAGCAGCTCTGCTGAAGAGGGCTGGGGCCTCGGCCTTTGGCTGAGGGACGACTGTGACCAACCCTGCGGGGTTCTCCAGGGCCCGGGAACTTTCCTGGGAGGCGAACTGTGTGGGAAAGCAGAGTTTATGGTCAGAAGAAAGTTGGGGGTACGTTGGGAGGCCAAGGAATGGCTCCTCTTGGGTCTCACCTGGTGGAATAGGTAGGGCTGCAGCAGTGTGGGCTCATAGCTCAGGGCAGGGAGTGGGGGCTGTGGGGGCAGCAGCAGATGCTCCAGGAGTGGAGGCAGCAGGTCAGCTGGGAGGGAAGGCAGCAGAGCCCCACCCCCACCCCCACCCCCACCCAGCAGAGGCCTCTGAAGTCGTTGTTGGGCTGGTGGGGTGGAGCCTGTGGCAGAGCCAGGTGGTAGCAACTCTCCAGGGAGAGCAGGTCTCCTGGATGCCAGGCTGGACCTGGGGAAGAAAGCAATGTGTGTGGTGGGGAAGGACAGATAGGTAGCAGGTGGGGAAGGAAGAGCAGTGGTACATTAAACCCTAGAGTTAGCTGAAAGAAGAGCTTGGGCCTTGAGTAGATGTGACTTCCACTACAAGGAGGCAGCAAGGCTGGGCTAACTCCTCCCTTAACCTGGTCTTCCTGGCCCCACAAAAGCAGCTGCTAGGAACAAGCAGTGTGAGGATGTGAGGAAGGGAGAGCAAATCTCTCCTTCCCAGTTGTGGTAGTAGGATTGTATGCTGGGTTTCAAAGCTCTAGGTCACTCAGATGCCCACTATCCACCATGCCATTGTCTACTATATGTTCAATGTTCTTTGTCCCTCTGTTTATGTCCCTCCCTTCCTTAGTACAGGAGAGACAGACAAGGAGAGCTGAGCACCAGGGAACTGCCATCCATATGGCCTATCTCTTCATGGCCCAAGAATGTCATATATGCATGTGAAATGAGGGGTGAGCAGAAGAGCAGTTAATTACTTTGTTACCAATAGTCAACTCCTGGAGTGGTGGCAGGCTGGCTGAGACTGGCAAAACTGTGCCACAACCTTGACTCAGCCCCACAATCCCCTGTACCTTTCTCAGATGTTCTACTCTCTCCTTTTTTCAGCAACTAAATCCTTTCAGATGGGTTACAAAATCCATCAGCCTAAGCTGGGGGTGGTGGTGAGTGCTCTCCTTGTCCCACATGTCCCCAGGCCCTACCTGTCCTTGGAGCCAGGGTCTGGTGGTCGGAGGCGGGGGATCCTCTCCATCTCCTGGGATATCACATACTGAGTGAGGTCATCATGCCAGGATAGGCCTGAAGGGGTGGAGGAACCCAAAGGGGATGGTACTTTGGGACAGGCTAGTTCATCCAGAGAACCAGAATGAGACTAAAAATGATTCCCAATGTGTATGTTGAAGGGAACGTAGATCAAGGAGAGAATGGGAAGGACTCAGGGCCAGCCAAGAAGGGTGCATTTTTAGCTATCTTTGAATACCTCCTTCTAAATTATCTTTCTGTTGTTTTGTTTTTGAGACTGAATCTCCCTATCTCATCCAGGTTGGTGTTTATTCATGGCCCCCCACTCCTGAGGACCCACCATGTTGGTGCCAGACTTAGTAGCTCTACAGCAGCTCAGAATTTCTGAGTTTAAGAGATCCACTAGCCTCAGCCTACTCTTTCAGCAAGGATCGCAGTACCACCATGCTGGGCTCCCCTAAAACTATCTTTGATGATTCTGAGGCAGCTCTCATTTCTGTTCCTCCCCTGATAAGTAAGGGCTCCTTAGTTTTATTTCCCAGATAAAACAGCCTTAAGGAATCATATATGCTCCATCTCTCTCCTTTCTTTTCCTCCCTGTGTAGTCTGCCCTGACCTTACAATTCACGTTTGAAAAAAAGTTCTTCCAGTAAAATAATTCTTAGGTCCCTGGTCCCATGCTCAGGCAGAACTAAAATGCGGGGCTGGTCAAGAGCATTGTATGCCGGCCCTACTGGCCTCTGTCCTGGTCTAAATGGTTCTTTTGGGATGCTCTAGTGTCCATCAAAATACAGTTTCCCCAAATGTTGGCTTAACTTCACTAAGTAGGTAAGAGAATGGATGATTATAGATATAAGAGTGGTAGAAATGTTAAGGGTAGATTAGGACAGGGAAGAGGCACCTATTTCTCTAGGAAAAGCTTCAACTCTACAGACTCCTACCCCTCTCCCCCCAACCTCTTTATACCTCACTTACCTTGGGACATTAGCTGCCGAAGCACACTTTGCAATCGCTGGAGGATGGGTGAGGTGACCTGCAGCAGGGGCCTGACTCTCCCTGCACCAGTCTGGCACTGTCCAAACAAACCATCTAGGGGCACAAGGATATTTCTAGGACACATTGCCAGGTATCGAATTTCATATATTGCCAAACCTCAGCACACCCCCTCTCTTGACTCCTGAGGGGTCATGAAAACCATGCTCCCAGAAGACCAGGTGAGATGGGACTCCTCCCCATCAGCTCCTGATACAATCAAGTGTTCCCTCCTCCCACCTCTTCCCTTCTTCCTATCCACAGCTCTCATTGCCACGTAGCTGACTTTCCTTTCTCCACTCACCCTGGATACAGACCTCCTGATGAGAGCAGAGCCTACGGTCAAAAAGGCAGCCTGTGGATGGACAGATGAGTTCACCGATTTGCCAGCCAAGCAAATCAGATAGTCATACAGATGGAAAAAGGGAGGGGTGGGGAAGGTCATTTGGATCCATCCTAGGGAGGGTTGCATATACGTTAAGAGAAATGGTGCAGGAGGAGGTCTGGAATCCTTGGGGAAAGAAAGTATTAGGATCTAAACCCAGGGTTAATCAGGATCTTGGCAACATGATTCCTGAAAGCCTCAGTTTCCCCATATGTACAATGAAACTGTTTACACACATTCAGTATTCTACAGCTCCTCCTATGGGAACAACATTCAGAAGACCTGCAAGACATTGACAAAGATGAGGGATGTTATCATGACGAGGGGGTTAGTGAGACAGGAAGCCTAGCTCAGCTACTTTGTAGGGTCCTTCTGGGATGTAAGGCCTCTGGGCACTGACGGCTTGGAAATGGGGAGGGCCTCCCACTTACATAGTGAACAATGGGGGTGGGAATGTGGAAGGGGTGGAGACCAGTACCCTCCTATGGTGAAAAGGACTTGGGGGCAGGAGGGGCTTCGGAGGGTGGGAAACAGGAATTGTGGGGCTGATGGAAAAATGAAGCAGTCCTCAGGGCTGCTCAAGAGCCGACAACCAGCCCAGAACACTCTGCCACTGTCCAGGGTGCTGACGTTCAGGACCGGGTGGGGCCGAGGGTTTGGTATCCAGCTGCTCAGGACGGTGATGGGAGGTGGGGAGGGGAATGGGCGAGGCATTTGCGTGAGGCCTGTTAACCATCCCCACCGTCAGAACCCACACGGCCACTGGATGCTCTCCCCTCGGTCCTCAAAGACAAGGACCGGCCTGGAAAGGGGGGTGTCAGACTAGGAGTCAGCCTGCTCACTCCCCTTACCCACGCGCCCCCCCCCCCCCCCCCCCCCCCCCGCCCCCAGTTCGTGAGTCAGCGACTGACTCTGTCTCCGGCCGCTCAGCCGTGAGTCAGCGCCGGGCCCGGGGGATGGGGGAAGGGGGGGAAAGAGGGAAAAGACCCCCTCCCCCCTCTATCTTCTCCGGCCCCTACGCCCCCAGCTTCCCTTTAGTGCTGGGGGTTCCGAAGAGGACTGACCCGGCCTCTCTGGGAAACCTTGGTCCCTCTTCCGACTCAACCTTCTTTTTCAGAGCCCCTGAACCCCGCTAGCCGGCTTCCCAGGCTCCTGCAGCCTAGGATGCTCAAACTCATATCTGGAACCTTTTTGCGATCCCCAAGAGATGCTCTTCTCTTCTCCCCACTTTCCTGTCCCGACTTATTCCTGAGCTCGCTGTGGCCCTTTCATTTGCCTCGGTCTTAAACCCTTCAAATCTGAAGTCCATCCCACCCCCACCCCCCTTCTCTGAAGCTAAGGGCCCATCACCTCCCAAGCCCACTTCCCCTAAGGTCCCGCCTCCATATCCCAGGCCCCACCCCCAGGACTACGCCCCCTTGCTCCCTCCCCCTATTTCTTTCATCCCCCCTTCCCCACCCAGTTCCTTCCCGAGTCCTTGTCCCCTTCTCTCTGGACTCCGTACCCCTACACCCCTTATCCTGGGATTCGCCCCCTTCCCATTTCCCCAACCCTTAGGCTTCCTCCTGACCGTGGGCGCTGGTGGCGCTGCTGCCCGCAAGGCGAGCGGTCAATAGCAGGAGGCAGAAAAGCAGTCGGAACCCCCAGAACCCCGGGAGCCGCCGCATCCTCCTCCTCCTCTCGGCGCGCGCAGGTTCCCCAGGCAGCACCGCAGCGACACTGGCGGGAGCCGGACGCAAGGGGGCTCGGGCGGGGCCACGGCACACCCCACCCACTTCAGAGGTGGGTTTCACACGCCCCTCACAGTGTTGCTTGTCCAATCATGGGCGGTCCCAGCGACGACTCTCCCACCTCTCCATTCCTTATTTTCTCAGACTGGCTTTTGCGTCATAAATGTCGTCATACCCCTGCCCTCTAGAGGGTCTGCATCATGAAGACCCCTCCTTTGAAGGTCCACCCCTTTATGTAAGCCACACCCCTAATTGCCATTTGTTCCGCCTCTGCATCAGACTCTACCCCTAACTGTGGGAAGACGAGGTGGAGGTGGGGGTACGAGGGGCAAGGTGCCACAGATTAGGGTGAATTAGCTTTCTGCATCATTCACATTTCCTTTCTAGCCCAGTCTCCATAAAGATCTCCCTTTAACACCTACAGTCTGGAAGGTAAAAGAAGGCAATTTCTTTAGGCTATCCTATAGGGCACCCGGGGTAGAACCCCGGAATCCTCACCTTGAAATAGGTCACGGTTAAACCCGGAGAAATGAGGAAGAGATCATCGATTCGGGCAGGATAGTAAAGGTTCTACTCCCCATTCAAACTCAAAGCAACTGTTCAAGGAGCCAAAGAGACCCTCTAAATAGACCCTAATTGAGGAGGGACTTCATGAACTTTGACCTAACCACATTGGGTGCTTGGACAAGACAGCTCTACCCAATCTTGAATGGTGCTCCTAACAACAATGCTAGCAAGTCAAAAGTCTTGGAAACGAGCTGAGCTCTCTATGCCAGACTCATTCAATCCAGCTGCTATCGATAAGCGTTTAAAGCCAGTAGAACAGAAGCGGCTGGTGGTGCAGTAGATGGATCGATATGGGGTCTTGGAGTTTACTTGCCATGTGACCTTGAACAAGTCACTTAACCTCAGTTTCCTCAATTGTAAAAGGGGGATAATAATAGCACCCACTTTGCAGGGTTGTTGTGAGAGCCAAATGAGATATTTGTAAATGCACTTAGCACTGGCCCTGGCTGATAGTAGGCACTACAGAAACGCTTATTCCCCTACTATCATTATACTCATTCTTACAGAGAAAGCTGATGCCCAAGGAGGTTAAGTGACTTGCCCAAATTGGTGTGCCTCTCAATTATTGGCGGGCTAATAACAACAATAGCTGATAATTTATTTCTGGAGTATCTTAAGCTTTGCAAAGTGTTTGGATCCTCACAAATTTGTGGAGTAAGTACTACAGGTATCACCCTCATTTTACAGGCAAGGAAAGCTTGGCCAAAGTTAAATGACTCACTACTGCTAGAAAGTGTTAGAGATAAGATGTAGATAAACTCAGATCCAGGGCTCTTCCCACCAAACCAGGACAAAACTTGCCTTTGCCATCAAGGCTGAAGACATTAATTCCAGGGCCCATCATTCCAAGGGAATGACAGAGATGGTATGCAGGGCTTCTTAAATTTTTTCCACCAGTGACCCTTCAGCACTGCTTAAACCCAGTTTAAGAAGTGCTGGATAGAGCACATTAAAGTAAAGTTGGGTGTTGTAATGAGAAAGGGTACAGGCAAGGAGTTCAACCCAGGAGTCCCAGTCACACACCTGACTCTAAGGATAAAAAATTAGAAGCATTTGAGGCAAAGACTTAACTTCAGCCTATCTAAAACCTAGCCCATCATCTCTCTCTGCCACCTCTCACTTTCAAATCACCTTCTTCTGCCTTCTTAATTTCTGACACCTGATGCCACTGTAATTCTTCCAGTCACCCAGCCTCAAAACTTTGTCACCTTGGATTCCTGTCTCCCTCAATAACTACTCAGAAACCCAATCCTGGCTATTTCCTCCTTTGCAATGTTTTTCACCTCTGCCCCCTCCTTCCCCTCTGCTAATCCTACCAATTTGGAGAGGTAAAGATTACATAATTTAGAGTCAGCAGAAATCTTTGGCCAGATAGTCCTGCCTCTGATACTTAGTAGGCAGGAAAATCACTTAATATCTCTGAGCCTGTTTCATCTTTAAAATGGTGATAAAATTGTACTCCCTAAGGCATTTGGCAAATCTTATGGCTCTCCATAAATGTTCAGTTACTCTCAATTGGACTCTGGGTCTTCATGTCAAGTCTCTTACTTCCAAACCATTCTTCATACCACTACCAGACTAATTTTCCTAAACTACAGCTCTGATCACATCATACACACACCTCTCTAGCTTTAAAGCTTGCAGTGGCTACCCATTGCCCACCTATTAATCTATTTAATTCAATAAACATTTATTCTAAACACCTACTATGCTCAGAGTGCTGGAGCTTGGAGGAGCTTACAATCAAACTATTCCTACATTTATTCTATATTCTAGACAAGCCACACTACTTGTCATTGCCTAGCTTTAGGTTTGTCTGGTTTCAAGACTTTATCACTTTCATTCCCCCAACCCTCCTTATCCCTGTCCATAGAATGTCCCAGTTGGAAGGAACCTCAGCATTTAGCCCAATGTGTACCTGAAAAGAAACCCCTGATATAACATACCAGACAAGTGGTCATCCACTCTTTGCCTGAAGGCCTCCAGGAAAAGTGAAATCACTACCCTTCTGAGGCAGCCTTTTCCATATGGGGATAGATCTGATTGTTAGGAGACTTCTCTGGATATCAAGTCTAAATTGCCCTCTTTGAGATTTCCTCTTACTACCGCTAATCCTGCTTTCTGGGGTCAAACAAAACAAGCTTAATCCCTCTTCCAACTATTGTACTTGAAGACAGCTATCAAGTCCCTCTGGTCTTCTTTTATTCATGCTAAACAGCCTTTGCTCTTTCCACTCATCCCTGGTTGATATGGACCCAAGGCTCTTCACCTTTCTGGATGCTTCTGAGTTGATCAATATCCCTTCTAGATTGTGGTGCCCCAAAATGAACACAATATTCCAAATGTGGCCTGACTGGGGTGCAGTACTGGCACAATCATCTTCTTATTTCTGGAAGCTGTGCCTCTGTTTCAACAATCTGGCTAGCAGCTGTTGTGGGGGTGAAAAACCAATACAAGCCCAACAACAAGAACACTACCAGCACGCTGCAAAAGTCCAGGTTCTTTTGATCTGCTTTACTAAGGAAAGTAACGTTAAGGGGTTGACAAGTTTACTTTAATCCAGCATACAAATATCATTCACTTAGTTCAGGGGAAAAAGCCAGCATCCTGAACTTCAGAGCAAATACAAATAAATTACAAACATTGACAGACAGACCAAATACAATTCATAGTTACCAACATCTAAGTTCAGCCCAGGAGCTCATAACAAGGGCTGGCCCAGAGTCACAAGAGCCACCACTGCTGTGGGTAAGAGCTTTGAAAAAAGAGAAAGCCAACCCCTGGTTTTATATCTTTTTCAGGGTCAAGGGTGAGTCACACATTCGACTCACCCACGTGACCTAAAATCATCACAAAGAGGCAACTTAAAGGTCTAAAAGCCTCTGATGTCCCAAACATGTCACTCAAACTCATGTGTAAACTAGGCCCTCCCCTGAGGCAAGGAGGCACCAAGGACACCCAAATCTAATCAAGGAAACAGGGGCCAAACTCTTCAAGGGCACTTGGTTGAACTGAGTGCTAAGAGCCCATTTTGTTTACCAACACAGCTTCTCAATGCAAATCAAGACTGTATTAGCTTTCTTGGCAGCCCCCAATCACTGTTGACTCACAGGGAACTTGCAGTCCACCAAAACCCCCAGATCTTTTTCAGACAAACCGTTAAGTATGCCTCTTCCATTTTGTTGTGGTAAAATTCACTGTGAAAAAAAGTGAAAAATTGTATTGTGTATATGTGCTTGGATGTGGGGAGAGCCTCTACTGTGGCTTATTCAGTTCTCTATAGGAAACTCCCTCCAAAGGTTTTTTTTAATTTATATATAACTTATAAAGAAATGCCTTGGGAAGATCACAAGGATGACTTATCCATGGTTACACAGCCTATGAATCAGAAGTAGGATTTCTGGACTCCAAGACCAGTCTTCTCTTCATTTCAACTTGTGTTAATTCCTATTAAATTTCAGTTTGGTAGATTCAAGTCCATATTCTAGGCCATCGGACCTGGTCATCCTTCAAAGCTCAGCAACCCTGACGGTCTTCCCTTCCCAGTTTAATTTTTAATTAAAGGAGCCACCCATTAACTCATTTCTTAAAGAAGCCTATTCACTGAATTCACCTCACTCAAAGAGAGAACCTGAAAAGGCCTTAGCCTGAAAGGGCCAGGATCTCCCATTGCATCCTGGGCCATCTCCCGTCATCCTGATGAATATCAGGCCATTGGACCCAGAGGGCTCTGGAGGAGAAAGTGAGGCTGGTGACCTTGCACAGCTCTCCCTCACTCAAATCAAAGTCAACTGCAAGTCACGTCATCATTTTCCTGATGTCACGGTCCTCTTTGAAAATGAAGGATGAACATGACAAGAGATGTTGCCTCTCCCACGAAGCCTCCTGACCATCCATCCCAGTCAGAAGTAATTTCTCCAGCCTCTGAATGGCTCCAGCTCTTCTCTTTGAACTGTTTTTACGACATCACATACTACCTTCCCACAGTAACTTAAAAAGTCCTTTCAGAGAAGGGACCATGCCTTTCTTACCTTTGTTCCCTTTGAGGTACTTTCTTTCAACAAAAGGAGACAAGACAGCAGAGGAGAGGGTGGCCCTGGAAAGGGTGGGGATTTGAGTGGAGGGAGAGCTAAGAGTTAACCCCTTCCTAATCAGGACTAAATCTAAGCTAGCATGATGCCCAGTACTGTTCTATGCAAAGCTGAACCCTAGAAGGCAGCATTGCCCAGTGAAGGCAGCAATGGATACCTAGATGCCTGAGTTCTCAGAGCTCTGTCCCTCATTCGCTACATTGCACTGGACTAGTCATTTAACTGGTTTTTCAGTATCTCTATTTGTAAAGTGGGAACACTAGAAACAGTGGCCTTACCTACCTCACAGAATTGTCATACAGACACACCAAGAACCAGTCTGATTGGGCTCTTCACAGGGCATCACAAGTGCTAGGTAAATGTTGATACTTCAATCATGTGACGCGGGGGAAGAGGCTTTCTCACTTTTTTCCCTTCCTGCTTTCATAACAGAGCATGAAGATCCTGGCTGATAAGCCAGAACATGCTTGGAAAATTCTCACTGGTAATGAGTTAGAATTTGTTAGTTAATTAGAATTAGAGTCAGTTAACACATTGATAATGTTGAAGTCATAGGAGTAATTGGGACTCCAGGGAGACTGCTCCAGGGTGGGCTTCTTCCTTCTGCTGCCCTTTTGGTGAACCCCATGGACTAGCTCCAGGAGAGGTGCACTCACACTGGGAGGGCAAAACAAGGTCCCAGCAGCTTCAGTTCTTTGCATGGAAGGAGGAAGGAGAGAGAAGGTTCTGCATAGACAGGGAACTGGCACGAAAGTACCATCTCTGCCCCTCTCCTGGGGAAAGAGCTGAGACAAGCATAGGCAGTGGGGCAGTAACCCCACATATGGCCAGTGCCAACCACCTCATCCCTCCCGCCAGCTCACTTCTGGGGTAAGGCAAAGGATCAGAGCCCCCTTCCCTCAACCCACTTTCCTTTTGGCTCCCGCCCTAGTCTTCTCATCCCTGGGACTCAACCCCCCCAGTGCTCCCCTCCCTCAAAAAACCCAGCAGGTCAAGAATGAATGAAAAATCCATTTTAATATTTCAATTCTGAGTCAGGTGAGAACTGACATTCTGGGCTTAATGGGGTGAGGAAGGAAGAAGCAGCTCTCGAGAGACCTCAATCGACTGCAAAACTGCGGCTCACAACAGGAAACAGCTCGAAGAAGCCCTGAATCGAGACAAAGTAGGGGTGATGTAGCTAGGTGTCGGGTATGGTATGACAACCCTCCCTCTGGTACCTTCTACTTCCTTTCCCTTGATTCCCCTTTAAAAGACTGGGGCTTGGCCTGGGTCCCTCAGCCTTGGGAAGGCTGAGCTGGTCTGCTGTTTGCATCCGTGGCATCGCCATGGTGATCAGCCTCGTCACTTAGTGGGATGACGTTGCCCCAGCAACCAATCCCAGGGTCTGGAGATACAGCTGCCACGGAGAAGTGGATAAGGGAGGGCGGATGAAGGATTACCTTAAAGAGAGTGAGGGTCTGCAACACACTGGAAGTACATGCCATCTCACGGATGGAGTGCATGGCCAGCTGGGGGCTGCCCAAATCAAGCACCCGCAGCCCCAGACGAGCAGCCAGGATGGGCCCAATGGTTGAGCCACAGGGGGAATCATTCCGAACCATGAACTCCTGCAGATGGGAAGGGGCGTCTATGTAAGAATGTACACAGGGGGCAGGCTGGGATGTGAGGTCTATCAGTGACTTAAGACTTCTGAGTCATGGACAGAGAAGGAACCACTACACACGTGGATTTGGGAATGACTCAAATCTCTGATCTCCGTAGGAATCCTGGCTTTGCCGTCATAACCTCCAGATGCAAAGGGCCCAGGAAACATCTAATGATATTTTTTAACCCTAAGATAAGTGCAGTAACTGGAACACTATGTGTCGCTGAGGACTGGTACATGTGCTGAGCTTGTCCCCGTGTGATCAAGAAGTAGACCGGTAATTTTCCATGAAGGGCTCTCTACTGGCATGTTACCCACAATGGAGCTGTCCCCTCTAGACCTGGTGTCAAAACACTCACCTGAAGGGGCACCCCAACTCGGGCAGCCACCTCTCGGATCAATGCCTCGGTAACAGCATTGGAAGCATAACGTTGTTTGTTGTTCACCTTGATCACAGGTCCCTGGCGAAAGGGGGAGGTGGGAGAGGGTGGAGATGGGGAAAGAACAAAAGGGGATGTGGAGTCCCAGTCAATCAGTCTTAATCAGCACTGTTAAGTGCTCCTAGAGGGAAAGACAGGGTTGATGGGAAGTTGGAGGAAGAAGATGGGATTTGGTTGGGAGATGTGGGCCTGAGGTGGAGGGGAAAGGGAAGGGAAAGACATGGGCTGAAGAGAAGCAGGGTCCAATGTGAAGGAGAAAGGACTGGTGGAAAAGGGAGATATGGGAAGGGCATATACAAGACCTCAGTGGGGAAAAGAGGAGGCTTATAGAGACAGGAGGGAAAAAGAAAGGGCCCGTAATAGGGGAAAGAGCCTTTTGAAGGAAGAAACAGGGATGGGTGTTTAGAGGGAGAGAGATAAGGTGGCACAGATCCTTTTAGAGGCTGAGCTTCGGTAGAGGAGGAAAGGTTACCTTGTGGAAAAAAGGTCGGTGGTTTTCTTCATGTTTATCCCTAGAGGAGAGAAATTAAATGTTCCACAACCTTGAGCTTGCCTTTACTATTAGGAAATCCTAGCACAGGACCTCAGAGCATCAAAGGAAGGTACAGAAAGTGGGCTATCACATTATCCCTTAATTATCCCTATTATATTCCCCCTTAATAAAAGATTTGTTCTGTGAAGTTTGGATTCAGTCAAAAGACCACACTTGATGACCTAGAAGGCCACATGTGGCCTCCAAGCTGCAGGTTCCCCACCCCTGGACTAGATGCTTTCCCACCAGCAAGGGGACCCAAAACCACCCACAGCCAGTCCCAAACACCCAGAGAAGGCAGGGCCCAAAGCAACAGCCCCAACATTGGCGATGAAGAGGAGCCCCTGGGGACTCACGGGTAGTTGGGGTGCACAGCGTGGGCCATGTCGGCACTGATCATGTAGGATTTAGGCACGGCCTCCTCAAACGCAGTCACATTCTGGGGTGAGGCTGAGATACGCCGAAGCACCAACTCTGTCAGCAGCGACTCTGCTCCTTGTGCACTCTGGGATCCTACCTAGGGGGGTCAGGCCACTTGGCTCAGAAGCACTGGGCCAGTCTGGGCCTGAGGGGGCCATGCCCAAGGGAGGCTCCTGAGGGAGATGGACCAAAGGACCAGATCTGTCCCCCTCTCCCCAAAGTCCATTCACTCAAAGTTTCCACCCCAGGGAATGGCTTCATTCCTGGCTTCATGAAAACTGGGAGGCAGAGTAATTCCTAGTCATTTCCAAGAGAGATAGGGTACTTTTGATTTATACTGTTCACCTGGCATTTCCTATTGGTTCCCTTATTGGTAGCGGTTTGAAGAATATTGTATTTTATATATGTATATGTATAAATATATATATATATATACACATATATTTATATGTATTTTTCAAATACATATATACATATATATGTATTTGAAAAATATAACTATTAAAAATAATTCAATTCCCCCGCCACCTCCATATTTGCCCCTAGAACAGTGTTGTTATATAAACACTCATGCAATTAATAACCATTAGAGACAGAATCCTCCCTACCTCCCAACAGTCGATATTTACTGGGCATCTACTAGGGCCATGGTGCTATAAGTGGCCCTGGGATACAAAGTAGCTTAAAGACATGGGTCCAGCCTCTGACGGGTTTACAATCCAGATGGGGAAGAGAGTCGCTGTGTACTGGAAAGGTCATGGGACTGGGAGTCAGAAGACCGGATTCTAATCCCAGAAGGGATGGCCCTTCTTTCTGCCAACACCAGACCCTCTACTAGGGCCCCTGGCGCCATCTCTCATCTTCTCCAGCAATTGATCCTTCGATCATCCCTTCCGTCTTCATAATTTTCAATCTTTTCTTCTCCAGCTGGGGGTGGGGGTGGGGGTGAGGGTCTTCCCTTGATGCCTAAAAAAATACCCAAGCCTCCACTCTCTCTAAACCTTCACCTGATACTGTCATGCCCTTAAAACACCATCAAATAGTGGTCATTTCCTCCTTTTCACAGCCAAACTCCTAGGAAAAAAGCTGTCTATATTCATTGCTTCTACTCTCTTTCCCCACTTCCTCCCCTTTGCAGTCTGGCTTCTGTGCCCACCCTCTGACTCTCTCATCACCCAGGGTCTCTTCATTGATAAATTCTCTCCTCACTCTTCTGCCTTCTTGACTTCTCTTCAATTCTGACAACGCTGACCACCCTCTTCTGGACACTCCCCCCTTCTTTTGCTTTGCATGATACCACTTGGTTATCTCTGGGTCTCACCACTGGGTCTCTTCCTACCTGTCTCGCTTAATCTCCTCAGCCCCCTCTGCAGGATCCTCCCCATCTATGTTTCTGTCTTTGTTCATGTCTGTACCCCAGGGTTAGGCACCTAGGTGTGGTGGATGGACTCCAGGACTCGAGTTTGAATCCTGCCTCAGATACTAGTGACCCTAGGCAAGTAACTCAACCTCTCTGTGCCTCAGTTTCTTTGCCTGCACAATGAAGGAGTTGGACACTCTGGTCTCTTCTGGCCCTCAGTCCATAATTCCATGACTTTGTCTTGAGGCATCTCCTCTCACCTTTAGACTCTCTCATCAACTATCCCATGGATTTCACTAGCGGATGACTCCCAGATCTACATTTGGAGCCCTTACCTCTCTTCTGGTGTCTCCAACTGTGTGCTGGACACCTCCAACCTGGATGTCCCATAGGCATCTCCAACTTAACAGGTCCAAAACAGAACTCCTCTTCCCCCCAAATTCTCCCCTGCTCTTAACTTCCCAATTTCTGTGGAAATTCCTCCAGTCCTTCTGGTTTGAAACCCTGGAGACACCCCTGCCTTCATATCCAATCAGCCCCTAAAGCTTGTCATCATCTCTCAGATCCAGCCTGTTCTCTCTACTTACACTACAGTCACCCTTATGTAGCCCTCGAACAATCAGCTCTTGCCTGGCCTCCTGCAAGGGTCTCCTAACTGGCCTCCCCTTGCCCGCCCAGCTGCCAAATGGCTATCCCTGAAGCACGGATCTCACCACTTGACTTTCCTACAGAAGAAACTTCAAGGGCTCCCCATCTCCCGACTCCAAACTTTTGCACAAGCTTATCCTCATGCCTGGAATGCTCTCCCTTTCTCACCTCCCACCTCACCTCTTAAAACCTCTAGCCTAAGACTTAGTTCAAGCATAGCTTCAAGAGGCCTTTCCTGATTCCCCCAATTGACAGTTCCACTCCAACTCACCTCGATTTACTGATTTTTAAAAATTTAATAGTATTTTAGACAATTTTCAACATTCAGTTTTTGAAAGATTTTGAGTTCCAAATTTTTCTCCCTGCCCCCTCGCCAAGATGGCAATCAATCTGCTATTTACTTATACTGGGTGTGCCGTATTCTCTCAGTACGGTGTGAACTCCTGAAACAGGAGCCTGACTCACATCTGCACTTATTAGCTGTAGTGTCTGACATACAACAAAAGTGCCTGGTAAGTACTTGTTGGTGGAGTGAACTTTTCCACCTCAGTTCACTCATCTGTACAAGGGAGATGGTAATAATCTGCATTACTCATTTTATAAAAAGGTAACAGGCATTTATGAAGCATCTTCTATATGCCAGGTGCTTTGTAATCATTATCTCATTTGATGCTTACAACAACCCTGGAGGGGGGCGGTAGGTGCTATTCTCACCTCCATCTTCCTGACAAGAGCAGGGAGGGGGTTAATATTTTACATATGAGAAAACTAAGGCAGAGAGAGGTTATGTTACTTGCTGAGGGGGAGGGGATAGGTGATATTATTATCCTTATTTTACACATGAGAAAACTGAGGCAGACAGGGGTTAAGTGACTTGCCCAGCGTCAAACAGTTGGTAAGCCTCTGAGGCCAGATTTGAACTCAGGTCTTCCTGACTTTAGACCCACTGCATTATCTTCATGCCACCAGACTCTAAGGATCAAACAAGATACGGTATGTAAAATACTTTTTAAATTGTAACTGTCCCATCTCTCCTAGTCCTATTTATACAGGATGTCCCAAAAGAGTCAGTGCCATTTTTTACTAAGACTTTTGAGTCATGCTACTAGTGTCTGAGGCAGAATTTGAACCCAGGCCTTCTGATTCAAAATCTAGCATCCTTTTTACTACACCAAAACTCTCTTGCCAATGGGCTTGTAAACCTTTCAGAGGCTGGCCTTCATCTTATGCCCAATCAATGCTGATTGCTGCTGAGGGAGGGAGGAGACTGCTTCTCTGTGGCCCCAGGCTATGTGTCACAGTGATCTAAGGCTGGGGACCAAGTCTTTCACATATTCAGAAACCATCTGGATGAGAACTATGTGCAAGGCACTCTCCTAGGCACAATGGGGGAAACAAAAGAATTCTCAGATCTAGCCCTTGGCCACAAGGAGCTGAGGGTCTAGTCTAGCAGTGGTTGGGAGGGATGGAGACAGAAAAAGAGAAATGAAAAATAAAAAATAAAGGGTAGGGGAGGTGAGGCTAGGAGGGAAAAAGAGGTGTATACAGATAACTATGACCCAAGAAAAACTCCCATCTTTATTTTGGGAGTCTGTCATGGATTTCATCACTGTAGGGAGATTCCCTCCAGATCAGCATCTCGGAGCAACCACAGTTCTTAACTAAGACGCTGAATGATTTGCCCATGGATTCAAGCAACCAGTTAAGTGTCAGGGGCAAGACCTGAATTCAGGTCTTCTTGGCTTCTAGGCTGGCCTTGTATATACTAAGTAGTATTGCCTTCTCCAGGGTAAAATGAGAGAATGAGAGAGAGAGAGAGATTGAAAGTGTGTGTGTGTGTGTGTGTCTGTCTGTCTGTCTGTGTGTCTCTGTGTATGAGGGTATCAAGGAAGGCTTCCTAGAAGCAGCATTAGAGCTGGCCCTTGAAGGATGGGTAGGAGGAGTGTAGGCAGAGATGGAGGAGAAAAGGATTCTAGGTAGAACAAATAATGGGACCTACCTCTTCCCATCTCCAGCCCTTTCTGTGTCTTTGTACAAAATAAATGCTTAGAAAACATTTGTTAACAGGAATGGACGGATGCTCACCGGCTCCCTGTCCTCCCCTCCCCTCCCCTTCCCGAGGTCTTACCTCCTCGTGGTCATACAGTGCAATCATTCGAATGTGAGGCTCAGAAGCAAGAGAAGCTGGGGATGAACAGGAGTCAATCAAAGCCTGGGAGTGGAGACAGAATCAGTCAGTCTACATATATTTTTTAAGTGGCATAGGACATTGTTGTGTTTTCAAAGGAAAAGTGACTTCTGGAAACCAAGGTGGCTCTCGCCCTTGCTTCCCCAGTTTCTGTCACCAAGGCTATAACAAATGGGGTTCCTGAAGCATGCCAGCTATCTCCCCACATGCTCCAACCTACCCCTCCTCAGCATCACTGCTATGGGGAAAGGGTAGAAGATACTGCTGGTGGCAGCCCCCCGGCTCCCTCCCACATCCTCTCAAGGGTCTGAGACAGAAATGCTGGCCTTCCTCAATCCCTGTATGTCTGCACTAGTGACTCCCACCATGTGTCCAAGGCTTTGTGCTATAGCGACTGGGCAGGGCATATGGGTCTGCCAAGCCCCTGGCTCCATACCTGGAGGGCACAGAAGCAGCTGTGCAGGTTGTCCAGCCGGGGAGCGAAGATGAACTCCTCATAGGCGCCTCCTAGGACCTGGAGAGATGGTATGATTAGCCTGGGCCAGCCCTCCTCCTTCTTCCCTCCTCCCCACAGTCCCATGCTTCCACTGATCCTTAACAGGAAAAACCCCTCCTGTTCTTTGTTCCCCACTTAACCCCTAAGGCCCCCTGGGGTTTGGTATCTATCTCTATCATGCAGGGCAGAGCCTAGGGCACTGGCTGGGGGTGAGGGGAGTCCGTTCTCTCCTCACCGCAGGCTGAGTGTCTGCAAGACACAATTCCATTTCTAGGATGTCCTCAAGGCTCTGCTCCAACTGGGCTGACAGCAGAGACATAAGCACTGACTGGTGTCGGTCCACCTACAGGGAGAGGTACGAGTTGGAGAGCGGTCACTCAGGGACACTTCATTCCAAGACTCCTATATGCTCCTTCCTACCCTTACCCCCCAAATCCTCCTATTCATTCCTTCCTTGCCATCCTCGACGCTGGTCCACTTTCTTACCTGGGTAGCAGGAGACCCTGAATCAGGCATTCCCTTCTCCAGCTCCTCCTGGACCGCAGTGGCCAGAATGGGTATTCTGCAAGGAGGTGGGGAGAGAGTGGTGTGCGGGGCAGTTCCCTCTGGGGACAGCAGAATGAGGGGCAGAGGAAGTGCCTCTAAATTCAAAGATCTAGATGTACACTGGCCCTGCCCGTGCCTCCTATTACAGATGCCCACCTGGTTCCTAAACAGCCCTTCATCCTTCACCCATCTGATCTCTCATCCTTATCCCCTAGTACAGTGGTTCCCAACCTATGAACCCTTGGAGGTAAGGGGACCCTCAGAGTTATTGTAAGGGGGTCTGGTTTATCAAATGACTCAGGAGAAAAATAATTAAACATGTTTTGTATAGAATAAACAATATCTCCACACACATATTTTTTTTGTTTTTTTGGGGGAGGGGTTGGTTTTTTTGGAGGGAGGAAGGCAGGGCAATTGAGGTTAAGTGACTTGCCCAAGGTCATACAGCTAGGAATTGTGTCAAGTGTCTGAGGCTGAATTTGAACTCAGGTCCTTCTGACTCCAGGGCTGGTGCCCTACTCACTGTACCACCTAGCTGCCCCAGATATATATATTATTATTAATTGTTGTGATTAGTAACATAGTTCACTCAAAGCATTACTGAATTCACAGTAGCTTTTTGTCATGATGGGTTTTCTCCATCAAAACATATGACCATGACGTGGACATTCTCACACTCCAAAGGGTTAGGAACCACTGCTGGAGCTGGCGCCGTTAACATCCCTAATCCCCCTCACCCAGCTGGCCTTAACCTGATCTATGTTCCCCAGGGGGCCCCATCTATACCCCACCTCCCGTCCCCCACCCCTAAGCCCTTTTCTTACAAGTGGGTCTCAGCGTTGGGACTGAAGTTCTCATTGACGGTCCGATGAAGATGAATCGCCAAGTGTGGGATGCGCAGTATTGGCCTCTCCACATGCACCAGCCGCTGCTCGATCTGGTCTGAGGTAGGATTCTGTAACCAGCCAGGTCACGGGTCAACCCAGACGCCATGCCTTTTTTCTGTGTGTGGCCTCCTAAGGCCGCGATTTAAGCTTCCAATCTTATGATTAGCAGAGTCCTGAACCACCTCTCTAGAATCCTGACCCGGGGCCTGCAGTGGGGGGGTCCCCACTTACCTTTTCCTGAGCAGCTCTCTAAAGAGGATGCTGTGGGCATAGGGTGATTGGTTCCTACCTAATCCCAAGTACCCGTCTCCAGTCCCTACCTTGACAATGACTCGTCCAGCCAAGGTGAGGTCACGGTCAAACCAGGTGCTCCAGATGCCACCCCCATACGTTTCTACACCAACCTGCAGGAAGCCTGCCTGATTCTTTCGGGACCTGCGCTTCACCTGGGAAGGACATTCACCACAGGTGACAAAAAGCCCTAAGAGCTTGTATTTGCCTCAAGGGGCATTAGTCTGCCTAGGGAGGCCAAACATATACAGGAAAAATGTCTATTTTACAAAGCAGGATTTAGTATTATTATATTATTAATGAAGTACAGAAGAATAAACATTCAGAGAGTTTAGGAGTCCCCTCCCCCAGGGTCTCCAACCTTGTCTCCTGGTCTTCCTCTCTCCCTCTCCCCTGGTGGTATGTCCATGGGTCCTCCCATCCCATCTCGGGACCCTGAGCCAGGGCCCTAGAGTAGGCCCCCCCCAAGATTTCCATACCCTGAGGGAAGGGCTGTCCGTGTGGGCCCCGATGAGGCTAAAGCCATTGCCTGGGGAATACTGGCCCCCCACTGCAAACGCGATGATGGTGGAAGAGTTCCTGGTCACAAAGTACTAAGGAAAGAAGAGGGAGGGGCCCTCAGTGTGATTGCTCCATCCTCCAGACTCTGACCACTCTCCTCCCACATCCACAGTTCTGCCCCAGCCTACCATACCTTGCTTTCAGGCCGAAGGTCCCATTTCTCGGTCTCTTTGAGCTCTTGGAAGCCGGCCTGCAGGAGTCTGCTGCGACATTCGGCCACCACTGTAGGGGGGAAGGGGACCTCCATCACAGAGGGCTGGAGGTGTGGGGGGGGGACTACAGAATGGGGCTCAGGTCCCTCTCTTCTGCCAAGGGCCTGGCCACTTACCATGAAAGGGGGAGGGTCCTCGGTTCACAAACTTGATCAGCTCTCTGGCTGTGGCCTGAACGGCTTCCTTTCTGGCCAGAGACGTTACTGAAGCCTGGGAGGGCAGAGATTCAGAGGCATCCCTGCTCTCGACCCCCAGGACCCTCTGCTACAATTTGTGTGCCCCCTCTTCTGGAGGTCTGCTAGGGAGATGCCTCCATACCTTGAACCTCCAGGGCGGCGACCCCTCCCCTCCCATATCCCCAGGAACGCCCCCTCCCCTCCCCGTGCCCGGCTTTTCCACCTCATTTCCTCCGGGCTCAGACACTTTTCCAGCCCTGGTTCTCAAACTGGAAGAACTTCCCCCGTCCTCAACTCTACGTCTCGGTCTCTCTCCTTAGCCCGCCCCCGTCTCCAGCCCCGGCTGCAAGCCTGTGGACTCCTTCGACTCCGGATTCTCAAGGATGAGCCCGCCCCCTCCCCCCGGGTCCATGCTCTCCGATCCTCCCCGGCATGCAAGAAAGGCGAGGCTACCCCTGCACGGCCCCTCCCCCACCCGGCCCCGCAAGGTCAGGACCCCCTTCCCCAGTCCCGGGACGGCGCTTTCTGTTTCACTCTTGCCTGCAGCCCCACAGCTAGGGTGGGGGTTGGGGGGGGGGACTTCCCGGCCCCTCGGGGGAGCGCAGCGTGGTGGGGAGGGGGGGAGGATCCCACCTTACCTGCATAACTCCTGCCTCCGGCTTTTCGCCGTCCCGGCCAGACCTCGACTCCCGCGGCTGCTCCGGCTCCCGGCTCCCGCTCCGGGCCCCGCCCTCCCGTTCCGGAGCCGGGCAGCCCGGAGCCCTCTGCTGCCTGGGAGGAGCTAGGACAGCCCGGCGCGTAGGGTCCTCCGGCTGGGCCTGGGGCAGTGCGCTGGCGGCGCCCCGGTGCGGAGCAGTGCGCGGGCGGGGCCGCGACGGGGCGGGGCTTCCCTGCAGCTGGCGGGCGGTGCCGAAGCCGCTATTAAGCGCCTACTGGGTACCGGGGTCCTGAAAGGAAAAACCAAAATCTTTGCTGATCTAGTCCAAACAGTTTCTCGCTCAGTTATCTCTTTTTAAAATTAGACTTTCTTAAAAGCTTCTCACCATTGATTTTTAGTTTCTCCCCATTTATTTTTAAAATAGATTTTTAAATTTTTTTACTTTCCTACCATTTATTTTTAAAATTAGTTTTTTGTTTTAAAAAAATTTCTCACCAGCCACTTTTAAAATAGATTGTTAAATGTTTTTAGTTTCTCACCAAGTATTTTTTAAAAAAATTATTTAGTATTTTATTTTTTTCCAGTTACATGTTCACCAACTATTTTTAAAAACAGACTTTTTATATCTTTTTTAGTTTCTCACCAACTACTTACTTTTAAAAATAGAATTTCATGTCTTTTTTTTAAAGTTTCTCACCCATCTCTTTCTTTTTAAAAAATAAATGTTTATGGATATCTTATGTTTTGACACCACCTCTATTTCCCCTTGGATCCCTCCAGCTTCCCATTCTGGAGAGCCATCCCTTATGACAAAACATTTTTTGAAGGTAAAAAAAAATAAGTGAAAGGGATAAATACATTTTTTTTTTTTGCATTTCATCTTCTTAGATTCCAGGGTGGGGGAGGGGGAGGGAGGAGGAAGAAAACTCTTGTGAGCTGTTGTGGGGGGGGGAAATGGAGTGATGGATTTGCAAGGTCTTCCTAATTGTGCCTTACACACTAGCTGTGTGACCTTAGTCACTTAACTTGCCCCACGGTCCTCTATTTATCTCTGCCTCATTTTCCCCATCTGGAAAATATCAGTCAATTTATTAAGTACCTACTATGTGTGAGAAACAATGCCAAGTTCAGGGGATAGAAAGAAAGGCAAACAAAACAACAGAAAACAAAACCCAACAAAAAAACCAGTCCCTACTCTCAAGGATCTCTAAGGTTAATAGAGGAGACGATACACAAACGATGAGGTACAAGCAAGATATAGACAGGATAAATTGGAGATAAGCTTAGCGGAAAGACTAGCATTAATGGATTGGGAAAGGCTTTCCAAAGAAGGTGGGATTTTAGCTTTGACCAGAAGGAAGCCAGGAGACAGGTGAAGGAGTCAGTTCCAGGGATGGAGGACAGCCCGGATTCTTTGCTTGGACTCATTCCTCAATGGTTAGCATACTTCCCACTCCATCCTATTCTTAGACATCCTGGTGATTGTACAGTGACATCTGGGGGTTCAGAATGGCTGAACATAGTAGGCGCTTAATATATGTTTACTGATTGATTGGTCATGCCCCTTGACTCCATTTTTGTGGTGAGAGAGTTGGAAAACTCCTTGTTTCTCATTGCCACTTCCAGGCTTTCCCTCTGTCGCTGTTACTCAGTAGTTTCTCCTTCTTTGTGGTTCATTCATTCAATATGTAATTATAAAGAATCTGGTAGCTGTTATATACTTACCCCCGCAAAACACTCTCCTTCCTTCTTCAATGAGCTCAATGCCTGACTTAGGCTCTTTCTCTCCAAACCAACTTTTGCTGTTATACTAGCGGACATATACATATATATATATACATATATATATATATATATACACACACATACATATACATATGCATATATTTGTATGCATATGTATACATACATATACACATATATGTGTGTATATATGTATATATGTTGATTTTCTTTCAAATGCCCTAACTCCCTACTTCCTCAGTTTTACCTATTTACCCATGACCCAATCCTCAACTCCTCTTCAGCTGCATACAGGGTTGGTCATGCCTTTGATCTTGCCATCATCCACAAGTGTTCTATTTCTATATTCATGAAATCTGAAATTCATTTATCTGATCATAATCTTTTGTCATTCTACCTATTCTTCTGCCTTATGATTCTGAACCCTGTTCTTCACTTCCACTGTTTCCTCCAGTCCCTTCACCACTCAGTTCTTTCCCAGGCCATCATCCCTGCAATGCCTAGGCTCTCCTTCCTTCCTTAGCTTGATTTCTCAGTGAACCAATTCAACTTTACACTGTCTTCTCCACTTGAATCTTTTGTTCCTTCTCACCACTCATTCCCCAGCCTTGGATTATTTCCATAATCCACTGTCTTCATGCAGATTTGTGCGCTGTTGAACAGAGCTGGAGAAAATCCCCAAACTGTGCTGTGACTGAGTCTGCTAAAAATTTATGTGACATAATCTCAACTGGGCCCTCACTGCAGCAAGGTAATCCTTTTACACCTCTGTAATTGACTCATCCTACTCAGCACAGTTAACAGCTATTCCAAGCTTTTTCATCCCTCCTCAAACCTCCCACGCACCCCTTTCCCCCATCCTCTTATCTGAGAACCTCACCTCATACTTCAGTGAAAAAACTGAAGCCGTTTGATGAGAGCTGGCTCTTCTATCCCTGCTCCCCCACCTCATCTCACATCACTCAGATGTCTTCTCTACTAGCTTTTTCTTCATCCTTGTTTTTCATGAAGAAAGAGGTGACTGTTCTCCTTGTCAAGGCAAACCCTTCTGTATGAATCCTTGATCCCCTCCTTTCCCCTCTTCTCCAGTAGATTGCCTTTCCCCCACTCTGATTTTCTATCTTTATCTATTGGCTGCTTCCTTGCTGCTTATCAACATGCCTATGTCTCCCTCCTCCTTAAAAAGCTCTCACTTAGAGCAGAACCAGGAGAACATTGCACACAGTAACAGCCACATTGTACGATGACTAACTTTGATAGACTTAGCTCTTAGCAATGCAAAGATCTGAGACAATTGCAAAAGACTCATGATGGAAAATGCTATCCACATCCAGAGAAAGAACTGTGCATTTAGAATTCAGATTAAAGCATATTATTTGCTCTTTCTCTCTCTCTCTCTCTTTTTTTTTTTTTTGGTTTCTTCTTTCTCATGGTTTCTACCATTGGCTCTAATTCTTTACAATATGACTAATGTGAAAATAGGTTTAATATGAGTATATGTGTAGAGCCTATGTCAAATTACGTGTCGTCTTGGGATGGGGGAGAGGGGAGAGATGGAGAGAGAATTTGGAACTCAAGATCTTAGGGAAGTGAATGTTGAAAACTAAAAATCAATAAATACATAAATAAATTTTTTTTTAAAAATCTCTCACTTAATTCTGCCATTTCCTGTTAGCAATCAACCAATATCTTTCCTCCCTTTTTGGGCTAAACTCCTTGAGAAAGCTATCTGCAATCTGTATCTCCACTTTTCTCACTTAATTCTAAACCCTTTGCAATTTGACTTCTGACCTCATTATTTGCCTCCAGCGTCTGTCTCCAAAGTTGCTAGTGATCGATCTCTTGTTAACTCTAATGGCTTTTTATCAATTTTCATCCTTTTTGATTTCTCTGTAGGCTTGGCCACTGTTGATCACCCTCTTCTCCCAGATACCCTCTCTCCTGCTTCTTTTGCTACCAGTCTGACCACTCCTCAGTCTCCCTTGCTGGGTCTTCATCCAGGTCATTCCTGATCAGCATTTGTGCCCCTAAGGTTCTGTCCTAAGGGCCTGCTTCTCTTATAAGCTCCCATGGAATCAATTATCACCTCTCTATATAAATGATTCTCAGATCTGCTTATCCAACCATAACCTTTCCCCAGACTTCTAGTGTTGTCTCATGAGCTGTCTATTGGACATTTAGAACTGGATGTCCCGTATGCATCTTAAGTTCAACAGTTGTTTCAGTTGTGTCTGACTCTTCATGACCCCATTTGGGGTTTTCTTTTGGCAAAGAGACTGGAGTGGTTTGCCATTTCCTTCTCCAGCTCATTTTTACAGATAGGGAAACTGAGGCAAACAGGGTTAAGTGACTTGCCCAAAGTCACACAGCCACTAAGTATCTGAGGCTGGATTTGAACTCAGGTTTTCCTGACTCCAGGTCCAGCACTCTATCCACTGTGTCACTTAGCTGCCTTAATTTCAATATGTCCAAACATGAACTCATTTTTTCTCTTCCAAACTTTCCCCTCTTTTGAACTTCCAAGTGTTTACTAAGGGCAACTAGGTGGTACAGTGGCTAGAATGCTGGGCCTGAAGTCTAAAACATTTATCTTCCTGAGTTCAAATCTGGCCGCAGACATTTGTTAGCTGTGTGACCCTGGGCAAGCCACTTAATCCTGTTTGCCTCAGTTTCCTCATCTATAAAATGAGCTGGAGAAGGAAATGGTAAACCATTCTAATATATCTGCTAAGAAAACCCCAAATGGGGTCACAAGGAGTTGAACATGACTAATTGAACAAAAAAAAAGTAATGATTACCATTTACGTTGACTTCCGTGGATTGTACAAACAATAAAAGGCTACCAGCTATGCCTTATCATTGTTTCACACAAAGCCAATACAGAAATATCATAATACCTAATTTTCTTTTAAAAAAGATTCCTGTAGGCAAAAGCAGAATGCTGGAAAATCACTGAGGAAAGCATATGCATAAATAAAGAAGTATTTTTTACATCAAAAAAAATCCAAGACAAAGGGTGGAGCCAAGATGGTGGTGAAAAGGCAGGAACTCACCTGAATTCTCCAAAATTGCCCCCCAACAACTTTAAATAACACCCCAAATTAATTCTGAGGTGGCAGTGTTGAGGGGGAAAAACCCAGGGATTCAGAGATCCCAAAACTAAAGTTCCCAGGGCTGGAGTTCCTGGTTGAGGGGGAGTGCCCCTCAAGGACCCAAGTACTGGAGAGGGTCGGGGCCATCCGGAATGAATTCACAATCTCAAGCATTCTTTAAGTCAAGTTGGCAAAGATTTATTACACTTTACAGTGGGGAAGAGTTCTTAGGGAACCTGCCAGTCAAGGGCCCCTGGGAGGCAGGGACAGCTCTATGTCCTCTCTCAACATGAAGCAGTTCCAGAAGCTGAGACCTTCGTCCCTTACCCCAAATTATTTTGGGTCCCATCTATTTAAGGGGGAATGATGGGGTGCTTGTGCTTGGACCCTAATTCTAACAGCTTCTGCTTGCGTGCCTGTGCCTGAACCCTAATTCCAAAACCACATCCAGTTCTAAAATCACATCTCTCCCTAGCTTCAAAACATTGGCCCTAGTAGTTTCTCTCTAGCAAAGCAGGGCAGCATGCCCTAGCAAAATACTTATCTGTCCTCCTGATACTGTAGGCAGATGTGCCTATCTACTCCCTGTGAACTGATAATTGGGTGTGCACTGGGTCATGACAATATTCACTACTTACCAACCTTACTGATATGTATCTTAGATATAGTCAAATGTATACTCACTTACATTTATTTTATCTAACAAGGCATTTGATGAAAGCCACTTAGATATACCCAGTCAGCCCTGACTGCTAGTTAACTTAGTGACATTTCACAGTCAAAACCACACCTCCAGGTTGCCCCCTCCTTGGGCTATTTCCCAGTGAACTCTGGGTAATATGCCTGTGCAGTAGATACAAAAAGTACATGCTCCTTTAAGAACTGACCACCCCTTAACCACTCCTCAACCCCACCCCAAAACACCTAATTGACATGTTTCACCCCCAAATCTTGTACAAAAGCTCTCCCTGCACCCCTCTAAGGTTGCAGGTTCCCTAAGAACTCTTGCCCACTGTAAAGTGTAATAAATCTTTGCCAACTTGACTTAAAGAATGCTTGAGATTGTGATTTCATTCCAGATGGCCCCGACCCTCTCCAGTACTCGGGTCCTTGAGGGGCACTCCCCCTCAACCAGTAACTCCAGTGCTGGGAACTTTAGTTTTGGGATCCCTGAATCCCTGGATTTTTCCCCCTCAACAGCAGAATCCACAAAAGGATTGAGTGGAACAATTTTCCAGCCCAAGTCAACCCAGAAGGTTGGCAGGAAAGGTCTGTTGCACTGAAGCAAGGATGGAGTGCAATCCTGTGTGGGTAGCCTTCTGGAAATCCGGCAGCAGGCCTTGGGGGCAACTGAATCAGCAGTGGTGGCTTCTGGAGCTCTCAACCTACAGATGTTAAGGAGGTTAGAAATTAGTCAGGGGTCCCTTTGCTGGCACTGGGTGCAGGACTCTGTTACATTGCCTATATGTAGATCCAAGTTGCAGTCCTGGGTTGCAATCTGCAGGTGAGAAGGAGCACTAGCACACCAGAGCTTGTGGTTGCAGGACAACAGGGATCCTGGTCACAGCTCCAGGGAAAAAGTAATATTTGTGGTCATTCACAGACCAGAGCACAGGCCAGGAGAGTAGCAAACACACCATTCCTTAGATCATACTACCTTGAAAGAACTGAAAACTTAGTGGTCCTTGGAACTAGTGCTGAAAACAACTGCAAAAAAACAAAACAAAATAAAAAAAAAAACAAAACCCAAACCCACCAAAAACCAAAAACCTGAAGCTTGATACAATGTCCCCTCCACCCTAACCCTCCAGCTCATTTTACAGATGAGCAACTTTAACATAAAGTTAAAAGTCAAGAACTAGGCTGGAAAAATCAACAAACAAAAAAGAACCTAACCAGTTGCCATGGTGACAAGGAATATCAGAACACAAATTCAGAAGAAGACAACAAAGTCAAAACTGCTATATCCAAAGCCTCAAAGAAAAATGTAAATTGTTCTCAGGTCCAAAAATAATTCCTGGAAGAACTCAAAAAGGATTTTCAAAATCAAATAAGAGAGATAGAGAAAAAATTGGGAAAGGGAATGAGAGTGATATAAGAAAATCATGAAAAAAAATCAATAACTTGGTAAAGAAAGCACAAAAAAATGCTGAAAAAAATAACACCTTAAAAATAGAATTGGTCAAATAGTAAAAGAGACACAAAAGTCTACTGGAGAAAAGAACTCCTTAAAAAGCAGAATTGTCCAAATGGAAAAGGAGCTAACTGAAGAAAATAATTCCTTAAAAACTAGAATTGGGCAAATGGAAGCTAATGACTCCACGAAACATCAAGAAACAATCAAAGAAAATCAAAAGAATGAAAAAGTAGAAGAAAATGTGAAATATGCCTTTGGAAAAACAACTGACCTGGAAAATAGATACAGGAGAAATAATGTAAGAATTATTGGACTACCTGAAAAAAAGAGCCTAGACATCATATTTCAAGAAATTATCAAGGAAAACTGCCCTGATATTCTAGAACTAGAGAATAAAATAGGAGCTGAAACAATCCATCAATCACCTCCTGAAAGAAATCCCAAAATGAAAACTCCCAAGAATGTTATAGTCAAATTCCAGTGCTCTCAGGTCAAGGAGGAAATATTATAAACAGCCAGAAAGAAACAATTCAAATATCATGGAACCACAGTCAAGATAACACAAGATTAGCAGCTTCCATGTCAAAGGATCAGAGGGCTTAGAATATGATATTCCAAAGCACAAAGGAGCTAGAATTACAATCAAGTATCACCTACCCAGCAAAACTGAGTACAGGAAAAAATGAGAGGAAAAAATAGATATTCAATGAACTAGAGGACTTTCAAACATTCCTGATGCAATGACCAGAGATGAATGGAAAATCTGACTCTCAGATACAAAACTCAAGAACAACATAGCTGGCCTTCAGGGCCAGACCCCAATCTGTCTGATCTGTCCAAACTGGCTTCATGGGGCTCTGGATACTTCCTTTTCTCATCCCCAGCACTGTGGGTGGGAGGAGGGTGGGAGAAAGTATGATGGAAACAGTATGATGACAACAACATGATAAAAAGTTCTCAGCCTGTACCACAGGATTTTCAGGTTTGTAAGGAGACGGCATGCAGCATCAGGCCAGGTGGAGGACACCATCAGAGAAAAGCAGTACATTATAAATGAAGCCAGGATGTTGTTCCAGAAAAACAAAATTCTTACCAATTCAGAACTAATTAAATAATGTATAGATGAATGCACAGCAAGAATTGAAATAGGATTGCATCTTCACACCCCATATCCAAGTCCAATTCACCTGCCTCCAATGGCTCTTACTTCCCAACAAAGTTATGGATTTCAAACCCCGGAGAAGCTAAGGAAACTTTCCAGGCCATGTTATCTCAAATCTCATGATGAAGTTTCTTAATCCAAGAAATAGGTTCTCCATATGAACTGTGAGCCAGACAGGGCCTGAGCACAAACTAGATGATGAAGCTTGTCTCCTTGATTTAAGTCCAGTCAGAGAAAGGAAGGACAAAGAATATGGAGTCTTTGCTATAATTTCTCTTAAACACTCAAAGATTTGGGTCCTTCACCTCATAACACTAGTTTATATGTCCTGGAATTTATCAGTATCAGTGTGTCGCTACTAGATAGGAATATGGTAACTCCCAGAGATCGTTCCTAATCATGATCTTAGTAACACACCTTAGATGTAAGTCTGAATATAGCAAGAATTGGGTTTAAATTTAAATTTTGTGGAAATAATGTAGCTGTATACACAGAGGGAGCTGCAGAGTACATGGCAGTTCTTAAATTACTATGACAATCAGATACTAGCTTCAGACTTGTAAATATTTACGGGCCTTATTTTGTTTTGTGTTTAAGTTACAGATATATTTAAAATAAGAGCGTTTATATTTTAGTTGTTCTAATAACATCTCTTTTTGGCGCTCTTGACTCAAAGACATACTTTTTGTTAATGTTCAAGTAGGCTAGTTTCTCCTTTACCACACTAGCAGAGTTCGTGGTATATACTCTAGTCCCATCACCCCTTTAACTGCTAGTGGAAGATATCACAGTATCTCAGGGGAATTTTGGGGAGGAGGGAAATATCCCAAATTTTCAGGCACTAAGGTAGTGTATTTAATTTTATCCATTAAATGCATAGAACATATGAACAAATTCTAAAACATGTGACTTGTAATTCTAGTCTCAAAGCCTCACTGCAAGTTCGTATTACAATAGGTAAAAGTAATCACTATTTCTAATTGACAAAAAAAATTGAATCTCACAAGCAGAATATGCCGATGGTTTCAAATACTCTCTTTATCTCTATCGTAAGTTGCCAGTCATCTTTGTGCATTTCATCTTTGAACCAATTCTTCAATACATCAGTGGATTGTTGATTGATCTTGCTAACTAGAATGTCTGTAGCTTCAAAATATCTTCCATACATTTTGGGAGATTCTCAAGGAATAGGTTTTTTTTTTTGTTTGGTTTTTTTTGCAATATCCACTTGCTTGTATTTACTTCAATACTTGTAACTATTCCAATCTCAATAAAATTTTTACTAGGTACATACATGGGTACGCCTTGTTTCACTTGACCTGCTTCAACAAGTACACCCATCACTGTTGGATCTCGTGGATTGAAAATAAACCGGAGGAGTGTTTCCATTTTACAAGGAAATACTGATATTGCTTAAAATCTTTTGGCTTCTGTTTCTCACAGTCTTGCCTATTTTTCATAAAAACATCAAACAAATGGTAAATAATTTCTGCACTAAAAATTTGGACCCTTTAACTATTAGCTATTTCCTGAGCATCACATTCAAACCTCACATCAAAGGCCAAAATTATTGCATTGTATAGTGTTTAGAGTCAAGAGACCTGAGTTCAAATCCTTTCTCTGTAACTTACTTGCTGTTTGACTTTGGATTAGACATTTTTGCTTCCTGTGCCTTAGTTTTTTCATCTGTAAAATGAAGAAGAGTTCTCTTCCTAGCTCTGGTTATAATCTATGATCCTATGAATGCCTCTGTCTCAGGCTGCCTATTTGTAAAATGGGGATAATAATTCTTAACCCATGTGCCTCATAGGGCTCATCATTCCTCACCAGATTGTACTGTTGACTCTCTGGACTTTCTCCACCATGCCTCCTCACTTATTCTGGAAGTTCACCCACCCCTGGACTTCTCACATATGTTGTCCCATGCCCTCTTCCTCTGATTGGCTGGTTCCTCCCAGACCTCCATTTTAAGAAAAATGCCCTGGCCAGTCATACCTTCATGCTTCCATTGGTTCCATTGACTTTCTCTATCATGCCACCAACCTGGTACCAACTCCTCCCTCTCCTGCAGCTTCCTTTTGTATGTTGTCTTTCCCCATGAGAACATAAGCTCCTTGGGGGCTGGAGTTATCTGTCTTCTGGGATTTATCTTCTCAGTCCTTAATACGGTACCTGGCACATAGCAAGTATGTAATAAATGCTTGTTGACTCGTAGTAAAGTACATTATAAAGCGTTTATTTTCTTACTGGTGGCTCTTTGGAAGCTTTGCCAGCAGCTATAGCTAGATTAGAATTAACTTCAGATAAGATTTTTGTATCAGTAAATGTGCAAATGTTTTTGCATTATCTTGTTTTGTTCTACATTTCTCTTATCTACCTAGAAAAGTTCTTCTTGGAAATTAAACCCTCATTCTAATTAGAGGGGAAGGTAGATTTTTGTCTGTGTCTAGTCCAAGACAGTCACAGGTCAGATCCCTACCTATTGGAAGTCTTGGCCTTTGTGGATTTAGGAAAACCTCAAGTACAATGATTTGGGGTTCAGCTCCAAATACTTCCCATTTTTGTTTGGGGTTATTCTAAGTCCCCTTCTCTTCCCTTTCTATACCTTCAGAGGCCTTATCTACTCCAAATGGATTAAACTATAGCCACTATATGAATGACTTCCAAGTCTATATCCCTAGCCCTGACCTCTCTCTAAATTCCACTCCTATATCTACCCTACTAGATGCTAATTATCGCAGTAGCATGTCAAAAGCAACATATCCAAAACTAAATGCACGATTTCCCCAAAACTTGCTTTCCTGTCTGATGTCGGTATCTCTATGAATGACAATACTCTCTCCTAGTTATTCAGATCTGAAACTTTAGAGTCATCTTTGACTCCCCCCACCCCCACCTCACAACACACAATGATCCAATCATTGCCAAATCTTGTTAAGACTCCCTCTAAAACGTCTCTCGCATCCATCTCCTTTCCACAGCCCCCGCTCTACCCTAGTTCATCCCTCATTACATATCCCCTGGGTTGTAATGGCCTCCTAATTGGTAACCTTGTTTTCACTTTCATCTCCGTTCTGAATACCACTGCTAGAGTAAATTTAACATACAGCCATGGTCATGTTATTTCTCTGCTTGAAAATCTTTAATGGCTCTCTAATAAACAAATAAATAAGTAAGTGAAATCAATAAATCCGAATAAAATCTGGACTACTACCTAACCCTGGCAAATAGGGTTAAGTGATTTGCCCAAGGTCTCACAGCTAGTAACTGTTTGAGGCTAGATTTGAACTCAGGAAGATAAGTCTTTCTGATTCCAGGCCCAGCACTCTATCCACCTTGCCATGTAACTACAATACCTTACATAGTCTTGTACATAATAGCCACTTGACAGAAGTTTGTTCAATTGAGTTGATTCACTTCCTATTGGAAGCCTTTCTTGATCCCCTTAAATGTTAATGTTTTCTTCTTCCTCAAATGACCTTGTATTTATTTACCTGTGTACATGTTATATCACAGTGTTATCCTCCCATATAAGTTGCCCATGTCTTGCATGCAGTTAGTGCTTAATAAATGTTGAGTAGACCTTTTGTCGCACTCTTCTGAGCTCCCTTTGTACCACTCCTGTGGTACTTGCTATATTATGTCTTGTACTGTAGCTGCTGTAGTTCTGACTTAATCTTAGCACTAGACAGTAATATCCTTTTGGACTAAGGTCTGCATCATATTTATCTTCGTATCCCTGGTTGTTGTTTGTCCTTCTCAAAGGAGTGGGTAAATAGGTGATAATAGTGGCTTGGGGTAAACAGTGGCTGGCTGATGGAGAAGATATTTGGGATCAGACATGTTTTAGTACTTCTCTAATCAGATCTTGTAGGTGGCTGCCTATGCTGACTACACATAAGGCCTATCCTGCCCCTGGAAACTGCCTTTCAGAGCATCCCCTTCTGATGCTGAGATATCAGCTCATCTTAAGAAAGCAAGGGCAGCATATTGACTGCTAGGCTGATCTTCCTGAGAACTATTTATTTTTAACTCGGTTTATCTTATTGATTTTAGTGAAGAAGGCTATTTACTTTGGGTTTTGATTTTGAGTGTTTGCTTGTTTTGCTTCCTCATTATTTACTGTTCATAAATACTTTGGGTTGAGTAAATAAGTCTTTAAAGTCCTGCATGATAAGGTATTCTGTCTGGTACATTAGTGGCCTTTGTATGCTTTTTGCTTAGAGAGGCATTTCCCAGTTGGGCCAAAGAGAAAGAGAGGGGCCTCTGACTCATTTCCAGCGGTGGGTTAGACATTGAATTAGGTATAGCCCGTGGCCTAAGCATGGTGTAATTTAAAGAGTCCTGGATTTGGAGCCAGAGGGTCCTTGTCCTAGTTCTACTACTTGCTAGGTGTGTGAACCTTGGGTAGGACATAGGCTTTTTGGGCTCCCTCACCGGCAAAATAAGTGGGCTGGACTAGATGGTCTCCAAAATGCCTTCTTGAGCTAATATTCTGGGATTTGGGACAGTAGATGTAAGGAAATGTCTTAGGTAGAAGAGAGGATGCCATGAGAAGTTCAATTCTGCTCAGTTTACCTGAGGTTTACTTCCTACCCCATTATTAGGCTCCTGCCCCAAATCTGATCTCTATCTCTCACCATCACCCATCTGAACATGCTTCGTATTTGTGGTAGTTGGATTCTCATAGACTCTAGTGGCCTAAATGAGGAAAACCCTCTTTCCCCTTCCCAGTTCAGCTGAGACAAGGTCTGTGTTTTTTAAAAGCAACTTTACCAATTCAGAATTATGCTAGGAGAGTGACTAATATGTCCATACTCTCTAACCCAGAGATCTTCCTCCCATCCAATGCCCAGTGAGGGCAAAGATACAAAGGTCCCATAGACACCAAAATATTTATAGAAACTCTTTTTTTGTAATAGCCATGATCTGGAAACAATGTTGATGCCCATTGATTAGGAATCCGCTAACTATATCAGGGGCCTGGAGTAAGGAAGACCTGACTTCAAATCCAGTCTCAGATACTTACTAGCTGTGTGACCCTGGGTGAGTCACTTAACCCTGTTTGCCTCAGTTTCCTCAACTGTCAAATAAGCTGGAGAAGGAAATGGCAAACTACTCTAGTGTCTTTGCCAAGAAAACCCCAAATGAAGTCACAAAGAGTCAGACACAACTGAACAACAATAAACATATCATGGCATGTGAATGTAATGGAATATTACTTCTCCTTAAGGCAAGGTAATAAGCATTTATTAAATGCCTACTATGTTCTAGGCATTGTGTTAAGCACTTTACAAATATTATTTCATTTGATCCTTATAAGGGTTAGCTCTCTCAGAAGGGGAGGAGGGAGTAATTTTTTGAGAAATGAAGATGATCTAAAAACAACAGAAATCAATAAAAATTTTAAAAAGCTTTACTGGGTAACCAAATGACATAAAACAAAATAACCTAGAAGTCTATACAGTACCCCTAAGTACCTAGAACACATTCAGGTTTAACATCTACTCATCCAGTCTCCTGTTCCCAGTACCAGACCTAATCCTCTCTTCAATCCTGGCTGAGGAATCCTCACTGACTAGCACTTCCACACCTTGACTCCCAAAGATTCATTTTGGGCTCAGACCAAACTTTAGTAATCTGCTCCATTTCTTTGTTGCCCTTCTCTTGGGAATCTATGGCTCTGGCCCTGGGAGTTTTTGTTATTCCTTGATCCATTTTGATGTCTGGTTGAGTGGTCTGAAGAAATGTCCTTGGGGCTGGTTCTACCCTCCCATGAAGTTCACCCTCACTTCCTATTCTAACCAGGATTCTTGGTTCTGTTGAAGAGATTCTGAAGAATGTCCCCATGAAGCGCTCAAGCACCCCTCAGTGTGGTTCTGTCTTTTCCTTTCAGAAATGTCTGCCTTCCCTTTTCTGCTTCAAAACTTGAGTCTCTGACATTTCCCCAGCCTGAAGTAACTACCTAATTTCATCTTTTTGGTGGAGTTGAGATAACAAAAATATCTTGAGTCCAATGAACTGTGAAACCTTTCCTGACCTAACTTATCAACGCCACCTGTCTTTCTAGGGGATCGGTCAGCCAAAGTCCTACTTTGAAATTTCATATCATAAAATCTTTAAGCATATTGTAATAATGAGACAGCAGGCAGCTAGATGGTAGATAGAGTGCCAGGCCTGGTGCCAGGAATACTCATCTTCATGAATTCAAACCTCAAGTCCCAGACACTTCCTAGTTGTGTGACCCTGGGCAAGTCACTTAACCCTGTCTGCCTCAGTTTCCTCATCTGTAAAATGAGCTAGAGAAGGAAATGGCAAACCACTCCAGCATTTTTGCCAAGAAAACCCTAAATGGGGTCACAAAGAGTCAAACAGGACTGAGATGACTGAACAACAACAGTGATAATGAAACACTCTGTCCACCCACAATAAGGAAGGCTCTTCTCATTGAGCCAAGCTGAACAATTGTGGTCAGAAGACACAGTCTTCCAAGGCAGGGCTGTAGATTTAAATTCTAGGTGCAAGTTTTATAAAGGAATCTCACCTTTCAGGCAGAATGGTATAGTGGATAGAGAACAGGACTGAGAGTCAGGAAGGCCTGGATTCAAATTCTGCCTCAGCTGCTTACTAGCTGTGTACCCCAGGATAAGTCAGTTAACCTCTCTGGGCTTCAGTTTCCTCACCTGTAAAATGGGGGAATTGACTTTAATGTACTCCAGGGGTGCTTTCAGCCTTAAATCTTTTATCTTAAGACCTCTGGCCCACTGGCTGCAGAAATCCCCTCATCATGCCATCTTAGGGAGAGAGGTCGAGGGAAGTATAGGGGAGAGTGAGTGCCTTTAATGGAAGCCATGCCTATGAATGGAAGAAACGGTCCCAAATGAAAACCAGGAAGAAGAAGATTCTGGAAAGTTAAAACCAATGTCAAGAGATTGGCTGGTAGAAGAATGTGACACAGAGATTAAAGGGAGAAAGAAATTATTTTCAATTTTTGAAATTGTAATTTCTTTCTCTCACCCTATTAGATTGCTAGCTCCTTGAGGGCAGGAGCTTCCTTCCTTCTTTCCTTTCTTCCTTCTCTTTTTCTTTCTTTCTTTCTTTCTTTCTTTCTTTCTTTCTTTCTCTCTTTCTTTCTTTCTTTCTTTCTTTCTTTCTTTCTTTCTTTCTTTCTTCCTTCCTTCCTGCTTTCTTTCTCTCTCTCTCTTTCTTTCTTTCTTTCTTTCTTTCTTTCTTTCTTTCTTTCTTTCTTTCTTTCCTTCCTTTCTTCCCTCTTTCTTTCCTTCTTTCTTTCTCTTTTCCTTCCTTCCTTTATCTCTCTCTTTCTGTCTCTCTCTCTCTCTCTCTTTCTTGCTCTCTCTGTCTCTCTTTCATATTTATAGCCACCTAGCACAGTGCTTGGCACATAATAGGTGCTTAATGAATGTTTATTGACTATTGACCTTCATTGAGAGCCATCCTGTATAATGAAGAATTAAAAAAAAAAGAGGTAAAAGAAATGGTTCACCCAAACTAATTAACATATGGAAAATTTTTTATCTTATCTGCTATATCTGTTGACCAGTCAACAAGCATTTGTTCCCCTCACATCACTCTTTGAAGAAGAAAGAGTTGCACATTTAGGAAAATAAATTCTGAGCTATATGACAGGGACGGGTCTCTTCCCACAGATCATGGATTTGGATATTTAGAGAAAAAGCCAGCGTCTCATGCTTTGTGGAACAATAAGGACCTTTGAGTGATGTCAGTAGATTCCAGGAAATATGTTACTAACCCGAAGAGAAAGACATACATGTGGTGGTCAGTAACTCGAGGATGAGGGGTACATATGCAGAAATGGTAATATACAATTGGGAGGTAGGTCTGATTCCTGGAACGTATCCAAAATGTTATAAAGACCCTGCCAGGATTGATCAAACTGGCTGACTGCTAAACACTTTTGCTCATTCATGTGGAAATGAATACTGCCAGAAGAAACCTGAAAAGAATCTCTGGGGACAATGAAGTCCTAGACAGGAAATGGAAAACATTTTAATTGCTTCTTCCAACTGAAGGTTGGGACTTTGGAAGGGAAAAGAGGATTTGGAAAATAAACCTTGGCTGAGTAGATGGTGTTGGGGAAGAAGATTTGGTTTTCTGACTTATGCTTAAGATACTGGAATAATGGCCTCTTGGTTGGGGACAGAGTGCATCTCACAAAGACTTAAGATTTTTTTTTTTTGGCCTGATCTGATTAAGGACTTTAAATCTGAAATGAATGAAAAATGCCTAGATATAACTTAAACTACACACAGTAGAAGCTAACAGGCATGACAGAAATAAAAATAACATTGGAGGAAGTACCCAGTGACTCACAGGAAAAAACAACTGGGAAGAAAGGTGGAAAGATATGTGACCTTATTTATTTAATGCCTAGGGATATAGGTAATAAACAAAATAAACTTGAGATTTTGATGCAAGGAGGCAAATGTGATTTCATATCACATGATGTCATGAGATTCATGACTAAAATATGGAGGTGGAAGTCCTTAAAAGAAACATCTATTTGGAGGGGTGTCAGGGTAGCAATGCTTGTGTAAACATTTATCAATCCAATGAGGGGAACATGATAGAAGGCATTTATGTGAGCATAAAAGGAAGGAAAAAACAGAAGTGATTTCTTTGTGGGAACCCACTCAGTCACATGAAAGAAATGCATGATAAGCTTCTGATACATAAAATTTGGTCAAAGGCTAGATATAATAGTTGTGGGGAACCAGTTATCCAGACACCTTCTAGAAGTCTCTTTTTGTTTTCAACAAAATACATTTTATTGATATAATTCATTGTTATATCACCTACATTTCTCCCTGTACCCTTCTTCTTCTGCTGTTCCAAAAGAGCCATTCCAATATGACAGACATCTAAAAAAAATAAGAGAAAAAATCAGCAAAATTAATTAACATATAGAAAAATAATTTCAAAATATATACAATGATCCCCACTCATGAACCTCTTACCTCTGCAAAGCAGTGGGAGCAGCTGTCTTCTCCTGTCTCTTCTTTGGGCCAGGCTTGTCCTTTGCCATTTTGTAAGCGCCATTTTCGGTTATTTGGTAAGTGTTGGTCTTTCTGTTTGCTTTGTTTGTAATCGCTGTGGTGTTCTTGATTGTTTTCTTGACACTGCCAGATTCACGTTCATGTAAGTCTTTCTGGGCTTCTCTGTATTCATCATTCTTACAGCACAGTAGTATTCCATTCCATTAGCGTTCCCCACTTTGTTCAACCATTCCCCAATTGATAGGGAAGGTTCTTTTCATTCTTTCTGATATACTTTCCACTTGTCATGCTGTCAATTTCATCTTTCCAAAGGCAGAACTAGCAATGAGATGAATACTATTCTACCTAATTTTGACTAGTTGGGAGGACCTGGTTATTGAAGTGGAAGCAATGAGAACCTTGGGGGGAAACGACTGTATCACCTTTGAATGTGTGATAACCAAGGAGATGAGCACAGGACATAATCAGACCTGCAGCTTAGATTTGATGAAAGTGGACTTCAAAAGACAGACTGATTCCCTAGCCTGAAGACCTCAAAGAAAGACAAGGAGAGAAGGAGACTCTGCTGACAAAATTGCAAATGATCCTGGTGAGGAAGAAAAGAGGGGGACATTTAGAAGGACTGATATGACAAACACTTCATATATATATATACATATATATATAATGTATGTATGTGTGTATATATGTATGTATATATAATGTATGCATATGTGTATATATGTTTGTGTGTATACACACACACACACACACACACACACACACACACACACACGGCACTTTACAAATATCATCTCATTTGATTCTCACTGGGCAGCTAGGTGGCACCATAGTTCACAGAGTGCTGGACCTGGAGTCAGAAAGACTCATTTTCTTGAGTTCAAATTTGATCTCAGACACTTACTAGCTGTGTGACTCTGGGTAAGTCACTTCACCCTGTTTGCCTCAGTCTCCTCATTTGTAAAATGAGCTGGAGCAGGAAATGGCAAACCGCTTCAGTATCTTTGCCAAGAAAACCCCAAATGGAGTCATGAAGAGTTGGACATCGCTGAACAAACAAGCCACCCTGGGGGGTGGTCTCTATTACTATCCTCAGCTGGGGAAACTGAGTCACACAGAGGTTCAATCACTTGTCCAGGATCACACAAGTAGGCAAGATTTGAACTCATCTTCCTGACCCTAGGTCTGGTCATCTATCTACTGTGTCACTTAGCTGCCTAAGGTGGAATGTTCTTATATATTAAAAATGTTCTGATAGGCTCAGAGTTTAAAAGGCCATTATTGAATATAAAATCAAGAGTATATAAGAAAAGAAGAATGCTATCTTTTACTTTCTTTTTCTTTTATTTGAGTCTTCTTGTACGAAATGACTAACATGAAAATATTTTACATGATTGCACATGTATAACCTATATCTGATTGCTTACATCTCAGGGAAGGAACAGGGGGAGGGGGAGATCGAATTTAGAACTGAAAACTTTTTAAAAAGTGTTTAAAAATTGTTGCAACATGTAATTGAGGAAAAAAAATAAAATATGTATTGAAAGAAAAGAAGAATGTGAAGAATGACATGAGCATGGTAAGAAGTTCAGGATGCTAAAAATTGTGAAGAAAAAGAGAAAAAGAAGGGCTTTTAAATGTATTTGGAGGCAAAAAGAACCAGGAAGGGATAGGTCTGTGGCTGGCTGTGGATGGTGTTTCTCTAACAAAACAAAGGGCAGCTCCTCTTCTGTTTTGCTTCCATCTTCCCTGCTAATGAAAATGGTCTCGAACTTGAAAAGAGAAAAAAATTCAACTTGAATGAGTCACTTGGCAAGGCACACCTGACATCTTTAAGTACTGAAAAAACATCCAAATGTAATCACTGCCTGTGATTTTTGAGAAATCCTGGACAATAGGATAAACTCCTTTCAGCTAGAGATGGGCAAATGTCCTGATTTTTAACAAAGGAGAGAAAGGTAGATTCCTCTTAAGTATAGACCAGGGAGCTTGATGTCTATACCTGGAAAAATTGTAGAATGGATTTTCATTTGAATAGCTTATGAGCATTTAGAAAGAGAATCACTGATCACTAAGAGCCAGCATGAGCTCACTAAGACAAACCTTATTACCTTTTTTTGGTAAAGCAATTATATTGGCAGATTAGGGAAATGCTGTAGATCTCAGCATCTCAGAGTTGAAATTGACTTTAGACATCATTTTGTGCAAACCCCTCATTTAAAGTGGCTTTGCTATTTACTAGCTAGGTGATGACCTTCAGCAGATTTTTTAATTTCTCTGGACTTCAGTTTTGTAATCTATAAATGGGAAGGATAATGTTTGGTTGAGAATCTTGAGGGAAAGGAGAGAGTTGTGCAGGAAAGAGGTAAAATGAAAGCAACTGCCCATAATTGTTAATTACCCTCTCCCTCTAGCTTCCCCAGTCTATATAAAAAGTACCAGTGTGCACCTCTGACACCGGTGGTGTATTGTTCAGAGCACCGGCAAGATTCAGCACTCTGGGTGTGTTTGTAGCAGAGTGTTGAACAATTATTGCAAGAATGAGGATAAGATAAAGTGAGTGTAAGAGAGAGAAAGGATGGAGCATTAGCTAAGTGCATGCAGAATAAAAGAACACCAGGCAATGACTAGGACGGAGGAAGGGCATTTGGGTGGGAATCGTGTGTGCCTGGCTGAGGAGTCTCAGAGATGAGTATACATTCTTAGACCTGGCAGAGTCAGGTTGGAGTGGTTGTGGGCCCTCGCAGAGCAACATCAGGACCTTAATGAGTCCCAGTTTCCTTACCTGGAAAGTGGGAATAATAATACCTAATAACACTAATAAATCACTACTGATTAGAGAAATGCAAATCAAAACAACTCTTAGATACCACATCTCTCCTGTCAGATTGGCTAAAATAACAAAACAGGAAAATGATAAATGCTGGACAGGATGTGGGAAAATTGGAACATTGTTACATTGCTGGTGGAGTTGTGAGATGATCCAGCCATTTTGGAGAGTAATTTGGAACTGTGCCCAGAGGGCCATAAAAACGTTCATACCTTTTGACCCAGCAATACCACTTCTAGGGTTGTATCCCAAAGAAATTACACAAACGGGAAAAGGACCCATATGTACAAAAATATTTATAGCGGCTCTTTTTGTGGTAGCCAAGAATTGGAAATCAAAGGGATGCCCATCAATTGGGGAATGGCTGAACAAGCTGTGGTATATGAAGGTAATGGAATACTATTGTGCCATAAGAAATGGGGATGATATGGACTTCGTAACAACCTGGAAAAACCTACACGACATAATGATGAGTGAGCAGAGCAGAGCCAGGAGAACACTGTACACAACCACAGATATATGGATTCCGTGAGGACCAATGCTGACAAACTTTGCTCTTCTCAGCAACACAGGGTGCAAGGACAACTCCAAAGGACTCACGATGGAGAATGCTATCTACATCCAGAGAAAGAACTATGAAGTTTGAATGCAGATTGAGGCACACTCCATGCTCGCCATTTTTCCCCCTTTTTTTCTTCTCTTTTGTTTTTGTTTTTGGGTTTTGTTTTGTTTTGTTTTGTTTTGTTTTTGGTTCTGTTTCTTCTTTCTCACGATTCATTCCATTGGTCATAATTCTTCTCCGCAACTTGACTAGTGTATAAATTAATTCAATACGAAGTTATATGTGGTAGTTATATGAGATTCCATGCTGTCTTGAGGAGGGAGGGGGGAGGGAGGGGAGAAAATCTGGAACTCAAAATTATGTAGAACCGAATGTTGTAAACTAAAAATAAAAATAAAAAATAATACCTAATAACAGGCACATGAATAGCTCACCTTTATCCAGTGGTTTCCTCACAACAACCCCATGAAATAAGCAGTTCAAGTACTAGTATCCCCATTTTATAGAGGAGGGGACTGAGGCTCGGAGATGAAGTGACTGATTTATAATCCTGTTGTTATTAAGTGGTAATGCAGGGAAGTGAACGCTAGTCTTCCAACACCAAGTCCTAGGCTTTTCCCATGACACCTCACTACTCATCCTACAAGGTAAGAAAAAGAAAAAGACATGATGGATGCAAGTATCGGAGGGGTCTACTTCTGGGCCCCTAGCAGTCTCCACGTGGAACAGGAGACTGAGCAGGAAGAAGCCAAAGAAACCAGTTTGCCTGTGAGTGCCAGGTGGGCAATGTTTGTGAGTATGCATGTGTGTGTGTGTTGGTGGTAGGGGCTGGGAGACAACGACTGACTGGAGAAGAAGGTTCAGACCATTCTGTTCTACCTACTTTATAGGATTTTGGAGAGAATGACAGCAGAAAAATTGTCTTTGTATCTTTAATATCCAACACACTAACTTGCACATTCTAGGTGCTTAATAAATGCATAAAAATACACAAAATAAATGAATGAATAAATGCTTTGTGCTTATAAAGTGCTAAATGTAAGCTGGCATCAGCATTATGTATGTTCTGCACATGCAACAGGTGGCATGCTTGGCCCAGGGGACTGCACTTTGGCCTTGTGACCTTGGGTGAGTCACTTATCTTTCAGTAATTCTTCAACAAATTCCAAAGCAGATGCCGCTCTTTCTTGATAGATAACAGCTCAGGCCCCCCTCTACCAGAGAGATCACAGCTTGAGCAAAAAAAAACAAACACAAACTGGTGTCCACGCACTGATCCCTCCTCTCTTTGAATTTAGGTGACTTAAAGAGCTCTGGTAGGGGTTCGATACCTCCTTCCCTCTCTCATCAGGAGTGTGGTCTTGGACTGGTGTCATTTTCTCCCTCTCCTGGGGAGTTTGGATTAGATCTGGCACAAGCTACGAGCACTGAGGGGTGGATAGGAGGGCAAGCCTGGAGCCCTGGCCACCCTCTACCCCCAAGTCATCCCATCCCCCAGTGGCACATTTTTGATGGCAACCTTCTTTCCACTTAGCTAGGATGGTCTGAGGGCCAGCCTGGGCAGACTCAGAGTCTGTCAAGGATGTAAGATCTTTTCAGCTTGGGGAGGACCTGCTGGAGCTTGTGCCCCACTGGCATCATTTTCAAGACCCCCGGGTCACTTCCATGTGGAGACCAGGCACCGGAGGAAGATCTTAATGCATTTATCACATTCTACTTTGTACTCTGTGTGCCTGTCATACCTCCAATTTTCTTGTAAACTCCTTAAAGGCAAGGTGGTTATTGATTTCATCTTAATAACCCCTGCCACAGTGCCCAGAACAATGCCTCATCTATAGTAAGCTAGCTCAAGAAATGTTTTCTTTTTAAATGAATTAATGGAAAGTAAGGAGAAAAGACTTGGTGGGTGGGAAAGAAAGAAGGGTTTTTGTTGTTTGTTTTTTTAAGATATGGAAATCTGACCCAAGGGCTGAGATGTGATGCCTAGAGATAACAAGGAACAGAAGGAGCATAGAGTCTGACTCATACCTTACAACATCTTTCAATTGATATATTTTGTTTTTATATCAACCAAAATTTCCCCCAATATCCTCCTTCTTTTTCCTTCAGAGAATCATCCCGAATAACAAATACTGTTTTAATTAAAAAACAATGAAAAGGTAGAAGAGGAAAAAAATCAACAAAATCAATGAACACACCAGAAAAGTCTGAAAATGTGTGTTCCACAGCCCTGCAAAGGAGTTTGACTCATAGGTTTTTTTTTTTAAAGCAAGTCTTACTCTCATTGGTGTTGGTACCAAGGCCTCCACCACCTCTGAGTCACTGATACTCCACCTCCAATTCCTAGCATTTTCACTGGCTGTCTCTGCCTGCCTGGAGTTCTCTCCATCCTTATCTCTGCCTCCAGGCTTTCTGGCTTTCTTCAAGTTCCAGCACAGTATGTGGCACATAGTAGGTGTTTAACAGTGGATAGAGTGCCAGGTCTGGAGTCAGGAAGACTCATCTTTCTGAGTTCAAATATAGCCTCAGATACTTCCTAGCTGTGTGACCCTGGGTGAGTCACTTAACCTTGTTTGCCTCAGTTTCCTCATCTGTAAAATGAGCTAGAGAAGGAAATGGCAAACAACTCCAGTATCTTTGCCAAGAAAACCCCAAATAGGGTCACAAAGAGTCAAATGAAACCTAAATGACCGAACTTTATTTACTGGCTAACATTCTACAAGAAACCTTTCCTGATTTTCCTTAATGCTAGCGCTTTCCCTCTATTAATTGCCTTCAGTTTATTCTATGTATATCTTATTGGTACCTAGCTGTTTGCAAGTTGTCTCTCCATTAGACTAAGTCCCTTGATAGCAGGGACTGTTTTCTGAGGGAGCCTTCCTTTGTATACTCAGCTCTTTGCACAGTGATGCTTAGCAGGTGCTTAATAAATGCTCATGGAATGATTGATCTGACTCTGTATAAAATAGTAATCCTTTCACCCCTAATGCCAGAAATATTTGAGGTGAATGAAAGTGGTTTTCTTCTTCTCCTTGGTTAAGATTCTCATGTAAATGATGAAGACTTAAAAATAATGTTCCTGAACTTTAAAAAAGCAAACAAACCGACACACTTATTAGTGTACTTACTACTTATGTGCTACACACACACACACTTACTACTGTGTGACCTTGGGCAAGTCAGTTAACCCCAATTGCCCTGACTTCCTCTCTGCAAAAAAAAAAAAACACCAAAAAAACCCCCAAACCAACCATATTTTGACAAATATATTTTAATATAATTAGTTTCTTTTATAATTCTTTTTATTTTGTTTTATGCATTTAAAAATGTTCTCCTGAGAATTTTATTCATATAAAAACATTCTTCTGGTGGGGGGGGATGAAAATTCTGAGAAGGGGGCCATGACTTTAGAACTTGTCGTGATCTTTTACACTGAGTAACTGATTAACAGTCACTGTTCCCTCAAAAAGCTTTTAAAGCGGTGTTTTGCTTTTAGCAAAGCCAAATTATTTTTAAAAATATTCTCCTGGTGATGATGTAGGGTTGTGAATCATGAAACACCAGGATCCCAGAAGAGTCAAAACTGTAGGTAACACAAAGGGTAAAGGGAAGATTGATGGTGGGCGTAAGGAGGCTACAGAGTACGTATTAGCAGTGACAACTTGTGGGGGAGAAGTGGTATAAAAGACATCACCAAGGACATAAATCACTGGAAAATGAAGTGTGGGGGGGAGTGAAAAACAATAGATGGATAGTCTGAGTGTTACATCGGTATGCTTGAGGTTAAAAAAAAGAGAGTGCCAATTATAATATATATACATATATTACTATAATGTTATATTTTAATAATATCTAAGTGTGCTCACACTTCAAACACACTCAAGAAAGTCTAGGTATATCAAAATAAACAGCTTAGGGATAATACTTCTTAGAAAATCCCTTACAAAGGATTTATGGAAAGACAGTTTGTGAACCAGTGCCCCGATGGCAGCGACTACATCGGGAAGAAGCTTGGAAGATGCACCCTTGGCTACGCAGACACATCTGTGGAGGGAGGTAGTCTCAAGATAAAGATCAAAGTTTTGGGGAATCGGATCCAGTCTGATTGTCCGTGCCCTATTTCTATCTGCATATTGGCTTCCTAATCTCATACGGATACCTTGGTCTTGTATCCTTGCTTTGGCAGGTCACAAATCAGACCCAGCCCACTTAGGCTCAGGTGAGGGACTGACCTTCCCAGAGTAATGAATCACTGGAACTCATCAACCTTGACTACATCATATTGTGACAACCATAGGAAGGGGCTCTAGGGGATGGCTGCCTGTAGTCATTGGGGGAGGGAGTGCCCAAGGAGATGAAGTCACATTTCCATCAAATTATCAAAATTATTTTTTTCAAAACAATAATATTCCTCAAAGGAGATAGGAACTGAGAATGCCCAGAGACCACTCTTGGTGGTTAGAGTTGGGAGGCCTCCTGGAGACCAGAGAAAGGGGAGAATAGAATGGGGATCTCATGGCCAAAAGTCATGGAAATAATGTGGTCAATTAGTAGAGAAGGAAGGAAGGAAAGGAGCCTTTATCAAGTGCTTACTATGTGCCAGGTGCTTTGATAAAGGCTTTTATAAATCATTTGATCCTCACAACCACAACCATTTTGCAATTGAAGAAACTGAGTAGACTGAGGTTAAGTGACTTGCCCAGGGTCACAGAGCTAGTAAGCATCTGAGGCTTCCTGACTCTATCCCCTTTGCCACCTGGCTGCCCTGCTGGGAGGACCAGACCTTAGCTACAAGTTAAGAGCTAGCCATAGTGACCTGACCAGGGAATACGTAAGTACTGGACATCAACCACTGCAGCTCGTTGGTTTCTAGCACCTCCACTTACTATGTGTGTGACCTTGGGCAATCATGTGACCTTAAATGAATCCAAGTTTCCTGACCTGGAAAATGGGAATGATAACACCTAATGACGGGTACATGAATAGCTCACCTTTATCCAGTGGTTTCCTCACAACAACCCCATGAAATAAGCAATTCAAGTACTAGTATCCCCATTTTATAGAGGAGGGGACTGAGGCTTGGAGATGAAGTGACTGACTTATAATCCTGTTGTTATTAAGTGGTAATGCAGGGAAGTGAACGCTAGTCTTCTAACACCAAGTCCTAGGCTTTTTCCATGACACTTTACTACTCGTCCTACAAGGTAAAGCATATGATCATAGATTCCCAAAATGGGTGTAACTGCCCCCAGGGGGGTAGTAGTAGCCTTGGGTACAATTGAGGGGCATTGAATAAAAATAAGGGGGTGGTGGAAGCATAAGAAAACAAGATAAGATAAGAAAATTTTGGAAAACCTTTTGTATAAGTTTCATCTGTTGTGTAACAGAGTTAAAGTCATAGTGATTACATTATTTTCCAAATAAACACACAAAATGCAAGTTATAACCCTTCAGTGGTCAAGTCTGCCAACGGGTCTTAACAAGCAAGTATTGGCAGGTGAGCATGTCTTGCATTTTTGGGAAGAAAACCATGCATTGGTAGGAATATGTGTGTGTAATGGCTTGCTTATAATATGATATTATGTGGTTACATGACACAATATTGCATCATTGAAATTTCAATGCAAGAAAAAACCCCAAAATTCACAATAAATTATTAAATTTGAGTCATTTAAAAATATATATTTTTTGAAATGACACAAATTAAAAAAAAAGGTTAAAGGGTTAAAGAAAGTAGATTTCCAGGAGGGCACTGACTAATTTTTTTAAAGGGTGTGGTAGGCCAAATAAGTTTGGGAACCTCTGCATATGATGGTGCTTGGTCAATCTGTGCAGCCATTTATGATAAGGTGCCATAGAATGACTTCTATCAGAGTAGTTAACTACGCCATAAGAAAAGATAAAATGGATAATTTCAGAGGAGATAGGGAAGATTTCAATGAACTGATGCAGAGGGAAGTGAACAGAACCAGGAGAACCATTTGCACAATGAAAACAAGTTAATAAAGAAAAACAGCTTTGAAAGACTTTAGCACCTTGATCAATGCAGTGACAAGCCACAATTCCAGAGGGCCAAAGATGAAACATGATACCTACCTTCTGACAGAGAGGTGATGGCCTCAAAATGCAGAATGAAACATAAATTTTTGGATATGGCCAATGCAAGAATTTGCTGATCTTGACTATGTATGTTTATTATGAGGATTTTTTTTTTGTTTGTTTGTTTGTTGGAGGGAGGGGTAGTGAAAATGAGAGAAAGTAAATGCTTTCTAATTGGATAAAAAGATTAAACAAGAAAAAGTCAGGTGTAGTTTGAAACTTTGCAGTGGTTCTTGTACCCTTTCCCTTACCTCCAAACACCAGGACTAGTAATTTGACTTAGTCTTTCAGAGGCGTAGAAGAATCTGGAACATTTCTCATTTTGAGGAGTATGGTTGCAGAAATGCAGGCCAAGCTGGGGAAGTCATTCTCTTGCTGGATTTCTTGGGTGGTGGCAGTGACAGAGGTCAGTAGGGAGTCTGAAGCAAGACAGTTGTGGATAAAGACATTTGGCATCTGGCTGACCAGCATTCCTCCATATTCACCCACCAGCCCTATGGCCTTAGAAAGGCACATGTGGGTACACAAAGTTCAGAGAGGTCAGGCGAAGTAATGTCAAGGGGGTTAGGGAGCAGGGTAGAGATAATTCTACCCTCTGGACATTTCTTGGCTCTTAGTAGGTAGGAAAAAAACCCAACTTTTAGTGACTGGACTAATGCTTGCCCAAGCCTTATATTAGTTGCTAATAAGTTTAAAAAGAATTTGAAAATTGGGTCCCAGATTTTGAAGAGGAATTTAAAATCTAATGAAGGGGAAGAAGGAGGGACAAATATGCCCATGTAGTGGTGATGGTCTGTCAACCTTGGATGGATGAAACCTGTAAACATGAAGAAGAGGAAAAGATGAAACACAAATATATGGGGTGAGTGGAAGATGAAACTGGTATGTAGGGAGACTAAGAGATAAAGTACATATTGATGGGAGAGAGGGAAAGATGAAATCTGCACATACTCAGGGAAAGGAAGATTAAACATGTACATGGGGGAATAAAAGATGAAACGTTCACATGGCATAGAAGGAAGATACAATATACACTGGGGGGAGGGGAAGATAAAACATTTACATAGGGGAGGGGGAAGATGCAATATGCAAATATGAGATGATTTTGAGAAGAGTTAGAAGCGATGTTCATAATAATCTCCAGGTGTGCCCCATTTTAAACGAACCCAGATGCAAAGATTTAAGTATATGAAATCAACACCATAGAGGTGATAATTCTCATAAAATAATCGAATCCTAGGATTTAGAGTAGGAAGAGACCTTAGAGACCATCTAATTCAACCTCCACATTTTACAAATGAGGAAACTGACTATTCTTTGCCTTATGGAAAGGATTCACTTCAGAAGCTTTGAAACAGCAACTTCCAGAATACGTTTAAAATATGAGTCAACTGACCAGACCTCTATTTATATGCAACATCTCAGGAACATATCAATTACATAAAGTGGAGCATTTGTATGAGAAATTGAGGTTAAAAGTGCAGAGGGAGTATAGAATAAAGGAATGATTGAGTGGGGAGGGGGATAATCCAGGCAGCCTTTCCCAGAAGAGACCTTGAATGCTCAACTGAGGAGTCTGGACTTGATGAAATAGGCAGTAGGGAGCCATTGTGGATTCCTGGGTAAGGAAGAGACATGATGAAAGGGGTATATTAGGAAGATGCACCTAGCAGCAGTTTGTAGGGTTGATTAGAGAGGGGAGAGACTGAAAGGCAAGGGACCAGCTTTTAGGAAACTTCTGTAGTAAGTCAGGCTGCAGGAAAGTTAATCGGATTTAGAATTGGCTGGGACCTTCCTTTGAGATCATCCAATCCAATACCTTCCTATTACAGAAGAGGAAACTGAAGCCTGGAGAGGTTATGAATTGCCTGGGGTCCCATCCCTGGCAGGTGTCTGGGTTATGCCTGCAGATGGAGTGCTTTACCCATCATATGTTTGAGAGACACTATGGGAAGGAGTGTCCGTATCAGAATAGATCTGGTTCAGCATCCCACCATTGATATGTCTTAGCTGTGTGACTAGGGGCCAGTCACACAAGATCTCTGAGCCTCAATGTCTTCATGGGCAAATTAGAGATGATACCATCTACCTCTCATGCTCGTCGTGAGGATCAAATGAAATACTGTAAATAAAAGTACAGTGTCCGTCCAGAGGAAGACAGTGTAATATGTGAATTGTCCACTAGATGGAACTCTAGGAGATGAGCATTTAAACAATCTAAGCTGGCCGAGTTTTCAGTTTTTAAGTTAATGGAGGGTACAAAATGTTGCCCTAAAAATATTAAGAAGAGAAATCTATGGTTCTGTGCTCCCCTCCCCAGATCTGGAATATCTCCTGTCTGTGGAATGACCTGTCCCCCCACTCATAGGAAAAAGAAAAAGGAAATCAATAGATGTGGTCACATGGTTTATTAGACATAGCAAAATCCGATAAACATTTACTGAGTACCTATTCTATGTCAGAAACTACACTAAATGCTAGGGATAAAAAGAAAGCCCCTCCCCCAAAAAAACTCCGTGCCTGCTCTCAAGGAGTTCACAGTCTAATGGAGGAGAAAAGATGCAAATTAATATGTATAACAAGATATATACTGGATAAATTGAAGATAATTAAGAGAGGGAAGGTACTAAAATTAAGGGGGATTAATCAGGACTTGCTTCAGAAGGTGAGATTTTAGTTGGGACTTAAAGGAAATCTGAAAGTAAAGATGAAGAGAGAGAACATTCCAGGAATGGAGGACAGTCAATGAAAACTTGAAGTTAGAGAATGTAGTGTTTTGTTAGGGGAACAGCAACAAACATCACTGAATTGCAGAGTAAGTGGAGGGGTAAGGTGGAAGAAGACTGCAAAGGAAAAAAAAAAACAAATGAACAAACAAAAACAAAAAAAAAGAAGACTGCAAAGGTAAGGGAAAGGTCTGAATGCCAAATAGAAGATTTTATATTGGTTCTGGAGGTGGAAAAGGAGCTTCTGGAATTTGTTGAGTTGAGGGGGGAGTGGCATGGCTAGACTGTGTTTTAGAAAGATGACTGGCAGCTGAGTGATAGATGGACTGACCTGGGAGAGACTTGAGGAAGGGAGAACAAGGTATTGCAATAATCCAGGCATGAGGTGATGAGAGTCTGGACCAGGGTGGTGGCAATGTCAGAAAAGAGAAAGGGGGTATGTGCCAGAGATGTTATAAAAGTGGAAACCCTAGGACCTGGGAAAAGATGGGGATGTGAGAAAGTGAGGAGTTGAAGATGACATGGGTAACTGGGAGGATGGTGGAATAGAAATAGGAAAGTTCAAAAGAGGGTCTGGTTTTAGGGGAAAGATCTTCCATTTTGAATGTGCTGAGTTTAAGGCATCTATTGAACATCCAGTTAGAGATATCTAATAGGTAGCTAGAGATGGGAGATTGGAGATTACCAGAGAGGATAGGGCTAGATAAGTAGATGTGAGAATCATTAGCTTAGAGGGAATACTTAAAATCCATGGGAGCTGATGAGATCACCAAGTAAGATAGTACAAAAGGAGAAGAGAAGAGAACCAAGATCAGAGCCCTGTGCTATGTCAATGGTTAGCAGTCACATGATCAGATATGTAGGAGAAGCACCAGGAAAGAGTAGAATCAGAAAAACTTCAAAAAAAAAAGAGAGAGTATCAAGGGGAAGAGGGTGATTGGCATTGTCAAAGGCTGCAGAGAGGTCTAAAAGAATTTGGATTGAGAAAAGACCATTAGATTTGGCAATTAAGAGATCAATGGTAGCTTTGGAGAAAGGTGTTTCAGTTGAATGATGAGGTTGGAAACCAGACCATAGAGGGTTAAGAAGAGAGTAGGAGGAAAGGAAGTGGAGGAATCTATTGTAGCTTGCCTTCTCATGGAGTTTACCCCATAAAAGGGAGATGAGATATGGGATGTCATCCAGTGGAGATGGATGGATCAAGTGAGGGTTTTTAAGGGTAGAGGAGACATGGGCATGTTTATAGACATTAGGGAAGTAGCCAGTAGATAAGGAGAGATTAAATATAAGTGACAGAGGGATGACAGAGAGGGGCAATCTGTTGGAGATGACAGGATCGAATGGGATCACTTGGGAGAGATTTGCCTTGGCAAGGAGAAGGGCCATGTCTTTTTGTGAGACAGGGGTAAAGGCACAGATGATGGCAGAGGACATCTGGGACCTATGAGTTGAGGAGGAGGAGGGAAGATGGAGCTTTTGTTGATTTTTTTCAGTGAAATATGCAGCAAGGCTCTTAGCTGAGAGGATGGAGGCAGAGGGAGCCAGGGGTTTGAGGAGGGGTGAAAAAGTCTAGAAAAGCTACTGCACTGAGGATAGTAAAAACACTTAGGTAAGCATAAAAGAGTTGCCTTGCTTCAGTGAGGGCCCAGTTCTAGCTATGTAACATAAATTTGGAGTAGACGCAGTCAACACAGTTTCATGATTTTTTCCGCTTCATTCAGCAGCACAGGAGCAGGTGAAAGCAGTGGCTAGAGATATGAGATTGGAGGTTAGCAGAGAGAATAGGGCTGGATAAGTAGTTGTGAGAATCATTAGCTTAGAGGTAATACTTAAAATCCATGGGGCTTCCTTGTTAAGGCTTGGCAGGGCAAGATCACTGATAGGTTATGAGATTCAAGAGAATACAGCACTACAGAGTTGAATTGGTTCACTTTGGGGTAAAGGTGGGGGAAGTGAGGAGAATGTAGCCAGGGCAGGGGTGATGGTCTGGGAAAGAGCTATAGGGACAAGGGATTGTGAGTCATGGTGACTGTGAAAAACAGAGTTTGGAGTTGCAAGGCAGAGAGAGAGAAGTGGCATGTGAATAGATTGGGACCTGGAATTCATAAACATGAAAGTAGAGTATTTGTGGGCAAAGGTAAGATCAAGGGTGTAGCAGGGGTAGGGTGGAGGAGTAAGTGGTCACAGGAAATAAGTGAATTATGAAAATGAGAGGTAAGTGAGTTTAAGGGAGTATGTATGATGAAGGCAGGATGCTAAAGAAGAGAGAAGGAAAATGAAAGAAAAAAGTGTTAGGCATTCCTATCTGAAGCCCTCTGTTTCAACCATCTTCCTGAACTCCTCCTGATCTCCCTCCCTATCCCTCATCCTTCTGGGTATAAACAAGCGGATTTCCAAACAAATTACCCACAGATATTAAGTGGGGAATGAGAGGAAATGGGTATGTGTCTGGGACTTCGGCTTGGGGTCTTGTAACAATCTCAAAGCTAGAGGCACTCAGAGGGAAGAGAGCATCTTTTCCATCTTACCTTCTCATGAGATTTTTCAATCTTTTCTGGTCTCTACCATGCTAGATCCATCTCTCACATGCTAGATGTGCATTGTTTGTGTGTTGTAGGGGAACACGGGTCTATGTGCTTAGTTTAACCTTCTAAGCTCCTGATCCCTGGCAGGTAGAGTCTCACGCTACAATAGCACCAGTGTAGCAGAAAGAGAATTGGACTTGGAAGATTTTGGTCTGGATCCTGACTCTGATACTGGCAGTGTGACTTTGGGCAAATCACTTTAATTCTGTGAGTCTCAGTTTCCTCATCTGTAAGATGGAGAAAATGGTATCTTCACTATTTACCTCATAGAGTCATTGTGAAGTTCAAATGGGATAACGTATGTGCTTTGTAAACCCTAAAGCTGCTGTATAAATGTCTGCTATTGTCATTAGTGATGATAGTAATATCATTGATATTACCCTTTGACCCAGCTACATCACTTCTAGGGCTGTATCTCAAAGAGATCATAAAAATGGGAAAAGGGCCCACATGTACAAAAATATTTATAGCAGCTCTTTTTGTGATGGCCAGGAACTGGAAATGGAGGGGATGTACATCAACTGGGGAATGGCTGAACAAGTTGTGGTATACGGATGTAACAGAATACCATTGTGCTACAAGAAATGATGAGCAGGCAGACTTCAGAAACACTTGGAAAGATTTATATAAACTGATGCTGAATGAAGTGAGCAGACCCAGATCATTCTACACAGCAACAGCCACAGTGTGCGATGACTGACTTTGATATACTTACTTCTTCTCAGCAATGCAAGATCTATGACAACTCCAAAAGGCTCATGATGGAAAATGCTATCCACATGCAGATAAAGAACTATGTAGTCTGAATGCAGATCAAAGCATGTTATTTACTCTCTCTCTCTCTCTCTCTCTTTTGTTTCTTCTTTCTCGTGGTTTCTCTCATTGGTTCAAATTCTTTTTTATGACATGAGTAATGTGAAAATAGGTTTAATATGAATGTATATGTAGAGCCTATATCAAATTACATGCCGTCTTCGGGTGGAGGGAGGAGAGAGATGGGGAGAAAATTTGGAACACAAAGTCTTATGGAAGTAAATGTTGAAAGCTAAAAATAAATAAATAATTAAATTTATTTAAAAAATCATTGATATTACAATTAATTAAAGAGTAGGGACCAGAACCCAGGTGCCTGTACTCTTTCCAACTCACTGTGTACCTCATTCTTTTGGGTTAAGTAAAGCATTGCACTATTAAAATTAACATACTCTGGAAGAAGTAACATTATTATTTTGAAATTAAACCACTCTTAGACATTAATGTTGTGACATTAGTGAGTTTATCAGCTCCTATGGCTCTTACAATCTGTCCTTGAATAAATCACTTAAAACAGGGCAGCTAGGTGGTGCAGTGGATAGAACACTGGCCCTGGAGTCAGGAGGACGTGAATCCAAATCCCACCTCTGACACTTACTAACTATGTGGCCCTGGGCAAGTCACTCAACCCCAATTGCTCCCCCCCCCCAAAAAAAACCTTATAAACTCTGGATCTCAGTTTCCTCATCTGTAAAATAAGGGAGTTAGGGGTGGGGAACGTTTGGTCTGGAGACCAAACGTGGCCTTCTAGGTCCTTGGGTGCCGCCTTTTGATGGAGTCCAAGTTTTACAGAACAAATCCTTTTGTTGAGGGAATTTGTTTTATGAAATTTGGATTTGGTCAAAGGGCCTCACTTGAGGACCTAGAGGGCCACACGTAGCCTCGTAGCCACAGGTTCCCTACCCCCAACTCCCTTATTTTATAGGTGAGGATCATCTACTACATGGTCCATCAATTCCTTCCAGCTCTAAATTTACTGTAAGTTTTTGAAGGCGGGAACTTTTTGTCTTTGCATCCGGCACACAGTAGGTGCTAAATAAATGCTAATGTATTTGGAAGAGCAGGTTTTAGTAGTAGAGGTGAATAGAAAGAAGCTTTGGGACTTGGGGTAGGTGTTTGTTGGTGGGTGTGCAGCCACTGGGCATTAAAGCATAGTTTGTGGGGGACAGGGGCAGGGGGTAGGAGCGAAATATGCCTGTTTCAAAACTTTGTTTTGGTCTGTCTCTGCCCATTTCACAGAGAAGAAAATGGATCCATAGAGGGCAAGAGCTCTGAAAGTGAAGTCCAAGGATAGGAGTTGGAGTTCTGGCCCACCAGTTACAGCTTTTGTGACCTTGGTTGCTCTTGGCCTCATCTGTAAAATGAGGGGATTAGATTAGATGAATTTTGAAGGTCCTTATAGGTCTAAATTCTGTGATTTTATTACTTATCTGGGAATAATTAACAGTCTAACTTTTCTCATTCGAAGTAGGTTGCCTCTAATTAATCGGCCAAGCATTTACTAAACACCTACCTTGTGTTTGGCATTGTGCCAGCTTCTGAGGATACAAAGAATGAGTATACTTTAATGCATATTTTTTAAGGTCATTAACGGTTTTTAAAAGCCAAAGGGATCCACTCTTGGACGGCCGGATATATACGGGGTAAACGAGCTGGCTGGGTTAGCTGGTCAGTTACTACTCGCTGCCAGGAGAGGGTGCTTCAACCACAAATTCCCAGCCTACTGGACCTCTCACTTCTTTCCAGGGCCCTGGGACTCCAAGAGATGAGAGCCTGGAGGAAAGGGCAGAGAGTGTACAGATTAGGAAAAAAACACACCTAATTCAAACCCTGGAGTGGGGGTTGAATAGAGGGACTTCTAGATAGAATCCCCAAAGACCTTATAGTCAAAGTGGAGGAATCCCAAGATGGAACTGCCTGGAAGCCATCTTTGCAGGGAGGGGGAGGTGCAGCTGAGTGTCCCTGGGAGCTTGGGAAGTGCAGGCTGTGCCTAGGAAACTGAGAGATCTGGTTACAAGGAAGATTAAAGGAGCTAAATTGGGCCTGGGGCAGGGGGTGGTGTTAGAGAGAGGAAAACTGAAACTGGTGTTTGAAGGGAGTGGAGAGCCAAGGGTTGGAACAGTGAAAAAAGAAAATAATACAAACATGAACAGGAAGCCCTCTTGACCCCCAGAAAGAGGAAGAATGTGGGGGTCACCACCCAAAGACATTCTTTTCTAGACATAGCTCTTGAAAGGCGGATGGAACAAGCAAGGGAGGGAGAGCGGGAAAAGAAAGAACCCTAGGGTGGGTTCCTTTTCCTTTCTTTTCTTTTCCTCTTCTCTTTTTTCCTCCCCTTCACTCTCCTCCCCTCCCCTCCCTGATGGATGCTGAAGCAGATGTGGATTTCAGTCCAACTTCTGCCACTTACAAGTTGGGTTGGGGAGGAAGCTGTGGAACAGGAGTCCCAAGGATCCAGATTTAATCCCTAGGCTCTGCTATTTACATAAGTGTGACTTTGGGTAAATAATTTAACAACATTGTTTATCTATAAACTGAGAAGTTTGGATTGTAGAAAGTGGGCTGCATTTGCAATCCATGGACCTGGGTTCAAATCCCACCCCTGGTGTTTACTACCCATAAGTGTGTATGACTGTGGGCAAGTCACATGCCCTCCATGTTCTCATCTGTAAAATTAGTGGATTGGATTATATGGTTTCTGAGGTGCCTTTTAGCTCTAAATTTATGATCGTATGATGAGGATTAGATGGCCTCTGGGTTCACTTCCAACTCTAGAACCATGGAACTAAACAGGGGGCAGGGGAGAGAGGGAGAAGAAACCATGTGTGACCTTGGCTAAGTTGTCTAATTTCTGGAGACCCCAGTTTCTTCAGAGTTACGTGACCTCCAGGGCGTTTTCCAGCTGGAACATTCTAAGCGTGTATGATTCAATGATTCTCTTTCAGCCCTCTCAAGAAACATTTATGGGAAATGGCCCCCAGCCTTGCCCACAGCCACCCCTCCCCCAGGGAAGCCTGAGCCTCAGCACCTGCCACAGCCCCTCCCACTCCCAAGGGCAGGCTGTCATCTGGCTATTCTAGGACTGGGGAGAGACACTTGCTGGGCTAGAGTGGGGTGTGGAGGGGAGTGGACCAAATAGGACAGGCCACGGCCCACTGTTTAGTGGGGCCCAGGTCTAAAGGGCTAGGAAGGAATGACATTCCAGGGGGCAGAGATCTCCAGGGACCAAAGGAACTCTAGAGAGCTCAGATCAGAGGGTGGTGGTCCTGATATTGGGATGACAGGCCCCCACAGGGACAAGGAAACCACTTGTGTCTTGGCCCCTTGTTCCTCCTTCTTTTACTGATCAGACCTCATGGAATCTCTAACCGGGGGAGATCACACAGCTTCTGAAGTCAGGGAGCTTAACAGGAGTCCAAACTGAGGACTGACTTCTTGGTGGTCATATTATCACTGATTAATGTGCTGGCTCAGATGGAGTCTCAGTCCTCAGTCCTTATCTTACCAGGTCCCAATCTTGCCTGCTCAGGGGGCCCTACTCAAAGACCAGTGGGGGGCACTCCTAACCAAGGGCCTCAGCCTGGAAGAGTGTGCACAGGAGGTCAGTTTGGATCTGACCCTGATTCTTCCAGTCCTCATTCCTATACTTTCTTTATTCATGTTCCTCTCTTGCTCAAAAATCTTCAATGGCTCCCTACAGAATCATATCTAACTACTTCTACCTGATTTTCAAGGTGTTCCATGCTTGGTTTCATGATTTCCAGTCCACCATTATCTCTCACATGAAACTTCTACTCCAGGCAGGACGGTCTATTTCCATCACCATACAACTTCACTGTAATAGAAGGGATCCAGGCTTGTGGTCCAGACAGGGTTCAGTCCTGCTGAACTTGTGATCTAATGGAAGGGGTCTGGGTTCCCTTTTCTTATGCTCTTCAGCTTATCTTAGCTAAAAGCCTCACTCTAGGATCCTGGTCATCGATGATTTAAAACAAGTATAGGATCAAATCGAGAGTTTCCATAAAATGGAGAAGTAAAAGGCTACAATGTACAACGTAAATCAGGTGTGGAACAAATATTTATTTCTTACACACACACACAAGTAATGTCGATGTTTTCAGTGGTGTCCAACTCTTCATGACTCCATCTGGGGTTTTCTTGGCAAAGATACTATAGTGGTTTGCCATTTCCTGCTCTAGCTCATTTTACAAATGAAGAAACTGAGGCAGACCAGGTTAAAGTGACTTGCCCAGGGACACACAGGCAGCAAGTGTCTGAAGCTGGATTTGAACTCAGGTCTTCCTGACTCTAGCCCCAGCTCCATTCGCTGGGCTGTCTAGCTGTGCTTAGTAATACTAAGTATTAATAGCTAATTAATTAGTTACTTAATTACTAATACTTAATACAAGTAATACTAAGACACAAATGACTGTCACAGGCATGCATTGATATAACTTTAAAAAGGTTTCAGTAACTTAGTAACTATTGTTATCATCTCTTGGGAAACTGATACACCTCATCAGAGCTGGAGAGATCCAGCTCCTCCATTTAATAGAAGCAGAAACTGAGGCTCGGAGATTCAAAATCACACAGGTAGTAGCAGAGGGAGTTTTCAAACCCGATTCTGGCATGATTTCCACTGTACCGTACTTGTTTACGTTATTTTTCCTATCATCTCCTTCTTCTTCTTCTTTCTATCTAAATCTCTCACACCCTTCAAGGACAATCTTATATTTTCCATGAAAACTTCCTGACCGCTCCAGCTCATCTTGATCTTTCCCTTCTCTAAATTAACAGCATCTAACATTCACTATAGCGTGTCTTGCCCTGCTGCAAGTTCATTTATGTCTGCTAGTCTTGCATCCAAAACTAGATCATAAATTCTTTAACGGTAGAGACAGTGTCTTTTCCTTAGCCTAGAATGGTGCTAAATAAATACTCACAAATGGATGACTATATCCTCTTCCTTCAGGCTGAGCTCATACTAATTTAATATTCTGAAGGGATAATAAAGACAACACTACCTTATTCTTGCACAGCAATTCATAATTTTCAGAGCTTTTCAGAGCAGTTCAATGCATTTGACCTTCAATGACCCTCTGTAATAATCAGAACAGATGTTGCTATCCCCCATTTTACAGATGAGAAAACTGAGGAATAGAGAGGTTAATTGGCTTGCCCCAAGTCATGTGGCTCATTGGCAAAGATGACACAGGATTGACATAATCAGTGTTTACACATGTATAACCCACATCAAATTGCTTGCCTTCTCAATGAGGAGGTTGGAGAGAGAGGAAGGGAGAGAATTTGTAACTCAATTTTAAAAATGAATGTTGAAAATTGTTTCTACACGTAATTGGGGAAAAATAAAATACTAAATAAAAAAAAGAAATAGTCAGTGTTGGAGGATCTGTGGAAGACAAGCCACTGATACACAGTGGGTAGAACTGTGAAGTTTTGATCTATTATAGAAAACAATATAGACAAAAACATGAGTTCTGGAGTCAGAGGGTATGGGTTCAAATCCTAACTCTGATTCTTATTACCTGTATGACCTTGGGCAAGTCACTTAGCTTCCGTGGGCCTCAGTTTCCTCATCTGTAAAATGATTTGGGATTGGACCAGATGGCCTCCACGGTTTCTTTTAGCACGGTGACTAGAACCAGTGCTGTCTACATGGCTCTGTGTTTCTCTCTTGTTCATGCTTATACTGCTGTCTTCCCATAAATCTTAGCTTATGACAAATGAGTCTGTGAAGAAAGGAGAATCAGGTAAATGATTCTTTTTTTTTAGCTTCTCATGCAGCTGGGGAAAGAAAGAAGAACATGCATTTATTAAGCACCAACTGTGTGCCAGGGACTGTGCTAAGTACTTTACAAACATCTCATTTGCTCCTCACAACAAACCTGGGTTTTGCTGTTGTTGTTGTTCGGTGGTGTGCAACTCTTCATGACCCCATTTGGGGGTTTCTTGGCAAAGATACTCGATGGCTTGCCATTTTCCTCTCCAGCTTATTTTACAGATGGGGAAACTGAAGCAAACAGGGTTAAGGGATTTGCCCATGATCATGCAGCTAGTAATTTTTTGAAGCTGAATTTGAACTCAGGTCTTCCTGACTCTTGGAGATCTATTCACCATGCCACCTAGCTGTCACAAGATTGTTTTCCCCAATTTCCTTGGCTCCCTTGGATACAATTTTGGAACTTCCTGTCCTTCCCTTTGCCTCTCCCTACTCCCAGTTTAGTTCCTGTCAATGCTCTGTCTACTATGGGGGCCCATTGTTATGACCTAATTGACTTCTGACCTCTAGGCATTTCAATCAATCAATATTTATTAAGTGTGTGCCGTGCCAGGCACTATGCTAAACATGGAGAACATAAAAAAATGGCCAAAAGACAGTCCCTGCCCTCAAGGAACTTCTAATCTAATGGTGGAGACAAGATGTAAACAAATATGTACAATCTATTAGATAAATAAATAAGTATTAATTAAGATAGAGAAGGCACTAGGATTAAGAGTGATTGGGAAAAGCTTAGTGAAGGTGAGCTTTTAGTTGGGAGTGAAAGAAGCCAGGGAAGCCAGCATGAGATGAGGAGGAAGAGCATTCCAGTCATGTGGGACAGCCAGACAGAGAAAACGCCTGGACCAGAGAGATGGAGGGTTTTGTTTGTAGAACGGCCAGGAGGCCATTGTTACTGGATCTAGGAGGACGTGGTGGGGAGTAAGGAGACTGGAAAAGGTAGGAGGGAGCTAGATCGTGAAGGGCTTTGAATGCCAAACAAAGTTTTTATATTTGATCTTAGAGGCCATAGGGAGCCACTGGAATTTATTGAGTGGGGTGGAGGGGTGTGTGTGTGCGTGTGTGTATGTGTGTGTGTGATGGTCAGACTTATGCTTTGGGGAAATCACTTTGGTGGCTGAATGGAGAGTGGATTAGAATGGGGAGAAATTTGAGGCAGGTAGACCCACCAGCAGGCTATTACAATACTTATAGTGTGAGGCAGAGTGGGGGCAGGGTCAGATGTGAAATGGGGACAGATTGGGGAGATGTTGCAAAGGTGAAATCAACAGGCTGTGGCAATGGGTTGGATATTGGAGGTAAGCAATAGTCCAGGATGACTCCTAGGTTGTGAGCCTGAGGGACCTGGAGGATCGTGTTGCCCTCAACAGTAATGGGAAAGATGGTGGGGGGAAGATTTTGGGGAAAGATAATGAGTTCTGTTTTAGACTTATTGAGTTTAAGCTGTCTATTGGACATCCAGTTGGAAATGTATTTCCCAAGGTGGGTTCAACTTTGAAGCCTTCAGCTCCCTTTCAGACAGGTCTTCATTATGTCTGCTTTGTCAGTGGCTTCAGGATGGGATGTCTTTGTGGTTTTCGGATTTTTTTGACCTTAAAAATAGGTTTTTATTGATTTTTTGTTTTTACTTCACCTACAGTTTCCCCTGCGTCCCTTCCTGTCTCATAGAACCATCCTTTATAACAAATAATTTTTAAAAAGAGAAAGAAGAGAAAGAAAATCAGCAAAGCCAATCACATTAAAAAAAATTTAAAAATAGGCCATTCCACATCCATGGATCTCCACCTCTGCAAAGGAGTAAGAAATGTGCCACCCCCTGTAATTTCACAACACTTAGGTTTCTTTTAAAAATAGGTTTCAATTGATATCTTTTGTTTTTACATCATCCATCTCACCCTCTGTATTCCTCCTCCTAGAGAGCTCTCCTTTAAAAAAAAAAGAGAGAGAGAAAACCCAACAAAATTGATCAATATATCGAAAAAAATCTGATAGTATTTGCTGGACCTTGGCGAAGGAATGGGGGAAAATGTCTTCTTCTAACTTTTGTTTGGGGCCAAGCCTGGGAAATAAACCAATTCTTGGTAATTTTGTAATATTCATTTTTTATTGTTTTAATATTCAGTTTTGGTTGTTCTGTGGTTATTGTTCTTTCCATTTATTGTTTTCTAGTTATTGAGTTTGCTGTTTTCATGGTGCTGCTTACTTTACTTTGTATCAGTTCATGTAAGTCCTTTGATGCTTCCCTACATTCGTCATGTTTGTCTTTTCTTATAGCACTTACCACAATTTGTTTAGCTTCCCCTGGTCAATGGGCATGTACCTTGAATCCAGTTCTTTGCTACTACAAAAAGTTGTAAATATTTTGGTGAATGTGGGGCTTTTTTTTTTGTCAATGACTTTCTTGTGGGTATATATGCCTAGCAGTGGCATTTTAGAGTCAAAGAGCATGAAGATCTTAATCACTTTATTCGTATAACTCCAAACAGCTTTCCCGAATGGTTAGAACAATTTACCGCTCCACCAACAATGTATATGCTATCTCTATACCCTTGTCTAACACTGACTACTTTTGTTATCTTTGCCAGTTTTCTGGGTGTAAAGTGAATGCTCAGGGTTGTTTTGATTTTAAGTCTTATTATTATTAATGTAGAGGGCTAAAATACTTTTTAAATTTATTTTTAAAAATTCTGGATATAACAAAGACCAAATAAAATGAACATTTCCATATACATGGTAGAATACAGAAAGGGCTTTTATATGAAACTGTGAATTTCTATTATGCATAACTTAATTTTCTTTTAAAATATGTAATAAATTCAATATATAACTTTCAAATCTGTCCTGCTTGTATATGATTGTTTCTGGCCTTCACTTCTGTTTTGTGCATTAAAAAATGCTTCAGTGACACACTTTTCTTTCTTTTTTTGCCTTTGGCTACCCTATCCCTAGCTCCCCTCTCCCTTCTACTTCCTCTCTATCAATTAAAAGAAACTCAGAAAAATACAATAGCTGATATGTACTTCTTCTTGCCCTTACTACCATATGTATAGCATTACCCTATGCTTGGGCTCTGCTGAAGATTTCTTATATGCTAGGAAATCAGTCCCTTCATGGAATTGTCCCTAGAGGAACCTTCAGCTTTGGCATATGATTTCTACATAAAATAGATGTGGCATAGGGGGCTTAGGGACTCCTCTTTTCTTCACCAACTAAGCAGAGACCTACCTCTTCTGCTCAGCCAAGACTCCTAACATCCTGGTAACACACAATCCTCTTCCTGCTTCCACATGCTCAGATCTCAATTGCACATTCTCTAGACTGTTCTCTGAACATAACCATGTTACGCTTCCTCACCTTGAACTCAGTTCTCTTACTCTGGAGCTCTTCATTCCTGATTGGTGAAAATATAACCAGCCAACCCAAACCTGCAAACTTGCTGCTTTTCAAATGTCTTTATCTCATGCCACATGAGATGGTATCATCATGGGATGATATTTGCTCCTTCTCTCCTATCTCTTTCTATCTCTATCTCTGGAAATATTAATAAATCAACTTCGCTATTGCTAGAAAGGATATGTCAACCAGTTGCCCTTGGTAACAATCATCCCCATGACTTTGCTGTCCAAAACACCTCTACTTGGCTACCGTTCCTCTGTAAGTATTGTTTTTCTGTATTAGACGAGAAGCTCATTGAAGGCAGGAACTGTGTTTTTTTGGGGGGTATTGATGGAAAGGATATGTCACCTAATTGCCCTTAGTAACAATCATCCCCATGACTTTCCTGTCCAAAACACCTATTTGGCTACACTCCTCTATATGTGTTGTTTTTCCGTATTAGACTAGAAGCTCGTTGAAGCTCGTTGTTTTGGTATTGCCAGAGCTTAGCACAGTGCCTGGCACAGAGTAACTGCTTAATAAATACTTTTTCATTCATTCATTTCATTCACTCTCAAGGAAAAAAAGAAAAAAAAACAAATTCAGAAACAATATATAAGAGTAAGATAAGCAAAAGTATGTTAAAAAAAAAAGAATTTTTGCCACATTGATCCAACTGGGTAACACTTGTTTATTAATCTGTCCTGGCTAATTAATGGCCAGTGTTAATAACTGAATTTGCTGGGGTCCATAACCGAATAGTGTTGCTTAGGTGAATTCTAACCATGTCACTCCCTTGCTCAATAACCTTTGCTGACTCCCTATTACCTGGAGAATAAAACATCAACTCCTTAGTCTGGAGTTTAAAACTCTTTGATCTGGCTCCTAACTTCACTTTTAGTCTTTTTTCATACTATTCCCCTTCAGGCACCTGACTTTTCCACCTAAATAGATCACTAGCTTGTTCCCCAAACTAGACACTGTATCTCTTGCCAGTTTCCCCATGCCTGGAATGCAGATCCTTCTCATCCTGCCTTTCGGAATTCTTATCTGAATTTTCCTTTGAAGATTTTCTCAGGAGTCACTTCTTCTATGAAATACTTTCAGGTCTCCTCGCATTAATGCTGTCTCCATTCTCAAGTTTTCTTATATTCAGGTCCTGGGGATATGGTCTATCCTTCTTGAGGACAGGGACTGTTCATTTTTTATGTTTGTCTTCTCAGAACTTGGCACAGCGCCCACAGTAAACATTTAACAAATGTTGGTGAATTAAATGCTGTTTGGGGCAGGGACGCTTCATACAACAAACGATCATTTGGTGACAAAACATATGCTTCTCCCTGCCAGGATGCCCTTCTAGTCTTTATTCTTTTCAGGCCTCTCCTACCCCAGCTTTGGATCTATTGTTCTGAATCTCCTTTCTGACTTTGAACTCGGCAGTGACACATTTTCAGACAATAAAGCTAGTCCTACCTCTATCTCTAGGATAGCTAGGTGGCCCAGTGGATAGAGCCAGGCCTAGAGTCAAGGATACCTGAGTTCAAATCCAGCTGTGCAGCCCTGGGCAAGTCACTTAACTCTGTCTCAGTTTCTTCATCTGCAAAATGAGCTAGGGAAGGAAAGGGCAAATCACTCCAGCATCTTTGCCAAGAAAACCTCAGTTGTGGTCACAAAGAGTTGGACATGGCTGAACAACAAGCCTAACCCTACACCTCTAACTCTGCCTACAGGCATGTTCTCTCCTTCTGTGGCCCCTGTGGCAGGGATCCACCATGATTCTTATTCTGGACCCTAGAGTTGTCTTCGCCTACGTGATCCCCACCTGGAACGCCACCTTTTTCTCCTGACCCTTTCTTCCCACTATGATTTGGGATTTCCTGCCTGGGCTCTCTGGATACAGCCCATTGCTTGTTTTTCTGCAATCATAGGTTCCCTCTCGGCCAACTAGGGAGATTCCTGATGGCTGGTGGGCTTTTTGGTACTCCAATCGTATGCTAATCATGATTTCAAGAATTTCCATATGTTCCAAACAAGTTGGAAAAGGATAAAAGGGTTTCTAAAATACTATTCCTGGTTTTTTCCATTCCTCACAAAAGGAATAATTCAACCTGACAGTCAATTCACTTCCAAAGTTTACAGATACTAAACCTTCTTTCTTCACAGGTTCTCTAAGGCTAATCTGTCCCATTGACTTGGAATAGACGTAACAAATCCTTGGTCTACTGCTTCTTCTGATCCCTGAAATAAGCTTGCCAATGTTCTAGGGAACCTGTGGGGTCCTGCCCCCTGTTAGATTGTAGGACAGTGTTCAGAAGAACAGCGTGTGAGAAATTCCCTCTGGTCTTGGCTTAGGGCTCTGTCTGGGTTCCCCAGAGAGGCAATAGAGGAATTAGAATTGTTTTCCCATAACTTCCCTGGCAAGATTTGAGTTTAACATGAAGGGAAAGTGCAGGGAAAACCCACAGAAGGAAATTCACTAGGGACCAAGGAAGCAAGACCACAATTCATAAAAACTAAAGGAGGAGGAAGAATAGGCTTAAGTGCTGGGGCTGTTAAAGAAGGATCTGGGATCAGAGTGGACCGCAAGCTGTACGTGACTCAACAGTACAGCATGGATGTTGAGAAGAGGAGGCTGATTTTCAGAATATAAATAGCAGTGCAGCATGCTGGAGTTGTGAGGTCATCCTCTCCTTATATTCAACTCTCTTCAGGGCCCGTTTAAAGCACTGATTTTTTTGCAGCTTCACAATGATGTAGGAAACTTGGAGAAAGTCCAGAGGAGAGTGATAATTACTGAAAAAAGACATGAGGAAAGATGAAAGGAATTGGGATGATTCAGCCCAGAGAAGAGAAAGCTGATGGGACTTATAAAGAAATGTCTTAAATGGGAGGGAGGAGAAGCTCTCTTAGATGAATTCCAGAAACTCTTTAACAGGCCCACATCTCAGATCAACAGGGGGTGGGGACTCTTCTCAAAGAACCAGCTTCTGGGGTATCCAGATTGCCCCATCTGGCCTCCGTTAAGGAATGAAAATCGCTTTCCCTTTAATCTAATGAAGGCATTAAGAAAAGAAAAGCACAGCCTGAAATTTCAGCAAATAATTTTAGGAAAAAGAATCATGGAACAAGATTATAAGGATGATGACGGTCTGTTTACAAAAGCTGTTCCTTCATTTAACCCCATCTGGTACGGTCACCTGGGAAGGCCGCATCTTGGCTCCTTAAACTCACCTTCACCCCTCCAAACCCATCTGGAGAGCAGGGATGGGAGGCAGAAACGAGTTCCATCTGCATCCATCTTTCTGTTGGCTGGGATGAGAGATTCCAGATCATGCAAACTCTGTCTTCTCTCTTTAGAGGTACATTAAACACCTGATAGCCTGAGAATCACCCCAGTGCTCGCAAGGCTGGGGGCAAAGAGGAATGAAAGGAAAGGAGGAAAATGATCGATTTCACGTGTGTCATAGGATGGAGTTACGTGCAGGGAGGTCTCATAACTCCAAACGTGATCGGGGGACTCACACTTCTGCCAGTTTTACAAACCACTTTCCTTATAGCAATCCTGAGAAGTAGGTAGTACATTTAACAGATGAGAAAACTGAAGGTCAGAGCCAGGATGTGACTTGTCCATGGTCATGAAATTAGAAGTGGAGTTGGGATTTAAACCTAGGTCCTGGGTTCAAATTCTATCCCCAATACTCAACTCTAGGTTTAGCTGTCTTTTCACTACTCCATGCTATTTCTTATGGATATAATAACATCTTGAACTCTGTCTATTGGAGGCAGTTGGTAGCTTGGTGGGTAGAAAACTGGGCCTGAAATCTGGAAGACCTGAGTTCGAATCCAGCCTCAGGTACTTAATAGCTGTGCGACCTTGAGCAAATCATTTAACCTCTGTCTGTCTCAGTTCCCTTAACTATAAAATGGGGATAATAAAAACACCTACCTTTGAACGTTGTTGTGAGGATCAAATGGGATAATACATTTTTTAAATAGATGCCAGGCACTGTTATAAAGATTACTGAGTCATAGGATTATTTGCTTTTTTTTGTTTTTTGGAGGTGGGGGGAAGGCAAGGCAATTGGGGTTAAGTGACTGCCCCAAGGTCACACAGCTAGTAAGTGTGTTAGGTGTCTGAGGTCAGATTTGAATTCAGGTCCTCCTGACTCCAGGGCCAGTGCTCTACTCACTGTACCACCCAGCTGCCCCAGAGTCATAGGATTTATAGCTAGAATGGACCTTGGAGATTTCTGGCCTTTTCTCTGTTTCCCATACACAACTCTCCTTCTCCCATCTCCCTCTCTTTGCAATGCTGCTTCCCATGCCTTCACAACATGGCTTCCATCCTGCCCTCCACTTTCCCTGTCTTCCTCCAGGATACAGCTAAAGCACCGTTTTCTTCTACAAGTCTTTCCTAATCACCCTAGCTGTTAATGTGCTCTTTTCCTAACGATCTTGTACTTTTATTTATTCCACTCTGGCAGTTAGGTGGCACAGTGGATAGAGCGCTGGGATGAGAATCAGGAAGACTCCTCTTCCTGAGTTCAAATCTGGCCTCAGACACTTACTAGCTGTGTGAACCTGGGCAAGTCACTTAACCCTATTTGCCTCAGTTTCTTATGTATAAAATGAATTGGAGAAGGAAATGGCAAACCTCTCCAGTATCTTTGCCAAGAAAACCCCAAATGGGGTCACAAGAGTCATACACAAGTGAAATGACTCAATGACAAAATTATTCCACAAACGATTCTTTTGTATTTACATATAAATGCCTGTATTGTCTGACTCCATAGAATGTTAGCTCCTTGAGAGGAGGAATTGCCCCATTCTTTGTACTTGTATCCCTAGCGCCTAGCACAGGGCTGGGAACATAGTGAGGGCTTATTAAATTCTTATTGAGTGATTGATCCGGTCTAGCCCCTCATTTTACAGATGAGGAAAACTGAGGTTCTGAAGTCATTTGTGAGATGAGGGCCCTAGCTTCCTCCCTTCCTGCTTTCTTAGCTCATATACAACCTCCATGTACTGAACTGTTGATGAACTTTATTTTTTTTCCTTTAAATGTTATAGAAGATGGGGGGGCGGTGCCAAGAAGTTAGACTTGAGCCCCTAAATCTTAGGGTAGGTATCTGAAGTTGGGGAATGCCAGTGATCATTCTCCTTAATGTTCCTTTGAGATTAGCTCCAGAGGGAAAGAGGCTATTGAGCTCTGGTCAATGGACTGAGACTCTGTTTGGAGGTGGAGATCTTCAGGCACAAGCTGGCTAATTATTTATTGGGCATGTTGTGTGGAAAGGATGCTTATTCAGGACTGGAGAGGCCTGAATGGCCTCTGCAGCCTCTTCCAATTCAGAGTTTCTTGGACTTGGTAGAGGGCACTACTATTCTCTAAGTCACCCAGGATGGAACCCTTGGAGACATTTTTTTTATCCTTCCCTCTTTCTCCCCATGATCCCCTTCTAAAGATCTACTGAATCCTGTGGGTTCTACCTCCAACGAATCTCTCAGTGGAATTTAGTTCCTCCTCCTCCATCACTCAGTTGCCACTTTGGGTTGGGTCCTCATCATCTTTAACCTGGAATGCCATAATAGTCTTCTAGTTGGCCTCCTTGTCTCCAGTTTTTGTTGTATCCAGTCTATCCTCTACACAACTGCCAAGATAATCCTACTTAGGTACAGGTGTGACTGTGTCATTCCCTTGCTCAAAAATCTTGGGGGTCAGGGATGAGATTCTCTAAAATCAACAGAATGAAATGCAGACTCCTTAGCTCAGCTGCCTTTAGAGCCCTCCGCAATCTGGCTCTAACCCATCCTTCCAGCCTAATTTCATACTTCTCCCCTTCAGGCACATAATGTTCCAGCCAAATAGGATTACTGTCCCATGTTCCCACTTTTACTTATTTACACAAGCTCTGCTTCTCTCCCCCCTTACCTGGATTATACTTTCTCATTTTTTCCTGTTGAAACCTTTCTCCTTTCTGATCAAGCAATAGTGTCACCTCCTTCATGAAGTTCTCTTGGATTCTCCTCCACCCCAGGTGGTTTAGATCTCTCCTTTGCTCCCATGGCATTTCACCTTGTATCATAACCACCTGTGTTTCTATTGTTGCCACCCCCTCCTCAGTAAATTGCGAACTTCTTGAGGGCAGGGACTGGTTTTCCTATTTTCACCTTCAGCATGTAGGAGTGCTTGGTGCATTTCTAAGTGCTTAACAGATGTGTGCTCCCGGACCATGCTGGAAGTACTTAGGGAGTCTCTTGACAGGTTCTTGGGGGATTGTGGGACGATAAGCTAGGCAAACAGATAGTCAGTAAAACAGGTATGTGCAGAGACAGGAAAGAGAGACTTCTGAAAAGAAAAGATCACTGAGTCCTCCCTCCCTCTCTTCCTGAGAGAGTAAAGACCCCATTCCTCCCCCATCTCCTCCAGGCATCTCCTTCCCCTTTCACTCCCTGTCCTTCTCCTTAGCCTGAAATCTTTTCCCTGCTTGGCAATTCCAAGGACTGCTCTCTTCTCCCTCCTGTCCAGACCCCTCTTCCTATGCCTGAAAACAATCTCCTATTTGGATAGAGGAGGTGGGGGTGGAGCAGAGGTGAGAGGAGCAGCCTTGAACTTCTCCTACTTGGGCAGAAAGTTCCTAGAGCTTCATGTCTGTAAAAGGAATAGAGGACAGGATGGGGCTGAGCCAGGAGTGAGAGTAGAGCCAGGGGAGAAAGGGAGGACCAGACCTATGGAATGGGGCTGGGAGCCAGAGGGAGTGAGGAGCAAGGGAGGAGGGGCCCTGTGAATGAAGGAGGCAGGGTAGAGTCCTGTGGGCAGGGGAAAGAGAGATGAAGAAAGCTGGAAGGGGGGGAGCAGTGGGCAGAAGTTAGGTAACCAGTCCTCTTACTTTGGAGTTTTGCTAGAAGGGGGTAAAAAGCCATTTGAGAAGGTAGGGGAGGGACTGAAGGGTTATGACAGAGACTGATAAAGAGGAAAGTCAGCCTGCCCCCAACCCCCTCCCACTATCCTTACTGCATCTCATCCCAGAATATTGATTCCTCCTCCTCCATACACACTCTCCCTCCCTCCCATCCATTCGGTGATAGCAGGAGGAAACAAGTACTGTCTTGAAATTCCTTCCCTTTTACAGGCACCACTGGGGATCTGGCCGGTGGGGCTGGACTGGAGGAGGCTGATGTTGCTGCAATCACATATGAGACTGAGATTGTAGGGAGAGTACAGGGGGAGAAGAGGGGATGCTCAGAGAGAGCCCCGAGGGATCAGGAACTAGGGGACACCATTGGAGGAAAAGTCCCCGGCAACTGCCTTTGCTTACTTTTCAAGCTTTCCCAGTCCCTGATAGACCTGGGAAACCAGACCAGGGCCTGCTTATCCTTGAGCTTGTGGCCACAGAATTCTACTATTGGAAGGGACTCCAGGGGTCATCTAATCTGACCTCCTATAACATACAGGAACCCCCTTTGATGATATCCCGGGCAGGTGTTGATCTTGCCTGACTGCTCCTAGGGGTAGAGAGCTCACTACCTGCTCCCTTCTCCCCACAAGGCAATTCATTCCATCTTGGGAAACAATAGGCACTTAATAAATGCTTGTTGAGTTAAATTCAATTGACCAAGGCAGGGACAGGGAGGCCCTTTTCGTAGTGGGGACCCTTACATCTAGCTGGAAAAGCATCAGGGTCACTCAAGACTCAGGGGTCAGAAAATGACTTACTGGTGTAGACACAGGTTTGGAACGAACTGGATTGTTTTCCATTCAGTTCACTGAGCTGGCTCTCGATGCCGGTGTATTCCAGCTACGGCTTAGGCTTCTGTTCGGGGAATTGCCTGCAAAGACTGCGAAGCATTCCTCTGACTTTTCTTGTGGGGGGCACATCTTTGTCCTTTGAGTCTTGGTTTGATATTTTTTCTTTAGAGGAGTTAATTCGAGCCAAGTTTGGTGAATGAGGTGAGTGGTCATAGGACAGCAATGCTTTCCTTCTGTCAAGCACTAGGTATTTACCAAATATTTGCTTCTCCTTTGGCTCATTCCAATCTAGCTAAACTAAAGTGAAGTAAGCAGGGTAGGAATTCTCCGGCTTGTGTGCCTTTGCTTAGGCTGTTTCTGATGCCTGGATACCTTCCCACTCCTTCTTCTTCTTCTTTTTTTTTTTTTGGAGGGGCAAGGCAAGGCAATTGGGGTTAAGTGACTTGCCCAAGGTCACACAGTTAGTAAATGTCAAGCGTCAGAGGCCAGATTAGAACTCAGAGCCTACTGATTCCAGGGCTGGCGCTCTATTCACCCCATTCCTTCTTTGCCTGCTGAAACCCCACCTGTCATTAGTTAGGTGGTACAGTGGATAGGATGCCTGACCAGGAGTCAGGGAGATCAGAGCTCAAATCGTGTCTCAGATACTCGCTTGACCCTGAACAGCTCTTTTAACATCTCTCAGTTTCCTTATCTGCAAGATGTGAATGATAATGGCACCTATTTCCCAAATGTGTTGTGAGAGGAAAAATGAGATTTTTTTTTTTTTGTAGACCTTAAAGTGCTCTATAAAGGCTGTTGATTACTAAAGCCCGATTTAGGTGGCTCCTCTGCCTCCTCCCCTGTGGCTCCAACAGTAACCAACTCCCAGCACTTTTCTTTGTACTTATCACAAATTAATGTGCATCGTTGTTATGTGTGTTTGTGTGACAGAATCATAGTTTTAGAAGTGGGAGGGACCTTAGAAGTCTCTCATGTTACCGATGGGGGGACTGTTGAGATGTGCAGATGAGTCTGAGAAAGGTCAAGGAATTTGCTCAGAGTCCCACAGCTAGTGTCCCAGACAAGATTTAAACTCAGGTCTACCTTACTCCAAGTCCAGTATGTACTTAGACCCCTTGGCCTCTTAGCCCACTCCTTTCCCTCCTTTCCATTAGATTAGGGGCTCCATGAGGTTTTTTGAGCTTGAATTTGAATCCTCATTTTACAGATGAGGAAACTGAGTCTCAGAGAAGTCATTTGTACTGAGTCGCATAGCTAGTGAGGAGGAGAAGGGTGATCCAGTAGAACCCAGAACTCTTTTTTAAAAAATAGTTTATTTAATATTTTATTTTTCCCCAATTACATATAAAAAGGATTTTTTAAGATTCATTTTTGTAAGTTTTGAGTTCCAAATTCTCTCCCTCCTTGCCCTCACCCCTCATTGAGAAGGCAAGCAATTTGCTATAGAACCCAGAGCTCTTAACAGCAGTCTCGATACCATGACATCCATAACTGGCTAACAACAATACCATTTTCGGTCAAAAAATGAGGTAGCACTATAAAGTGAGGAGACTGGTTTTCTTGTGTGTCTGTGAGCTGACCCTGGAGGCCCTTCCCTTACAGAGCTCCAAGAACATGAGGCCAGGGCTAAGGCAGCCTTCTGAGGGGCCCAGTTTAGAGGATGATCCTTCCTTGGACCTCAGAAGTTGGGTGTGCTCATTTAAACAAGAAGAAGACAATGGACAGTATGCCAGGCTCATCACGTTATAGTCTGTGTTTAGATAAGAAGTCTCAGACTTGAGGGGGACCTCAGAGGCTGTTTAGTGCCACCCGAATTCCACTAAGAAACTTTTCTACAAGAAGAGGGGCAGCTAGGGAGTGGATAGAAACCAGGCATGGAGTCAGGAAGACCAGAGTTCAAATCAAGCCTCAGACAGTTACTAGCCATGTGACTCTAAGAAAGTCACTTAACATCTTTCTGCCTCAGTTTCCTTATTTGTAAAATGGGATAACAATAGCACCTACCTCCCAGAGCTTTTGTGAGGATGAAATGACATAATAATTGTAAAAGCACTCAGCACAGTGCCTGCTTCTCCTCCTCCTCCTCTTCCTCCTCCTCCTTCTATATTAATAAGTAGTCATCCAGTCTCTGCTTGAAGACTTGAGTAGGGAAGATGGAAAACCCACCACCTCTAAGAGGACAATGCCACTTCGAGATAGTTTACTGGTTAGGAAGGTTTTCCTTATGTTGAAACCTAAATATGCCTCTCTGAAACCTCTACTTACTACTGAGGCAGTGTGTTGTAATGGCCAGCACAATGGACTGAAGGACTTGGGTTCAAATCTTATATCAGACACTTAATAACTGTGTGACCCTGGACAAGTAACTTAACCTCAACCTGATTTCCTAATCTAGGCTGTTAATTCTGCCCTCTATTTCCAAATAGAACATGTGTAATCCCTTTTCTATGTGATAACCCTTTAAGAACTTGAAGACAGGCTATCTTGTCCTGTCTGGGACTTGTTTCTTTAACCAGTCTTCTCATTGTAACATCTATCAACCCTTCCCCATCCTGACCCCTTTCCTCTGGATACTCACCAGCTTATCAATGTCCACCCTAAAACATGATGCTCTAAATTGAGGACAGTTTAGGACAGGGGTGGGGAACCTGTGGCCTCTAGGCCAATGTGGCCCTCTAGTTCCTCAACTGCAGCCCTTTGACGGATTAGGACCACACTTGAGGACCTAGAGGGCCACATGTGGTCTTGAGGCCACAGGTTGCCCACCCCTGGTTTAGGATCATAGTTTTAGAATTGGGAGGGTCCTCAGAGGCCATCGAGTCCAAACCCCTTTGGATGGAGGCCACTGAGTACAAACCTCTCCAGTTCAGATCACTCCAGAGCTGATGTGAACAGTGATGAGTATAACAGACAGTTCTCTCTCATTAGAATGTAAGCCCCATGAGGGCAGAAACTTTGCCTTCCTTCGTATCCTTAGCTCTTGGCACAGTGCCTAGCCTGTTGTAAGAGCTTAAGAAATGCTTGCTGACTGACCTCCTCTAAATGTAGCCTAAGGACACATGAGCCTTTTTTTTGGCTGCCACGTGACACTATTGACTCATGTTGAGCTCACAGTTATTTTTCAGAACTTCTTTTCCACTAATATCCTTCCATCCCTCCATCCGGTACTTGTGAAGCTGAGATACGTGCTTAACCTTACTGTTCTCCCTGTTATGTCTCATCTGATGAGATTCGGGTTCTAGCCTGTTGAAATCTTAGCAGTGCTTCCCCATTGCCTATCAAAGTTCCAACTCCTTAAGGTCCTACTCTTCTTGCTTTTCCAGCTAGAGGCTACATTATTAGCCTTCATGTGTTTATTCTACTTTCCCGATCAAAACTGAATTAGTCACCATTTCATGCTCATATCCTATATTTTCTCTTTTCTTTGTCTTTGCTCATGTTTCATCCTGGGCTAGGGATGGCTCCCTCAACTCTGTCCCTTTCAAGGCTCATTTTGACGGTCACTTCCTTTCCTTGCTCCCCAACTTGGGAAGTTATCTTTTCCTGTTCTGAACTCTGATAGTCATTTGTATTTCTCTCACACACTTAAGATTTGTTTTGTATTTCAGTCATTTATTTACCTTTCCTAAGGTCCTGTTTCATCATGGCCTCCAGATGACTATGGTTTCTCAAAGCCTTAATGAAATGAAAACCATGACAGGGCTGGCCAAGCTTGAAAGGTCAGGAAGAAATATATGTCTTTTGTTTGACCACTAGCATAGTTAAAGATGGAAGGGAGATTTTTTTTTTGGCCTGATAACTCATGAAATCATTTATTAAGGCACAAAGGGTTTGAGAGAATATCCACATTTGTGAAATCATATGATCTCAAGATTTTGAGCTAGAAGGAACCTTTGTCCAGATATGTTATTTTATAAATAAGGCCCTGACAGATTAAGTAAACTCCTGGATGTCACATAAGTACTAAGTAGCATAGCTGTGATGAAAGGAGTTTGGAATTTTGAAATATAGTCATTTGTTTTATTGCCACTCCTACACTGTCAACTCCTGGAGAAGGTGGAGACCTTATCTTGTTTATCTAGCTTTGTATAAGTTCATACAGTCAATTGTACATAGTAGGTGCTTAATAAATACCTGTTAAATGAAATACAAGGAATGGATATTGTTTTCCCAGTCTGAAGTCATGCAAGAGTCTGAGTCATGTAAGACTCAGAATATGTGGTCTGTTGTCAAAAACCTGGGAAATAGCTTGCTTATTTTTTTCTCATATTTTCATCAAGAATGCCCTGAATGAGTGTACAGACTGTTCTCATACAGAGGATTTATAGAGATGAAGAAGTAGGTTTGTGGGTTAGTATCACTGAATGTGAGGGTTAGAGGCCATTGAGCCCAATACATACCTGAGCATGAGTCTCCCCTAAAACAGAGCTGACAAGTGGTCATTCAGGTTTTGCTTGGAGACTTCTACTGAAGTCCTGAGGCAGTAAAGGCCTTCCTACCTTCTGAGACAGCCCATCACACTTTTGGATGGCTGTATCATTAGGATAATGATTAGGACTCTCCTGTGTGTTAGGTGCCAATAGGTCTGTGATGCTCTGCCTTTTTGGAGGGAGAGAGAGAGACACAGAGAGAGAGAGACAGAGAGACAGAGACAGAAAGGCAGAGAGAGAGAAGCACAGAGCAGAAATTTAATGGCAGGCCTGAATTCTGGTGAGGTGGAAAAGCCATCCATCCAGCCTTGCTCACTGGGATCTAATAATGGCAGCTTGGCAGGGGCAAGGGAAGAGATACATGGTAGTTGCATATTTTTTTCACCTACAAAACATGAGAGGTGGCAGTGGTAGGGCTCCTCAGCAATGTGGGTCCAGATGAGAATGAAGCACATGACTCTGACTCCTAAATAAAGGAAAGGAGGGTTCCTGGACTCAGTAACTTAACATCTCAGCCCAATTCAATCCAATCCATAAAAGCATTTATTAAGCATCTTTTAGGTGTCAAGGATACAAAAACTAAACAAAAACAACCCCTGCCCTCTAGAAGCTTATATTGTATTTGGGTGGTATAACATGTAAGCAGATAAGTATGTACATGACAATTCAAAGAGTGGGGAGAAAACACTAGTAACTAGGGGGATGAAGAAGAGATTTGGATAGGAGGTGGTGCATGAGCTGAGGCCAAGAGGTTGCAGCTTGGAAAAGCAAAGCACGTGGTTGAGTTCTGGCAGTTCTTGGACCCCAGACTTTCAGAGGAGTGTTGAATTTTTGAAACCCCAACCTTCTAGAGAAGCGTTTAGGATTTCCTTAACTAAGAACCTGGCCTGTGGCTCTAGAACGGGAGGAGCTGTAAGGAACTGAGCCACAATACAGAGGAGCAAAATACCTGGACATTGTCCTCGGATGCTGCTGTGATTTAATTGGACATGAAGGTCTGATAGAAATTGAGGTTGCCTCACTAACAACATTTGATTTCTTTCTAAGGTGAGTCCAAGTTTAGGGAAATTTCACAAAACTGGAGGCCTCCATAGGTCCCCCAAATGAAGAGGAGAATCTTCATCAACATTTAGTGGGCTACTATGAGTTCTTTATGTTGTTTGCATTTTCAGAAAGGTGAAAGAGAGGATGTCCTATACATGATATTCATTGTTACGTTGAGAATTTGTATAGGAACTGGGGCCCTTTTACCCATATCTGTGGAAATCTACATATTCTTTATTATTTAAGATCTTCTTTTTTTTGGAGTGATGTGTAGGACTAGCCTCAAAGAATGTATTTATGACCTTATTGATCTTCAACCATATTTTCCAATGTAAATGGGGCAACTAGTAGATAGAGGGTTGGGCATGGAGTCAGGAATTCCTGAGTGCAAATCCAGCCTCAGATACTTACTAGCTGCATGACCACAGACAAGTCACTTAGTTTCTGTTTGCTTCAGTTTCCTCATTTGTAAAACAGGGATAATAACAGTACCTATCTTCCAGGGTTGTTGTGAGGATCAAACGAGATTCTCTCTCTCTCTCTCTCTCTCTCTCTCTCTCTCTCTCTCTATATATATATATATATATATATATATATATACACACACATATATACTTAGCATAGTACCTAGCACATAGTAGGTGCTTAATAAATGCTTCTGTGTTGTTGTTGAGTCATTTTCAGTCATATCCAACTCTTTGTGACCCCATTTGGGGTTTTCTTGGCAAAGATACTGCAGTGGTTTGCCATTTCCTTCTCTAGCTCATTTTTACAAATGAGGAAACTGAGGCAAACAGGGTTAAGTGACTTGCCTAGGATCATACAGCTAGTAAATATCTGAGGTTGGCTTTGAACTCATGAAGAGGAGTCTTCTTGATTCCAAGCCCAGGGCTCTATTCACTGTGCCACTTGGCTGCCCCAGTAAATGCTTAATACATGTTTAATAAATGCCCTTCCAGGATGGTTGTTAAGATAAGATGAGACAATAATTGTAAAGTCTTAGCACAGTGCCTGGCACATGGCAAGCACTATATAAATGTTAGCTATTATTATTATTATTTTTATCATTCATAATGATGCCCATCTTCTCACTGAAGTCATTAAGAAGCAAAGAATATATTAAATTCTTTTGGAGGATCTTACCAAGTGCCTTGTAGCAGTTCTATACATCTTCATCCCTGGCAACAGATGGTGGCACATAAATTACAATTATTTTCATGGTGGCCTTCTTGAACACACTCATAGTGAGCCCTCCAAAGCAATATGACTAAGTATTCCATGAAATAATGTTTCTTGCTGCTTTGGGGCACACCAGGAAACCAACTCTATCAACATCTTAATTTGTCTCTTTTGGATGAATCTGTAAGCTGTCTTTCCACACAGGTGCAACTTCTTAATGTCTTCTGGTTTCTTTTATCATGAGAATGCCAATATTGATATAATTCAGTTCCTTCAGTGGTATAGTACTTATTCATCACTGTACAAAGAAGGCGTATGTAGAGTACCAATAGTTAAGTGAACATTTATAGATGGTTTAAAGACTTATGATCCTTTCTGTCCTCTGCTCAATTTCCCATCATTCTGCCACCATCACTGAGGAATCTATGAAGACTGGGAGTTGAGTTGAATATTTATTTCATGGGTTCCCATAAGAAAGAATTCATCAGTTACTTAGTGGCCAAACTCCTGGTAATAAGCATCTTCTAATTGAATTAGTCTAGTCCTCAGACAGCAGTAAAGACTTTTGCCAGAATCATACCAATTTTGTGGAAACTACCAGAACTTGCCCTCTGTTGGGTCGGTGTTCAGAGAACATAGGCTCACCATCACACCACAATGAGGCAATAGATTAAGACTTTTGTGGAAAGTTAGAATAATACCCTTCCCCCCCACCCCACGTTGATTCATCTGTTGGTCTATACACATTTATTGAGTACTTACTGTGTGCCAGGCATTGTGCTAAGCATTAGGGGTATAAAAAGAGGCAAAAGACAGTCCCTGCTCACAACCTAATGGGGTAGATAACAAGCAAACAAATTTGTACAAACAAGCTATATATAGGATAAATAAGAAATGATTAAGAGAGGGAAGACACTGTTATTAAGAGGGCTTGGGAAATGCTTTCTGTAGAAAATGGGATTTTAGTTGGAACTTAAAGGAAGCCAGGGAAGCCAGAAGGTAGAGATGAGGAGCAAGGGTATGATGGGCATGGGGGACAACCAGGGAAAATGCCAAGAGTTAAGAGATTTGTTTGTGGGACAGTCTGGAGGCCAGTGTCACTGGATCAAAGGATATGTGGAGAAGAGTAAGGCTAAGGAGACCAGAAAAGTAGGAGGGGGCTAGGCTATAAAGGGCTTTGCATACCAAACAGAGCATCTTGCATTTGATCCTGGAGGTGATAGGGAGCCTCTAGAGTTTATTGAGTTCTGTGCATTAGGAAAATCACTTTGGTGGCTGAATGGCAGATGGATTGGAGTGGGGAAAGACTTGAGGCAGGCAGACACACCAGCAGGCTATTGCAATGATCCAGGCATGAAGTGATGAGGTTCTGCACTAACCAGTGTGGTGGCAGCATCAAAGAAGAAAAGGGAGCATAATCAAAAGTTGTTGCAAAGGCGAAAACTATGGACCTTGACACCTGGTGAAGGGGAGGGTGAGAGATAGTGAGGAGTCTAGGATGATTCCTAGGCCATAAGCCTGAGGAACTGGGGTGGATGGTGTTGCCCTTTATAGTAATAAGGAAGGTGGGAGGGAGACAAGGTTTAGAGGGGAAAGATAATGTGTTCTACTGGACATTTGGTTCAATATGTCTCAAAGGCAAATTTTTTACCTGGTAGAGCAATAAAGTGGCCTTAAGAACTTCCCCACAGAAAGAAATGTTTCATCCTTTACAACTCTGGGGGAAAATTATTTTAAAAATCATTGATAACTTTTTTCAGCATCTGTGTTTCTGGGTGTATTCCTCTTATCTCAAGAGGCATCTCTTATTGTAAGGAATAGAAAGGAGAAAAAAAAAAAACCACAGTTCAGCCAAATTAACCAACAATTTAAAAAAGTGTAACATCTGTAGTGTTCCACACCCATTTCCCTACCTCTACAAAGAAAGGCGGGAAGGGCATTTTCATATCTCTTCTTTGGAATCAAGCTTGGTCATTCCAATCTCACAACAGTCCAACAAAATAACAGTATTGTCATTAATTTCATTGTTGTAGTCATTGTGTGTGTTGCTTTTCTGGTTCTGCTTAATTCACTTTACATCAGTTAAATCTTCCAATGCTTCTCTAGATTCTTCATATTACTCATTTCTCCAGCACTATATCTTACTTTGTTTATCCATTCCCCAATCAATGGATAACTGCTCTCTTTCCATTTCTTTGCTACTACAAAAAAATATGCTGCTTTAAATATTTTAGTGTTTATGGGACCTTTCTTTTTAATCATTGACATATTTAGGGCATATCCCTAACAGTAGAATACCTGAGGTGAAAAGTATGGACATTTTAGTCACTTTCTTTGAATAATTCCAAATTTCTTTCCAGAAGGGTTGGACCAATTCACTGCTCTACCAAGAATGCATTAATGTGCTCATCTTTACACAGTCTGTCTAACATTGACTATTCTAGGGGAAAATTTATTAACCAAACATGCCATAGACACATCACAAAGGACAAAATAGACAATTTCAAATATATAAAATTCGAAAGTCTTTGAACAAATAAACTCAATAAATTGGAAATCAGAAGAAAAATATAGATTGGAATAACAATATTTCTATTTGATATATTTGGTAAACATTAAAAATCTGTAGGGAATTGTCTTAAGTCTATCAGATTTGGAACAATAATTTCCCAATAGATGAGTTGTTCAAGGATATGAAAAGTTTTCAAAAGAAAAGGATGCAAACTATTAGCAACCACATGAAAAATGTTCAAAATCACTACTAATCAGAGAAATGCGATTTAAAACAACCCCGGGGTATTACCTCCCACCCACCAAGTTAACAAAAATGGTGAAAAATAGGAAATCATACTTATGAGTCAGGTTGGCATAGCTGATAGAATACTGGACTTGGACCCAGGAAGATCTGGCTTCAAATCTTGCTTCAGATGCTTGTTTTGGGATGCTGGGAAAGTCAGTTCACCTTTCTGAGCCTCAGTTCCCTCATCTGTCAAAGGAGAGAAAAGGTCTTTGTAGTACTTACCTTGAAAAGATTGTTGAGAAGATCAAAGTAGAAAAAGTAAACCCTGTGCAAATACTGATGATAAATATCAGTTATTATTATTCTGCTCACTGTTGGAGTCCTAAATTGGCTTAGCGGTTCTGGAAAACAATTTCAAATTGTGCAATTATTAAATTCTCCATACCCTTTGACCCAGGGATTCTATTACTGGGACTATATTCCAAAGATATTTGTGGCAGTTAGAAAAGATCCATGTGTCCAAAAATTTTAATAATAGTATTTTAAAAAATCTGGAAACAAAATATGTCCAGTGATTGAAGAATGGATGAACAAACTGTGTTATATAAATGTAACAGACTATTATTGACTGAAAGCAATGATGAATATGAAGGATCTGGAGCAACATGAGAAGATTTATGTGATGTGATGCAGAGGGATGTAAGCTGAATTGCATATATAATTATGTATATGTGTGTATATATATTCATTCATTCATACATATAGGTGTGTGTGTATATATATGTGTGTGTATATATATGCACACACATACATACATATATATATATATATTATATAATCACTATCACAATGTGAATAATGTCAATATAGAGAAATAACAGAAGTCTGGATAAATACAAATGCAATAGTTAATGTTAATACCATGCTATCAATGCTATCAATGTTAAAAACTAAGGGATATATACTTCTTTTTGTGAATTATATTTTAACTTTTTCAGAAACTTACTTTGCAGAGGATTTGTTTGGGAGTTTGTTGGATGTCTGTTGTATCAAAATGAAATGTGTCAACAACTTTAAAAAAAGAACTCTCCAAAAGTTGACTACTATACATATGTTAATATGATATAAAATTCCTTGATAGACACAATCATAGAAATAACTTGGTTCAATAATCCTGTGATTATTGATATCCACTAAAGCATAAAAGAGAGAGAAATATGCTCATCATTGTCCTAGAAGATGTTTCCTGTCTAGACCTACTAGTGCAGATTCCCTATAGATTTCAAGGAATTTTGGTGTTTGTGCAAGGCATTGGATTACATCAGGCTTCAGGATGTCACAGAGCCCCTTCAGTGAATTCCCTAACTCCCCAAAAGAGATTGGCCCAGCAATTTATGCAAGAGGAAAAAAAGACAAATGAAGACAGATAATTCCCCAGGATTGTGGCATGTAGCTGGATGGGAAGCCCATCACTGGGTTAGTCCTCTAAATCTCAGACAGTGACCATAGTTGGTCTACTCAAGTAGAAGGGAGAGAGTGAATCGGATTGCTTTTGAGAACATGCTCAGGGATTTTAATGAGCTCCAACTGCTCCTTCTGATACCAAAAAAAAAATTAAAAACTCTAATATTTTCCTGGTGAGGTTATAGGCTGAGAATCACATCATGAGCTCTGAAAAAAATCACCTTGTGAGAGAAGCTGAAGGACAGGAGAGAGATACAAATATAGCAAGTATACATAGGCAGCAGAAAATTGCCAGGCTTGTGTGCAAGAAAAGGCATAAAAATACAATCCAAGAAATGTATAATCAGAAAAGGAGTTGGGCAAATCATATAGTGAGATCAAGAGATAACAGATAGACAACTGAGGTCTGCATTTGGACCCACCAAATGGAAAATATGTAGGGTAAGCCCTCCAGTGTTCTGGGAAGATTCTCAAAAAAGAATTTATGGGAGGACATGGACAAGACTAGCAGGATTTAAGCAGCGGGAACTAGATGGTTAGTTGTTGTTTGTCCTTTCTTGAAGAGGACCATGATGGGTACGTACTAGGGGAAGGAGTGCTCACCTTGATATCACTGACCCCTTGGTCAGGGTCTTTATTACATTCTTGATGTCCACTAGAGATTTACATTCTAAATGTGTGAGGGACTTGAAAGATATCCATACCCAAAGGACACATCTAGAGACAGATCCACTCAGCAATTTCAGGAATGTTTATTGGAGGAAATGGCATTCATGACAGATTTTTATTAATGGCACTTGGGAGAGGGGGTTTGGCGAGAAGTTGATTGGGTATAACAGCGAACTTTTTGGAAAGTCCCGCCTCTTCAAGAACACTATAGTCTTGGGGTTAGACTCACATCAAGTCACGACTTGACTTTTACACTCTTCCTAACTTCTCAGTCATCACCACCCCCATGATCCTAAGTTCCCCACACCCCTCAACTAGCCTCTCACTGTTCTCCTGTTTCCTATGTCCAGGCTCCTATGTTCCAGGCTCACTGCATTCTCTATAAATACCTTGTGGCCCAACTCTGGTATTTAGGGTTGGCAGCTGTTGCTGCCAGGAAAATGGTTGTGTCTGACAAGCAGGCTCCGGACAAGATACACAAACCCCTGGGATGTATGTGTCAGGGTGTTGCTGGTGGATGAGGGAGGGAGGGAGGAGATAGCAAAAGAGGTATGAATCAGAGAAATAGGCCTAGGGTGGTGGGTAGGAGGAGGTCATGGGGAAGGAGGAAGGAGCCAGTACTGAGAGAAGGAATGGGAAGGCTATAGGATAGTTGTTAAGTTGGCTGCTGATATCAGGCCAGGTCCTTATTCTGAGAAATCACCCTATTATTTATACCACTCAGGGTAGAAACAGTCCAATCCTGGGTTTGGGTAGGGAATGAGGGAGAGAAGTCCAGGGAGAAAATTGAGAGAAACTGAGACAATGGTGTAACACACTTGTTCACAGTCCATTTAGCAAAATGGATTCTAGGGTCCTTGGGTTCTGTCCATCGGGCTTTCCTCCTTCAACCTTTTCCTGGTAGAAGAGAAGTTGTCTGGTACTCAGATCTTTGCCTCGCCTTAAGCATCAATGGAAAGAGACCTACACCCGCAAACAGGAAAACCTGAATTCAAATCCAGCCTCAGACACTTAGATGTGTGACCTCGGGCAAATCACTTTACCTCTCCTAGCCTCAGTTTCCTTATCTGCAAAATAAGAAGAGCCCCTATCTCTCATGGTTGTTGTAAAGATCAAGTGAGATCATACATATGAAGCGTGGTGCAACCCTTACAATGCTATATAGATGGTAGCTATTATTATTAACCCTTCCAGTTCTCATTCTCTGGGAGGGCACAGAAATAACAGGTATTCAGCTTTCTGCGGTCAGGAGAAGGGAGGGGCATATCCTCAAGGACCACAGCTGGTGGTCCCCAACTTAGTCCCCAAAGAGGGAGAAGGTGGAATCAAGGACCGGCCTTCTGAAAAGCGGGTTGTGACAGGTCAGATGTCAGAGAGAGCTGGCCCTGAGGAAACCCAGAACCAGGGCTGGGGTGTTTATTCCTCTCACCATCATGGGTGGATCACTACCCCTTCCTTCTACTCCCCTTTCCTCTGACAAAGGGGTGCTATAGGAAGAGAGAAGTGGCTTGTGATGAAGCTCAGAGCCACCATTGGGGTGTTTACTTATGTCTCAGCATGATGGATGGCTCACTATTTGCCTACACTCTTTTCTTTCTTCTCTGTAATGGAGAAGGGTAGCTCCCCCAGCTAATGGGGGGCTGAGCCTAGACTTTGCTCCACTTTGCTTTCCCCTTTCATGACACCCTTTCCAAGCCTTGCCACATCTTCGCCCTGGGGTCCCTGCTTTGCACTGGAGGAGGCCTCAATGTGGATGAGTTTCGGGTCTGGATCCCTTCCCCCGCCTTGCTTTGCCTTGCCTTCCCTCCCCCCACTTAGGGGCCAGGGAACTTTGCTGGCAGGACAGTGGGATCCTGCAGCTGTCAGGAGGAGGGGCGGGTAGGGGGCTGATGTCAGGAGGGATACAAATAGCAGCCTCTGCGAGGGGCCCTGTCTCCCCCTCACCACATCCTCACTCCAGCTGTCCAGCCGGCGTGCCAGCCACCATGAGCCAGTCCTACTCCTCCAGCCAGCGCGTGTCCTCCTACCGGCGCACCTTTGGGGGTGCCCCAAGCTTCTCTCTGGGCTCCCCCCTGAGCTCGCCCTCCTTCCCGAGGGCGGCCTTCGGCTCCAAGGGTTCTTCCAGCTCGGTGTCCTCCCGCGTGTACCAGGTGTCCCGCAGCTCTGGGGGAGCCGGGGGCTTGGGGTCCTTCCGCAGCAGCCGCCTTGGGGTTCCCCGCGCCACCGCCGCCTCTTCCTACGGGGCGGGCGAGCTGCTGGACTTCAACTTGGCCGACGCCGTGAACCAGGAGTTCCTGACCACCCGCACCAATGAGAAAGTGGAGCTGCAAGAACTCAATGACCGCTTCGCCAACTACATCGAGAAGGTGCGCTTCCTCGAGCAGCAGAACTCCGTGCTGGCCGCCGAGGTGAACAGGCTCAAAGGCCGGGAGCCCACGCGCATCGCCGAGCTCTACGAGGAGGAGCTCCGCGAGCTGAGGCGCCAGGTGGAGGTGCTCACCAACCAGCGCGCCCGAGTGGACGTGGAGCGCGACAACCTTCTAGACGACTTGCAGAGGCTCAAGGCCAGGTGGCTGCGCCCCAGCTCCCCGCTGCTTCCCTGCCCTGGGCCCCTTAGCTCACACTAAAACCTGGACCCTGTCTCAACAGCGAGGGAGGGGAGAGGAGTTGGGCTGGGGGGTGGGGGAGCGGGGATATGGACTCTCTTAGGACTCCGGGCAGCAGTGAGCCTCCTCCAGGGGAGAGTCACTGAACGCTCGAGCTATCGGGGAGCTTGGGAGATGTCCTATTTATTGAGGGATCGGAGGCCCAGAGAGAGGAAGGGATTTTAGATTTTTTAGATTTTTAGATTTAGATTTTAATCATAGGATTATAGCTTAAGAGCTGGAGAGGACCTCGGAGATCCTCTACTCCTACCCCTTCATTTTATAAATGAGTAACCCTATTTAATACCAAGGGGTTTAGTGATTCCCTCGAAGTCCCACAACTTTGAAGCAGCACCAGTGGATTTAGAACCCAGTGCTTCTGACTCCAAATCCTGTCCGATTTCCACTAGGCCACGCGGTCTCAATTGCCAAAATATTTTATCTACATCCAGCATTGTGCTAGCTAGGCTCCTGGGACACCTGTCCCTGATTGTTTGGGTTTGGCAGGGAGGGGGTCTTATCCACTCTAGTGCACTGGAAGTTGAAGGCAATTCAGGTTCTGGGGAACTCCCGTCTTACCCCGCCCCCCTCCAAGAGAAGTAGTTAGGCTCACAGAATTTTAGAGCTAGAAAGACCTTAGATATCTGTGTTGATGGTTGGGGTATGGGGGGGGGGCAGGGAGTGGGGAGGGAATGGCGTGGGGTATGGATAGGCAGAGAGTAGACCAAAGCTGGAAGACACTTAGGTTCAGTCCCTAGGTCAATTCTATCCCTGGGAAGGGATTTGGTCTCAGAACACGGGGCTTACAGAGTTATAGGCAGTGGGGGCTTGGGGGGTGGGGTGGGCTCTTTGGCCCAGCGCCTTTTGTTCCCTAGTCACACTCTGTGTCTCAACTCCTGTGACTGGGGAGAGGGAGGAGCCTCCTAGGCAGGGCCTCCTCCCAACCGCTTTGCCCCATTAAGGGGAGGTCATTATCAAGCCCAGTGTTGATCAAAAGTGGGCTGGTTACTTACCAGTGAATCTGCTTGGGATTGGACTAGTCTCCAGATGAAGGGGTCTCCTCAACAGACTCCCCAGCTGTTAGTGGTTAGTGATAGCTAGTCCTGTGACTCCTGGGGTGGAATTCCCTTCCTTGGCAGCTTGGTGCAGTGGAAAGAATATAGCAGTCGGAATCAAGGTTCAAATCTAGCTCTCTTTAGTAGCTCTGTGATCTTGGGCAAGTCATTTAACCTCTCTGAGCCTCAGTTTCCACATCTGTAAAATTAAAGAGTTGGACTAGATGACCTCTGATGTCTCTTACAAACTCTAAATCCACGATTCTATGATACTAATCCATGTATCTTAGACACCATTTGAAATTGATACAGGGCTCTTCAAATCTATTGTTGAGTTATTTCATCCCTAGGGGAACCCAAAGCCACCCACCCTGTTCTGCCAACCTATGTCTCATAGGCTTAGTCAGGGAGATGTTGGGCAGCTGCCACTCAGAATACCATAGGCTATAGGATCATATATTTAGAGCTAGGAGGGACCTCAGAGTAACACCCCTCCTTTCAGAAATAACATTCTGTGATTCTCTGAGCAGCTCCCTGGGGGAAGCTAACAGCTGGACTAAGTCCCAAGAGCCTATATTTCCCCTACCCCCGGCCTCACAAATTCCTCTCTCCTCCTCCCTTCTGGGAAGCTCTGGGCATCCCAGTAGTAAAGCAAGCATTGAATTTGGTGTCAGAAAATTGCTAGAATCACTTTGTCTCTGCAGACCTCAGGTTTCTCATCTGTAAAATGAGAAGTTTGGGGCAAATGATCTCAAAAGCTATTTACTGCTCTAAATCCTTCAATCCCTGAGTCAAACTGTTAGTGCCCTGAGCCCAAGGAGATACATTGAGATTGCCCCAGCCTTGAGAGTGGAGGGGGCAAGGGGTGCTACTTGGTGCATGGGACAGACATTTCCCAGGGTAAGAAGGGAGAAATAAAGAAGGAGCTGTGGCCTGAGGAATGGTTTGGGGAGGGGGGCATGGGAAGATGGACTTGCCAAGGTTGTAAGGCTAAAAACAGGGGGAGTGGGAATGTTGGATCTTGTTCTGGCCCCTTGGTTTCCCATTGGTCCTGTCTCTTCTTAGCAGTCTGGCAAAGTCCTCACTCAACTTGGTCTCATCTTTCTCAGCAGGGTGTGAATCCACTCCTTCTACCCTCCCAAGCTGGAGGACCTCATTCAGGAAGTGTAGAGAGGATCTGGTACCCTGTGTCCCTACCTTTGCCCATGCCAGGGCCTAAACTCCATCCTTTAGAAGGGACAACATAGCGAAGGAACACTACATTGGAATCAAGAGATTCTTGGCCCTAGCATCGATTAACTTGTGATCTTGGGCAAAAACTTCCCCGGTCTTGTTTAATCTGTAAACTGAGGGAAATGCTTGAATAACCTATACCACATGTGTGGAGAAGGTACCTGGTACAACAGAAATCCCTAGAGAAATATAAACCAGTATATGAGGCAGTTTGGGACAGTGGAAAGGGGACTGGTTTTTAGAATTCCCTAATTGTTGGGTCTGCTCTCTCTAGCTAATTGTTCTTGGGTTGGCTATTTACGAACTGAGTTTTCTCATCTGTAAAATACGGATAATAATATTCATACTAACTACAGAGTTGTGAGGAAAGCCCTTTATAAACCTGAAAATGTCATACGAATGTTAGTTATTTTTAGTCTGTCCTTTCCCTGGATAGCTCTTCGGCCCTATCCTTCTGTCCCCCATGCCCCCTGAGCCAGGCTGCTAAGGACTTGAGCCTCTGGCCCCGCCCTTTATGCCCCATCCATCATTCCCTTGACTATCTGTGTGTTCTATCCAGACTGCAGGAGGAGATCCAGCTGAAGGAAGAAGCTGAGAATAATCTGGCTGCATTTAGGGCGGTGAGTTGAGTTCCCCTGAGACCTTCCCATCACTGGCCTGTCTCCATGGCCTTGTTTGTCTTCAGATTGACCTTTGCTGGTTACCATGTCTTGAGCTGTTGTTTTCCCTCTCTCTCATACCCTACCTCTTGGCCAGGATGTGGATGCAGCCACGCTGGCCCGAATTGACCTGGAACGTAGGATTGAATCTCTGAATGAGGAGATCGCCTTCCTTAAGAAAGTCCACGAGGAGGTAAGATCTCCTCCCCTTCCCCAGGGGACCACATGCCTGGAATATCCTAGGGATGTTGGATCTAGGAGAAACTGCACATTTTGGGGGGAGGGGGAAACAGAGGGTTTGGGGGAAGAAGATTGAATGGACTCCATAAACCTGACCCATAGCCCACCTTCCAACTCTTGCAGGAGATCCGTGAACTCCAGGCTCAGCTCCAGGAGCAGCAGGTCCAGGTGGAAATGGATGTGTCTAAGCCAGACCTGACAGCCGCACTCAGAGATATCCGGGCCCAATATGAGACCATTGCTGCCAAGAATATCTCTGAAGCTGAGGAATGGTACAAGTCCAAGGTGGGTTGGTTTGAGTCATGGTAACCCTCACACCCAATGTGCTCCTTGTCTTCCAAGTTACCTTCCCAAAGCTTCTGACTTTGAGGGTAGACAGTGGTCTTCATTCAAGGAGAAGGAATCCTCTTTTGTGACTTCCCCTGGGCTAGGGTCTTTGCAATTTTCTTCTCCCTCTTCTTGGAGGTTAATGGATACCCTCTGATCTCTGATGGCCCACAGGTATCTGACCTGACCCAGGCAGCCAACAAGAACAATGACGCACTAAGACAAGCCAAGCAAGAGATGATGGAATACCGGCACCAGATCCAGTCTTATACCTGTGAGATTGATGCACTCAAGGGTACTGTGAGTACTAGGAATCAGACTTCCATGATGCTAACTAGCTGTGTGACCTTGGCAGAGTCTCTTTACCTCCATTGGCCTTCAGCTTCCTCTTCTACAAAATGAGGATACTTTCCCAACTCATCTCATTTGCAAACCTTAAGCCATTATAGACATGTGAGTTATTATGACTCCATGCTACTTTTTCAGCTCCTATGTCCCTTCCCTGTCATTCTTAGGGGCTGACCTATCTATGTCTTATCTGGTTTCTTCCCTGACCCTCTCCCCACAGAATGATTCACTGATGAGGCAGATGCGGGAACTGGAGGATCGATTTGCCAGCGAGGCAAATGGCTACCAGGATAACATCGCTCGGCTTGAGGAGGAGATCCGGCACCTAAAGGATGAGATGGCCCGGCACCTACGAGAGTATCAAGACCTACTCAATGTCAAGATGGCGCTGGATGTGGAAATTGCTACCTACCGAAAGCTACTGGAGGGCGAGGAGAGCAGGTGGGGTAGAACTGGTCCTGTCCTGGTGGTGGAGGGTCAGAGACTATTCACTGAGCCTATAGGATATGTAGTCATGCCCAGGGGCAGTGGCGGGGGAGTGGAGATGTAGGGGTGGTGGGCAACTAGTGAGAGAGATTAACAGCAATGAACAGATAGAATCACAGGCTGCCCTCATTCTAGAGAAATGGAAATTGAAACTCCAAGGGAGACTACAAAGGTTGGGAGTGAAGGGAGAAGGAAGGGTTGATTCCATACAGTACCCAAGCCAGCAAATAGACCTAAGGTCACAAGCAAACATTCACAAAGACAGCAATTCCAGAAAGGAGAGTGGGGAAGACGCGAACTGAATCTGAAAGAGGTTGACAGTGAAGAGTGTTCTTCATGGTGCAAGATCAGGAAAACACCACCAAGTAGGGAAAGCTCAAACAATTTGTCTCATAGGAGGAATTAGCTTGGTGCAGGGGCCTTTTATGGGTGTTTCTCACTGCAGCAATGGACTTGGACACTCAATACTGACAGTCTGATGGAGAAGTGGGGAGCTTAAAAAAAACACATTTTTTCATGGTAAAATGATATGTAAAACCATAAAGTCCAAAATATTTATAGTTTACTAAAAGGACTATTATACATGCTCATGTTACAGAAAGATATAGAAGTAGGCATGAATTTTTATAATAATGATGATACAACATTTGTTTCTTTGTATGATTTTGATCTCTTTGGAACCCTTTTCTATCAAGGTCCACTGATTGATTCACTGAAAGTGGCAGCTGAGGACTGTAAAAGTAAAATTTAAAAATAACTTAATAATAGTAGTAATAATAGCTAGCATTTACATAACACAAGGTACTACACTAAGCACGTTGCAATTTTTAACTGATTTGATAATGACAACAATCCTGAGAGGCAGATGTTATCAGCCTCAGGGAAACAGAGGTTAAGTGACTTGGCCCAAGGTCACACAGCTTATAAGTGTTTAAGGTCAAGTTTGAACTCAGATCCTCTTGACTCCAGGACCAATGTTCTATCCACTGTGCTACTGAGCTGCCTCAATCTGTTTTTAAAGAGAGAAATTAGTAATGTGCTTTTAAAATGGGAACATAAAATTCTATTCAACAAATCATTTTATAAATTAGGACCAGTTAAGGGATAGAAGATAGAGAAGATAGATAGAGAAGAGAGGGAGAGAAAAGTGAAGTTAACAGTATGGGGATAGGAAGCTGGAAGAGACATAAGGGGAGGAGGCACAC